>NC_089848.1:53748046-54473649 GCF_035609145.1 Eleutherodactylus coqui | reverse complement strand
TGCTGTGCCTGCAATTACAGGTGTCGGCCACTACGCAGGGGACGGAGCAGTGCTTCCACTCCAACCCTGCTGTATGCCAGAGCTGTCTGCATAACCCCATTACAAAGGTATTTCACTCACCCCCCCTATCTACAGATCCGGTCCAGCAGCGCAGTACAGAGTATGTAATTGCTGACCACTGAGGTGAGATGTCAAAGACTCCACACTGCACCCCAGATCAGAGCTGCAGGCGGGCGAGTGAGAAGCCTGTAGAGATGTGGTCCAGCCAGAGGCCAATAGGAGGTTGTTACCGGCAGCATCCCTGGGACTACTATACGGGACACTCACTACTGCAGCCACTGTGGGGGGCACTTAAGGCTCGTTTGGGATGTAGAAATACGCTGCACCTTTTCGCCAACCCCTTCATCTGAATGGCCTATTGCTGTGCGCATACATACCAAAATGGGTCATGTCGCGAAATTATTTTAAACACGATCGCACACTGCATGAAAAAATAAAGACACACTCCTGTGAACGAGCCCATTAGGGGGGTGGGGGTTCACACAGGGCGGATTTGCCGCGGTTTTGCCGTAGCAGATCCGCCCACTGGCCGCTAATCTCGAGATTAGAAATCTCGTCCACACGGGACGGCTAATCCACTGCGGCCCTGCCGCGGCTTCAGAAGATGCAGCGTGTCTATTTACATTTCCTTTTTTGTTTATTTACGTCGCGGCCGCGCTCTCCTCTATGGGAGCGCCGGCCGCAACGGAAAAGCATGTGGCCGAGCCACTTCAAAGCCGCTGCTGCGGTTCTCCCAGCGGAAATCTTACGTTTTTTGCTGCGGCCAAACCGCGCGATTTCCGACGGGAATCCGCCCTGTGTGAACCCAGCCTTAAAGGGTTCTATTCACTGCGTATCAGATGCGCAAAACTTGGCTCGTGCAAATGAGCATATTACGCGCGCATTGCAGTACAATTACAAGTCGGCCCTGTGAAGGCGACCGTAAGGCTGGTGTGGCCCTCGGTGAGGAGGAGTTGGACAGCGCTGCTCTACAACTAGTAGATCTTCACACGGACCGAGTTCACAGCGGCAGCGAAGGCTCCATTTGTGGTCAAGTAGATAGTTATGGGATTGTTGGGTTTTCTGGCGCCACGGCATCTGGTTGGCGACATCACCGGGGCTTCTGGCCTGCTGACGACCTGTAAACCCGTCATGTGGTCTTCCAATGTAGAAGCCCTTGGCCGGTTTACGAGACGTCACCGATGACATCCCTGTTGAGTCTCCTGTAGGCCGCAGTGGTCAACAACCACATGACTGCTTAAGGACTCAGGCAGACGGCCGGGTCGAATCTCGCTGCTCTCAGTTCTCATTGCGAGCCTCCGGTCTGGTCACAGGTGCGTTTTGCATTTCGGTCACCCCCCCCCCCCCCCCCCCAAAAAAAAAAACAACAAAGAAAAAAACAAAAAACACACACTAAAAACTTAGAGGTTTTCCGTGGAAAATACACAGGACTCCGACTGGTCAGCGCCAAAAAAACTCAGAGGTCAGAGTGGAAGCCTCTGTGCCAACCGCTATGTAGTGGCCGGCGTGGCTCACTGATTTAGGCCCCCTGTCCACAGCCGTTGCGGAATATCACTAGCGATATTCTGCCGTGGTGGAGAGCCGTCGGGCTGTGATATAATTACAAGCGCTCTGCATTCCAGGCGTATAGTCATCCGTATGCCCACCACCAGGTCAGATTACAACTGCAAAATCAGACCAGCGCCCCCCAGAGGCCCTATAGTCACCCCTCCGAATCCGCCGCCAGTGTCTCTGCTGACACACACACGCAGTACATGACGCGCCAGCACAGAGAGGTCTCATAGCGGATGTATTGCGGGATGCGCGGCTTTCACTGACTGCAATGGAAGCCGTCCGTGCGATGTTCCGCTCGTGGGCAGCAGAGAATCATTTACCACAGCAGGTCTATGGCCGGACATTGCTGCAGAATTAACGGCGGGCAGCTGGCTGCAAACTGCACAGCAATGACCCGTCCGTGGGCATTGGGCCTTACAGCAGTGTATCCACTGCATATCTCACCCCCATATCGGCACATGATATGCACTAGGACACAACAGTTTTTGCCCCCCGGCACGTGACATAACACGCAGGTGCGAGCGGCCCGATAGAAGCCAATGGGCACCGAGCAGCAGGTAACCCATCCGTATGCCGCACAGAGGAACCCGCTGCAGCCTCCTATTCCCAGGCATGACCCCAGCGGCGGCCCCACCTGGCCCGAGCACCACAGCCGCTCCCTTCCGTCAGCCCCGAGTGTTACCTGCACGGCCCCGCCGCTATATCCCGGCTCCGCTATACTACTCCGTAGGAACCAGTAACAAAGCCGTCAGTTTAAACGTGTCCGCCGCGCACTGTGATTCGCTCTACAGCTTATACCACGTGATCCCAGCGGCCGTGCCCCAAACAGGAAGTGACGTCTGCGGATGTAGCCTGCTGCCATATTTGTTATGGGCAAAATTGCCAGGCGGTCGTGTGGTTTTATCTATAACTACAGGCGCTTTAGATTCTCCCCCGGGCAATATGAGACTGACATGTCAAATAATATGTGGCGTGTAATAGAGAAAGGCATTTGGCGTTACTTGGGGATGATTAAGCTCTAGAGCAGACGATGGCTCCGGATTACTTCATGTAGCTAGATATAGCTTGTTGCCATGTTAGGTGGGGCTCACACGGACGGAAACGTAAAACGCAGCGGGCCCCTCTGCAGCTGTGGAGCCGGCCGTGGCGGCAAAATTGGACTCGCACACGTTGTCATGCGTGGTACTTTAGTTTTTTTTTGTTTACATTACCCACGCCGCCGCTTATCGAGAACGCGAATACTTGCCGCCCAGACATAATGTAGTTATGTACGGGCGCGTGTACATACAGGACAGAAGCGAACGACAGGCTCTATCTCGTGTATACGGGCAAAATTCAACATGCTGCGTTCCTTTTTGCGCTCATGTAATTAACCAATACCGACGCGCTAATGTGAGCGGAACTGCGTGAGGTAATGTAATAGATTGCCTGCGAGCTATAGCGTATCCCATGGGCGTACAGAGCCCGCGTAATATGCAGTTGAGTCAGCCCAGACGTAGGGCGCCTTCACACTCGCGATAAAATCTCACAATTTTCATGCGATGGGAAAGTGAGTCAAAACGCAAACATATGAAACCAATGATTTTCAAGGGTTTCCTTCACATTTGCGATGTTTTCACTGATGCAAGAAAAAAAAATCACCACATGCCCCATTTTTCTGCACTTTGTTTTTTTTATCTCCCATGTTTCCCTACGGAGCCTCCTTTTTATCGCGTCACACAAACTTGTGATTATCGTGCAATGTGTTTTTAACATTAGAAAGTCCTACTCATTTTCGCGCAAAAAAAATTGCAAGAAAATCGCAAGCAGCAGCGGTGTTTTTGCAAAAAAGAAGCGCTGAGACTTAAATATCGCAAGAAAGAAAGTTGTGATTTTGCCGCGATTCTCTTGCGGTGATACCATGATCGCCAGTGTGAAGGAGTCCTTAGGGTAGTTTCCTCGGGAGAGGGGGCTATGTACAAAACGCAGTGCCTTTGAGAGACGGAGATAGAGGATGCAGGGGTGTTGCAGTTAGGGGGCCTTCACGCGGCCGATAAAATCGCAAGATTTTTGCACGATGCGAGTGAAAACACGTAATTATGAGGCCAATGATTTTCAATGGTTTCATTCCCATTTGTGATGTTTTCACTCCTGCGATGTGGAGTGAAAAAAAAAATTGCAGCATGTCCTATCTTTCTGCGTTTTGCAATGTTTCCTAATGGAGCCTCCTTTTTATTGCAATGCACGAACTTACGATTTTCGTGCGATGCGTTTTTAACATTAGAAAGTTCTATTGACTTTCGTGCTAAAAAAGCGTGCGAGTTTATTGCGGGCTGCAGTGATGCAATGTAAGATGATTCTCAAGGAAAAGCATCACTAAAGCTAAAAAAAACCCCAAACACCTGAACACAATTGCGCCACGATTTTCTTACGTCCAAATCGCGATCACCAGTGTGATGGAGCTCTTAGATCCAGTAATCTCTGATTCTAGACTTTCTCTTTCCTTTTCTCCATCCAGCCCAAACTGCGATTATGACTTTCCTTACAATTGCGCCCAAACATATTTGGCCCCTCACCTGTGTCACCATTTCCTGCTTTTGTAGTAACACAAATACATTCAGACTACAGTACAGCGATTTTTAGTGTATTATCGTGTTTCCCCGACAGGGTCTTATATTAATTTTTGCCCTAAAAGAGGCACAGGGTCTTATTTTCGGGGGGCAACTTTTCTAGTGTCATCCTCTTCATCTTCTAGTGACTCTGAACCCATAAACCGGTGTTCCTCCGCTGCACTGCAAAGGCCCTCATTCATCGGATCTTATATGGATTAGTCTTGCAAATTTCACACCCCAGATCCCTAATTTTACTGGCAGCTCAGGGATACAATTTGAGGGCTATTTCAGACGACCGTATATCGGCTCGGTTTTCACGCCGAGCCGATATACAGTGTCCTTGTCTGCAGGGGGAGGAGGATGGAAGAGCCAGGAGCAGGAACTGAGCTCCCGCCCCCTCTCCACTATTTGCAATAGGAGGGGCCAGACGGGGCAAAGCTAAGTACCAGCGCTTAGCTCCGCCCCGTCTCGCCCCTCTCATTGCAAATAGTGGCAAGGGGCGGGAGCTCAGTTCCTGCTCCTGGCTCTTCCATCCTCCCCCCCTGCAGACAACGACACCGTATATTGGCTCAGCATGAAAACCGAGCCGATATACGGTCGCCTAAATAAGCCCTGATACAGCAGGGCTCAGTGGGGTAGACCTTCAAAACGTTTTTCTTTTTTAATGATTTTATTGCCCTCATGGTTGCCCAAATCAATTATATGACAAAAATTTCATCCAAGAAAACTCCAACTCTAGTTTTGCTTAGGTGGACTAATGGGGATGCATGAGAAATCATAAAGTTTGGGGGCATCGTATTATTTATGAGGCTAGAAAAGAAACCAAGCATTAGGGCCTACTGGAGGATTAATATTTATACCACACAGCAGTGTTCCGCATGGCTATGCCAAAGATGCATTCTAAAGCGATCATGAAATTCCTGCGTTATAATGACAATACACAGTGCCCACCCAACAATGACCCCAATTATAGTCGCTTATATAGAATCAGGCTGGTAATAGAGCATTTTAATGCTAAGGTTGCCCAGACATACACCCCTGATATAAATATTTCAGTAGATGAGTCCCTGGTGCATTTTATAGTGAGACTGATTCAATCAATATCTACTCAGTAAGAGGGCATGGTATGGCGTGATAATGTACAAGCTGTGTGAGAGTACATCAGGGTACACCCATAAGTCCAGGATTTAGGAAGGGAAGTACACCACAATTGAGCCCCCAGAATGCCCCTCTTCCTGGATATTACAGGAATAATTGTATGGGAATCAGTGCACCCACTATTGGATCAGGGTCATCACCTCTACCTGGATAATTTTTACACCAATATTCCCTATTCCAGAGCCATCCTTGTGGCATTGTTAGAAAAAACAGAAAAGCCTCCCTAAGTTGCTGCTTGGGCATATTCTCAGAAGGGGCGAGAGCACTGTACTATGAAGCGATAAAATATTGTGTGCCAAGTATAAGGACAAGAGGGATGTCCTTATATTAAGCACCATCCACGGCCATAGCAGTACCTGTTACCAAGTACGAGGTACCAGTAGAGAGACTCCCAAGCCAAACTGCGTTCTTGACTACAATAGGTACATTTGAGAGGTAGACCTGTCTGATCAAGTCCTCAAGCCATACAATGTCATATGCAAAACAAGGTGTGGTATAAAACGTGGCTGTGCATATCCTAAAGATGAGCACTGCAGGATAAGTTGGTGCTATACAAATAAAGATTATTTATAATTAGATGGCACTGTATAATGCCTACATGCTATATCGGTGCACTGGTTAGAGGCCTTTCTTGAATTCCAGGAGGTCAATAAGGCCCTAATATTTGGGGACCAGAAAATGGGGGAGCCCAGTACTTCTGGAAGCAAGGCCACGTGTTGTACCAGGGCAACACTGTCTTAGTTAAATTCTCTCCACTGGTAAGAAGGGTAGAACCCTTAAAAGGTCACTGCATAATATGTGACGGCACTTTACTGAGGATGCTATAATAGAGAGGATGCTGTATATAATAAGGGAGGGCATATAATAACAGATTGCTAAATTTAATAAGAGAACATGCTGTATGTAATAAGAGACAACACTGTAAATAATAAGGGAAGAAATGGTGCATAATAACGAGGTGCTGAGTTGACCGTACTTACTCAAGTAGTAGAGGTGGTCCGAGAGACTCTAGTGTGTAGCTAGTGGTTACTTCTTGCTCCTGGAGTCCTGGGCTGTCTATGTGCTGATCATTGTGCTTAGTAGCTGGCATGTAAGTGGTGACTAACTAGAGGTGTGTGGTGCCGCCATACATTCCCATCCAAAAATGTCCCCATACATCGATAAACTAATAAATGTGCCCCATAAATTGCATCTGTGGCTACTGTAGTGCTTCCGAAACCCCCATCTGAGGGATCCGTGTGGAGGATGGATCCACAGACATATTTAACTGGATCTTTAAAGCCCCTCTATTAGAAGTAAAAGTGTGCACTCAGGTCCCAGTGGAGCGGCTTATTACAGGACAGGGAGGGGTCAGAAGTGACACTGAGGCTGGGCTCTTTCCCTGCGGTGTGCTGTATGTGCAGAGTACAAGCTCTCTGGTGCTTCTTCCTGCTTTGCTTGTCTCCCTTCTCCTCTTTGTCAACTTGAAAGTTTTAGTCTCTAGAGAACTGGGGCACCAAGCAAAAAATCCAGGGCTTGAGCTCTGGATGTCTGGTGCTAACGACGCCTCTGAGAAGATTGAGGTTTGGGAGTGGGGTCCCAACATGCTTCCTGCCTCTTAGGATGGCAGGACAACCACCAAAATCCAGGACTGTCTTACTAGATCTGGGATAGTTGAGAGGCAAGATGTCAATGGTCAGGTAAAGGGGACTTTTGAATAATAACCCTTTAAAGCTAATCTCTTTCTTTTCACTATCTTGACTTTTCCAGCCATGACTCATCTATACACTCTCCACATCAAACCACAGTGCTCCTCCCAGTGCCCCATACACAGCAATAGTTCCCACACTGTGTCCACCACAAAATAATAATACTCATAAAACCTTTTTTATGGCCCTACAGTATTATTCCCCTATGTTTGCCGAATTCTGTAAAATAAAAACAATGCCTTATACTCATCTCTTTCGCTATGCTTCTCTGCTCTAATCGCTGTACCACCGTTCTCAGCTCCCTCCTGTCAGCCATTTGTGTGACAGCTGTGGCATTCTATGCTGTTCAGGTCCATAAATGCCTCCATTCTCTCAATGTTTGTGCAATGTACATCCCTATACCGGAAACAGATTGATCAACCTACATACCTCAGATGGGACAGTTCTCATCCTAAACACATCAAAAAGTCCACTGTCTACAGCCAGGCCATCAGCTACAACCGGATCTGCTCCAACCCAACAGACAGAGAGGAACATTTACACAATCCCAAACAGGCATTTTTATATCAGGGTTACCATCCCACCTCAATTGATGACCAAATCACCAGAGCCACCAGGATACCCAGGAATCAACTACTCCAATACAAGGAGAAAAAAATAAAATGGACGTGTGCCTCTAGTAGTGACCTACAATTCACAGCTAGAGGTACTAAGGAAGACTACAAAGAAACTCCATTATATCCTACACAAGGATGACCGTCTGAAAACCATATTCCCCTCTCCCCTCCTATGTTATAGGCAACCTCCTAATTTGAGAAACTTTATAATCAGGAGTGCATTGCCTTCTGACATACAAAAAGGAACTTATCCCTGTAAGGTAAGGAGCTGCAAGACCTGCTCACGTATACTGACTGTGGACAGGATACGGATCCCCAACACAGCAAGACTATAAGATCCCTGGGACATTCACATGTTCCACGTCTAATGTTGTATACCTGATCCTGTGCACTAAATGTCCTGTTGGGGGGGGCTTTATATTGGGGAAAGAGGATAAAAATTGAGAGCCAGGATGAGATCTCATTGCGACTCAATTAGAGAGGAAAAGACTAAATTACCAGTAGCAAAACATTTTTGTAGTCAGGGACACAGCATAGAGCAGATGAGAGTTATCATACTGAATGGCAATTTCAAGTCACAGCGTCACAGAAGAATTTGGGAGTACAAGTTTATGGCCATGTTTGATACCCTCAAGAATGGAATGAACCTCAGCCTGGGATCGTTGCATAAGTGAAAAATATGAAAAGGTCTGAAGGAGGTCAAGAGGGACGTCCTCTTCCCAATCATTTATGTATTTATTTTTTTTAAACTTCATAAAAATTCAGAACTTCACTTGTAATAATGTTGCCATCCAATAGGTTGTGCTGCATCTCCTTCCATGTGCAGGGTGAAGGAGACAGATCATAAAATTGTCACATTCCTGAGCTCAATAGACTGATTAATTATTTATGTCTCAGCTCAGTTTGTTTGTTGTTTTAAGTGCAAAACAGTCTCAAATTTCTGTGTGAACACTTGCATTTCAATCAAGAGGGGTGTCCTCTCTACATCTGTATATTATATGTGCCCAATCCAAACCAGTTCCATTTTAGCCCGAGGAAAGATCCATAGAGGATCTGAAAGCTTGCTGTAACATGTATTTCTGTTAGCCATTAAAAGGTATCATATCTACAAGATAACTTGGTTTCTCTCACTGAGAACAATCACACTTTACTGACTAACACCGTACCAAACCTTTTTTTCATTGTGCAATGTATGGAACGCCAATGGGAATTTTTAACCTATCCATAGAAGGGACACTCTTTCTGTACAATACATGGGTCTGAATACTGTTGCAATGTTTACATACAGCAACGCTCAGGACAGTAGACACTAGTGGAAGGAAGGAGATCTAAAGCCTCATAAACAAAAGGGCTAAATAAAAAAGTGTCTGTATTAACCACTCATGAAATGTTAAAGTGGTTCATTGTGGAATCCTTTACTAGGCACCTAAGATTTTGGTACAACTACAACTCATAGAATGGCTTGAATGTCTATAGTTGTGAGGGCATGCTGGGAGTTGTAGTTTTACTGAAATTTCAACAGATAGAGGGCCATAGGTACACTATCCTACCAAAGGGAATTGGACACCTGAACAAGAATCAAAAGTACTTCAGCTGGTATTTCCCTCAATTCAACTTGCAAATGTTTAGTGAGTTCTCTCAAAGAAGATGCGTTCGCCTGTCTACAATGGTGCAAGGAGCATCGTCATTGCACAGCTGAGCGATGGAACAACGTTCTATGGAATGACGAATCAAGTTACTCCATCGTCAAATCAAATGGACATACCTGGTTGTGGAGGATGTCTGGGAAGCACTATTTGCCTCAGCATGTTGTCCCAACAGTTAAGAAGGAGGTTCTGTTATGGTTTGGTGATGTTTTACATGGCATGTTCTTGGCCCATTGGTTGTATTGGTAAGAACCATGAACACATGCCAACAACGTGGCAATGCTTTGGGAATGGTCAGCAATACTTCCAACAAGACAATGCGCCTTGCCAAAAAAATTACAGCTCCTGACACTTTACCCCCTAACCAGCTCTGAAACATAAGGTCAACATTAGCAGCTGTCACAGAACCTCTTGGCAGGACAGCACACAGGGAATGCAGTTGATTCTACTTATAAAAAGCTCTATCTTATGTACTAGTGGCCTGTACTAAGCAGTTTAACAGCACTGCCCAAATGCTCATATTCCTGCGGTACAGATCGATGCAGCTAACTACAGTAAGTAGCAGATTGAGTCTCTAAGTATTACCTCTTCACAAGGGGAGGCTGCTTATCTACAGAGCTGGAGGAGGACTTGGTTTTTGGACTCTGCAGCTCTGGAATTGTGTTTGTCAGCTCAGAGTCTGCCAACAGGAAAAGGAAGAATGAAGTGTATGCATAAGGCTCGTTCACACGAACGATAATCCCGCAATTTCTTAGCATTCCTACAATGCTACAAAACTCATGTATGAGAAGCCCTTGCTTTCCCATGGGTTACTTCACACATGCGATATTTTGTAGCATGTGACAATCCGACACAAAAACCTCGCAGGTCTGGCGATATGCCCACGACTCTTGAGATTTTGTAGGCCATGTTTCCCTATGGAGCCTTCTTCTCTGTTGCATCGCATTGCACGAAAACACGTTTTTGTGCGGTGCGATGCAACTTTGACAGTAGGAAATCCTACTGGCAAAGCTATAATCTAAGCCCTAGCTGCAGGCAAAAATAAAAAAAAACACACATACATCACCTTACAATCGCTCTCCGACACCGCAGCAGCTTCTCCCCGGGTCTCGGCACTGTTCCTCTTCATCATCTTCTGGTCGGGTATTGAAAAATCCCTGCCTTCTGGAAGCGCTGGCTGTGATTGGCTAGGCGTCAGACAATCACAGCCAGCACTCGATAAGTGGCTGTGATTAAACCAACCACAGCCATTCATCGAGTGCTGGGTGGGATTGGCTAAGCGTCAGAAGGCGGGGATTTTTCAGAACAGAAACAGTGACGGGGACCGTCTTCAGCTACGGCTTATTTTCGGGGTAGGGCTTATAGTTAAAGCCCCGTCACCCCTCCCACCCCCCGAAATCCTCACATGTGGTGCAACTTTGTAGCGTTACAAAGTCAGGGTATCACCGTGAGGAGACGCGCTATTGCACGGACCAGCGATGTGATATCGCTGCAAGTTTCTCGCAGCTATGCCATGTCGCTCGTGTGAACGGCGCCTAAAGAAGCATAAAAGAAGATCCTGCTAACAGTAAAGCATGGTTGTGACTTGGTGATAGTCTGGGGCTGCTTTGTTTCTTCTGGCTTGTGTTTAGGACAAGATAGATTCAGTCATGGACAGATTGGTCACTGAACCCACAAAGAAAATTCCCAGTGGGCCATTTGGGTCCTGGGGCTGGTGGAGGGGCAGAAATATTTTACAATCCATTTTGGTGGGATGCATTAAAAAAATGTAAAAAAACCTGTAAGGCCTCGTTCACAGGGGCGACAAACTTGTGCAAATTTGTCGCATTGCTACAATGCTATACATTGCAGGAATGTGAAGCCCATGCTTTCCTATTGGTTAATTCACATGTGCAATGTTTTGTAGCTGTTTTGTAGCATGCAACAACCTGACACAAAAACCTTGCGGGTCTGGTGATATATCCGCCACTCATGAGGTTTTATAGCCTGTGTTTCCCTTTGGAGCCTTCCTCTCTGTTGCATTACATCGCATGAAAATGCGATTTTCTTGTGCTGCGATACAACTTTGACAGTAGGAAATCCTACTATCAAAGCCCTAATCTAAGCAGTATACATCACCTTAGAAGCGCTGTCAGCCCAACCGCATCTTCTCCCCCATCCCCAACACTGTTTCTTTTCATCTCTTCTGGCCGGAGATTGAAAAATCCCTGCCTCCTGCCAGTGCTTGATAAACCAATCACAGCCATTTATCAAGTGCTGGCTCTGATTGGCTAAGTGTCAGCAAATCACAGCCAGCGCTTCCAGTAGGTGGGGATTTTTCAATCCTCGGCCAGAAGAGAAGAAAAAGACCAGTGCCGGGACTCGGGGAAAAACTGCAGTGGAGCCACGGAGAGCGCTTCTAGGTGATATGTACTTTTTTTTTCTCTTCAGCTATGGCTTATTTTCAGGGTACAGCTTATATTTAACCCCTCCTGCCCACCCCTGAAAATCCATGCATGTGGTACTACAAAGTCGCACAACTTTGTAGCACCACATGTGACTTTGTAGCGCTACAAAGTTGCGGTATCACCACGAGAAACCGCAGCGATATCATTTCGATTTTCTCTCGGCGATGCCACGTCGCCTGTGTGAACGAGGTCTTATACTCACCTGTGTCACTCCTGCTCTCAACCTCTGCAGTCCGCACACACACTGTTCATCCACTGAGTCCGGGTAGAGAGAATATGTGACAAGTGCACGTGTTCTGCACTGCCGGGAACTGGTCACAGAGATCACATGATCACTCTATACGGAACTCAGCGGAAAAATAGAGCAGGCACAGACTGCAGATGCCGAGAGCGGGAGGTGAGTAAAACTTTTTATTTTAATATCTATAAAGAGTGTTAATACTGAGGTGGGGGTTGGGACTTATGCAGAAATATCAGGGTCACGCCTATAACACTTGCTGCAAATGGCGCATACTGCTAGTTTCACCAGAACTCTGGCATCATCAGGGGTATAGGAGCTATAGTTATACCCCTGATGACTCCAGTGTTCTGGTGAAACTAGTGGAGGGAGATGGTCTTTCAGCACAGAGCCTCATCTAGTCTATCTTGTAAAAGCTCATCTCAGGCGTAGTTTATCTGGCAGCAGTTATCACACATGCTGGCATTTCATGCTGAGATCCAATACCTTGCCATATCTTTAGCACATAACAGTGTACTGCTGCATGGTAGCACACACCAATTGCAGCAAGTGTTATAGGCGTGACCCAGATAATTGTGCATAATCAGCAAGGCAGGGTGTTGTTTCTCTTAGACCAGTTTTGTCTATTATATTACATTCACTCACACTACATTGAGATTCTAATCTTTTGAATTCATTGCTACTCTAATATATTTTATTGCATATCAATAAAAGTAACTTTTAAGGGGACCCAACTGTGGGTTTCTGTTTATGGCAAAGACTGTAGTGGGATTGGTTACTATTTAAACCTAGTGGGCCCTTTGAGCCCCCAAAATTTTCGTTTCTCATTTCGGGCACCATGAATGAAGAAATTATGTAGAGGTTTTGAAAATGAAGCCAGGTGGCTGGAAATTGACAAAGATGTCTGTGTCAAATTATGCAGAGACTAGTTGTGACTTGGAGAAGTCAACAGGGCAATCTGGGTCAGATGGAGAAGTAAAGGGAAAGTTAAAAGACTCCAGTCAGAGACAATATCAACTGTGATCACTGGGTATAATGGTATCATAATCACTTATATATGTGTCATTTTTCAAAATAAGACAAAACTTTTTTTTAACAGTATTTTTTTTTAAAATAAATGTTATTAATTTATTCTGTTATTTATTTAAATCCACAAGAGATGTCCCAATGTAATCTTTGGTATACACAGTATACCAAAAATTATTTCCTGTGTATCTAAAGCTGCAAAACAATCCATTAGGTGGTGCTAAAGGTGCCACCTAATGTGAGCTGCGCCTGCAATTACCAGCACTGGCTACTACACAGGAGTCACAGTGATCTGCTTCAGCTCCGTAACATGTGGTGGGTCGCTGACAGTGGGCACCCAAACACCTGATCAGCCAGGGTCCCAAGTGGCAGACCTCAGCCTCTATTGATAACTATTTGTGGCCTATTTTCAGTGTAGGTCATCAATAGTGTAGTCCTGAAAAATTCATATACACCCACTACACAAAAACATGTAAAACATCTGCTGTTGTAAAGCACTGCAGCAACCAGAACACACCCAAAAAATTCTTCATGTAACTTCACTTATTTGTCATCCTGTATGAAGAGTAAGTTTTTAAACTAAGTTCAGTGATAGCACATAAAATATAGGTACAACTAAGGGAGTCTAACTTTAAAATTATGACTTCTAGAAAAGATTTGCATAATCTGAAGTACAACAACATATTTATCGACTATGACATTAGAATTATTCCTACAACTTCCTTGCAGCTAAAAGGCCACTAAATCAAATTTGATGTCATATGTTCCAGGTTTATGAGCCATTTAAAATTTACCTGCTCTGTCCTGGTGAGCTGAAATCCGCATCGGAAAATAATGTGACCGGAATTATTGAACAGGCAAGATTAAGTCACAAAAATTCAGTTATACCCAGAAAGTTGCTGATAGTTATTTTTTAGTTGCAGAAAGAGCAAACTGCAAAACTAACCAAAGTCTAAAACTCTGTTTTAGTAGCAGTTACAATATCAATCTTATGTACAACAAAGTATACGCTACTAAATGTCCTGCAATATATTTCAGATAGCCACACGGCTTAAAGCAGAAATCTACTCAAAATGATCTGATATGTAGGTACGTGTCATAGGGAAACGGGTCCCCCAGGCACTGAAGTGGCGAGAACTTGCAGGGATGACAGATGCAGCAGGATTCTTGGTAAAATAGAGCTTTAGGCCCCCTTTACACTAATGTATTTGCAGAGATTAGAACTCATTGATTTCATTAGGTTTGTTTACATATGCATATTTGCAGCACATTTTGGTCACGCAAAAAAGGTCACCATAGCAAATGGGGGATGTGCAAATGCCTGCACAATACCCAAAGAGATGTGTGATATGCTGTGTAATTCCGCTGGAAAAAGAACACATCTGGAACTCACTAGAAGCTGCTGGTTGATGGGGCGCGGTGTGAAGGGAACACAGTATTATTGTATCTTGTCACCACCCGGAAGCTAGGAGTTTGACAGCCCTTACATGGAGAAATGCCCTTGTCACACCCTTAGCTCCCAATTGGCTGAATTCTCTGCTCTGTCCTCCCCCTGTGGCCACCCTGCCACCGGGCTCCCCACTGGTGTAGCGGTGGGATCAGCCCGGCGGTGGCGGGTAAACTGTTCTCCCCCCCTGCTGTAGCGGCGAGATGCGGCCACTGAGGGCTACTCCGTTCCCTATCTGCCTATTAGCAGTGGCGACGGTGACAGCTGCTGAAGGGAGAGGAGACAGGGGAGCAGAGTAGCCATCAGTGGCCACATCCCCTGAAAGTGTGGACAACGTTGGAAGGGCCTCATCCACTGCACTGAGCGCCACTACAGCATGAGGAAAGGATAGTGTTGGCCACAGCGGTGTGGGCAGGGGAGAGGATGACAGTGTTGCCAGCGGTGGGGCACCGCTCTCTGTGTGCACGGCACTTCAGAGCCGACAAGGCAGTGGGGACAGGCTAGGCAATCAGACTGTAGTGATTTTTGCCTGCCTTGGAGGGTTAGGGTTAGGGTTTGTTTTCATGTTAGGCTTACATTATTAGCTCTACATGCTTTCATGTTACAGCTGTAACCTGGAAGCGTGTACAGCTTATAATGTAAGCCTAACATAAAAACAAACCCTAACCCTCCAGTCCAGACAAAAATCACTAGAGACGCTGCAAGGGCCTTCAGGAATTCAGCCAATCGGGAGCTATAGGTGTGACACAGGCGTTCCTCCATGCAAGCCCCTTCAAACCCCTAGCTTCCTGGTGGTGACAAGATACAATAATACCAGGGAACACTATAGTTGCTAAAATCAGCTACGGATAAGCAGCTGACACCTGTTCAAAATACGTGGTACAGATTTTGATGTGTTTTTTTTAATGATGAAATGCTGCAAATCTGCTGTAAAATTTTCTGCTACCAAGATCCCGCAGCATTTCCACTATGTGTGAATGTACTCTAAGGCCAGTTTCAGACAAGCCTATTTTACCTCTATATTTGCTCTGTGGTTTTTTGGGACTATCATACGGAACTGATGTAAATGTATGTATATATTTACGAGGCCAAATTTTTAATGGGCATTTTTTTAAATTCAGCATTACCATTACCATGCTATTCTTTTTTATTGGGCAAATACTAATCAGTATTGGACGATTAGAAAAAAATTACAGAGACAAATACTGATGACATACGGTTGTAATGTCATCTGGAACACGTCCGTCATATGGAGTGTTTGCATATGTTCATCTGAAACTGGCCTAAGGGCTTCTACCCACTAGCATTTTTTTTAAAGCTGCGATATCACTGCATTTTTTTAATGGGACTTTCTAATGTTAAAATTTCATTGCACAAAAATCGCACGTTTGTGCTTTTGCAATTTTTGTGCGATGTTATTTTAACATTAGAAAGTCCCATTCAAAAAATGCAGTGATATTGCAGTGTTAAAAAAAAATGCTAGTGCGTAGAAGCCCTAAATGAAAGGGTCTAGATACATGAAATGCAATTAAAATGCATGTGATTTGATGTGCACCATGTCTTATATCTTTATGGTGCCATTAACACTTTCCAATCCACTGCCTGACATCTAAAGACATTCTGATTGAAGGCTGTACAGCTCCGATGGCGGAAGACATCCGGCAGGGTTTTCTTACTGTAGATTAATGGCCGCTCTGTTGTCGGGGGGCCTCTCCAGCATGTCCCATACCGCAGTACTGGCTCTAGCCAGCAGATGGCGCCATTGTATAATGGCAGAAGGAGAAAGCCCCCTAGGAAATCCTGAATCCAAAATTGGATTGCAAAGGGTTAATGACAGAAACATGCAGGATCATGGAATTCTGCAGTTACTCAAGACTTGCATACAGTACCTGCATCCAAATTAGCAGAAAGTTTTAAGCTCCACCCTAGATGGAAAAATCTAGCTTCAACTGAAGTTCTACTTTGTAAACCTTAGGGCTTATTCAGATGATCGTATATCGGTCGGGTTTTCATGCCCAACCGATATTCACTGCCCCTCTCTGCAGGGGGAGGAGGTGGGACGGCACGGGAGCTAGTGCATTGAGCTCCTGCCCCTCGTCACTGTTTCCAATGGGAGTGGCGGGATGGGGGCGGAACGTAGCTCAGCCCCCTGTCCCCGCCCTCCCATTGCAAACAGTGGTCAGGGGCGGGAGCTCAATGCACTAGTTCCCGTCCTGTGCGCCTCCCCTGCAGAATGGGGCAGCGTATATCAGTCGGGGTGAAAACCCGACCGATATCCGATCATCTGAATAAGCCCTTAAAAAGATCAATTCATTTAAAATTGTCAAATAAAACAGTTCAATTTCTTTTCAGTCATTAGATTTCCGGAGAGTTTTTGTTACCGCGAAGATTGGCCTTCGTATCAAAGTCTCTAATAGAAGAAAGACGAAATAAATCTCGAGTGGAATGTTTGTTTTAGTGTCAGACTGCGTCTTCTACTAATATAAGAATGACAAGCAAATTCAACGCAACAAACTTTAACATGTTCAAGGGATCAAGTGATACAGACAAGCGGAGGAAAGCCATACTGGGAAACACATTCTACTGAAGTATCAACTGGTGACAAAAACAAACAAAAAAGTCCTGCTTCACTTTACAAGGGTAAAAGATCAAAAGCTTTTCATGTGTATGTTGTAAAATGTGTTTGAGAATGACATTTCAGCGTCTCCTATCTCAAGGGAAGAGAAAACAGCAGTTTAAATAAAAGATGTAACCTGGCGTGAACTATAGTGTGCCGCTGCAAAACTCTTCATACTGTACCACTTAATGTATTCTCCAGTGATAATTTGCTCTCATGATTTCTATTTGGAGAGATTAGAAGGTTCTTTATGCCAGAGGATGCTGAACATATAGCACTCGACGATGTTTGTTTGAGAAAGCCTACACAAAAATAATAGAAAAGAGCATTGTCTTCCATTATTTAGTTATAGTTGTTGCCCACTTGGGGTGGCAAGTCCCCGTGGGCAGCTTCTGCCAATGGTCATGCTCACAGTTTCTAAGCAACTAGACATCTACACCTGCTTTACCAAAGGAAGAAACTTGCAGCATTCTAGGATATTTTGGGTGCTTGAAGTAGATTAGCAATCCAGATATACGTAGAGAATTCGACATTCTCCAAAAGTCTATTGTGAGGGGTTAATTCTAGCCTTTCTCCTAGAACAAATTAAATAGAAGAAAATACGTTTAATTCCTAATTTCAACTTGTACTTTATCTGACTTTCTCTGTGTATATGACCCTGAATTTGTTCTCACATGTCTTATCAGTTCTTTCCCATGTCTTCCTGATGAGAAAGTTCTTTCTTTCTGAGAAGCTTATCCAAGGACATACTATGCTTTGATACAGTTGTCACCGAGCGTTGATATATTGTTCTTGTAGGAAATGTCTTTGAAAGAAGTATTATTAATTATAAAACTCCAGCTGTCCAGCGACCCTGGGCATGCGCAGTGATTAAATCCTACGCAAGCAGCCTTTCCTATATATTCTGTACTTTGCAAATAATAAAGCACTTCGCTTTTGACAATCCCATGGTGCATGTGGCTGTCCATTTGCGTCGTCTGAGTACTCATATCTAAGACTAATTCGGAAGCAGACAGCATCAGCTGAACGGTCTGTTTAGAGCCCTACATTACTTGGCGCCCAGAACGTGGGGGCAGAGGCTAACTCCTTATCTGCAGCCGATACCTGACGACCCTACCTGCCGACCAGCCGGACCAGAGGCCACGGGACCCCAGATCTACAAAACACCGGTGTAAGGTAAGCCCTTGACTTACCACTCCAGCTCTGGGCTTCCTTGACTTCAGTCCTGTGTTGACAGGAGGTGAGTCGCTGCATGTTTATAGGACGCTTCTGCCTGTTATTTTTGGTGTTCTTAGTGACTGTAATAGACAGAAGAACCCATATGTGTATTGCCATGCTGTCTGCTGCAAGTATTGAACTGATAACTTTTTGTTGTGCTTTAACTGCCGGACTCATAATTTTAGCCGTAATTTGTTATAATATCACCAAAAGTTCCCTTAGAGGAGAAGTGTGGTCTCCCCTGAACCCTCCGAAGTAATCTGTGTGATTGCTGGAAGACGCTGTAAAACTATTCCAGGACAAGGAAGACTGTGTGTCCTCCTATAAAGTACTGTGTGATATAGTGTCCTGTATACTTCGTGAAGAATAGTGAGCATATGAAGATGGGGGCAGAACGGTCTAAAACATCTTACCCCTATCGAGATAATAAGAGAGAGGGCGGGGGAGGATATCACTAAACAAGCCTATAAGATATATAGACAGATAGGACTTAAAAAGACGGGAACCTTTAACTATCAGTTCTGGCAATAGTATGGGAAAAGCATGAAAGATATCAGAGATGCCGGTTTAGAAAAAAAGAACAGACAATATGGGAAACGTACAGGGCAAGGAGTATATGGAAAACAGCTAGAGAAATAGCAAAAGACAGAGAAAGCAAGTTAGCCGTGGGGAGAGAATGTAGTAAGTTGTTGAGAAAAGCAGGTGTTTAGAATTTTGGGAATCTTAGACCAACAAATTTGGGAAAGATTCAGAGATAGTCAAAGGTTGGATAAAAGTATGTCAGACAGATGGATTGAGGCAAGTGTAGATACGGCGGTAATGGGTTATCAGAGAAAGGGAATTCTTTTAGTCTGTGTTCCTTTGGGACATAAAGCAAGTTCATGCAGAATCTGTGGGCAATTATGTGACAAATAACCATTATTGTTTATCTTGTATGTCTTGATGTTATGTAATCTAATCTTTGTTGTACATCTTAGTCTTCTACAAGAAAGTGTAAGAAAGTTATACCCTCTCACGGCTGTGGGGGCTTTTAAGAATACAAGGGTTAAAAATGTGGAAAATGTTGTGCTGTTAGAAGCGCTTAGCATGTTGTCTTTTCTATGTGTTTAACTATTCCCCTGCTGTCTGTGTTTGATAGTCTGTGCAGAGAAATATACCTCTTATAATTACTAAGGACTAATATTGTGTAAAGTCTGAATGTTCTGGCCGCTTTCTAAAATCTGTTTCATAGAGAGATAAAATTCAAGGTTATAGAAGAAAGACAGACGCTGATGAAAAAAAGAAACTTGTAATGAATTACGTGAATTATACGGTCTTAAAAATAGAAAACATAGGGATTTTGAGGTATGTTTTTGCTTTTTGTGTAAATGTCAGTTCTGTGATTGGTTGGACGTCTGTATCACTGATGAATGCTGTTAGTACTGTACTGTCTCTGAGAGAATGTTCTGTAGGGGAAATACGCAAACGACCAGTATCGAAGGGGTGGAGCTAGATGATGAAAAGTACGTAATGTTTCATCCTTCTCTTCTCCGAAAGGAGGGGTGAGAAGCTTGGGCAGTTAGGAAAAGTTTTTTTTTCCTTCTTTCTTCTTTCTCAAATTTGATGAGACATTGCAGGCAGGATCAGATTAATAAGGAATTTGCTTAAAGAATATAATATTCCAATGTAGATAGATGTTTGTAGATTATTCTACCCTGTTGTAACTCATGTCTCTGTTATTAGTACTGATATCTTACAAGCCTTATCTGCATCCATCAAATTCTCACCGGATGGATCGGTACGGGTTGAGACCTCAGGTGACAGTTCAGAAGAGTTTTGTAAACTAACTGCTCTCTTGGTGGATCCGGCTCATGCATTTGTCTTGATAGCCATTGCAGAAACTCAGCTTTCCGCTGGTCTTGACAAATAGTAAGCCACCTCCAATTCTGCAAAACAAAGGTTGTTCTCCTGGGTCATCGCTTAGCCCAAGTAACTGGACGTCTGACATAGGAACAAAAGGCTGCTGACCAAAAGCCATACCTGTACTTACACCTGCTGCTAAACTCTGCACCTTTCTGGGCTTTGTTTCATACTGCCGCCCATGGGTCCATTCTGTTTCCTCTCTTATGCAACCACTCTATGACTGTCTTTCAATGATTCTTTTCTCTCTCACCTCTGAAGCTCAATTCTCAGCTCTCCACCCTTTTACACGTTACCCTTTATTCTTTCTGTACTGAATTTTCTGGCCACATGACGACAGTAGTGACACAAAAGCACGGAGGACAACCACGGCCACTTGGATACTACTCCATGAGGCTGGATCCAGTGGCTCGAGGAGCTCCCTCATGTGTTTGTGCGGTGGCAGCAGTACAGACAATGGTTGACAAATCTTCGGAGTTGGTATTGGACTACCCCCTAGTTGTCCTCACCCCTCATGACATCCGGAGCACATACACGCAAGTGCAACCCAAGCACTTATTTCTGGCCCGTCAAATCCAGCTACAATGTGCTCTTTTCATTCTTTTCAATGTTGCTACTACTTTGAACCCAGCTACTCTTCTTCCAATTAAGTATCCTAGTTCAAAGGGGGAAGGAGAAAACATAGGTGATCTAGGTATTGCAGGTCAGCTATTTTTATTTCTAGCAACAAGGTTCTGATCTATTTGAAATAGAATACCAGCCTGATTGTCTAGCGGTAATCGGTGCAAGGGGTTTCAGGAGTGCCAATTCAGCTGGCAGAAACTGAACCACTAGAGGTAATGTTTAAAGGGTCGCGATGCCTCACGCGCTTCCTTGTGCTGGAAGGTCCTGAAAGCATATTGGGAACCGACGTGATGGGACCCTTGGGATGTTGTATCGAACTTCACCCGTCCGGTGAGGCTCGTATACACCCCGGGTCTGAAAGTCACCCGACCTTCTGTCGGATGGCAGCAGACCAAGCGACACCTCTCCCTGTCCTCACTCTTACGCACGCAGAGGAACAAGTTTTTAGTGTTGTTCCTTCGAGCCTTTGGATTACCAGTCAGACGGACCTCGGCAGACTGTCAGTCTCACCGGTAATGGTTTACCTAAAAGAAGGGGGGAAAGCCCCCATGGTCCGTCAGTACCCCCTGGCACATGCCCAGGAAGATGCAATTGCAGACACTGTCTTTCCTTTATGTTAACTTAAAGCCCTCAAGGAATGTGTCTCCCCAGCCAATACCCCTTTGTTCCCCGTTAAGAAAAAGAGTATAAAGGGCCAGCCAGACTGTCAGTATTTGTTTGTTCAGAGGAAAGCAGTACTGTTGGACAGTGCTGCCACAAGGGGCACAGAATAGCCCAAAACCCAGTTCACCAGATGCATGAAGCTGGTATTGGAAGCCTGGCCAATTCCAGAGGGCACCGCCCTCTTGTAATATGTTGATGACTTACTTTTGTGTGCTCCTGACCCGACAAGCTGCCTCGATACATCACTAAGCCTTTTGTGTTTCCTCCATCATGTGTTTGTGCGGTGGCAGCAGTACAGACAATGGTTGACAAATCTTCGGAGTTGGTATTGGACTACCCCCTAGTTGTCCTCACCCCTCATGACATCCGGAGCACATACACGCAAGTGCAACCCAAGCACTTATTTCTGGCCCGTCAAATCCAGCTACAATGTGCTCTTTTCATTCTTTTCAATGTTGCTACTACTTTGAACCCAGCTACTCTTCTTCCAATTAAGTATCCTAGTTCAAAGCGGGGAGGAGAAAACATATGTGATCTAGGTATTGCAGGTCAGCTATTTTTATTTCTAGCAACAAGGTTCTGATCTATTTGAAATAGAATACCAGCCTGATTGTCTAGCGGTAATCGGTGCAAGGGGTTTCAGGAGTGCCAATTCAGCTGGCAGAAACTGAACCACTAGAGGTAATGCTTAAAGGGTCGCGATGCCTCACGCGCTTCCTTGTGCTGGAAGGTCCTGAAAGCATATTGGGAACCGACGTGATGGGACCCTTGGGATGTTGTATCGAACTTCACCCGTCCGGTGAGGCTCGTATACACCCCGGGTCTGAAAGTCACCCGACCTTCTGTCGGATGGCAGCAGACCAAGCGACACCTCTCCCTGTCCTCACTCTTACGCACGCAGAGGAACAAGTTTTTAGTGTTGTTCCTTCGAGCCTTTGGGTTACCAGTCAGACGGACCTCGGCAGACTGTCAGTCCCACCGGTAATGGTTTACCTAAAAGAAGGGGGGAAAGCCCCCATGGTCCGTCAGTACCCCCTGGCACATGCCCAGGAAGATGCAATTGCAGACACCGTCTTTCCTTTATGTTAACTTAAAGCCCTCAAGGAATGTGTCTCCCCAGCCAATACCCCTTTGTTCCCCGTTAAGAAAAAGAGTATAAAAGGCCAGCCAGACTGTCAGTATTTGTTTGTTCAGAGGAAAGCAGTACTGTTGGACAGTGCTGCCATAAGGCGCACAGAATAGCCCAAAACCCAGTTCACCAGATGCATGAAGCTGGTATTGGACGCCTGGCCAATTCCAGAGGGCACTGCCCTCTTGTAATATGTTGATGACTTACTTTTGTGTACTCCTGACCCGACAAGCTGCCTCGATGCATCACTAAGCCTTTTGTGTTTCCTCCATCAGAGTAGAATGGCTGCAAAGCCAGCAAATAGAAACTTCAGTTCTGCAAATCTCACGTAGTGTTCCTGGGCCACTGCCTAGGTCCAGGTACTAAACACCTGACGCCGGAGCGCACGAAGGTGGTAAGTGACATGCAACTTCCCACCTCCCATGCCCAGTTGCGTACCTTCTTGGGACTGGTCTCATACTGTCGAACGTGGATACGCTCTGCCTCCATGACCATGCAGCCTCTGTACAACTGTTTGGGTTCACGGCCATTTGCCCTGACCCCGCAGGCCGATTCAGCCTTCCATCAGCTGAAAGTGCAGATAACCAGTGCACCCGCACTGGGGCTGCCAGACTATGACAAACCTTTCCAAATGTACGTCACTGAGATGGCGGGACACGCCACCGCTGTACTGACACAAATGCACAAATGCATGGTGACAAAAAAAAAAAAGCGACCTGTAGCATACTACAGTGCCCATCTTGACGCGGTGGCTAGAGGGTCTCATCATGTGTCCGAGCGGTTCTAGCAGTTCAGGCGCTACTGGACAAAAGTTCGGACGTTGTCCTAGATCACACCACATGACATACATGGTATCCTGACACAGGTAAGCCGTAGACATCTGTCTCTTGCCAGACAGATAGAAATGGAACTCGCAGTGCATTCCTCCTCGAACATCTCATTCCAAAGGTGCACCACCTTGAATCCAGCCACCTTACTTCCATTAGGTGATGTGGATTCAAATGGGGGAGTAAGTACAGAGGATCAGTTGTTTTACAACTCCCTGACTGACGAACAGGAGGCATTTGACACCGGAAACCAGCATGACTGTGTGGCCCTCATGGCCCAGGAAACGGCTGGGTTCGCACATGTCACAGACAAGCCCCTGCAGAACCCCCAGTTTGAGCTGTTTGTGGATGGCTCCAGATACCTGAATGACGAAGGAAGGTTTGTAACAGGTTTTGAAGTAGTCACACTGAATGAGATACTTACAAAAACCACTGCCGCCACACATGTCAGCGAAGGAGGCTGAGCTCCGTGCTTTAACTGAGGCCTGTACGATTGCAGAAGGTACCACTGCTAACATCTACACTGATTCCAGGTACGCCTTTGGTACAGCACACGATTATGGACCCATCTGGCGGTCCAGGAGCTTTCTCACGGCACAAGGCAAGCCCATTGAGAATGGTGTATCAGTAGGTAGATTAATGCAGGCCATCATGTTGCCAGAACAGGTGGCCATAATAAAGGTTAAAGCACACACCCAGGGTCAGTCCATGGAGAGCAAGGGCATCGAGAAGGCCGATAGAGCAGCCAAGGCTACAGCCCTGCTGGACAGAAAGGACCAAGTGTGTAGGGTTAGTACCCGGCAAAGATCCTGCCCGCCTGAGGAGGACACCGGGGTACCTGCCGGCATTTCTTCTTTAGCCGCTTCTACCGAGGTGGTACTGAAGCCCACCAGAAGGGAAGAGGAGAGATGGGCCATGGCAGGAGGGAGGAAAGTAAAGGATGTATGGAATTTGGGAGACAGAGTGTGTACCAGCGGCTGCCTACCCCCCACCTCGCCGTCCTAGCTCACGGGAAAGTGCATGCCTCTCGGAATGCCATCGTTTCTGTCGTGGACAAAGTATGGTATGCTCCAAGGTTTGACAGGTTGGCGAAGGCATATGTAAAGGCATGTGAAGTGTGCACCACTGCACAATCCAGGTCAAGTGGTTATGACCCCCCGGAAGTGCACACCCAGACCACTGTATCCTTTTCAGAGATTACAAATTGATTACATCCAGCTTCCCAAATCAGGCAGGTATGAGCACGTCCTTGTGTGCGTGGACCTGTCCAAAGCCACCGCACAATGCACAGCGACTAAACTTGTGTCAGAACTTGTATGTAGATTTGGGGTACCAGAGACAATTGAGAGTGACAGAGGTACACATCTTACAGGTGAAGTGATGCAAGAGGTGATGTCAGCCCTTGGGGTGGAACAAGCGTTTCACACCCCATACCACCCGCAGAGTTCAGACAAGGTTGAAAGACTAAATGGTACGCTTAAGTTAAAAGAAGTGTTGTTTGGCTCTATGCCAAGATTGGGGCTGTATCATCCACAGGCCCTACAGCAGGGCTATGACACAGTAGCCGGATATGTAAAGCACCTGTGTGACCAACTAACAGTAACACAGAATCTAGTCTTTTTCTTCCATTCCAGACCCAGACAACTTAGAGGGATCACACTCTCTACAACCTGGAGACTGGGTGGTCGTAAAGAGGCGTGTCCGGAAATTCCTAGGGCCCAGATTCAAGGGGCCCTATCAAGTCCTGCTGACCACACCTACTTCAGTAAAAGTTGAAGGAACTCTTGCTTGTCTTGGGACTAATGGGACTTTTCACGCCCTGCTTTGCCCCCCCTATGAGAAGGAAAAATGAAGGACATTTTGTTTATTGATGGACTTTTTGGACTCGTCACTCCATGCTTCGCCCCTATGAGAGAGTGCAGAATGACAATGCCCAGAACCACTTTGTTAGACACCACCAAATACTGGTAGATGGACTGAACACCTCACAGGTGAAGGACTGTTGGACTTGCACATGCACCTGGTGCCACTAGTTTTCTTTTCCTGGTTGTTCCTGTTCCGCCGAAAGAATTGCTTACATGGACAAATGAAACTCAGAAACCTGGGATAGCTGGTGGGGTAACACATTTAGTTCTTTGAACCCTGCCAATTGGTTCTCTGGTCCGGGAGGGTGGTTCATGGGAATTTTACAAAGCATGCTTCAAGTAGTAATGATTTTGCTCGTCATATATATTGCTTTAAAGTTAATCATATCTTGTATCACACGTTGTAGTGAAAAGGCTTTTGCTAAACTTTAACCCAGATGGACTTTGGGACCACCACATGACTCTAGGGAATCTGGCAGGAGTCGGCACCACTCGGGTGAAGTACCTAGCATGAGGGTGGACCCTATGTCCAAATGGGGGAAATGTGAGGGGTTAATTCTAGCCTTTCTCCTAGAGCAAATTAAATAGAAGAAAATACGTTTAATTCCTAATTTCAACTTGTACTTTATCTGACTTTCTCTGTGTATATGACCCTGAATTTGTTCTCACATGTCTTATCAGTTCTTTCCCATGTCTTCCTGATGAGAAAGTTATTTCTTTCTGAGAAGCTTATCCAAGGACATACTATGCTTTGATACAGTTGTCACCGAACGTTGATATATTGTTCTTGTAGGAAATGTCTTTGAAAGAAGTATTATTAATTATAAAACTCCAGCTGTCCAGCGACCCTGGGCATGCGCAGTGATTAAATCCTACGCAAGCAGCCTTTCCTATATATTCTGTACTTTGCAAATAATAAAGCACTTCGCTTTTGACAATCCCATGGTGCATGTGGCTGTCCATTTGCGTCGTCTGAGTACTCATATCTAAGACTAATTCGGAAGCAGACAGCATCAGCTGAACGGTCTGTTTAGACCCCCTACATCTATACAAGGTGTTTTATTCACAAAATAATTAGACGACCCACTATTTCTATTGCTTTTGTCTATAAAAAGTCTTACATCAACTTTCGAAGAAAACTATGCAACGTCAGGCTATGTAAAGGGGACTTTGGCTTCTGCACTTCGCCTGTAGTTTAACCCTTTCCAATCCAATTTGTATTCTGGTTTTCCTAGGGGGCTTACTCTTTTTCTGCCATTATACAACGGTGCTATATGCTGGCTAAAGCCAGTACTGCATGAGGTGACACGTTGGATAGGCTCTGACAGCAGAGAGGCTGGCAATATACAGTAAGAGAAGACCGACGGACGTCTTCCAACGTCGGAGCTGTACAGCCTTAAATTATAATGTCTTCAGAGGTCAGACAGTGGATTGGAAAGGGTTAAAGGGGTATTCCTAAGATTGATTGGCTTTTATCACCCATACATATTTTCATTGGGTCATTAGGTAGTATTTACCCTGCTTAAGCTTGAAGGTTTTCAGGTGCTCAGGCTGATGTGACTCAAACAGCTTAAATAGCAACAGCAAAGGAGAAAATCTGGTTTCTTAAAAATATTTCTTTTATTCCCAAAAATTCATAAAAGTACAAATCGTAGGTACCGTGTAACACCATGTCTACATGCAGACACGTTTCGAAAGACAATTCTTTATTGATCATAGACTTACCTTGTCCATACCTGACCTTGGCTTCTTTCTGGACTGCACTATACCTGGCTGCTGCTTGTCTTGACTCATAGCTAGTTTTATCATTATACACAAATTCTGCCTGTCCTGACTTCAGATTTGTATCCTGATTAGAGATGAGCGAACACCAAAATGTTCGGGTGTTCGTTATTCGTAACGAACTTCCCGTGATGCTCGAGGGTTCGTTTCGAACAACGAACCCCATTGAAGTCAATGGGCGACCAGAACATTTTTGTATTTCGCCGATGCTCGCTAAGGTTTTCATGTGTGAAAATCTGGGCAATTCAGGAAAGTGATGGGAATGACACAGTGACGGATAGGGCAGGCGAGGGGCTACATGTTGGGCTGCATCCTAAGTTCACAGGTCCCACTATTAAGCCACAATAGCGGCAAGAGTGGGCCCCCCCCCCCTCCCAACAACTTTTACTTCTGAAAAGCGCTCATTAGCATGGCATACCTTTGCTAAGCACCACACTACCTCCAACAAAGCACAATCACTGCCTGCATGACACTCCACTGCCACTTCTCCTGAGTTACATGCTGCCCAACCGCACCCCCTCCCCCCCACAGCGCACACCAAAGTGTCCCTGCGCAGCCTTCAGCTGCCCTCATGCCACACCACGCTCATGTCTATTTAGAATTGCGTCTGCCATGACGAGGGACCGCAGGCATACACTGCAGAGGTTGGCACGACTAGGCAGCGACCCTCTTTAAAAGTGGCGGAGCGATAGCCCACAATGCTGTACAGAAGCAATGAGAAATAGAATCCTGTGCCACCGCCATCAGGAGCTGCACATGTGGGCATAGCAATGGGGAACCTATGTGCCACACACTATTCATTCTGTCAAGGTGTCTGCATGCCCCAGTCAGACCGGGCTTTTTAATTCATAGACACAGGCAGGTACAACTCCCTATTGTGAAGTCCCTGTCGACCCACAGCATGGGTGGCTCCCTGGAACCCACCGGCGGTACACAGAAATATCCCATTGCATTGCCCAACACAGCTGAGGTAGTAATGTCGTGCTTAATGCAGGTGGGCTTCGGCCCACACTGCATGCCCCAGTCAGACTGGGGTTCTTTACAAGTGGACACATGTAGGTTTAACTCCCTGTGGACCCACTGCCTGGGTGGGTGCCAGGAAGCCACCGGCGGTACATAGAAATATCCCATTGCATTGCCCAACACAGCTGAGGTAGTAATGTCGTGCGTAATACAGGTGGGCTTCGGCCCACACTGCATGCCCCAGTCAGACGGGTTCTTTAGAAGTGTACAGATGTATTAAAAACTCAGTGTGCACCTACAGCATGGGTGGCTCCCTGGAACCCACCGGCGGTACACAAAAATATCCCATTGCATTGCCCAACACAGCTGAGGTAGTAATGTCGTGCGTAATACAGGTGGGCTTCGGCCCACACTGCATGCCCCAGTCAGACTGGGATTCTTTACAAGTGGACACATGTAGGTTTAACTCCCTGTGGACCCACTGCCTGGGTGGGTGCCAGGAAGCCACCGGCGGTACATAGAAATATCCCATTGCATTGCCCAACACAGCTGAGGTAGTAATGTCGTGCGTAATACAGGTGGGCTTCGGCCCACACTGCATGCCCCAGTCAGACGGGTTCTTTAGAAGTGTACAGATGTATTAAAAACTCAGTGTGCACCTACAGCATGGGTGGCTCCCTGGAACCCACCGGCGGTACACAAAAATATCCCATTGCATTGCCCAACACAGCTGAGGTAGTAATGTCGTGCGTAATACAGGTGGGCTTCGGCCCACACTGCATGCCCCAGTCAGACTGGGATTCTTTACAAGTGGACACATGTAGGTTTAACTCCCTGTGGACCCACTGCCTGGGTGGGTGCCAGGAAGCCACCGGCGGTACATAGAAATATCCCATTGCATTGCCCAACACAGCTGAGGTAACGTCAGCTGTAATGCAGGTGGGCTAAAAATTAATTTGATTACACTGTAGGCGAGGGCCCACAAAAATTGCTGTATCAACAGTACTAATGTACATCCCAAAAATTGGCCATGGCCAGCCAAGAGGGCAGGTGAAACCCATTAATCGCTTTGGTTAATGTGGCTTAAGTGGTAACTAGGCCTGGAGGCAGCCCAGTGTAACGAAAAATTGGTTCAAGTTAAAGTTCCAATGCTTTTAAGCGCATTGAAACTTATAAAAATTGTTCTGAAAAATTATTTGAGTGAGCCTTGTGGCCCTAAGAAAAATTGCCCGTTCAGCGTGATTACGTGAGGTTTCAGGAGGTGGAGCAGGAGGAGGAGGAGGAGGAGGAATATTAGACACAGATTGATGAAGCAGAAATGTCCCCGTTTTGGATGGTGAGAGAGAACGTAGCTTCCATCCGCGGGTGCAGCCTACGTATTGCTTACGTATCGCTGCTGTCCGCTGGTGGAGAACAGAAGTCTGGGGAAATCCAGCCTTTGTTCATCTTGATGAGTGTTAGCCTGTCGGCACTGTCGGTTGACAAGCGGCTACGCTTATCTGTGATGATTCCCCCAGCCGCACTAAACACCCTCTCCGACAACACGCTAGCCGCAGGACAAGCAAGCACCTCAAGGGCATACAGGGCTAGTTCAGGCCACGTGTCCAGCTTCGACACCCAGTAGTTGTAGGGGGCAGAGGCGTCACCAAGGATGGTCGTGCGATCCGCTACGTACTCCCTCACCATCCTTTTGCAGTGCTCCCGCCGACTCAGCCGTGACTGGGGAGCGGTGACACAGTCTTGGTGGGGAGCCATAAAGCTGGCCAGGCCCTTAAAGACTGTTGCACTGCCTGGGATGTACATGCTGCTCGATCTACGCACATCCCCTGCAACATGGCCCTCGGAACTGCGCCTTCTGCCACTAGCGCTGTCGGCTGGGAATTTTACCATCAGCTTGTCCGCAAGGGTCCTGTGGTATAGCAACACTCTCGAACCCCTTTCCTCTTCGGGAATCAGAGTGGGCAGGTTCTCCTTATACCGTGGATCGAGCAGTGTGTACACCCAGTAATCCGTAGTGGCCAGAATGCGTGCAACGCGAGGGTCACGAGAAAGGCATCCTAACATGAAGTCAGCCATGTGTGCCAGGGTACCTGTACGCAACACATGGCTGTCTTCACTAGGAAGATCACTATCAGGATCCTCCTCCTCCTCCTCCTCCTCCTCCTCAGGCCATACACGCTGAAAGGATGACAGGCAATCAGCCGGTGTACCGTCAGCAGCGGGCCAAGCTGTCTCTTCCCCCTCCTCCTCATCCTCCTCATGCTCCTCCTCCTCCTCCTGTACGCGCTGAGAAATAGACAGGAGGGTGCCCTGACTATCCAGCGGCATACTGTCTTCCCCCGCCCCCGTTTCCGAGCGCAAAGCAGCTGCCTTTATGGTTTGCAGGGAATTTCTCAAGATGCATAGCAGAGGAATGGTGACGCTAATGATTGTAGCATCGCCGCTCACCACCTGGGTAGACTCCTCAAAATTACCAAGGACATGGCAGATGTCTGCCAACCAGGCCCACTCTTCTGAAAGGAATTGAGGAGGCTGACTCCCACTGCGCCGCCCATGTTGGAGTTGGTATTCGACTATAGCTCTACGCTGTTCATAGAGCCTGGCCAACATGTGGAGCGTAGAGTTCCACCGTGTGGGCACGTCGCACAGCAGTCGGTGCACTGGCAGCTTAAAGTGATGTTGCAGGGTGCGCAGGGTGGCAGCGTCCGTGTGGGACTTGCGGAAATGTGCGCAGAGCCGGCGCGCCTTTACGAGCAGGTCTGACAAGCGTGGGTAGCTTTTCAGAAACCGCTGAACCACCAAATTAAAGACGTGGGCCAGGCATGGCACGTGCGTGAGGCTGCCGAGCTGCAGAGCCGCCACCAGGTTACGGCCGTTGTCACACACTACCATGCCCGGTTGGAGGCTCAGCGGCGCAAGCCAGCGGTCGGTCTGCTGTGTCAGACCCTGCAGCAGTTCGTGGGCCGTGTGCCTCTTATCGCCTAAGCTGAGTAGTTTCAGCACGGCCTGCTGACGCTTGCCCACCGCTGTGCTGCCACACCGCGCGACACCGACTGCTGGCGACATGCTGCTGCTAACACATCTTGATTGTGAGACAGAGGAGGAGGAGGAGGAGGAGGGTGCTTTAGTGGAGGAAGCATACACCTCCGCAGATACCACCACCGAGCTGGGGCCCGCAATTCTGGGGGTGGGTAGGACGTGAGCGGTCCCAGGCTCTGACTCTGTCCCAGCCTCCACTAAATTCACCCAATGTGCCGTCAGGGAGATGTAGTGGCCCTGCCCGCCTGTGCTTGTCCACGTGTCCGTAGTTAAGTGGACCGTGGCAGTAACCGCGTTGGTGAGGGCGCGCACAATGTTGCGGGAGACGTGGTCGTGCAGGGCTGGGACGGCACATCGGGAAAAGTAGTGGCGACTGGGAACTGAGTAGCGCGGGGCCGCCGCCTCCATGATACTTTTGAAGGACTCCGTTTCCACAACCCTATACGGCAGCATCTCAAGGCTGATGAATTTTGCGATGCGGACGGTTAACGTTTGAGCGTGCGGGTGCGTGGCGGCGTACTTGCGCTTGCGCTCGAACACTTGCGCAAGCGACGGCTGAACGGTGCGCTGAACTACACTGCTGGATGGGGCCGAGGACAGCGGAGATGAGGGTGTGGGTGCAGGCCATGAGGCGGTAGTGCCTGTGTCCTGAGAGGGGGGTTGCATCTCAGTGGCAGGTTGGGGCACAGGGGGAGAGGCAGGGGTGCAAACCGGAGGCGGTGAACGGCCTTTGTCCCACCTTGCGGGGTGCTTGGCCATCATATGTCTGCGCATGGTGGTGGTGGTGAGGCTGTTGGTGTTGGCTCCCCGGCTGAGCTTTGCGCGACAAAGGTTGCACACCACTGTTCGTCGGTCGTCAGGCGTCTCTGTGAAAAACTGCCAGACCTTAGAGCACCTCGGCCTCCGCAGGGTGGCATGGCGCGAGGGGGCGCTTTGGGAAACACTTGGTGGATTATTCGGTCTGGCCCTGCCTCTACCCCTGGCCACTGCACTGCCTCTTGCAACCTGCCCTGCTGATGCCCTTGACTCCCCCTCTGAAGACCTGTCCTCCTGAGTAAGCGTTGCACACCAGGTGGGGTCAGTCACCTCATCGTCCTGCTGCTCTTCCTCCGAATCCTCTGTGCGCTGCTCCCTGGGACTTACTGCCCTTACTACTACCTCACTGCAAGACAACTGTGTCTGATCGTCATCGTCCTCCTCACCCACAGAAAGTTGTTGAGACAGTTGGCGGAAGTCCCCAGCCTCTTCCCCTGGACCCCGGGAACTTTCGAATGGTTGGGCATCAGTGACGATAAACTCCTCTGGTGGGAGAGGAACCGCTGCTGCCCAATCTAAGCAGGGGCCCGAGAACAGTTCCTGGGAGTGTTCCCGCTCCTGAGCAGGTGTCATTGTAGTGGAGTGAGGAGGCTGGGAGGAAGGAGGAGCAGCAGACAGAGGATTCGGATTGGCAGCAGTGGACGGCGCAGAACTGCGGGTAGACGATAGGTTGCTCGAAGCACTTTCTGCCATCCAGGACAGGACCTGCTCACACTGCTCATTTTCTAATAACCGTCTCCCGCGTGGACCCATTAATTGGGCGATGAATGTGGGGACGCCAGAAACGTGCCTCTCTCCTAATCGCGCAGCAGTCGGCTGCGACACACCTGGATCAGGAGCTTGGCCTGTGCCCACACCCTGACTTGGCCCTCCGCGTCCTCGGCCGCGTCCACGTCCTCTAGGCCTACCCCTACCCCTCAGCATGCTGTATTACCAGTGATTTGATTTCACAGGCAGGAAATAAATTGGCGCAAGACTGCAGGCCAAATATAATTTTTGCCCTTTTTGGAAAACGAAAGGCCCCACTGCCTCTAGTGAATGAATTATCTAAGTTTAATAACTGTGCTGTGTCCCTGCTTATGTGTCACAGAACGTGAGGGTAGCAGAGTTATTAACTGTGGCAGAGCAGGTATTTTTTTCCCAATTAAGGAAAGCAAATGGCGAACCCAGCAGTAAAGCGTAGCTGGGTGCGTATGATTTAGCAATGTTTTTCACGCAGCTCACACGTCTCCACAGGCGTAAGGACGGACACAGGCTGGACAAATAGATTTGTTTTCAGTTTTTTCCCACCAACAGGCAGCACTGCGTATATTCAATGAACCTGAGAAGTTTAATAACTGTGCTGTGTCCCTGCTTATGTGTCACAGAACGTGAGGGTAGCAGAGTTATTATAACTCTTGGAGAGCAGGTATTTTTTTTCCCAATTAAGGAAAGCAAATGGCGAACCCAGCAGTAAAGCGTAGCTGGCTGCGTATGATTTAGCAATGTTTTTCACGCAGCTCACACGTCTCCACAGGCGTAAGGACGGACACAGGCTGGACAAATAGATTTGTTTTCAGTTTTTTCCCACCAACAGGCAGCACTGCGTATATTCAATGAACCTGAGAAGTTTAATAACTGTGCTGTGTCCCTGCTTATGTGTCACAGAACGTGAGGGTAGCAGAGTTATTATAACTCTTGGAGAGCAGGTATTTTTTTTCCCAATTAAGGAAAGCAAATGGCGAACCCAGCAGTAAAGCGTAGCTGGCTGCGTATGATTTAGCAATGTTTTTCACGCAGCTCACACGTCTCCACAGGCGTAAGGACGGACACAGGCTGGACAAATAGATTTGTTTTCAGTTTTTTCCCACCAACAGGCAGCACTGCGTATATTCAATGAACCTGAGAAGTTTAATAACTGTGCTGTGTCCCTGCTTATGTGTCACAGAACGTGAGGGTAGCAGAGTTATTATAACTCTTGGAGAGCAGGTATTTTTTTTCCCAATTAAGGAAAGCAAATGGCGAACCCAGCAGTAAAGCGTAGCTGGCTGCGTATGATTTAGCAATGTTTTTCACGCAGCTCACACGTGTCCACCGCCCGTAAGGATGGACAGAGGCTGGACAAATAGATTTGTTTTCAGTTTTTTCCCACCAACAGGCAGCACTGCGTATATTCTATGAATAATAACTGTGTTGTGGCCCTGCCTATACAATTCTTTCCCTGCAGTATCAATGGAGGGTGGAATGCTCTGCAGAGGCGATTTTGAGAAGCCCAAAAAAAATGCAGCACAGCCAACAGCAGCCTGGACAGTACTGCACACGGATAAATATGGCCCTAGAAAGGACCGTTGAGGTTCTTGAAGGCTACACTCACTCCTAACACTCTCCCTGCCTATGCAGCACTTCTGTCCCTAATGCCAGGTGCAACGGTCTGCAGAGGCGATTTTGAGAAAAAAAAAATCCCACTGCTAACAGCAGCCAACACACAGCTATCAGTGGCCCTAATAAGGACCTTTGGGGGGTCTTGAAGCCTACACTAACTACCAATTCTTTCCCTACAGCAGCTCCGGTATAAACAGCACTGTCCCTCATCTAACTCACACCGCATCTGAGGCGAGCCGCGGGAGGGGCCGACTTTTATATTAGGCGAACACCTGATCTCGCCAGCCACTCACAGCAGGGGGGTGGTATAGGGCTTAAACGTTGCAGGGGGAAGTTGTAATGCCTTCCCTGTCTTTCAATTGGCCAGAAAAGCGCGCTAACGTCTCAGGGAAGGAAGTGAAAGTAACCAGAACACCGCATGGTGTTCGTCACGAATAACGAACATCCCGAACACCCTAATATTCGCACGAATATCAAGCTCGGACGAACGCGTTCGCTCATCTCTAATCCTGATCATTTGTCTTCACCTAATATGAAACTATAAGAAGAGTTGAGGATATTAGCGCTGCTGGGTTCATCTTGGTTCACTCATGTGTGAGCTACATGTATGACCACATCACCTGTTGGGAGTTCAAGTCTGGCCTTTTACCTGTACATGGTGAGCAGAGGGGAAGAAGTAGTGTAAAGCCCCACTGTAGTGGCTGGGAGGTCCAACTGCCCATCAAGGCCAGGGAGGCCTAAAGAGAGAGCCATTAAGGGCCACTAGAGAGCAGTAGGAGAAGAGGGTGTCTACCACCTGCTGGTTCTATATGTTATTTGCAGCTGTGAAGAGAGCAATCACCTTGACTGAGGTCAGCTGCAGATGGCTACATATGTGTGCAGCCCAGTGAGCAGAGGAAGAATGCCTTCCACTGACCAGAAGATAAAGGTTAACCAGATGACAACAGCTGACTAGTTAACTAGGCAACAGACCCAGGTACCAGATGAAAGCCAGAAGAAAAGCTAGGATTGTGCCACTAAGCCTCAAGAAGAGTCAATGCTGTGGCCTGTACATCTGCCCCTGAAAGGTAATGAGCAATCGGTGGAAAGTTCACCTTGGGCTAGTAGCTAAAGACACTTGAAACCTACAGAGGTCTGTGTACTAGTGCTCCTCTATCAGTGAGGTCCTCAATGGGAATAGAGACTAGGTCAGAGACTGGCTAGTGTTGGGGAGAAATGATCTTGCATCAGAGAGGTGATCCAGGGAAGGAAAGCTTTGTAACCAGAAGTAGCATCAGCATGAAGAAACGTGTGGCACTGTGTGAGACATTGTGTATACAGTACTCCATGTCGCTGTAAGGCCTGGTTGAAACTGTTGCTATAATGTTGAATTATGTGTGCCCTCCTATGCAGCGTAACCTGTAAATATTGTGCACAGTAAAAATTTTACTCGCTGCAAATTATCCTTTCCTCCACCTTCCTTATTGCTGTGCCACTTACCATCAACTTTCAATTATTACAGGAGCAGCTTATTAAAAGAGGGAGCAGGATGTTGGGTTTGTGCTGCCATAGAGGATGTGGATGGTCTGCAAAGACAAGAACTTGGATCTCCTGGGTCTTAGTGTGCAGCAAAAATTGTGCGGTACCACTTTTGAAAAAAATGACTTATCTTGTAGAAAAAAAAGGGCAAAAGTATTATATAGGTAATACCTTTATTGGCTAACCAGAGAACTTATATTTGCAAGTTTCCAGAGCTCAGAGGCACTTTTCTCAGGCATGACAGATAAACAACTGAGAGAAAATGCTCAACATTTAAATAATATTACATCAAGATAAACCAGAACCATAGAACTAAGGTTTGTGAATAAGATCAAAGGAGAAGAGATGACGGCTTAGGAAGTCACAGATCAGATTGATGGGTGTGAAGTGTCCATATGGATACTTTACACTCATGACCCTTAGTGTAAAATCCATAATGGAGCCCCCACAAACTATATGGCATTTATATTACTGATGGCTAAAGATGTCTTGCCAAAAAAATGCTGCAGTCTTCAGGAGAGGATGTCATGATGGTCTGGGCTGGATGAAGAAGAAAAGGAAAGATAATATCTATAATCAGAAAAGATGACATCTGTCCGAGTTAGTGGATTACATTTTTATTCTGCCTGTGACTGTATCTTTTAAGAAGTGGGTTTTTTTATCTCTCTCTCATTAGCTAGTAAGATAGTACTAAAGTTTCACAAACCTTCCTCTATTGAGATGAGCGAGATTAGAGATGAGCGAGCAAGCTCGTTTAAGGCTGATACTCGAGAGAGCATCAGTCTTTTCGTCCGAGTAACATGTGGGGGGTGGCAGGGGAGAGCAGGAGGGAGAGTGAGAGATCCCCCCCCCCGCTCCCCCCCGCCCCCACGCATGTTGCTCAGAACAGTAAGCAGTTACTCGAAAAGACCGATGCTCTCTCGTGCATCAGCCTTAAACGAGCATGCTCGCTCATCTCGAATTATAACATTCTGACAATATCTCTTCAGAGTTAGGCCAATGGGAGTCAATGGGGTGTAGTACTTACTGGAGTGCCCCATTCTTTTAGCAATTGGTGGGGATTACTGTGCTAATTTTATGCACGGAAATGCAATTTTACTTAAAGTCACTTACATAGTGGCACATGTGAATGGATAATTTTAGATGTGTCTAGGGCTTGAGACCAGTAAAAATATCATTGCTTACACTTTTCACATGATACCTTTTGTTTGATGAACCCACCATTTTTGTTTGGTATGATACATAAGATTAATTTGTTTTTGTATAAGCTAAGTGACACCAATTTTGCAATAATTTGATGCATGAGTCACATATTCAGCTACAAGGACAGTCTATCAATATCCCATTTACTAAATTGACAAAGTAAGGTGAAATAAAAGACTCAGAGTAGACCCTTACTTGATATTTAGAAAAAAAAATGGATACATTCTTCACAAATTTAGAAGCAGTTTAGACGGCCAAAAAGTAAAGGTGAACACTTTTAGGTCTTGACTGTTGCAATTCTTTATTCTGTGGATTCGTATTTGCTGATGCCCTTTATGGTACCTCTTTGGCTGCATACTACACTAAAACAGAGTTCAAACTCCTTGTCATACCCTAAACATCTGTCACAATTGTCGCATAACGTTATGATTTATCGCCAGGGTTGCCAACCTGATTTTTTCCATTTTCTGGATAACTTTTACAAAAATCACATATGCCAACATTTTTTACAGACACATCAGAAAACCAAACTGAATGATAAAGATCTTAGCAGTGATACATGTTTATAGGTCAGATGCTAATATAATCTCATTAGCATTATTGACAATTACAGTCCTAATAGACTGCTCAAGTACTAGTCTTAAAAGAACACAGACACCTTTTTCCATGGAAACTGGAGAAAACAGCCACTCACTACTGTAGTGATTACTGGCTGGGGTGCCGCAGCTCCCGCCGGTAAATGTGCGGTGAAGCTGATTCTGGTGCACACTCTGATGTCAGTGTGCACCTGGGATCATCCTCACCTGAGCCTTCTCCTCCTTAGTTCTGCAGGAAAGGACAAGGGAAGAAACATGCTGGGCTCACACACTGACATCAGTGTGCACCAGGATCAACGCTGAGCAGAGGAAGAGCGGTGCTGACTGCAAGGAGGAGGTAAGTATATGGGTCGGGGTGCTATTAATACTGGGGCTGCCTACGGTGGCATTAATATTATTGGGGCTACCTACACTGGGGTTAATATTACTGGGGCTACCTACATGGGTTAATATTACTGGGGCTACCGACAGTGGGGTTAACATTACTAAGGGTTCCTACGCTGGGGTTAATATTATTGGGGCTACCTACACTGGGGTTAATATTACTAAGGGTTCCTATACTGGGGTTAATATTTCTGGGGCTACCTACTGTGGGGTTAATATTACTGAGGGGGTTAATATTATTACTGGGGCTACTGTAGGGTTATTATTACTGCTGTGGCTACTGTGGGGTTAATATTACTGAGGGGGTTATTATTAATGGGGCCACTGTGGGGTTAATATTACTACTGGGGCTAATGTGGGGTAAATGTTATTAAGGGGGTTAATATTATTAGTGGGGCTACTGGGTCTAATGTTGGGTTAATGTTACTGAGGGGGTTAACAATATTAGTGGGGCTAATGTGGGGTTAATATTACTACTAGGGCTACTGTGGGGGTCACCTTTACTACTGTGGCTTCTGTGGGGTTAATATTACTGGGGCCACTGTGGGTCGCTATTACTACTGGGGCCAATATAGGGGATGCTATTAATACTGGAGCTACTGTTGGTGGTCACCATTACTAATGAAGCCACTGTGGGGGTCACTATTACTACACCGGGCTAATATAGGAAACGCTACTACTGAGGCCACCAATATAGGGGACACTATTACTACTCGGGCCACCAATATAGGGGGTCACTATTACTACACGGGATGGATTTGCTATGGAATACACAGTAGCTGTAACAGCAAAGTTGATGAGATTTTGAAAATCTTATCCACACGCTGTGGAAAAAATCTGCACAAAACCCGTGCAGATATTGACATGTACGGGATTTAATTCTGCAGCATGTTAATTTTAAATATAAAGTATATCAATAGCCCATCCAGTGCTCCAGCAAAATCCCTGTTTTCTTTTTTGTTTTTGTTTTTTTTAAACGTCCCTGTCCTTTTTACAATGATGGAGGTAAAAATCATATGTTGTGATAAGCCACGCCCCTAACTCCTCCCTTGACCACACCCTCTGTCCCGCTTTGGGGCTTCACGAGAAACTTTTGCTTCAAAAAGCGCTGCATGGCTGAAAAAGTTTGGGAACCACTGGTCTAAAATAACCAGCGGGGTTGTTGATCCGATTTTGAAGTCGGGTAGGAACTTTCAAATGTTGATCCAGGGATTATTCTGACTGCCATTATGGAGTCGGGAAGGAATTTTTCCCCCTACATGGGGTAAATTTGCTTGTGCCTCATTGTATTTTTTTGCCTTCCTCTGGATGAACAAGGGTGGGGTGGAAACAGGCTGAACCTGATGGACATTTGTCTTTTTTCAGCCTTGCATGCTATTGTGGGAGATATCCTATATGTATTTTCTGTATTTTTGTCAACTGTGAATATACTGTATTTTGTCTATAATGGTCTGAAACTCTGGGGGAAGTGAAGATCACCCCCCCCCCCACCTCCACAAGAATTTAAGGAGCAGTGCCTATTGTCCCAAATACTGGTTAAACCAGTTCTAACTGGCCAAACCTTTTTAGGAGTGCTTTGTCTTGGACAGCAGAGAGGAGAAACACAGGATGTTCTTCTCATGAAGCTAAATTCAAGAATGAACTGAGCGTGCTCACTGAAGTTCCTCCCAGATGGATGACATCACAAGCTACCTCACAAATACCTCCCTCTGAGGACAACCAATCAGCACGCTAAATAATGTAACTGTATACTTCCTGTGTTGAAACTTATTTAAGTTTCAACGCGCGCAGAATAAAGACAGACTCTTTTGGGAACACATGATGTAGGCTTGTGATCTTTGAAGGCTCTCCAGGCCTGTACACATTTTATTTAATTTGGAACACACGGTATATCTATAATAGCGAATTTTGCGCTAACACTATGTTACTATGAAGTAGGTCCCACTGCCTGTCACACTCGCCCCACTTCCTACTACTCTTCCTCACTGAAGCTCCACGGTGTGCGTTCAGCACTGTAAACATTCCCTGACATCAGACTTATGCTCTGTCTGGACCTACGCTTGTACCACGTTCTCCCATTGTCAACTGCTAGTCAGGAAATTGAGTTTTCTGGCAAACAGAAATGCAGAATGCCCATTTGCAGCAGCCCACTGACCACAATACTGTTTTCAGAAAAAGGGGAACAGACAACTCAAGAGGGCAAATAAAGTCAAATAAGAAAGATACTAAGGGGTCCTTCCCTTAGACGCATATACCTAGACTAGTTTAAAAATGCTTTGTACAAATTTTGCAGTCTCAGGATGGTTTCACATCTGAGTCAGAACCTCCGTCCAGAGGCTCTCCCATACATCCGGGTCAAAATACCAGAAGAAAAAGCACTGTATGGAACACTTTTTCTTCTGTCTGAAATCCAGGCAGCTGAGTGGAAACTGAACAGACCCCATTATAGTCAATGGGGTCCATGCGGTGCTGTTCGGTTCCATCCTGAGATGGAGCTGTTCAGCCATGGAGATTCCCCTTTCCTAATTCAAGAATAGAGTAGGTGTGACACCGCCCTCAGTATCACCATTGAAAATCCATAGCAAGATCGGCTCCAAAATATAAACAAGCGCTTCTGCTATTACAAGCTGCAGGTTAAAAGAGTTTGCAATGTCATATTTAAAGGGGTTGTCCCGAGGCAGCAAGTGGGTCTATACACTTCTGTATGGCCATAATAATGCACTTTGTAATGTACATTGTGCATTAATTATGAGCCATACAGAAGTTATAAAAAGTTTTTTACTTACCTGCTCCGTTGCTAGCGTCCTCGTCTCCATGGTGCCGACTAATTTTTGGCCTCCGATGGCCAAATTAGCCGCGCTTGCGCAGTCCGGGTCTTCAGCAGTCTTCTATGGAGCCGCTCGTGCCAGAGAGCGGCTCCGTGTAGCTCCGCCCCGTCACGTGCCGATTCCAGCCAATCAGGAGGCTGGAATCGGCAGTGGACCGCACAGAAGAGCTGCGGTCCACGAAGACAGAGGATCCCGGCGGCCATCTTCAGCAGGTGAGTATGAAGACGCCGGACCGCCGGGATTCAGGTAAGCGCTGTGCGGGTGGTTTTTTTAACCCCTGCATCGGGGTTGTCTCGCGCCGAACGGGGGGGGGGGTTTAAAAAAAAAAAAACCCGTTTCGGCGCGGGACATCTCCTTTAATAAATGTATCAGGTTGATGAGGTGAAAAGGCAGCTTATCAGGTAGTGTTTTTCTTATACAGGTCTCATTCTTACTTTGGATTCTTGATGATATAAAATTTGACTTCTTCCACATGAGAAATTAGTAGTTCCCCATAGTCTTCATGTAGCCAAGTTCATAAATAATCTATGTTGACTTCTTTGCATTACATTCAGTTTTAAAATAGTTCTGCCTTGTAACTTGACCCTGCATCTTGCCTTCTTGGCTTTTTGGCTAACATTTAATTAGTAATGAGCAGAGTATGTGCTGCTTCAGCCTCACAATGTTTCCTGTATCACAGTAAGGGCTTATTCACTCGAGTGTATATCGGCCGGCGTTTTATTCTAAAGAAGAATATAATGCCGTCTGCAGAAACTGTACGACAAGTGTCAGAAAAGCTAAAGCTAATAATGAATTGAGGCTTCCAACAAAGGCCAAAGGCAATAAAAAAGGATTTTGGGGGTATGTCAAAAGCAAAAGATGCTTACAAGATGAAAATGATGAATTGGTGAAGAATGATGTTGAGAAGGCTGAACTTTTAAATTCGTATTTTGTATATGTTTTTTCTCAGAAAGTAGATGTAACATCAACTGATCTTCCCTGTGCTATTGGGGGAATAAAAGAATGGAGGCTTTCTATAAGCATAGAGATGGTGAGGGAACACTTAGCTAACTTAAATGAATTTAAGTCTCAAGGTCCAGATGAATTACATCCTAGGATACTAAAGGAAGCAGCAGAGGTAATTAGTGAACCACTCTCCATAATCTTTGAAAATTAGCAGGAGAAGTCCCAGAAGATTGGAAAAGGGCAAATGTCATCCCTATCTTCAAAAAACGGAAGAATTTGGATCCAGGAAACTATAGGCCTGTGTGCCTGACTTCTATCCCGGGAAAGATCTTTGAACAAATAATTAAACAGCATGTATGTAAGTACTTGGATCAAAATTGAGTAATTAACCAGAGCCAGTCTGGGTTTGTAACAAACAAGTCATGCCAGACAAACCTAATTTCCTTCTATGATAGAATCACCGACTGGGTTGATCGAGGAAATGTGGTGGATGTAGTATATCTTTAGTATAGATATAGTATATCTTTATCTAGACTTTAGTAAAGCATTTGACAAAGTATCTCATACCATACTTATTGAAAAAATTACCAAATTTGGGATTGACAAGGCAATAGAGATGAGCGAGCACCGAAATGCTTGGGTGCTCGATACTCCAGTCGAGCTTTTCGTAATGCTTGGGAGCTCTTTTCAAGTAACAAACCCTATTGAAGTCAATGGGAGACTCGAGCATTTTTCAAGGTGACCGATGCTCTGCATAGGGAAGGGTGTGTGATTCATCTGAAAACATCAGAAAGTGATGGAAACACCACAGAAACGGATAGGGAAGGGCAGGGGCAGCATGCATGGCTGCATCTGAGGCTCCCAGGTCGCACTATTAAGCCAAATTGTGGGCAAGAGCCTGGTGGTCACCCCCCTAACAATTTAGTTGGACCAGACCATAATCAGCAAGGCACACGCGCTGGCACATCTTAGCTAAGTACCACACTAGGTGCAATGAAGGCCAATCACTGCCTGCGGGTGACACAACTGCCTCTTCTCCTGTGTTACATGCTGGCATTGCTGTCCAATCCCCCGCAGGACGCAGGCACAAGCCTGCGTCCACAGCATACTGAATTTTTTCCCAGCGCAGTGTCCAGCTGTCCCCATTCCAGACGGGGTAAGGCGCACCCCTTCGCCTACTTCGCCGACGTGAGCTCCGCAACACTGTAGGCTGGTCCTTCCGGCTCCTGACGTCGGATGGACCGGCGCCGCCTCCGCGCGGAGCGGCACGTGAAAGAGGAGCGGCCCTCTCCTCTTGTCCTGGAGGTTCGGGTCAAGGCACCTTTGTCCAGGAGTACTGGCGGAGAGCTGGCGGTCTTTGACCTATTTTCTCAAAGCACTGAGAAGGAACGGGGACACGCACACTCAAGTCAATGCACCGCAGCCGCCCCTCTGCCACCTCCATTTGGGACAGAGCCACGGAATCCCCTAGTCCCCACTCTGCCTGTCCGGCTGCGGTAGCTGGCGGGTGGCCGTCCGACCCGGGCACCCCCTCTGAGCGGCCAGGCATACAACGACGCCTCTGCCAAGTGAGGAAGCGTGCAAAGAGAGAAAAAAATGCACTATATAACACTTGGGTCTATTATGCTAATGCTTTCAGCCAAAAACAAATAAAAAAATGAAAAGTGAGAGGATGTTTGTTAGTTCCTATATAGTGTGTACACCAGTAGCAGCATACTGTATAGAATCGGTAACAGTATGCAGTATACAGCCAGGATGCTTGTGAATGCTTTGTGCACACTACTGGTCCCAGGCAGCCAAACTGATGATGCACAAAAGTGGAGTTGTAGTCCTAAAAAGGTCTGTTGGGTTCCAATTATTCCAATCCCATGCCACCTCCATCACAAAATTTCATGAGCCACAAACGTGGGCATAAAGGGGACCCAGATGCTAGTACTTCTACACATCTCCACAATTCAGCAGCCTATTCTACAGCAAAATATTTTTTTACCCAGAGTGCAGGTGAACCCCTGAAAGATTTGTTCACCAAGAGTATAGGCGAACCCTTGAAAGATTTGTTTATTAAGAGTATAGGCGAACCCTTGAAATATTTGTGTACCAAGACTATATAGGCGAACCCCTGAAACATTTGTTGACTAAGAGTATAGGCGAACCCCTGGAACATTTGTGTACCAAGAGTATAGGTGACCCCCTGAAACATTTGTGTACCAAGACTATAGGTGAACCCCTGAAAAATTTGTTGACCAAGAGTATAGGCGAACCCTTAAAAGATTTGTTTATTAAGAGTATAGGCGAACCCCTGAAACATTTGTGTACCAGGACTATATAGGCAAACCCCTGAAACATTTGTTGACCAAGAGTATAGGTGAACCGCTGAAAAATTTGTTGACCAAGACTATAGGCGAACTCCTGAAACATTAGTGTACCAAGAGTATAGGCGAACCCCTGAAACATTTGTGTACCAAGACTATAGGTGAACCCCTGAAACATTTGTGTACCAAGAGAATAGGCGAACCCCTGAAAAATTTGTGAACCAAGAGTATAGGCGAACCCCTGAAAAATTTGTGCACCAAGAGTATAGGCGAACCCCTGAAGAAGTTGTGTACCAAGAGTATAGGTATACCCCTGAAAGATTTGTTTATTCAGAGTGCAGGTAAACCCCTGAAATTTTTTTTTAACAATAGAGCTCGTACTTAATTTGCTAACAGAGCCTGGAGGCAGCCATTCGAAAAAATGTGTTTTTACAGAGCCTTTTGGCCCTCTGAAGAATTGGCTGTTCAGCGTGCTGACATGCTGGTTTAGGAGGAGGAGGCACAGCGGGAAAAAGAGTGGCGACTGGGGACCGGGCAGCATGGGGCGGCTGCCGCCATGAGGTTGCGGAAAGCCTCACTTTCGACCAGCCTATATGGCAGCATCTCCAGGCTCAGCAGTTTGCTGATATGCATGTTTAGCGATTGTGCATGCAGGTGGGTGGCTTCATATTTGCGCTTGCGCTCTAATGCTTCTCTTATGGGCAGCTGAACACTGTGCTGAGACACATTGGTGGAGGCAGTGGAGGACCGTGCAGCCGAAGGGGTGGATGCAGGGCAGGAGACGCTCGTGCCTGCGTCCTGGGTGGGGGATTGCATCTCAGTGCCAGCATGTGAGAAGGAGGAAGAGGCAGTGGTGTGACACGCAGGCGGTGAATGGCCTGCGTTCCACCTCATCGGGTGCTTACCTATTATATGCCTGCGTACGCTGGTGGTGGTCAGGCTGGTAGTGGTGGCTCCCCTGTTGATGTTGGTGCGGCACAGGTTGCACACCACTGTTCGTCGGCCATCCGTGCTCTCATTAGAAAAGCTCCAGACCTTCGAACACTTAACCCTCTGCATGGGAGCTTGTCGCGAGAAGGTGCTGTGGGCAACAGTATGGGGATTACTTGCTCTGGCCCTGCCTCTCCCTCTGGGCACCCCACTGCCTCTTGCAACCTGTTCTGGTGCTGCACTTGCCTCGCTCTCTGAAGTGTCTCCTCAGTAGGCTTACCAACCCAGGTCGGTTCAGTCACCTCATCATCCAGCAGCTCTTCCTCAGTCTGCTGCTCCCTCAGACTTACTGCCCTAACAACCTCACTGACAGAAAACTGTGTCTCATCATCATCATCATCATCATCAACAAATACCTCCTGAGACACTACTTGGAAGTCCCCATCGGGCATCGGTCACGTCAAACTCCTCAGGTGGCGCATGAACCGTTTTTTCCAACTCAGGGAAGAGACTTGAGAACAGTTTGTGTGAGTCTGCCTGTTTAGAATCTCTCCTTGTCCTGGAGTGTCCAGGCTGAGAGGAAGGAGGAGCAGCCTGAGGTATCAGAGGTCCAGTCTCTTGGCTAGCGTGCGTGGAAGACTGGGTGTTGGATAAAGTACTGGATGCGTTATCCGCTATCCACGTCATCACCTGATCGCACTGTTGTGCTTTTAATAATGGTCTTCCACGCGGACCTGCAAACTCTGGGATGAAGCTGGGGAATGTAGATACACGGCGTTCTACTTCTCCCTCAGCAGCAAGCACTGTTTTACCCCACCCAGGACCTCGGCCTCTGCCCATACCCTCATTCGGATGCCCACGTCCTCGACCCTTACCCCTAGCCTTCATCATCTTGTATAATGCACTTTGTCAAAATTCTACGCAAACTGCAAGGTATTTTACGTACGCTTTAAGGCCAAAATACACACTGTAAACTGCGTATAGTCTTGTTAGATAGTGTTTTTTGACAGGACGCACACAGGGGTATATAACCTACTCTTTAAGCCCCCCCCCCCCCAAAAAAAATAAACTGCGTATAGTCTTGTTAGATAGTGTTTTTTGACAGGATGCACACAGGGGTATATAGCATTTGCTTTAAGACTCAAATACACACTGTACACTGCATATAGTCTTGTTAGATAGTGTTTTTTGACAGGATGCACGCAGGGGTATATAGCGTATGCTTTAAGGCGCCCCTAAATACACACTGTACACTGCATATAGTCTTGTTAGATAGTGTTTTTTGACAGGATGCACGCAGGGGTATATAGCGTATGCTTTAAGGCGCCCCTAAATACACACTGTAAACTGCGTATAGTCTTGTTAGATAGTATTCATTGACAGGACGCACACAGGGGTATATAGCATACGCTTTAAGGTGAGAATATAGACTGTAAACTGCGTACAGTCAAGTTACATAGTAAGCATTGACAGGACGCACATAGGGGTATATAGCTTTCCTTTAAGCCCTAAATACACACTGTAAACTGCGTATAGTCTTGTCAGATAGTGTTTTTTGACAGGATGCACACAGGGGTATATGGCGTATGCTTTAAGCCCCCCCCCCAAAAAAAACCCTGTAAACTGCGTACAGTCAAGTTACATAGCAGGCATCGACAGGATGCACGCAGGGGTATGTAGCGTACGCTTTAAGGTGAAAATATAGACTGTAAACTGCGTACAGTCAAGTTACATAGTAAGCATCGACAGGACACACACAGGGGTATATAGCATACGCTTTAAGCCCCCAAAAAATACAAAAATGAAAAATGATAGGAGTTTTGTTACTTTCTATCTACTCTCTGTACACCAGTAGCAGTATACTGCATAAAACCTGTAACAGTATGCAGTATACAGCTGGGATGCTTCTAAATGGTTGGTGCACACTACTGCTCTCAGCCAACCAAACTGCTGATGCACAAAATTGAACTTGTAGTCCTAAAAAGGACCGTTGGGTTTTTGTAAAATGGGTCCCTGCCTAAACGCAACCTCTAACCTACACTACCACTCTCCCTGATTAGCAGCAGCTCTGTCCCTCAGCAAATCCAGCCTGCATGTGAGGCAACATCAGGTGACCTGAGTTTTTATGCTTGTAGGTCACCTGATCAAGCCAGCCAGTCACTGCTATAGACGTGCACAGAGTTGCACGTCATAGCAGGAAGTGCCAAAGCCTTCCCTGCATGTTCATTGGCTAAAAAAGGCCACTAAACATGTGGGGAGGAGACCTTGAAATTTTCTTGAGCACCTTGTGGTGCTCGCTCGAGTAACGAGTACTCTCAAATATGCTAATGCTCAAATGAGCATGCTCGCTCATCTCTACAAGGCAACTGTTAGGTGGATTCACAACTGGCTGAGTGATCGTACTCAAAGAGTGGTCATAAATGGCTGCACATCCAAGTGGAAGAATGTCTCAAGTGGGGTACCACAAGGCTCTGTCCTGGGCCCAGTATTCTTCAACATTTTTTATAAATGATCTGGAGGAGGGAATTGAGGGGAAACTGATCAAATTTGCCAACGACACAAAGCTAGGGGGGATAGCTAACTCTAGGGAAGAGAGAGAGTATTCAAAAAGATGTAGAAAATCTTGAACAGTGAGTAGCGACTAACAGAATGGTATTTAACAAGGAGAAATGCAAAGGCCTACATCTGGGCAAGAAAAATGAAAAAAGCACATACAGAATGGGAGGAATTTGGCTAAGCAGCAGCACATGTGAAAAAGATTTGGGTATACTAATAGATCATAGACTGAACATGAGTCAACAATGTGATGCAGCAGCCAAAAAGGCAAACAATTCTGGGATGTATTAAGAGAAACATAGAGTCTAGATCACATGAGGTAATTATCCCCCTCTATTCTTTCTTAGTCAGACCTCATCTGGAATACTGTGTCCAGTTTTGGGCACCCCACTTTAAAAAAGACATAGACAAACTGGAGCAAGTTCAGAGAAGAGTTACCAAGATGGTGAGCGGTCTGCAAATCATTTCCTAGGAGGAACGGTTAAAGGATCTGGGAATGTTTAGCTTGCAAAAAAGAAGGCTGAGAAGAGACTTAATAGCTGTCTACAAATATCTGAAGGACTGTCACAGTGCAGAGGGATCAGCTCTATTCTCATTTGCACAAAGAAAGACTAGAAGCAATGGGATGAAACTAAAAGGGAGGAGACACAAATTAGATATTAGAAAAAACTTTCTGACAGTGAGGGTGATCAATGAGTGGAACAGGTTACCACAGGAGGTGGTGAGTTCTGCTTCAATGGAAGTGTTCAAACAAAGGCTAGACAAATATCTGTCTGGGATGATTTAGTGAATGCTGCACTAAGCAGGGGGTTAGACCCGATGACCCTGGAGGTCCCTTCCAACTCTACCATTCTATGATTCTAAGAGAAGGTTAGGGAGTCTAGCCGTCATGCTGCTAAACTCCTTCCCACCTCCCTTCTCCGGCCACTGTCATTGGCTCCATAGTCCTGCCAGGAAGATAGTTCCAGGACTACCTTTTCTGCCCAGCGTAAAAGCGCCCAGATGGGCGCTTTTACGCTGTGGGAGTACGCCTGTGTGATCTGATGCATTAGTGTCAAGTCTGTGTGGCTCACAAGCATCACGCTCAGCATGGATGCAGGGTGATGTTCACAACTACTGTAGTAGATAGATTTATGCACTGAATCAGTGCGCGTAATAACTGAAATACGTAACCCAGATGTAAAGCCTGTGCGACACCAGAGTACTACACTCAGCATGGCGACAGGGACCATACACGCTGTTGGAAATAACCGCACACCATGCTATGCTGAATGATAGCACCACTCCAAAGAGAAGGAAGCCTGGCCCTAACCTAGCGGGGGGGGGGGGGGGGTGAAGGGTCCCTGCCTAGAAGTGGAGTAATTGCCTTGATAGAGGTGGCCCCACGGTCTTCATCCTGGGCCCTGATTGTCCCTATAGGGACCCCTGGAGAGATGAACTGAACAGAAAAGCAAAACAGAAATGAAAAACAGAAATACAACTGAAAAGGAACTAGCAGCAACTTATCTACAAGTAGCAATACACCCAGCACAGAAAAAGCTTTAAACTCCAAATACTCCACTATGGAATGGAATAAGCAGCGTTGAGTAAAGGGAGGGGTCAGAATATATAGCTCTCCACACCTGAGGACTGGAGAGCAATTAAAGAATCACACCCCCAACCTTCCCCCAGGAATGACTAATAGTCAGCATGCACCATGCAGTATCATAAGACAGCAACCAGCAGTTTCTGCACATAGTGCATTAACCCTTTACCTGCCTAACCAGATGACAGGTCTTGGCCGGCGTCAAGGCCACCATGTCACAACGCTGTCACGACCGACAAGCCGCGACAATTGGAATCCAGTGCATCAGATGGTAGCGTATATCTGCCAGCCGTGAAAACGCTGGCCGATGTATGCTTGTGTGAATAAGCCCTAAAGGTGGTTTCACACATGCGTCTGACCCTCAGTCTTTGTTTTCCAATTTTTTTTTAATAAAAAAAACTGAAGCAAACTACACCCATAGAGAGCAATGCATTTTTTGCTCTCGGTTTGGGTTCACTTTGACTCTGTTTACCTTCAGTTTTTCTGAATGGAAAAAAGCACAGCTTTCAGCGTTATTGTTCCCGCCCCAAAAAAACGGAAAGCACCTTTTTGTAGGGCTTCTGTCTGCCATCAGTTTTGAAGGGATCATTTTTATCAGTACACTGCAAAGCAAAACAATAGGTGTCCTGGGAGAGGGAGGGAAGAGAAGGGAAGCTAAGCCCTGGGAAGAGGAGCAGGAGGGAGAAGACCGGCCACCACCTAGGAGTGTGTATTGTGCTGGCTTGGAGGAAGAGCTCTGATAGACCTCCCAGAGTGAAACTTGTGGAGTATGCAACAGGCTGAATATCCAATAATCAGATACTCTACCCCCAAAAATGTATTTGCATGCATGCATCACTTCTGCTTCAGTTGTTAATCAGTCCACATTCAGTTAAAAACTGATCAATTTTAAAAGGACTCCAAATGCAGGTGTGAAACCACCCTAAGAAATATTGAGGCCAAGATGTATAGATAAAAATGTGATGTTTTATTATTTTTTCATTAGTAGTAGCTATTAGGAAAAACTCCACTTAGAGTAAACTCTCATGTCCGTGCAGGCTGTGGGAACAATGACCTACACAGATAAGGGCTGGAGGGGAGAGAAGAGTGTAAGGACATGCAAACACAAATGGACACCAAAAACAAACATAAACTGAACGTGCATACAAACAGCAACAACAGCAGGCAGTCACCAAAATGCTTACCCGTAGTACAAATACACATAGACAGATGGCATTGCTTAAAAATACAAGGTATTAGTTTGTATTTTGGCCAGAATATGTAAGCTTACAAGCCCAGTCAAGGCTCCTTATTCTCATGTGAGACCCTACTCTAACAAGACAACTAAAACCACAAAAAAGGAACCTTGCCTTCAAGTGCGTCAATCGTCCCAATAGGCCCGGCCCCACACTGAAACCTAGTGGGCTGGCTTGTCCTACATGGTAACAGGCAGGAATACCAGACAAGAGAAATGCAACAGGACAGTTCACACCAAGTGTAGTCAACACCTCCAGACATAAGCAGAACATGACCTTGTTCACACCCAGTGACTGCAGTATAAAAGGAACACCACAAAGAATAAGACATAGTTCATACCAAGTGTAGTTCACACCTTCAGTCATATACAGAACATGTCACTGTTCACACCTAAAGGCTGCACACCACACAGACAGAAGGAAACCCCACTCATAACCTTATGCCTGTAAAGATAAAACTGGAGCTAGTTCAAATCTCCACACACCGAGAAAGGGGAAAAAGTGTCAGACAGCAATCGGACATAAAAGCAAAAGTGTCAAATATTAACCACCTGACAGCATACAAGACATCAGATGTCTGGAGGACCCACCTGATAAAGGGGAAGGGAGAAGGGGCCCACAGAACATGCAGACGGGGAGATAAGGTGTCAAGACCATCTACAGCAAAGGTGGGAAAAGCAACTCAAACCAGCAGCATGCATAACACAAACCACCAAGTACTGAATGGGAATCAGATAAATTAGATAAATGACTAGTATCTTTTCGTAAGAGGGAGAGACTAGTATTTATGTACACCATGAGCCAGCCAAATCAACCACACCTGCAGCAGTATGCTTCTGGAACCCCGCAGAACATGACAAAATTGTTTGTTGGTTCATCCAAGAGATTCCTAAACTTATGTAAATAGTACATTTAAGTATGAAAAAATATATGACAGACCATTTGCAATGAGTGATCACTGCATTAGAAACACCTACTCAATAATGGGTTGGGATACCTTTTTGGACAATCGCAGCTTTCAGAAGCCACAAGGTGGTGAACATCCTGCATTCTCAAGTGTCAGTAGGGGCACATTTTTTAAGATAAGTAGTAGCACATCTCACAGCCCTTTCAAGCATATGTAAAACATGTTCAGTGTGGTTAAAGTCCGGTGAGTTTGGGCGCCAGGGCAATGTACAGAATTGATTGTTGTGTTCCTCCAACCACTCCCTAGTGATCCGAGTTCAATGATATGGAGCACTGTCCTATTGAAAATAGCACTATGGACAAGGAAGACTTCCTTATGATATGACTGCAGATGGTCAGCTATTAGATTCCTATAGCATTGACCATTTAAGGATTGCAGCATGATGATAATAACAGTCTTAGCCCTAACCAGAAAAATGTGCCCCAAACCATGACACCGCCTGTTAAACACCAATGGTGCACCTGTGAGATGCGGCTTTATGCTATTTATGCCAAATGCAGAGCCAACCATCCATATGGTTCAGCAGAAAACCTGTTACTCCAGATGACCACCTGCGATATGTCTAAGGTCCAATTATGTCTTTCCTTGGCCCATGCGAGGCGTTGTTGGTAATGATGTAGGGTCATCGGGAACACTCTTGTCAGTCTTCGCCTATTGAACCCCAGTTGATGCACGATAAGTTGCATGGTCATTGTGTAAATTTGTCTAACTTCCCTGCTGTTGTACTACTGGGTCAGTTGGTCCACTGTGACATGTCAATGCTAAAATGCCAGATATGACACCCAACACATGCCTCTAGGATCAACCACACATGGCCTGCTGCTGTGTGATCTTCTGTCAGATATCTGTTCATGGTTCAAGCAGTCTTGGTATTCTCTTGATACTGTCAACAAGTGTGACTGTTTCAGAAATATTGGCACCATGCCTTTGGGCATCAACAATCTGCCCATGGTCACTCAAGTCACCACGTTTATGCATGACTGCCAAATGTTGCCTTCTGCTGAGCAATGGAGAGGTCAACGCTTTATCTGAGAGCAGATTGTAATTCTGCCATCACATGGTAGTGCGTTACTAATCACAATATATCACGCGTCAGCTGTTCCTAATACAGTGATTGTTCCGCCATCCTGTCTTTATATGGAGGATTTATCCATTTACTCAGATCGATGTGACTCCAAATCTGTGGTACATTTATGTAACTGCTATGATACCAATGTTGCTCTTTGAACAAACGGATATATAACCATGTAGTATTTTAAGAGAGAAATGCATTTCTTGGCATCTTTGGTACATTTCTAAATATGTCATGAATGTAATTGGTTGGCAAACTTCATTAAACACTGATTTTTGAAGGGGTTGTCTGCTGCTGATCAGAGAGGTATCAACTAGGGTCCCAAGGGATCAGTTGTAATATGTGAGGGAGACAAATAGCAACCTTGAAAATTATAAGTTGCCCTTTTAATGCATGAGCATGATGGTTCTTCCATAGGAAAATATGTTCTCTGGACATACTCTTCTTGTTGAAAGATGAGGGTCCTCAACTCCCGGAAGCATATGTGAAAATTTGTTTTCTAAACTAGACATCCCCTTTAACACCTTCATGACCGCCAATACGCCTTTTGACGGCCTGTATTGGTGGTCTATGTATGAAGAGAGAAAAAAAAAGATAATGAGGTGTCTGTGCTCCAGATATGGAGTAGATATGGCAAAGGTATACAACCTTGTGACCTACAGCCTTCAAATTACTACATATAGTTCAATAATTAGCTCACAGGTTTTAAAGAAGTGCAAAGAGTTAAAGTTTTTTCTTTCTTATACTATGTATGAAGAGAGATCGTGCGGCGATCTCCCTTCATACATCCAGGGTGCCGGCTGTTCTTTACAGCCGACACCCGAAGGAAACAGCTCCAATGAGCCGCACGGCTCATCGGACCTGTTAACCTTTTAAATGTCGCTGTCAATTCTGACAGTGGCATTTAAATCCCCAGAACGATGTTCAGGGGCCCCGTACGATCCCTCGCGATGAGATTGCAGGTGTCATGGCACCCGGGGTGCCTTCTGAAAGGCCTCATGGCTGACATAGCAGAATACCTATCAAACCATGCCAATGCTTGATAGACTGGCTGCCTGATCACAGTATGATGTAATGCTATGGTATTACATCATACTGCAGTAGCGATCAAAGCATTGTAAGTTGTTGTCTCCTCTGAGGATTAAAAAAGAAAGTAAAAGAAAGAACAATAAAGTTTTACTAATTATTAAAAAAAAGTAATAAAAGTTAAAAAAAAAAACCTTTTGCCATATTTGTAATAAAAAAATGTAAATACTAAAACAAAAATACATATTTGGTATCGCTGCATCTGTAAAAGTTCAACCTATCAAAGTCGACGGAAAAATAAAAAAGCTATTGCGCACAAGATGGTGGCAGAAAATAATTTTTAAAAAATTAAATATCTTTGAAAAAAAAAGCAAGTAGTAAAGCAAAAAATATATATATATAAGTTTTGTATTGTAGTAATTAGAGATGAGCGAATGTACTCGTCCGAGCTTGATACTCGTTTGAGTATTAGCCTGTTAGAGATGCTTGTTACTCGAGACGAGCACCACGCGATGTTCGAGTTACTTTCACTTTCATCTCTGAGACGTTAGCGCGCTTTTCTGGCCAATAGAAAGACAGGGAAGGCATTACAACTTCCCCCTGCGACGTTCAAGCCCTATACCACCCCCCTGCAGTGAGTGGCTGGCGAGATCAGGTGTCACCCGAGTATATAAATCGGCCCCTCCCACGGCTCGCCACAGATTTATTCTGACAGAGATCAGGGACAGTGCTGTTGGTGCCGAAGCTGCTATAGGGAGAGCGTTAGGAGTATTTTAGGCTTCAAGAACCCCAACCGTCCTTCTTAGGGCCACATCTAACCGTGTGCACTAGTGTGGAGGCTGCTTTTTGCAGTGTTGCACATTTTTTTTTTTTGTATATCGGCCGTGCAGAGCATTGCGCCCTGCAGTAATTATACATAGTCCAGGGCCAGTAGTGGTGGTGAGGCAGGAACAGAAGACATATATTTATTGAATATAGGCAGTGGGCCTTTCCAAAAACATTTGGGAAAAAAAATCTATTTGGGCTGCCTGTGACTGTCCTCAGTGTACTGGGTCTGTGCTGGGTATAGTTGTCCTCCTAATTCATACGCAGCCAGCTAAGTGTTACAGCAGGCTTGCGCAAAATTATTTCCTGGCTCTGTGTTGGCTGTTACATCACCGCTGTATTCCAGTCCACAGTACAACAGTCTGCAGTTATTTTACATACTCCAGGGCCAGTAGTGGTGAGGCAGGGACAGAAGACATATATTTATTGAATATAGGCAGTGGGCCTTTCCAAAAACATTTGGGAAAAAAAATCTATTTGGGCTGCCTGTGACTGTCCTCAGTGTACTGGGTCTGTGCTGGGTGTAGTTGTCCTCCTAATTCATACGCAGCCAGCTAAGTGTTACAGCAGGATTGCGCAAAATTATTTCCTGGCTCTGCTGTGCGTTCGGTAAGCGAAGTCAGCCTCCAACCACAGGCGAATAAGCGGCACATTTAATTACAGCGTTCTGTTTCTGCACTACTGGTAATATACCATGCTGAAGGGTAGGGGTAGGCCTAGAGGACGTGGACGCGGGCGAGGACGCGGAGGCCCAGGTCAGGGTGTGGGCACAGGCCGAGCCAGTGCGGTGGCCAGGGGTAGAGGCAGGGCCAGACCGAATAATCCACCAACTGTTTCCCAAAGCGCCCCCTCGCGCCATGCCACCCTGCAGAGGTCAAGGTGCTCTACGGTGTGGCAGTTTTTCACAGAGACGCCTGACGACCGACGAACAGTGGTGTGCAACCTTTGTCGCGCCAAGATCAGCTGGGGAGCCACCACCACCAGCATGCGCAGGCATATGATGGCCAAGCACCCCACAAGGTGGGACGAAGGCCGTTCACCGCCTCCGGTTTGCACCACTGCCTCTCCCCCTGTGCCCCAACCTGCCACTGAGATCCAACCCCCCTCTGAGGACACAGGCACTACCGTCTCCTGGCCTGCACCCACACCCTCACCTCCGCTGTCCTCGGCCCCATCCAGCAATGTCTCTCAGCGCAGCGTCCAGACGTCGCTAGCGCCACTGTTTGAGCGCAAGCTCAAGTACGCCGCCACGCACCCGCACGCTCAAGCGTTAAACGTGCACATTGCCAAATTAATCAGCCTGGAGATGCTGCCGTATAGGCTTGTGGAAACAGAGGCTTTCAAAAGCATGATGGCGGCGGCGGCCCCGCGCTACTCGGTTCCCAGTTGCCACTACTTTTCCAGATGTGCTGTCCCAGCCCTGCACGACCACGTCTCCCGCAACATTGTACGCGCCCTCACCAACGCGGTTACTGCCAAGGTCCACTTAACAACGGACACGTGGACAAGCACAGGCAGGCAGGGCCACTATATCTCCCTGACGGCACATTGGGTGAATTTAGTGGAGGCTGGGACCGAGTCAGAGCCTGGGACCGCTCACGTCCTACCCACCCCCAGAATTGCGGGCCCCAGCTCGGTGGTGGTATCTGCGGCGGTGTATGCTTCCTCCACTAAACCACCCTCCTCCTCCTCCTCCTCCAACGCAACCTCTGTCTCGCAATCAAGATGTGTCAGCAGCAGTAGCACGTCGCCAGCAGTCGGTGTCGCGCGGCGTGGCAGCACAGCGGTGGGCAAGCGTCAGCAGGTTGTGCTGAAACTACTCAGCTTAGGAGAGAAGAGGCACACGGCCCACGAACTGCTGCAGGGTCTGACAGAGCAGACCGACCGCTGGCTTGCGCCGCTGAGCCTCCAACCGGGCATGGTCGTGTGTGACAACGGCCGTAACCTGGTGGCGGCTGTGCAACTCGGCAGCCTCAAGCACGTGCCATGCCTGGCCCATGTCCTTAATTTGGTGGTTCAGCGCTTTCTGAAAAGCTACCCACACTTGTCATACCTGCTCGGAAAGGTGCGCCGGGTCAGCGCACATTTCCGCAACTCCAAGACGGACGCTGCCACCCTGCGGACCCTGCAACATCGGTTTAATCTGCCAGTGCACCGACTGCTGTGCGACGTGCCCACACGGTGGAACTCTACGCTCCACATGTTGGCCAGGCTCTATGAGCAGCGTAGAGCTATAGTGGAATACCAACTCCAACATGGGCGGCGTAGTGGGAGTCAGCCTCCTCAATTCTTTACAGAAGAGTAGGCCTGGTTGGCAGACATCTGCCAGGTCCTTGGAAACTTTGAGGAGTCTACCCAGATGGTGAGCGGGGATGCTGCAATCATTATGCCTCTTGAGAAGTTCCCTGCAAAGCATAAAGGCAGACGCTTTGCACTCGGAAACGGAGGCGTGGGAAGACAGTATGTCGCTGGATAGTCAGAGCACCCTCATGTCTATATCTCAGCGCGTTGAGGAGGAGGAGGAGGGCGAGGAGCATGAGGAGGAGGGGGAAGAGACAGCTTGGCCCACTGCTGAGGGTACACATGCTGCTTGCCTGTCATCCTTTCAGCATGTATGGCCGGAGGAGGAGGAGGATCCTGAAAGTGATCTTCCTAGTGAGGACAGCCATGTGTTGCGTACAGGTACCCTGGCACACATGGCTGACTTCATTTTAGGATGCCTTTCTCGTGACCCTCGCGTTACACGCATTCTGGCCACTACGGATTACTGGGTGTACACACTGCTCGACCCACGGTATAAGGAGAACCTTTCCACTCTCATTCCCGAAGAGGAAAGGGGTTCGAGAATGATGCTATACCACAGGGCGCTGGTGGACAAACTGATGGTAAACTTCCCATCTGACAGCGCTAGTGGCAGAAGGCGCAGTTCCGAGGGCCAGGTAGCAGGGGAGGCGCAGAGATCAGGCAGCATGTACAGCGCAGGCAGGGTAACATTCTCCAAGGCCTTTGCCAGCTTTATGGCTCCCCAGCAAGACTGTGTCACCGCTCCCCAGTCAAGGCTGAGTTGGCGGGAGCACTGTAAAAGGATGGTGAGGGAGTACGTAGCCGATCGCACGACCGCCCTCGGTGATGCCTCTGCCCCGTACAACTACTGGGTGTCGAAGCTGGACACGTGGCCTGAACTTGCGCTGTATGCCCTGGAGGTGCTTGCTTGTCCTGCGGCTAGCGTCTTGTCAGAGAGGGTGTTTAGTGCGGCTGGGGGAATCATCACGGATAAGCGTACCCGCCTGTCAACCGACAGTGCCGACAGGCTTACACTCATCAAGATGAACAAAGACTGGATTTCCCCAGGCTTCTCTTCTTCACCAGCGGACAGCAGCGATACCTAAGCAATACGTAGGCTGCACCCGCGGATGGAAGCATTGTTCTCTATCACCATCAAAAACGTGGACCTTTTAGCTTCATCAATCTGTGTATAATATTCCTCCTCCTCCTGCTCCTCCTCCTGAAACCTCACGTACATTAGCTGTGCTGGGCACTGCAATGGGATATATTTATGTACCGCCGGTGGGTTCCAGGGAGCCACCCATGCTGTCGGTCCACACGGAGTTGTAACTACACGTGTCTACTTCTAAAGAAACCCAGTCTGACTGGGGCATGCAGTGTGGGCCGAAGCCCACCTGCATTTAACATGACATTACCTCAGCTGTGATGGGCAATGCTATGGGATATATTTATGTGCCGCCGGTGGCTTCCTGGCACCCACCCATGCTGTCGGTCCACAGGGACTTCACAATAGGGAGTTGTACCTGCCTGTGTCTATGAATTAAAAAGCCCGGTCAGGTTGGGGCATGCAGTGTGGGCCGAAGCCCACCTGCATTTAATCGGACGTTACCTCAGCTGTGATGGGCACTGCAATGGGATACATTAATCTACAGCTGGTGGGTTCCAGGGAGCCACCCATGCTGTGGGTGCACACGGAATTCCCATTGCGGAGTTGTACCTGCCTGTGACTATTTATAAAAAACCGCCGTCTGACTGGGGCATGCAGACACCTTGACAGAAAGAATAGTGTGTGGCACATAGGTTCCCCATTGCTATGCCCACATGTGCAGCTCCTGATGGCGGTGGCACAGGATTATATTTCTCATTGCTTCCGTACAGCATTGTGGGCTATCGCCCCGCCCCTTTTAAAGAGGGTCGCTGCCTAGCCGTGCCAACCCTCTGCAGTGTGTGCCTGCGGTTCCTCCTCATGGCAGACGCACTTATAAATAGACATGAGTGTGGCGTGGCATGAGGGCAGCTGAAGGCTGTGCAGGGACAATTTGGTGTGCGCTGTGGACACTGGGTCGTGCAGGGGGGGGGGGGGTTTGGGCAGCATGTTACCCAGGAGAAGTGGCAGCGGAGTGTCATGCAGGCAGTGATTGTGCTTTGTTGGAGGTAGTGTGGTGCTTAGCAAAGGTATGCATTGCTAATGAGGGCTTTTCAGAAGTAAAAGTTGTTGGGGGGGGCACTCTTGCCGCTATTGTGGCTTAATAGTGGGACCTGGGAACTTGAGATGCAGCCCAACATGTAGCCCCTCGCCTGCCCTATCCGTTGCTGTGTCGTTCCCATCACTTTCTTGAATTGCCCCGATTTTCACAAATGGAAACCTTAGCGAGCATCGGCGATATACAAAAATGCTCGAGTCGCCCATTGACTTCAATGGGGTTCGTTACTCGAAACGAACCCTCGAACATCGCAATAATTTCGTCCCGAGTAACGAGCACCCGAGCATTTTGGTGCTCGCTCATCTCTAGTAGTAATCGTACTTATCTATAGAATAAAGTTATCATGTCATTTTTCTTGCAGTTTTTGCGCCGTAGAAACAAGACGCACCGAAAGATGGTGGAATTTCATTTTTTTTCCATTTCTCTCCACTTAGAATTTTTAAAAAGTTTTTCAGTACATTAAATGGTACATTAAATAATACCATTGAAAAGTACAACACGTTCCCCAAAAAACAAGCCCTCATACAGCTACATCGATGGGTAAATTAAGGTGTTACAATTTTTTAAAAGGGGGGAGGAAAAAACGAAAATGGAAAAACAGAAAAAACCTTGGTCACTAAGGAGTTAATGGTAAGTATGATAGTAAGTATATCTTGGTGTCCGTTCTTAGAGATAAAAATATCAAGAGCTGCTGCAGCATTGTTAAGTTCTTATTTTTGAGGTTTTTAAACCTGTTGTGAGGCTCACTTTAGCCCATGGGATTGTCGTCTCTGGGGTCAAATGGATGGAACACACAGAAAATTCAGTCGAACACATTGGATTCTGGTTAAAACTGGAGATCCTGGCTTTTATGTCACAGCAATACACAGTTCAGCATAAAATCCTAGTCATGCACAATGTCACTTACTAACAAGGTGTAGGCCATCTGCGTGGCATCCCAAAATCTAAACAGTTCATGTTCGGCTTTTGACTCCCATAAACTTAGGCAATGCTTGTGTCGCAGCTTGTCGGTCATGACAGCATCGTGGCATGGTGGCCTCGACACAGGCCAAGACCTGTCGCCTTGTTATGCAGGACAAGGGTTAATGCACCATGTGCTGAGACTGCTGGTGCTGTCTTTCTTTGCTGCATGGATGCATGCTTGATTAGTCATATCTGGGAGCAGAGTGGAGGTGTGCTTCTCTAATTGCTACTAGTTCCCAGGTGTGGAGTGGCTATATATTCTTACCCCTCCCTTTGCTTAGTGCTAGTTATTCCGTTCCATAGTGGAGAATTTGGAGTTTGGAGCTCTGCTGTGCTGGATGTTTTGCTACTTGCAGATAAGTTGCTGTCGGTTCCTTTTCAGTTGTATCTCTGCTTTTCATTTCAAGTCCCAGGATGAAGACTGTGGGGCCGTCTCTATCGAGACAATTACTCCGCTTCTAGGCAAGGATCCTTTATCACCCCTGCTAGGTTAGGGCCAGGCTGCCTTCTCACTGGAGTGGTGCTACCATTCAGCATAGCGTGATGTGCGGCTATTTCCTATTGTGTGTACGTTCGCTGTTGCCGTGCTGAGTGTTGTACCCTGGTGTCGCATGGGCCTTACATTTGGGTTACGTACTTCAGTTGTCGTGCGCACTGCTCTTCAGTGCATAAGTCTATCAGCTACTGCAGTGGTGAACATCACCCTGCATCCGGGCTGAGAGAGGTGCTCGTGTGCTGCATGGACATGACAGCTTGTTTTTTTCCCCAGAATTGAGAGCATCTGGGACAAACCCAGCAGGCTTTTATGAGCGCCTCCAACTGGCTCCTGAATAACCTCATTAGAGCGCTCGAACACAGAGAAACTCTCTTCCTGATGGATTTTTTCTTAAGGAACCACTCTGATGAAATTTTGTTTCCGTTTATTATGTAACTAGCTCCCAGTATATATAAGTCGGCCAGTGTTACCTTATTTAGTTACTCCTTTCTATTTTAAACGTCCTGAAAACCTTCTCCTCAGGTGCTCATGTGACTTTATTCTGATCACATGAGATTTCCTTGGCTTTATGTTCTCTCATAAAGTCATATTTCAGTCAGCATAATTCCTGTGCGATAGACCTTACCACACCTACACTTTGAACGGGAATACAGAAATTCCTCCTATGGTTACTGCTGATGATTAGAGGCTCCTGGCACACAGTCATAATAAAATAGATCACAGCTCATGCTCCTGACTGTATGATTATGTTCTGCAGCTTATTTAGGTGAATACAGAAGATAATGATAATTATATTGTCCTCCCAGCAGTCAGAGATGGTATAGGTTCTAGCTGCTTATACGGTATTGTGCTAATGTTCATGAGATTGATAGCACAAAATAATTAAAGACAAAGGGACAAATGTCAACACCAAGATGGTGCCTGATAAGTATCAGACAGGAGGCTGTATGGCATAGAAGTGACTGCAATGTAGTAGACCTTCAGAGTATGATAAACAATCAGATGAAGGGTGCAGCAAGGGAAAAAATATATATTTTCACCTGAGTGAGTGACCCTTTAACATTTGGCTCCCTAGTGGCACAAACAAGTCACTATGGTGGTTACTCTATGACACTGTAAATACACAAAAATAGGCAACTGATTGTTTTCTTAAAGGGGTTTTGTCATTAGGGCAAAACCCTGTTCCCAAGCTAGGCCCTGCTTAAAATTAAAAATAAGAGTATACTCACCTCTGCTTGAGCCTCAGGGCACAGCTGACAATCGCAGCCAGTATTCGGAGCTGACTTCCGGATAGTCAGACGGCAAAAGCATGTGACTGCAGCAGCCAATTAGAGCTGCAGTGTCATCTTCTACGCTCCTGGCATCAGTGCTCATATGCGGAGCGCCATGTTGCCAGGAGTTTGGGGATGTGATGCTGCAGCTTCTGATTAGCTACAGCTGTCATGTGCTTCCATCGTCCAACTACCCGAAAGTCACAGCTGTGTACCGTCAGTGACCATCAGCTGCAACCTGGGATTCCAGGAGAAGCGAGTATACCCTTGTTATTTATTTTACGCAGAGCCCAATTAGGTGACGGGGTTTTGTCCTAATTACAATACCCCTTTAATGGTATTCTCTATTTCCTATTGTGATGCTGATGACGGTAAGAGTGATATTTTGTTTACCTGTGCCTTATATATCATGGGAAATGATATGGATAATCTACCATTTATGTGTGTCAGTTATAATTGTTACTTTCCCCTGTTTTATATTCTAATGTAATCTGGAATTTCTCTGAATAAATTACTAAATTTATCATTTTTCTATAATACTGTCATGTGGACAGTTTGATAAAATAGCTCATTATATTCACTGAAGTGAAATATGAGTTTCATCAGCGTATTTTCATCACAAAATTAGTTTGCACTTATCAATATAGAGAAAAGCTAAGCAGGTTCAATACAATATAGTTTCTAACACCCCCAAATGAGCTGAAGAAAGTGCAATATATAAAGTTTGGATTGAAAACAAACAAAATCGTAGACGCTAAGGCTCTACTCACACAAAGTTATACTAAGGCCTTAGTCAGACGGGCGTTCTTTTGCGCGATTTGTGCATGCGCATGCGTCCGGCGATTTTTTAAAACCATTGCTTTGCAATGGTATCGGACACATGAGCGCTTTTTATGCGCTCGTCTGATAAATTATAGAACAGAAATCGCAGATCGCACCTATCTGCGATCTGCGATTCCTGTTCTCTTCTCTATATGCGCTCAATGGGGCTGGCGGCAGCAGCGCCGACCCCATTGAGAACATATAGAAGACAAATCATTCTTCTCTGCCACAGCTGTAACAGCTGTGGCAGAGAAGAATGATGTTTGCCCATTGAATTCAATGGAGCCGGCAATACAGCGGCTCCATTGAAAGCAATGGGCTGCCGGCGTGCGCGGGATGAATTGTCGGGAAGGGCTTAAATATATAAGCCCTTCCCTGCAATTCATCCAGAAAAGTGTTAATATAAAAAATATATACATACTCACCTGCTCCCGGCAGCCGGAGTTCCGCGCGGCCGGCCTGCAGTGGGTGTGAGGGGGTGTGAGTCAGACCTGCCCCCTGATTGGCACCTAAATATATCTTCTCCTCTTTTTTGTGTTAATGTATGTTAGTACTGTTAGTCAGCCCGTATATATTTTTTTAAGAGTTTCTAATAAACTATATTCTTTTAGTCTATACCTGTGAAGGGCTTACTAATCAGAGGAAGTGGGGCACCCCTGCCTAAAAGTGGGGCAGATGCCCTAATAAGGACAGCCCCACAGTCTTCATCTTGGACCTGGCTATCCCTGATTAGGAAAATGGAGAGGTGCACAAAACACAGGACACAACACTGTTCACACACCACATGTCTGGCTACCTGCACAGACCCAAAGAACACGTCAGTGTTCACAGCAACACACCAGGTAATGCATACCATACAGAACAGGAACCCACTCAGAACCCTCATGCATACAGCTAGTAACAATAACTAGTTCAAGTGTCCTCACACCAAGGGGAAAGAGAGTCAGCCACCATGCTGACATAAAGGGAACCATGTCAGTAGTGACTCATCTTACCATACATGACATCAGACGTCTGGAGGCCGCACCTGTAAAATGGGAAGAGAGAGGGGATCTGCATAAGCTGCAGATTGGGACTACAGGTGTCCAGACTGTCCTCAGGAAAGGTGAAAGAAACACTACAGACCAACATGCATAACACCCAACTCTGAGTGGAAATAACACAGACTGAGTAAAACTGAATAAAATGACCAGCATCCTCTAATCAGAGAAGCTGGTATTTATGTGCAGCAGACCAGAGGGGTTTGGCTCGCTGAGGAAACTCCACACCCAGCTAGCTCAATTATCCCTCACCTGTGAAGGTGTGTTCCTGAAAATCCATAGAACTACAGTTCCCAGGAGCACATTCTAACAGGAAGGGGCTTATTCACTTTTTTTCCAGGATAAGGTCAGACAATTGCCTTTCTATATGCGAATATTCAAAAGGCAGGAGAGAGGAAATGGGTGGAGGGGAGACGGAAAAACATACAGCTGCATTCTAACTGCACAAGGCCTGAATGGGATATTACAGTGGTTATCAAAATGGATGACACATGCAGCAAAATTGCTGATGACCCACCAGTCTTTATATCACACCTGCTCATTTCCCTTTTATCAGGTGCGGCCTCCAGCTATGTGATATCCCATATGTTGTCAAGTGGGTGATATCTGACACTGTTCCTTTCTTGGTGTGTGGACACTTTAAATAGCTTCTGTTTTATCTATTCATGCAGTCGGTTTTGAGTGGGGTTTCCTTCTGCCTGTGAGGTGTGCAGACTTTGAACTAGGTCTTGTTTAGTGTATGTCTGAAGGTGTGTGCGACACTAGGTGTGAACAAGATCCTGTTTCAGTGTGTATGTTGTATTTACTTTGATTGGTGTTCCTGCCTGTTACCATCTAGGGTGAGCCAGGCCCCTATTCTCCAACGTGGGGCCGTCCCTATTGGGATGATCACTTTGCTAGTAGGCAGGGCTCCCTTTTTAGGGTTTTTAGTTGTCTTGTTAGAGTAGGGACTCACAAGGCAACAAGGACCCTTGCTGTGGGCTTGTGAGCTTACGTATTTTGGCAAAAATACAAACCAATACCTCACTTACTTATTCATATTACCATCAGTTTGAGTTGTAGTACATTTGTTATTTTGCCGTCTGCTGTCTTTATGGTTGTTTGCGTGTTTGTTTGGTTTATGTTTTGTTGTCTATTCAGATACATATTCTTTCCATTTCTCTTAGCCTCATATACTCATCTCTCCTTGCTCCTGTTGTGTCCTGTGCTAGTACTCAGTCCTCTGCTCCACTCTATGTTTACTGCAGCCATCTCGCAAAGTTTACGGGACGTCACATGGGCTGCAGCCAATAACAGAGCTCAGTGATCAATCGATACAGCACTTCAGCCTTCGCGATTCTCCCCATCTCTGTTAACAACGGAAGTCAGGGGCCATTGCCTGCCAATCAGAGCCTACATCGTCACTGCATTCTCCTGGCATCAGTACTTACATCCTGAATGCTGTGATTCCAGGAGTTCGGAATGGTGACATTGGGCCTCTGATGGGCAGGCAGCTGTCATCTCACTTCCGCTGTCAGCAGAGAACAGAAGAATCGTAGGGTAAGGACAGGTAGGTACCATTTATTTTCTTGTTTTAAGTCATTTGGCTCTAATTTTAAAATGTGATTTTGTAGCCGGACAACCGCTTTAATCCATTTCTTTTCCATTGGTCTGCCCTTAGCGTGTCCTTCCAAAATGCAACCTTTCCTTCTTATTAAAGGATCCCCAGTGCCTTGGAATTGTTTATGTATACTGAATGAGAAACTTTGGAAACAAATAGCTATTATACATTGTAGCAAACTGTAAACCATGGCAGACTATTACATATGCTTTTCAATACTGTTCTTCCTATTCCTAAATGGCAGATTGACACTTTTGTAAGACACATTAGATTCTTTCATACCCTACTGAGTGCTTACATCTTAGGTATTTCACATCTTTATAACTTAAAAATAATAAAATATCCATGTAATGCGCTGGCTGCTACCGCTAGAATATAATGTAATGTATGAATATTTTATTCCAGCTCAGTAAAGATTGATTACAGATATTCAGCTACAACTCAGCAGTTCCTTCTGCATGTTTTATTCAGGCTGTAACATTTGAAGTCAGAACTGCAGTATGTAGGCCTGATGATATTAAGTTATGCCATGCAATTCATAAAACTCAGTGGCAGGAAGTCTCGGAAAGGTTACAAGATGAGTGCAAGCAGAAAAGTGCACGTCTTAGGATAACCAAGACGGAATTACAGTGGTGTGCTTGCAGTAGCACTTTTAGAAAGGTCAATTACTTAGTTGTTTTAAAAATTCCTAGCTCATGGTTACATTTGGAGACACATACAGTACTTAGAAGGGTATTCCCATCTTCGATATTTATAGCATATCCACAGGATCCGCCATAAATGTCTGATAGGTTCAGGACCCAGAAGTAGGACCTGCATCTATTTCCTGAACTACCCATGCCAACCCTGTCCTGGAACACACTGGTGCCCGAGATGGCTGGGCTTACAGAAACAGATGAACTAGCTCTTCTACAGTGTTTGCGTAACTCCAATAGAAGTGAATCAGAGTTGCGTAAACTGTGCAACGCAGTAATGTAGGCTGTTTCTGTTCCCACATCTGAGAAGTTATGGAAACAACATATCTCACTGTGCTACGCTGTTTCTATAACTCACCCCAAACTTTCATGGGGGTTACAAAAACTGTGCAGAACAGTAATTTTGGCTGCTTTTGTAATGCTTTTGTATATGAAGTTCATTCACTGTATAATGAAAAATTATTCAACTTTCTAGGAAATTTTGGATTGGATGGGCATAGACTCTGTCCCCTTCCACTAAGCCATGCCCACTTAGAAATGAAACCCTTAAAGACCAGAGTGTTTTGGTTTTAAAGGACTAGACACTTTTTTTTTAGCGATTTTACCCATATGGTGGTTTTATGGCCCTATTTTTTTCTTTGTCTGGCAAAATTATTTTCGCTACATCTTTTTAATACTTTTTTTCACTTAAATTTTTTTTATTTTTTTATTTTGTTAGGGGTAATGTGTATGAAAAAAAATATTTTTTCAATTTATGTTTTTTAAATTCTGTTTAGGTTAACATAATGTACAGGAATGGGTTCGCCATTTTGTTTCAGATGTTTTGCTATATACTTTGTATAATCACAGATTACAGGGCAGATATGGCGACAGTTCAGATTGACGTTGGCAGTGGATTGGCTGCTTTTTATATACAGTATGTATTTAATTATTCTGCAATTTTTTTGTACTTGTTTTTTTTTTTTTTTCAAATCCAATTTTTTATTAAGGTTTTCACAGAATATACAGGGGATCGGACATCAAATTCTACAAAGGCAGACATTCCAACGGACTATAATCCGCCGCGTAACGACGTTCCAACAAGATAACTCCGCTACAAACATAGTATTCTCAGCTTGGTAAGTCTAAGCGAACATTAACTATTAGAATGACCCAACAGGGGAACTTTGTCGTCCCGCAACGGGTTGAACTCGACATACAACCTTTTGCTGTCTGCACTAAATAAGACGAAAAAAGAAAGGACACAGACTGAGACAAAACAGAAGGGGGGGGAGGGGGGGTAGCGCAGGGGAGGGAGGGGAATGAATAGGGGTCCAGCCATAACGGGTGTTTAGGGGGATTACGTCTCACACATCCCACGACACAGCGGATCTCACCTCTCGCCACGTAGCCCACGTCACAATGAACTTATCATAGGTATTATTTGACCAGCTGTGCAGTTCCTCCAGGGAATATAAATTATCAACTCTCTCCCTCCAGAGACCCAGCGATGGAGGGGCACTCTGAAGCCACAAGCGGGGAATCAAGGATTTGGCTGTGTCTATTAGTAGGGCTACTAGTTTGTTCTTTTTTGGATGAAAATGTTTATTCGGTCTCCACAGAAAAACCAGGTCTGGGGTGAGGCAGACAGCAGGCGCCACTTTTTCAATGATTTTCCCCACACCTCTCCAGAAAGGGGCTAATACCGGACATTCCCACCAGATGTGTAGGTATGAACCCGTCTCCCCTTTACATCTCCAGCAGGAATCTTGTGGAGAGAGCTTATGTTCAAATAGCCATTGTGGCGTCCGATACCATCTGACTAATAGCTTATAGTGAGCCTCTTGTGCTATTACACAGGGGGTGAGGCCAAAAGACGTATCCAGGATCGTCCCGGTCTCCTCCTCCGTGAGCCGGGTACCCAGCTCTTTCTCCCATGATGTAAGAAAGGCTGGTTTGTAGGGTTGGTAGGGGGAGATAAAGGATCTGCGAATAAACGAAATCTTTTTATGTGAAGCTTTGTTATCCGACCAGGACCTTTCGAACATAGTGAGGGGTCTTGTCGACTTGTACTCTCTGAAAAATTCTTTAAAGAAACCCACTAATTGGGCCCCCTCCAAGAAGGAGAAAGATTCCGCAGGGAGTAGTTTTTGAGGGATCATCGAGGGGGTCAGATGTGAAAGCGCTTGCAATTTGGCTATGGAGATCGACTTACATTTGCTCCATACCGGCGCCCGGGGTTGGTTTCCTTGTGGGTTCATTATTCTGGGAATCACGTCTATGGGAGATATAGGCGAGGGAGACGGAGCTAGCTCTGTTCTGAGCTTATCCCATACCTCGCAAGGTCCTCTGAGGAGGGGGTTAAAAGTTTTGGCCCGATAATGAGCGCTTGAGGGAAACCATATGGCCTCAGATAGAGGAACGTTGCTATGCTCTACCATCAATCTTGAGAGTAGTTCGTCGTGCTCTAACCTAGAGAGGTCCCACCAGTAGCGGAGATGGGCTGCGCAGTAATAATCGTAAAGGTTGGGGAGATCAACTCCCCCCTCCCTTTTCTTTCGAATCATCAGACCATGTGCCAGTCTCGGTCTCCTCTGTCTCCATACGAATGCCGAAAAGACCGCACGCATTAGTTTGAAAAATGTCGTTGGGAGGTGAATAGGGAGCATTCTGATTTTGTAAAGTATGAGTGGGAGGATTTATGTCTTTATGATATTCTTTCTCCCCAGCCAGGAGATATAGGGAATGTCATATGATTTGAGGAGTTGTTTGACCCGCGCGATGAGGGGGATAAAGTTAGAAACGTAAAGGTCTTCCGCTCTCTTGGTCAATTTAATCCCCAGGTATTCCAGATGGGATGATGACCAAGAAAAAGGGGAGTTACCTCTTAGATTGTCAAATTGCTTTGGAGGAATGGAGACGTTCAAAACCGTAGATTTCGTAAAGTTAATCTTGAAATTTGAGAACGACCCGAATTCTTCGAGCAGCTCGGAGAGTCTGGGGAGACTCTTCTGGGGATCTGCTACCACAAAGGCAATGTCGTCAGCAAATGCCGCCGCCGAGATTTGCTGTTCTCCCACCCGCAGACCCTTAATCCCTGGGTCCTGTCTGACCCTCCGGAGAAGGGGCTCTAGAGATAAAATAAAAAGCGAGGGGGAGAGGGGGCATCCCTGCCGAGTGCCATTTCTTATAAGGAAGGGAGGGGAGAGAATCTCGTTAATTTTCAGCCTAGCATGCAGACAACCGTACAGCGAGAAGACCGCTCGTGTGAACTGTACCGGAAGGCCAAAAGAAAGCAGCACTCTCTCCATGTACAGCCAGTCCACTCTATCAAAGGCCTTTTCGGCGTCTGTACCTACTATGGCGAGTGGAATCCTATGGTGTTGGGCGTATCTGGCTGCATGGAGGAGTTTGATGCAATTGTCTCTCCCCTCCCTCCCCTTAACGAAGCCCGCCTGTTCCGAGTTAATCAGTCCAGGCATAAACGGCTCCAATCTTTTTGCTAGCAATTTAGCCCACAGCTTCATATCTAGATTGATCAAAGATATGGGGCGGTAGCTGGTGCACAATTCTGGGTCCTTATTATCTTTAAGGATTAACGTAATATGAGCTTCTCTGGATTGCCGCGGCAGGGATGCCCCCCCTAAAAGGTCATTAAACAAAGAAGTCAGTTTTGGCTTTAATATAGGGAGGAAGACTTTATAGTATTGTATCGATAGGCCGTCCGGCCCCGGGCTTTTATTGGGGGGCTCGAGGCAATCAGCGCCTCCACCTCCTCCTGCGAGACTTGAGTGACCAACCTCGCGGCTTCTGCAGAGTTCAGTTTCGGCATATTTAGTTGTTCCAGAAATCTATCTACGTGGGCCGCGGGGTTCTCCACCGGAGGGGTATTATGGGTGTCCCGGAGGTTGTACAAATTTGAGTAGAACCTCCGAAACTCCTCTGCTATGTCTCTGGAGGTAGTCAGAGTCGTCCCGGTAGGGGATTTGATCGCCCTGATTTGGTTTTTTGCCCTAGCTTTTTTTAATCAGTGAAGACATAAGCTTGCTGCCTCTATTTCCCTGGGCGTATATCTTGTGTCTGAAATGCAGCTGATTTTTGTTAAATTTAGAGTTAAGCAGAAGTTTCAGGTCTGCTCTTGCTGCCGCAAGTTCAGCCATGTTCTGTCTCACTTGGGAAAGTTTCGCAGTCAACTCCAATCTGGCGATCCGCGAAAGCTTCTCATCGATAGCTTTCTGGCTTTTTTTCTTGATAAGTGAGCCCAGGGCTATAAATAGACCTCGCATATAAGCCTTATGGGCTTCCCAAACCAGAGGTGATCTCGACTCTTTTGTTGAGTTGAGACAGAAAAATTCTTCTAGGTGTTTTGATAAGTACTCTCTATCCTCTGTATGATCCAGGAGGGAGGCGTTCAGTGACCATCTCCATTCCCTGGCTACTGGCTGGGATAGACGCAGAGATGTATGTACCGGGGCGTGATCGGAGATCGTCATTGAATCAATGTTCGAGCTGATCAGGGACGGAAGTAGGGAGGAGGAGACCAGGACGTAATCTAACCTCTGAAATGTGGAGTGCACAGAGGAGAAAAATGAAAAATCTTTCGTGGTGGGGTGCAAGGTGCGCCAGGTATCTACCAGACCCAATTCCTGAAGACGTTTGCCCAATTTTTTCAGTTTACCTTGGGATATATGTGAGCGACCCGAAGAGGAGTCTATCGTGGGGTTGAGTGTGACGTTTAAATCACCCGCTAAGATAATCTGGCCTTCACTGAAGTGTTTTAAAGTTTCAAGCTGCTTGAGCAACCATGGAATCTGCTCTGTATTTGGAGTATAAAGGTTAGCTAAAGTAAATTTTGTATTGTTCAGAGTGCCCCTGATGAACAGGACTCTGCCCTCGTCGTCCCTAAACTGAGCCTCCTCGACAAAATTAATTGTTTTATGAAGAAAAATGGAGACCCCCTTCGAGGCCGACGAGGGATGAGTGCAATGGAATGCCCTGGGGAATGACTTCCCTGGTAGGGGAAAGGTTTTGTTACCTTTGTAGTGGGTCTCCTAGAGGAAGAGAATTTTAGTGTCGTACCTCCTCAGAAGCAGTTCGAGGCTGTGGCGTTTGGAGGGCGAGTTAAGACCTTTGGCGTTGAAGGAGGTGAGACGCAGTCCATTCATGGCGAAATACCTGTGTTAAATATAGAAATAAGCGTACGTGAGATAACAGCACAGATATAGCAGTTGCAAGGAGTACAATAAGCTTCCGTTAGCACTCTCTTACGCGATACCCGGACTGGAGGCAGGGGGTGAGACGGGAGATGGAGGGGAAGGTAAGGCAGGGGGGGAAGAAGGATACAAGTAGGTGGGGTTACGCACAAATCTAAAGCAGCAGAACAAATGGTTGGAATGGAGGGAGGTCCGGGAGAGGTTGCCAATTGGGAAGTTCGATCGGATCCCACTCCAGGAGGGACCACAGCTCCCGCATCTCTTCTTGGGTGCGTATATTGACCCTCTTGCCCTTGATGGTTGCACTGATGCCAAAAGGGAACAACCACGCATATCTGATGTCCCGGGCTTTCAGGACTTCCAGCAGTGGACGCAAGGCGCGGCGCTTTGCCAGGGTAGAGGGCGCCAGGTCCTGGAAGATCAAAATAGGCGCACCTTCGAACTTCAAATCCTTAAAGGTTCTGGCCGCTCAGAGGACCGCGACTGCGTCAGGGAAGGACAGTAATTTACATATAACGTCCCTTGGCTGTTCAGCGGGACCCGCCGGCGGTCTGAGGGCACGATGTATCCTTTCAACGCAAATGGTGGACGATCTCTCCTCCCCCAGTAAGGCGGTAAAAATAACTTTGGTGACTTTATCAAGGCATTCGTTAGCATAAGATTCAGGGATGCCTTTAAAGCGCAGGTTATTGCACCTGTTCCTGTTTTCTAAGTCTTCTTGAAGCAGGAGCGATCTATTTAAATGCAGGTGCTGTACCTTTAAGGCTTGCTCAATTTGCAGAGAGTGAGAAGTAATGGCTGCAGAGGAGGACTCAAGATCTTCGACTCTGTGCCCCATTTGTTTGAATTCTTCCTTAATCTCTGCTAAATCAGCACTAATGGGGCGCAGAGCTTGTGATATCAGGCTCTTCATGAACCCTCTGGATACGGACTCACCATCCTCCTCCTCCGAGGTCTGTTCCTCATCTTCTCCATGGCTGAGAGCGGGAACGAGCGCTCGTGCCGGCGCCATCTTAGCAGGGGGCCGCGGGGAGCGAGAGGAGCGGTCTTTGAAGAAACCTCTCATGTCTGCCTGCGTTTTGGTCGGGCGAGGGGTGCCCTACAGGTCAGTGCTCTTCTCCTTGGTAGTTTTGCCCATGTTTTCTTCGGCTGGATGCTGTTATAAGGTGCTGTGGGTGCCCGTTTGTAGGAGCGCAGCTCTCAAGCAGCCATTGCGCTCGGCGTCCAGGCTCCGCCCCTTTGTACTTGTTTTTGTACCTTTTTTTAACATCTATGTCCCCCATGACATCCTAAAAGGCCTCTGAGGGAGCTTCCTAACGTGTTTTTTTTTATTTTTAATTTCAAACTTTCCCATTGTACTTGGAGCATTCGTATGAGCCCCAGTAACAGGAAAAAACATCCCCCTAGTGTGACAGTAGTCTCTGTCAGAGCTGGTCAGGGGTCTGCTAAGACCCTGCTGCTCTGACATGTAGAGGGTCGTCAGCGATCACATGATCACCGGGACCTGTGCACCTCTATTCTCTGCATAGAGCTTACTGCATTATATTTAGTCTGTAAAAGAGAAGGCAGAAGTTGTTAAGAACAGCTTATGTCTTCTCCTTCGGGTTCTTTGCTGTGTCTGACAGCTGATTGCAGGAGCTTAATCTTGTGCTGTATCTTTACTATTGGCCGATATTAAAGCCCAGGACCAAGCACTGTATATTTACAGTGCTTAGTGTTTAAAGGGTTAACCCCTTGCAATCCTATTTTGGATTCAGGGTTTCCTAGGGGGCTTTCTCTTTTTGCCATTATACATGGCGCCATCTGCTGGCAAAACCACTACTGAGGTATGGGACATGCTAGAGAGGCCTCCGTCAACAGAGCGGCCAGTGAAATCTACAGTAAGAATAAACTGCCAGACATCTTCCGACCTCAGAGCTGTACAGCCTTCAATAAGAATGTCTGAAGACGTCAAACAGTGGATTGGAAAGGGTTAAAAGTATGAAGGCAATTTGGAAAAGCGGCAAAAATGTGGAAATTTTCACTCAAGGATGGTTTGTACAAAAATGTGCAACCTTTTTATGCCACAACAGCCTTTATAAGTGCCCCCCCCCCCTTCACCATTGAGTCAGGAAAACCAGGTGCTTCTACGAGGTAGATATATCTTATTTCATTGGAACACTTACATTCTGCATTAAATGGAATACTAATCACATTTCTGCTGTGTGACAGTGATCCTCCATAGCTGATTACAAGGTATTCTGCTTTGGGACCTCCCTCATTCAACTATAATATAGAATTAGGACTCAGCAGCAAGTTTTTAATTCATCTTCAGTGTCACACTGCCACTACATGGGAAATGAAGCATTACACAGTTATCATTGAAATCTATGAGCTGTCCATGTAATTGACCCATGTGCCGTGTCCTCCAGATTGAAAATCACTCTTTGTAGTTGTTCTGTGCTGCAGCTAATAGATGAAGATCCTGAACTTGGGACCTCCCTCTCTTAACCTAACACCTATAAACATACAGGGTGATACTAAAAGAATGGTATAAAAATAAAACTGATTTATTCATACAGCAATTGATATACAACCATTAGAAAAACGAAACCCTCTTTGAATTCTATGATTTTACATATCAGGACATAATTCGAAAACATTTCCTATGTAATTGTATTTAAACACTGAATTCTATGTATCACGGACAGCGGTAATGTGACTTATCATGTGACCACTGTGACATCACCGATGTTATGTCTGCCTCTTAAAGGGGTTGTCTCGCGAAACCAAGTGGGGGTATACACTTCTGTATGGCCATATTAATGCACTTTGTAATATACATCGTGCATTAAATATGAGCCATACAGAAGTTATTCACTTACCTGTTCTGTTGCTAGCGTCCTCGTCTCCATGGTTCCGTCTAAATTCGCTGGCAGCTTGCTTTTTTAGACGCGCTTGCGCAGTCCGGTCTTCTCCTTTCAGCACGAGCCGCTTCAGTGTGCTCCCCGCTACAGCTCTTCCCGCCGTCCAGCTGTCCCGCCGTCCTGGTAAGTGATTGGCCGGGGGGGCTGCCGCTGCGCCGGGGGCGGGCTGCGCCGGGGTGGGGGTGGGGGGCTGCCGCTGCGATGGGGGGGCTGTCACTGCGATGGGGGGGCTGCCGCTGCGATGGGGGGGGCTGTCGCTGCGATGGGGGGGGCTGTCGCTGCGATGGGGGGGACTGTCGCTGTGATGGGGGGGCTGTCGCTGCGATGGGGCGGCTGTCGCTGCGATGGGGGGGGGCTGTCGCTGCGATGGGGGGGGGGCTGTCGCTGTGTCGGGGGGACTGTCGCTGTGCCGGGTGGGGCTGTCGCTGTGCCGGGGGGGGGGGGCTGTCGCTGCGATGGGGGGGGCTGTCGCTGCGATGGGGGGGCTGCCGCTGTGCTGGGGGGGGGGCTGCGCCGGTTACCTGCTGCCTGGCGGTGGGTGACTGGTCGGCCGTGTTCACTCCAGGGGTCCGGTCGGCGGCTGCAGGGCGTCTGGTTGTCATGGAGACACAGCTGGTAGCGTCTCGGGAGCGCGCACGTCGGGCTGCAGCAAGCGAAGGGAAAAGAGCCGGCGGACATCTTGGGAAAATTTTTATAAGTTGCTGAAACGCTGGAACGGTAAGTACAGACCAGCTAGAAATGTCATTTACAGGGGGGCTTAGTAATGTGTGCTTAATTAGGGGGACTGGGCAAAAAAAAAATCCACTCCTGCCTCGAGACATCTCCTTTAAGACCTGTGGTTCTGTAGGTGCTCTGGAGTTCTCCTGCTCAGGTGCGGAGGATTGTGCTGGCTGGGTGTGTGCATGTCTACAGTCATCCAATCACTCCAGGTCAGTACACATACAAGCTCCCAGGTTTGGGTGTGGTCAGCTGTCTTTGTTCTCATTTTCTCTCTGTGTGTGGTGTGAGCAGGTTCTATGTGTGGTGGCTGCAAGAAAGATTTGTATTTTGGGTTGTGTTTGGTTGTGTTGCTGGATTCGTGGTTAGTGTAGGGACTAGCGTTATAGCCAGGAGCTGTGAAGTGGCCCCCTAGCTTCCATATTTTGATCAAAATGTCAACTAATAATGTGCTACATAATTGACACTGCCATCCGGTGTATATCTTTTTCAACAGTCATGCAAGGGTGCATATTGCTGTACAAGATGTGAGCATGTTGCACGTTTGGAAGCCTAGATCTTGGATTTAAATGTACAGCTTGCAAGACTGAGATCCAGTGACAACCTGAAAAGAAGTTTGCTGCTCATTGAGCAGACACTGGCTGGGGTAGCAGTACCAGGTGGATGGTAGCATGGGAGTGCAAGATGATCAGGCAGCTAGTTGAGTGCCAGATAGAAGGAGGAGTCGAGGGAAGAAAGCCAGGGAGGCTATAACTGAACTTGCACACCCAAAAATGTTTCCAAAGCTGGCAGATGAGGGGGATGTCATTGCAGGATTAGCATTTCCCTCAGACCTAGACAGGTCCTGGTAGTGGTGAGGCACAATTATTAGGGGAACAGACAGGGCAATCTCTCACAAAGACTGAGATCATCGAACAGTGTGTTGTCTTCCTGCCACTTGACTTGGACACATCGTGGATCGAGTTGACAGATTTCTTGGGGAGTCTGGTGAGGACCCAGTGGTTATGGTGCACATTGGTACCAATGACAAAGTTACAAGTAGGTGGAAGGTCTTTAAAATGATTTTAGGGAATAGGCCAGAAGCTTAGGGCGAGGATGTCCAAAGTATTTTTTTTCCTGAAATACTAGCTGCACCACATCAGAAAGATAGCAGGAGACTAGTAAACAAGTGGCTCAAAAGTTTGTGCAGGAAGGAGGGATTTAGGTTCTTGGAGAACTGGCCCAACCTTGCTGTTAGCTGCAGGTTCTACTGCAGGTTCTCAATGGGGGGTGGGGGTGGGGTGCAGCTGAGCTGGAGGAAAAGATGGCTAGAAGGTTAGAGGAGTGTTTAAACTAGGGACTAGGGGGGCAACAACAGAGATAGAGGGGAAGTAGACAGTGACCTGGGACTAAGTAATGAGAATGTCGGTGGAGTGGTGGGAGGAGTGGGATATGAGGTTTTCCATTGAAAACAATGGAAAACACTTGCCGATTCTCCCACATGGCTGAAATCCACGCCAGAGAGTCAAAATTGTACTGCAGTGATGAGGGACATTTTTGACACAAAAACACCTTGTGCCAAAGGGAACACCGCAAGCTCCTGAGTGCAATATTGGGCCAAGTTTCACGGCCTGATATCGCGCTCACCTGTGGGAAACTAGTCTAAGGTACATCAACTCCCTGTGTGAAACTAGCCTAAGGTGCATTAACTCCTTAAGCACGTGGCCTTTTTCTTTTCATTTTCATTTTTCCCTCGACACTTTACAAAAATTGTAATTCTTTTATTTATCCATCAACATAGCCGTCTGCAGACTTGTTTTTTGAGGGATGAGCTGTTTTTTTCAACAGTACTATATAATTTACCATATAATGTACTGAAAAACTTTAAAAAAATTCTAAGTGGAGTGAAATGGAAGAAAAATTAAATTCTATCATCTTGGGTGGTGGTGGGGTTATTTCTACAGCAAAAAGGACATGATAATTTTATTCTATGGGTCAATGTGATTACGACGATACAGTTTTTTTTCCGCTGTACTACTGAATATAAAATGTCTTAGATAAAAAATAAATTATTTTCTGTCGCCATCTTCTGACAGTTATAACCTTTTCTTTATTTTTCCATCAACGTAGTTGTGTTAAGGCTCATTTTTTGCAGGACAACCAGTAGTTTCAATTGGTAACATTTTGGAGTGTTCACTTTTTTTGTTGGAGATGACCAAAAAAGCGCAATTCTGGTGTTATTTTATTTTCTGACAATGTTTACTTTGCATTACTTTGATAGATGACATTTTTAGGGCTCGTCAGACGAGCGATTTTATTAGCACATGAACAGCTGGGCTTAAAAAGCGTCTCTATTAGAACCAATGCTTTCCAAAGAAAGCGTTCACATGTACGTTTTTAGAAGTGGTAAAAAAAAAAAAATCAAAAAAAAAATCGCACCTGCGAAAGATAGGACATGCGAGTACAAATACACCCATTCACGCGATTTTTCTACACGTGATGTGCAAATTTTTTTTTTAAGCGTGGCTATTCATGTGCTAAAAAAATTGTTTGTCTGACCGAGCTCTTATGGACGCAGCAATACCAAATATATATGTATTTTTTTATTTAGATTTTTTATTATAAATATGTGAAAAGTTTTTTTTTTTATTAAACTTTAATTACTTTCTATTTTTATTAATAATTAGCAAAACTTTTTTCAATTGATCTTTACATTTTGTTTTTTCGTCCAAGAACTCGTGATGGTTTGATCACTCCTACAGTATGATGTTAATACCATAGTATTGCATTATACCCCGATCTGACAGGCAGTCTCTCACGCCACAGGCATGCCTTGATAGGCAATCTGCAATGGCAGCGATTGGGGTTTCGTGAGGTCTTAAGCTGCCATTGGCAATTGAACAACACTTCGTTTTCTCATCATGAGGGACCGTTCAGGACCCCCGAACTTCGAATGGGGCATTTCAATGCCACTGTCAGAATTGATGGCTGCACTTAAAGGCCTTAGTCAGACGGGCGTTTTTTTGCGCGATTTGCGCATGCGCATGCGTCCGGCGAGTTTATAAAACCATTGCTTTGCAATGGTATCGGACACATGAGCGCTTTTTATGCGCTCGTCCGATAAATTATAGAACAGAAATCGCAGATCGCACCTATCTGCGATCTGCTATTCCTGTTCTCTTCTCTATATGCGCTCAATGGGGTCGGCGGCAGCAGCGCCGACCCCATTGAGAACATATAGAAGACAAATCATTCTTCTCTGCCACAGCTGTAACAGCTGTGGCAGAGAAGAACGATGTTTGCCCATTGAATTCAATGGAGCCGGCAATACAGCCTGAGCCAGCGCTGAGCCAATCAGGGGGCAGGTCTGACTCACACCCCCTTCACACCCACTGCAGGCCGGCTGCGCGGAACTCCGGCTGCCGGGAGCAGGTGAGTATGTATATATTTTTTATTTTAACACTTTTCTGGATGAATTGCAGGGAAGGGCTTATATATTTAAGCCCTTCCCGACAATTCATCCCACACTCGCCCGCAGCGCATTGCTTTCAATGGAGTCGGCTGTATTGCCGGCTCCATTGAATGCAATGCGCTGGACAGCTCCAGCCCGTTTCTAATGAAACGCGGCTAGGAGCAGATTTTCGGGCGATTTTCGGGCACCGGTCACGCGATTTGCAGATGCGCATCCGTCATGCGATCTGCAAATCGCGCGAAAAAACGCCCGTCTGACTAAGGCCAAAGGGTTAACAACCGCCATCAATGGGATCGTTGATCGCAACTTTTGCAAGCGAGTGTCAGCTATAAGAAGAATCGTATGGAGCCGAATGGGCTCCCAATACCCTTCCATGGAAACCCTGAACCTCCATGACGTAATTGTGCGTCATGGAGCATTAAGGGGTTAAAAGAGTTCTATGTTTTCATGTCATTCTGGCTGCTGTATGTCAATTCACGTATGGAGAAATCGGCTTTACTTTTGCACCGCTCTTTTAGACTCACTCGGTATATTCTCCGTCCAATAAAGTCACTTACGTGCTTCCTTTTCTAAAATAGTAGCCACACATAGAAGGTCTGAGCTTTCCACTGAGCAGTGTGTGCTTTATTGTAGATGCCATCTGCACCGTCACTGTGTCCCCCTCAGTGTCAAAGTATCATCTGATTTCAATTCACATGAATGATTTCTGTCTTCCTAATGTTTTGAATGACAGAAACATTCAAACAAGCATTTAAATGGTTTTTACCCAGAACCTGCAATGCTTTTAGTAGCCCAAAGATGCTTGATTCTACTTCTTCATTGCAGATATATGGAAATATCATGCTACGACATGCTCCATTTACTATTGTATCAGCAGAAAATTTGCTAAATAGACTAACTCCGGAGTTTGCCACCCTGAATGAGCCGTGAATTGATTTCCAGGCATAGTTCTCTTTCTAAAATACACTTGTAATATAGAAAATTGAGATGAGCGAGCATACTCGCTAAGGCTAACTACTCGAGCGAGTAGTGCCTTAGCCGAGTATCTCCCCGCTCGTCTCTAAAGATTTGGGTGTCGGCGTGGGTGACAGGTGAGTTGCGGCGGTGAGCAGGGGGAATGGGGGGGGGGGGGGGGAGAGAGGGAGAGAGAGATCTCCCCTCCGTTCCTCCCCGCTCTCCCCCGCTCTCCGCCGCCGCTCCCCGCCCCCCGAATCTTTACATACGAGCGGGAGGATACTCGGCTAAGGCACTACTCGCTCGAGTGGTTAGCCTTAGCGAGTATACTCGTTCATCTCTAAATAGAAAATACTTTCCCTAAAGAGGACCAGTCAGCTCTCCTGATGTGTTTTTGTTTTAGTAATTACTTGAAATACTCATAAAATAATAATGCCAGAGCAAGGGGTGCATCTAGCCTTTCTGCTGTACCCCACTGGAAAGAAAAAACAACTACTCTGCTTGGCAAAAAAAATGATAATGATTAGGCAGGGTGAGGCAAAAGTTCGGATACACCCATTTACCTGGTATACTTAGGAGAATTTGACTTCCAATGTGTTAAAGTATTAATTGGGAGGGAGGTTGCATTTTTTTGGTAGCGTAAGCGTTTTCAGCAGCCATTTTGAAATCTGCCATATTGAATTTAGCTCAGTTCTTTCAATTGAGAAGAGGGTCATTTGATATATCAGTCTTAGCTAGAATTTACTCAGAAGCAGGCTGGAAGTGTTGGTTTTGTCCTATCTTTAATTGTTTAGGAGTTAAGCAAAGGTAAAGTTTCATAAAGTCTTTAACATGTTGTGTTCTATGTGTTCACCATTCTGTCAAATATTCATGGTTAAAAGTTTCATCCATTCTTCATAACCATGCTGAAGAGCTGCAGGTGATACTTCTTCACAGCGCTGCAGGATTTGACGTTTCAGGTGAACCATATTACATATTTTTTCCGCATACACAAGAGACTTTAAAAGGGCCCAGAGACAAAAGTCCAGAGGCATTAAGTCTGGATTCTGGGACCATTTAAAATATTTTGTGACAACCGCAAATGTGAAAAGAGGCTATACTCACTTCTACTAGCTCCATGCAATACCTCCGTTCTCTAAGCTAGGTTTGTGTTCGAAGGCAACTGTCAGATTGGCTACAACAGTCTGCAATGTCCTGTAAGCAATTACAGACCTCAGCATTCTCTGGAAAAAAAATATGCAAATAGGGAAAAATTATCTTCACAGCATCATCCATTGGAAGGTCGGTTCGCTAATAGAGATGAGCAAACATACTCGGTTTGGGTGTTTTTGGACCCGAGCACCGCTTTTTCCGAGTAACTGACTACTCGGACGAAACGATTCGGGGGGCGCCAGGGGTGCGTGGGGGGTTGCAGAGGGGAGTGGGGGGGGAGAGCTCCACCCTGTTCCCCACTGCTACCCCCGCTCCACCACGCCGCCCCCCGAATCTTTTCGTCCGAGTAGTCAATTACTCGGAAAAAGCGGTGCGCGAGTGCAAAAACACCCGAACCGAGTACGCTCGCTCATCTCTATTCGCTAACTTTTCAACAAGGCTTGTATAAGCCAAATCAGGGTCTTCTTCAGAAGAACAAGGCACCCATCTGCAGACTCCCTATTTTGGGCTGTTTGCCCCTCATTAGTGCAGAGCAGTGTACTGCGACTAAAAAAGTTGACTACAACGACTTGGTGTTCTTGTCAAAGACTCTTACCTACCCAACAATAATATTATTGATATCACTACAGCTGTAGAAGGCAACTCTATTAAAATAACACATCATTTGTACCGTACAGCGAACGCTGTCAGAATAAAAGAAAGCAACAAATCAGAATTGTACCCCATCTCCAAAAAAAGGTATGAAAAGAAATTTAAAAAACACATGTGCCCCAAAATGGTACCTACAGAAACTATAGTTCGCACCGCAAAAAAAACCTGTGATTGGAAGCAGGAAAATACCACATTATGTAACAGCATTAGGAGGGCTGGTCTGGCCCATTATGTTACTAGTGGATACCCTGATGCAGCCGATTTTGGAGTCAGTCACTTGCTACTAGGGCTTACGCCTGATGGATTGATTCACAAATAATCTATTTGAGTGTATTGATATATTTTATATGTGCAATGATAGTAAAGATTACTACAAAATGAAAAGTGGATGTGCACATGTTCTGTATAGAGGTAGGGGGACCATGAAACTTTTTTTCCTCCAATGGACCAATTGAACCCCAGTCTAATACCAGAGAGGTTCCTCTTTGGAAGAGTTGTCTGAGTTGATTTTTGTTTTAAATAGCTTTTCCATGCCCCTAAAAAAATAAAATAAGCCGATATCTCTCCTCAATCTTCTCAAGTACCCCTCTGGTGGCTCTGATGATCACTGAGCTCTGTCATTGGTTGCAGCAGCCTTTTTATGGGATGGTCCAGGATGACTGCAGCCTACAAACATTACATCAGTGAAGAGACCCAGAGCTGATAGCGCGGGTGTTGTGGGAGTGGTAAATATCAGCTTGCTTACTATTTTGGGGCATGGGGAAGCCCCTTTAATCCCATACAAAGTACAGAAAAAAAACAAAAAAACCCCAAAAAGTTATACTTAGAAACAGGCTCTTCTGTTCTCTTCGGAATAAAGGGAGCTATTAAATCTCTAGTAACCATAGATGCATATGACATGACAGGACAAGTGACAGAATGAGTGAGGAGCTATTTATCCATCCTGCTATTTATAGGGTAGCCTTTCCCCGTGATATCTCTATGAACAAATCTCCCGTATGGTTTTTGTCAGATAGAATATGGAATGAAATCACTTGACTTGGAAAATATAACTGTACTCTGAAGACCTAAGAGCAGATACTAAAATTGACCAATTTACAATATGATGAAGTGAGCTAAGCAGACTGTGCCACCGTGTGTGACCCACGGCTTGTCAACCCTTCAGGAACATGTATTGCTTTCTTCTGGGAAGCAAGAATATGCTTCAAAGCTGTGTAAAAGAAACTATTGTAAAAACGAGCCATGTCTTTCATCATTGTATTTACGGTACAATGCCCGGGGAGCTCCAGTTTCTGATTACCATCTGTATCGCAACGAAAAAGTCACTGAAATTATTATACAAAATTTCAATTACTTTCACTAATACAATAATAAAGTAAATACAGTATAAATTCATCTCATTACAAATGAGTGAACTGAACCAGTAGAACCCGTTTTGGGTTGAGCTTTGCTAAAAGTTTACTTCTGCACAAATCCGAACCTCGAATGGTTTGTACCAGCCTAACCCACCAATAGGTGAATTTAAAAATTGTAAGCCCCAATGAGGAAAGAAAATGTCAAGTGCTGTGTAATATATATGTACTATGTAAATAAAGGTGATTATTATGAAACACAGGGAATCGAAATTCAGTGAACCAAAGGAATAGTTCCAGAACCATAATGCTACTCGACATTATTTACCTTTGTCTTCAGCCGCATAATTTCTTGGTCAGCCCATAATTTGTGGGAAACAGTTTCTTCAACTATCTCTCTCTGTTTCTCTAATTCCTTTCCTGGGCTGGAAACAACCTTACATTGTTGGTCTAGCTCCACCCTATTGCTACATAGGTCCTTCTGAAGAATAGCTACCACTGTCTCAGTCTTGACATGAGTGACTTCTTTCCCATCCCACTGTGGGCCTATACCTCCGAGAGAACCTACAATATTAAGCATACCTGACCGCTCTTCAGACAAAGGCCTAGTAGGATACAATTGCAAGAAAGGAGCTGAAGAAACTGCAATTTTTCCTCCTGCCCACAAGCGAAAGTCAATTGCAGCATGCTCTATTTTCAGGCAGAATCAATGCGAATGGCTTCCATTGAAGTCAATGGAAGACGTCCGAACCGTGGCCCTTCCGCAATCATCATTGCGGAAAGGTCACGGGATCCACGTTATCGCCTAGCTATGGCGCGGCATTATCTATACTGTGCATGTGCGCCAGCACATCCACAGCACAGATAAAAAGACTGTGGGCAGGGCGCAGGAAGTTTTTCCACTCGTTTGCTTAAATGCCACAGAAGCTAGGGACACCTGACTTCTGTTTTCTTATCTGCTCTCTATACTTGCAAGGATAACTTCACTATATTAACCATCCCTTGCAGTTACTGTACTACATGTAGCCCAGGCAAGGAAAATGAACATTTTTAGTACGAGTCCCCCCCCCCCCACACATTTTCCTGAAATTGCACTGGCTAAAATCACTTCTTGATTGGCCAGCAATAATATTTAATTTATCACATGTAATTTTCACCTTATTACACATTTCTTTAAAGGGGTTGTCTCGTGGTGAAAGCGAAAAATTATTTTTTTCACTTACCCCCGCATTCTGCCCTGTTAAAAAGAAAGCATAGGTTAGTTTTTAAAAAGCACATTGCACTTACCTGCATCAGCGTTCTGCAGCTTCTTCTATTCTTCTTTTAAAGATGGCGCCGCTGGTCTTCTCCCACGGTGGACCGCGGGTCTTCTCCCATGGTGCACCGTGGATTTTCTTCTCCTTCCTTGCGTTCCATTGCCGATTCCAGCCTCCTGATTGGCTGGAATCGGCACACCTGACGGGGCGGAGCTACGATGACGACGCGGTGAGCAGCTCTCTGGCACGAGCGTCCCCATTCACCAGGCAGAAGACCGCACAGCGCAAGCGCGTCTAAAAAAGCAAGAAGCCAGCGAAATTAGACGGAGCCATGGCGACGGGGACGCCAGCAACGGAGCAGGTAAGTGAATAACTTCTGTATGGCTCATATTTAATGCATGATGTATATTACAAAGTGCATTAATATGGCCATACAGAAGTGTATAACCCCACTTGCTTTCGCGAGACAACCCCTTTAATATTATTCATTTCCTTCTCTTGAGAGACTGCTACTCCAGCAGCTGTAGACAACAGTACCGGAGTTACCGTTATTGAAGACAGTGAACAGACAGAGTCACCCGACTCAACATTGTCTTCAATGCGCAAAGTTTTTTCAATGTGGCAGTTTAGCTCGACTGCACATCTCTCAGCAACTAAATGCCTAGTCTGGTCAGCTAGCAACAATGATTCAACACATCTTGCAGGCATTTCTGGGTTAACCGTATTAGCCACTGTTACTTCTGTCTTACAGACAGCATTTATGGGGTTAATCCAAGGAACAACCTGTGTATGACACAGCACACTTCATTGCTGCTACTTATCATGAACTCTAGGGGCACTTCTGAGCTATTCCCCACATTTAAGCTGGCTTCGATTATTTTAGAAGCCAATTCACACCATGCAGATTCCACTGCACCTTCCTATTAAGAAAGCTCGTTTTGCCTTTCACACAACTTTGCATTACCAACATCACATTTTTGTACTGTATGATTTCTGTTACATATTTTTGCAACAGACACCTCTTGCAAAATATTTTTCCATCAGCATTTTCAATTCCTCATTGTACCCCATTAACAGTCCCTTGGATGTTCTCACCACCCTTCAGACTTGTCTAGCGGCAATGCAAATCCTCAAGACCCAGTGATCAGCCAACTTGGACACTGTTCACATTGTCAGATAATGGAACTCCAACCACCAGCTACACAGAGAAGTTTTTCTGCCTCACCTGATTAAACCATTATTACAGCACACTTTGTCTCTCATAGCGACAACAGTCGGAACAGAGCAGCAATTTGGACTTTTAGTCACAGAGTCCTATGACGAAGACACCTCCAGTTGTGTCTTGAAAGCCACACGATCACCTCAACAGTGCCTGGAATTTCTCATTATCTGCTTTGAGTTTATCGTTAAACTCTCGCTACAGCAATGTCTGTAGACGTTCCTTCATAACAAGTCTGGCATCCTCAGCAAAGACAGTCTCTCATACTTTACTGGCTCTTTAAACCTCTGCAATTCCCAGCAGTGGAAAACAGCACATTCTACACTTCTCAGGCCTTTCAGGACATTGTAGCAATGTTGTGTGCCATTTTCTCGCCTGCATCCAACACACCATATATGACTACTTGGGGGCTGTTAGCTTCGCAGATTATCATCTTTCCTCCACCAGATGGATGGCAGCATACCAGAAAAACACGTCCAAGCCAGATGCTTAGGTAAAGGCTGAGCAAATCTACCCTTTTATTGTAGAAGGACAGCAAAAATAACACAGTCTTCACACCGATGTTAATCATCACAGTGTACACAATACAAAGACACGTCTGGTCGCTAAATAACATAGTTTTCAATCCTGACTAATATATAGGCTCAGTGCCTTAATATCCAACATCATAATGTCCATATATGATATCTATCCAGGATGTTTGTATAGGGGGCATCCTTCCCTGTCTGACCTTTGGCTCTCTCAGCCAGCATCAGGAGCTCAGCAGTGGACCATGGCTTTCTCTGCAATGGACACTGAGCTCAGCAACTCCAAAGTTTTTCTGTATTGCAGACACAACCTAATCTGTGTCTACTGATTAATAGGTGAAACTTACCCTCTTACTGCCAAATATTTCCTCAAAGTGATTGCTCTCACACCTCCTGGTGAGCTCTTCTGGCACTGCACTCCTACTGGTCAAAAGTTTTTGAACACCTCAATTTTTCCAATTTTTATTTGTGTTTAGTATCTCAAGCGTACTTTGAAATGAAAGCATAGAGCAAATAAACAAGTTAACTTTGTTTCACCAAATTAAATCTAGATTTTTGACTCTTCAAAGTATCCACACCTCCAGCTAATATAGCAGCTTTACACAATTGAGGCACTCTTTCTACAATTACATTCAGATATTCAGAAATTTCTTCCCAACATTGTTGCAGAAGTTCCCACAAATGTGCTGCAATCGTAGAATGCTTTCCTTTCACCATTATGTCCAGTTCATCCTAAATAATTTCAACTGGGATCTTTTTCCACCCTTCAGTAGTCCACTGGAGGTGCTGCTTGACCCAGGCAAATCTTGTTTTTATTTTGCAATTTTAGCAGTGGCTTTCTTACTGATACTCTACATGTCAAACCTGCAAATAGAAGTCTTCTCTTCACAGTTGAAATGCAAACTTATTTTTTGCTTCATTTAGCTGTCTTGAAGATTTTGGGCTGTGAGCCACCGATCACACAAACTACTGACTTTCAAAAACTTGTCTACCAGACCTCTTCCTATCAGAGTTTCCAAGTGCCTTTTGATGGTATAGGAAACTGTACTGACTGCCACCTTGGCTTTCTTGGTAATTTCTCTGTAGGACAGACCTACACTTCTAAGGGACATAATTGACTGTCTGCTTTCTTTGGTTATGTTAAGTTGTGCTGCTGGGACCTGTTGTTCTATGGTCTTCCAGGAGCACAGCTTCACTGGTGTGGTATAATTGAACTGGCTGTGTGTGGAGTTTCTCCAGCCACCCAATCACCACAGGTCTGTTGCATATAAATAACAGCTCTGTAGGTAGAGGCAGCTGGCTTTCTCATTCCCCCTGGTGCTTTTGTTCATGCATGTAGTTCTATAGGTGTGAACAGTGATGTGTGGTGTGTGTCTGCACAGGGTGCCTGACATATGGTGTGATCAGTCCTGTTCCATTTTGGATGCATTGCAGGATGTCTTGGTGTGAACTGTGTCCTGTGCGGCTGGATTGTTTACCATCTTTGGGCTAGCTAGGAACGTAGGTTTCAGCATGGGGCTGTCCCTATGGGGACGATAACCCCACATACAGGCAAGATTCATGTGGAAGTTGTCTTGTCCGAGTAGGGACCTGCGAGACGAGGACCATTGAAGTGGGCTAGCAGGCGTAAGTGTCTTGGCCAATTCACAGAGTCAGGAAGGAATTTTCCCCCAAATGGGCTAATTGGCTTCTGCCTCTTGGGGTTTTTGCCTTCCTCTGGATCAACTAGGGGTTGAAACAAGCTGAACTAGATGGACATTGTCTTTATTCAGCCTAACATACTATGTTACTAACTAATACCTTTTAATTTCATAGCTATTCCATCTGGTTATGTGTGCAGGTATGTATAGTGTGTGTTTTGGTCGTCAGTTCAGTCCTTATGTTATGTTTGCCCGTGAGTTCAGTTCCAGTTCACTGTCCCTTAGTGTTCCGTGTGTGCATTTGTGTAGTATTACAGGTTATGCAGCCAGCGTGTCCCCATGTGGACATCACTGGTTAACAGCCCATTTAGGCTGTTGTACATTGTTGTAATACAATCTGTTCCAGCACTGATCATATAGAATATGAGTGTTTGAAGACAATCTACAAAAGTTAAGAAACGTGTAAGATTACTTTGCATCCAATTTCAAACCATCATAGTTTGCTTTCTGTGCTGCAGAGCAGCTCTCCTTGATGTGTTCCCTGAAAAAAAGCCTGTTGGTTTAAATGATAAAGTCAGACTATAGTTGCATTTTAGGGCAAAATTTCATAATATTTTTAACTAACTTTTGAACGTTGTTGAACTGTGTCAATGTAAATAATAACTGGAAACATTGTGGTGTTCTACAACTATTGACCAAGGGTGTACAGTGGATGCTGGGTGTCATTGTATAAAATTGGCAAGTAATAGCCCGGGACTCTTGGCAGCAGTCAGGATTAAAGATAACACTGATCATTAAAATGACTTTGCAGTGATAGAAGGCTCCCTCTGTCACCCAAACAGTCCCCTGTGACAAGATCAGGGGGTATTGTTTATTTGTTATGGCAGCCTGAGGCCTTGTGAAAAACCCCAAGGTTGCCATGCCTTTTTACCTACCGTGTTTCCCCGATAGTAAGACACCCCCGATTGTAAGACGTATCGGGGGTTTCAGGGGGGCCGGACAATGTAAGCCGTACCCCGAAAGTAAGACATATGTCTTACTTTTGGGGAAACACGGGGGTATTGCCGCCTCCCTCTCATCTAGCTGCGCGCCGCCTCCTGCCCACGTCCGCACCGTCCCCCTCTCCATACGTCGCCGCGTCTGCCACCTCCCTCTGATCTTAATGAGCGCCGCCTCCTGCCCACTTCCGCGCCGCCCCCCTCCATGCGTCACCGCGTCTGCCGCCTTTGTCTGATCCAAATGAGCGACGCCTCCTGCCCACTTCCGCGCCGCCCCCCTCTCCATACGTCACCGCGCCGTCCCCTGCGCTTGTCACTGCCGCCTCCTGCTTAAAATACGGTAATGCACACAGTATTAATCATACATCAGTAAAACATACACACTGGCATACTGGGGTATCATCTACTGTATGTAACCCAGTGGGTATCAGCAGGTGTCACACTGGATTAAATACAGCAGGTGGTACTGTATCACACTGGGTTAGATACAGGTATAGGTACAGGTTTGCACTTTGCTGTGCCCACATGAGCTGTTTGACGGCTTAGGACGCGCCTATGCAAATTTACTCGGGCACGTCCCTACTCCAAAGAAACCTCCCCGCCCGTCACAGAAGGTAAAATGCATATACACTAAAAAAACACATTTTACACGTTTTTTTTTAGCTGTCAGTGCCCCTTTAACTGTGGGATGCGGACGGTTAGAGCGGGATGAGCGGAGGGATGTGGAGGCCGCGGGAGCAGCAGTAATGTTTTCCGTGGTCCATCAGGACCATGGACAACATACAAAAACACGCTGTGTGGGATACTGTATGGAGCTGTAACCCTATGGGAGGCTATGTGGGATACTGTATGGGGCTGTAACCCTATGGGAGACTGTGATACGAAACCACAAGCAGTGCTTATACCGTATGCTACCGTATATTTTTGCCCCTAGACATGAGCGCTTCCGGTTCCAGTGGTAAAAGGAAGAGTTACACCGTGGAGTATAAAAAAGCGATTGTCGAAGAATCTTGGGGCAAAAATGTAGTGCAGTTCTGCAAGGAGAAAATGTTGGATCACCGACTGGTCCAAAAATGGCGTGCAGAATACACTAACCTGAGTGAAAAAGTGGAGAGCGGAATGGCTAAAAAGCGCAAGATTGGATGTGGTCGGCAACCAATGTATACAGAGCTGGAAAGCCTGGTCTCTGAGTGGGTTGCAGACAGGAGAGCAAAGACATTGGTGGTGACCAGGGCTCAGATTCAGGAATATGCCCTTGCAGTGTTGCCACAGTTTGACATTTCCCCTGAACAATTCAAGGCATCACAGCACTGGATGGATAACTTTCTTGAACGCAATGACCTGTCTTTGAGAAGATCCACAACCCTCTTTAGGTTGGAAGATGCTGAGATTGTTAAACGTGCATTAGCCTACAAGAAGTTTGTGGATGACATTGACTTCTCTAAATACAGTCTTTGCAACATGATCGCCATGGATGAAACTGCCGTGTTCATGGGCCAAGCAGCTCAAACCACCATTGATCAACGAGGTGCCTCCTCAGTGTACGTTCCCTCCACCGCTTATGAAAGTGCACGTGTCACCTGCATTTTGACGATTCGTCTGGATGGCACTAAAGCAACACCGCTACTCATTGCAAAGGGCAAGAAGGAGAAGATTGAGCGGGTTTCTGGCATTTATGTGCTGGAAACTGAAAAAGCCTGGGCCACACAAGATGTTATAAGAAAGTGGCTTGATTTAATGCTGCCGCTTGTAATGCGCGGGAACAAAAGAGGGATGCTGATCTGGGATGCAGCCAGCACACACCGCGCCAAAACCATGAAAAACTTCCTTCATGAGCGGAGAATCGACCAAATCATGATTCCTGCAGGGATGACGGCTTATCTTCAGACTCTCGATATCGCCATTAACAAGCCGTTCAAGGACTATCTGCGTGTGGAAATCAATGACTACATTGAAAACCGAATGGAGAGAAATGTACGTGGGAACTTTGTGAAGCCCAGACTGCCAGAGATTGTTAACTGGGTGAAGAATTCTTGGAATAAGATCACTAACACCTGCGTTGCAAATGCACTGCGAGCTGGCTACCTGGACAAAGCCTGCTCATTTCAGGACAGTGCCGTTGCTACCCATGAGAAATATGGGCCAATGATTCCGCAAGAAATGTCGTCCCGAGAGTCCCAAGAAAATCCACGGGAACCTAAGAGTGTGGATGTTTATGATGATATTCCTGAGGATGATGACATGGTTGTCATGGAATAAATCTGTTTTATCTTCCAGTATTCCACTGTTCGTTCTTACCATTTTTCATTGTTTTACATGTTATGCAATGTTGTAAAAAGACATTCTTGGCACTTCCTTTTATAAAAATGTTTTGTGGTGAATACAATACTGTTCAGGTTGTTAATAAATGTTAATTTTATGGTTAAAACAAAAAATTCGACAATTTTTTTCCAATATAAGACATACCCCGAAAGTAAGACATAGTGGGGCTTTTGGGGATAAAAAGAAAGTAAGACACTGTCTTACTTTCGGGGAAACACGGTATTAAGCCCTGCTTGTGGCAGAGCATAACAGAATGCCTGTAAATATATGATTTCCTGCAATACTGAAGTATAGCAGTATATTGTACATGCAATCAGGCGATCGCTAGTTCAAATCCCTATGGCAACAAAGAAAAGTAAGTCTGACATGCATTTTTGCCTATTAAGCCCTGCTTGTGGCAGGGCATAACAGAATGCCTGTAAATATATGATATCCTGCAATACTGAAGTATAGCAGTATATTGTATATGCCATCAGGCGATCGCTAGTTCAAATCCCTATGGCAACAAAGAAAAGTAAGTCTGACATGCATTTTTGCCTATTAAGCCCTGCTTGTGGCAGGGCATAACAGAATGCCTGTAAATATATGATATTCTGCAATACTGAAGTATAGCAGTACATTGTACATGCCATCAGGCAATCGCTAGTTCAAATCCCTATGGCAACAAAGAAAAGTAAGTCTGACATGCATTTTTGCCTATTAAGCCCTGCTTGTGGCAGGGCATAACAGAATGCCTGTAAATATATGATATCCTGCAATACTGAAGTATAGCAGTATATTGTACATGCCATCAGGTGATCGCTAGTTCAAATCCCTATGGGGACAAAAAAATGTAAGGATCTGATTAATAAAGTTGTTTTTTAATGATAAAAAAATGTAAAAAGTATTTTAAAAGTTTAAAACATCGTTTTCCTAGTCGTTGCATGAAAAACTATATCACTACATTTATAAAGTTCCAATTTGTTAAAATATGACATTATTTCTCTTGCATGGTGAATGCCATCATTAAAAAAACACACATAGTATTCCGATGCATGGAACACTTCCTTACAGAATTACATGAACAGTTGAGGATATTTGTTTTGTGTATCTCATACTCAGTCCCCAAGATTTTTGTCACCTGTTAATACTAAATGATCTCTTTTTTATTTCAAATTCTAGGACCCTTTTAAACTTTAAGCCCTCTCTATGGAATGTAGGTATATTAAGAAGGGCATTAATACACACGAAATGATTGATATTTTACATAGTTTTACCTATGCAGTACTTTATGTTGCCAGTAGATGGCTGCAGTTTCTCAGTTAGCTTACATGTACTAGAATAATAGCCTGGCATTGTTGTGAAGTGTTCAATAAAAGATACAGAACTATCAATCAGTTTTTGGCAGTAAGTGGCTCAAAAGCTAATTGCATGCCAGTTCTAAATCTGCTATAAGCACCAGGTTAAAAGCTTTAACTTTTCCATTCCAGACTCTCTTATTTGTTGCCCTACTTATTCTTGCATTGGGTGAAAAGGTCGGTAGTAAAGGAACAACAACATTTCAAAATTTTGATAGAAATAAGCAGTTTGGATGGTTAAATGTGGTACTTCGCAATGAGTGGTAACTGAGACAGGACAGGGTTGTACGCTGACTCAGTAAATAAGGAGTTATATTTCATGAAACCTGCATTGTAGTTATTCCCTGGTGATAATAAGCAGAACTGGAACGAGGGGTAGCAAAGTTAGGCACTCGCCTAGGGTGGCATCTCGCCACTGCTAAGGCAGGGGCATCATTTTTTGAAAACTTTTGCACTGCCTAAAGTGCTTTTAGATGGACCCATTATCCTTTAAAAATCATTCAAATGAGTAAAAGTGAATGATAATAGTTCAGTCTATACGCGACCGAATGATGAACGGTAATTGTTCGCTTTTCGCTAGTCTTTCATTTTTTGCAATCATAAAGCCATCGTTGGCTCGTTCACTAATTGTTCGGTTTAAACAGCAATCATTCAGTCGTTCTCAGTCACTTATACAGTGAATAGGAAAGACTGAACGATTCTCATTTGAACGAGCCAACGATGTATCTGCCTGTCTAAACAGTGTGCATGAGAGCGAACGGGCTATTGATGACATCACTTGCTTGTTTAACCCTTTGCAATCCAATTTTGGATTCAGGGTTTCTTAGGGGGCTTTCTGCCATTATAAATGGCGCCACCTGCTGGCTAGAGCCAGTACTGCAGTATTGGACATGCCGGAGAGACTCCCGACAACAGAGCTGCCAGTGACATACAGTAAGAATGCCCTGTCGGACGTCTTCCGACATCAGAAGCTGTACAGCCTTCAATCAGAATGTCTTTAGTCATCAGACAGTGGATTGGAAAGGGTTAAAGGATAAATCAGCTTGTATAAAAGGACCCTTAGCTTTATAAACAATGAGCACTTCCATCAGTAATGGACTACAAGAGGCCCCAAGAGAGGTGACAATGGGTTTAGTTCACTGTATTACTCAATGTTCCTCCAGGTCCAGTGCTACATTGAGTCTTGACGTCCACAGTGCACTGTGTCCTGACAGCACCCATCAGCAGGATGTAGTGTGGTGGCTCGTCTTAGGGGTGTGCAATCTAGGCAGTTGTTCAATGCAGTACATGTAGAAAGTCGAAAGAGTCAGTAAAATGAGGGAAGTTTTTGATGTCCACTGTGGGCAACACCAGCTTTTGAAACTCCCTTTTAAAAGCTACCAGTTAAGAAAATTGTAAATGTTATTGGGGATAGTCTATGGAGACAACCTGCTGTCCAGTAGAGATAAATAGATCGGAGACCTTGATGAAGACTCTGAGCTCTGAGTTTAATCATAGAATGGTAGAGTTGGAAGGGACCTCCCGGGTCATCGGGTCCACCCCCCTGCTCAGTGCAGGATTCACTAAATCATCCCAGACAGATGTCTGTCCATCCTCTGTTGGAAGACATCCATTGAAGGTGAACTCACCACCTCCCGTGGCAACTTGTTCCACTCTTCAATCACCCTTACCATCAAAAGGTTTTTTCTAATATCTAATCTGCGTCTCCTCCCTTTCAGTTTCATGCCATTGTTTCTAGTCTTTCCTTGTGCAAATGAGAATAGGGCTGATCCTTAATGATGTTGGGAATATCTTAATACTCTCACATTCTAACAAAAATGGGTTTCAAAGGAATGGCAGAAGACAACTCTATTTGGAGATGGCTTTGCTGTCTTTATGCTCAGGCAAAAACAGTTATTCTGCTATTTAAATTACATGTATTACAGCTCAGATTACTTCAATAATGTTGGGGCCCTTTCCTGGGTTTGCTGTAGAACCCTATAAATTAGGACCATGAAGATTTGGTGGTGTAACCTGTTGGCTATGGGTTCTGTTGATAACCAACAACTAAGCATATTATGGTATGTCTAAAAAAATTTACATATTGCAAAAATACCCATGAAGAAGTCTTAGGGGTCCCCTAATGTATAATACACAGGAAAGAAGTGCGGTAAGTAATGAAAAGAAAAATCTTTGTCCAAAAGGAAAAACTTCCCCTTGGGCACAAGAGCGTGTTTTAATATCTAAATATTCTGTAGCTCTTACATGTTCCGCTGTTTGCATTTGCTTTAATTATGCAGTATTTGTATTTCCATAAGGTCAGAGTTTGCATAATTGGAAATAAACAGTTCTTCATTTTAACGTTTTAAGTATTTGCCCTTTCAGTCTTTTAAATATACGTTTTTTTTTCTCTCGAAGACCTTAATATTTTGCTGTAGGCAAAGCTACTTTGATGTATTTTATGTTAATTATGTTTGGTGTTCCCGTTCATACTTGTGTTAATATATTTGGGCATTTTATGCTTTTAATAATCCACTCTACATAATCAATTTTGCACATTAAAGTACAATATATTTAAGTACCTTTCTATTCCATACTATGTACAATCTACATTGTAATATGGAGATTATGACCTAAACCGTATATTATCTTAGATTTTGTACAATATAATTATAAAGTTAATAAGATGTGTTGAACATCTATACCATTAATACGGTTCAACCATTCTGTTCAAGTGCTTGAGAAAAATTACACATGTAATTTGTAAATGTAGCCTGGGTTAAATGATGTGTATACCAAATTATTCAATGCAAACTATATATATATATATATATATATATATATATATATATATATATATATATATATATATATATATATATACTGTGACGCTCCAGGGGGTTTAAACACCAGGCGAACAACAAGAGTCCGCTCGTGTTTGTTTACTCACATAAACAGCTGGTATCCCAGTAAAAGTGGAAGACATCAAAAGTCCTTCAAGTTCAGAGCAGTAAGTAGTATGAACATCTGAATGTCACAGACAGACAGACAGACAGACAGACAGACAGACAGACAGACAGACAGACAGACAGACAGACAGACACACACACACACACACACACACACACACACACACACACACACACACACACACACACACACCACCCTGCTCTGCAGACTGATTCCTTTTATATCTAGCAGGTACCTGAGCTCCACCTGGTTTCCTGGCTCAGGTGAAAACCTGTACTGGAGAGAGGATGCGAGGCCTACCTCACTGAGTTGAGCAACCTCTGCGACACATACCTTCCATCCCTGACTTCTCCTCTCACCCTGCTACAATACCTATAATGCAGACTTGATCATTTCAAGGCAAGCAACCTATGATGAGATTTTGTCAGGCAGGCGAATGTGGATCCACCTTGCCACATACCCATTTGACTTTCTGCTATCTGTTGATGCAGCACCCCAGTTTTCACCCTTGACACCTCAAGGATGGTAGGTTTTTGCTATGGGGTTCCCAAGCCATTACTCACACAGATTGCCCCAGTAATGTGCTTGCTCATGCTGCACTGGACCGAAGGTGTGATACCTGAAGGTCTAAATAGGACCATAATAGAGAAACATGCTGAAGTTACGGCTAGCGGCACATGGGCAGTAACAAGGTCCAAACTGAAAGTCAGGGCAGGCAGGAAACAATCACGAAGTCCAGAGTACACAGCCGAGGTTAGGGAGCACAGAAGTAAGAATAGTCAAAGTCAGATACGGGTCAAAAACAGAATAAGCAAAACTAGTGGCTTTGTCACAAATGGCAGTAGAGCAACTGCTTATGCATCCATCCGAGAGTGTGGATGCTTAATTTAGGGATGGGATTGGAGGGGGATGAGTTATAAAAGTGCACTCTGGCCTTTTAAGAAACTAGGCAGGCAGAGGTCAGGGAGCAAGCAAAGGAGAAGGAAGGAGCTGGAGGCAGGACTTAACGTACCGGAGAGCAAGTGTGGTGGTGACCACCTCGGATGCAGGAATAGGTGAACCATGACAAGAGCGCACCGTGAAAGATTTCTATGGTTAGAATTTCTTCAGAACTTGAAGCCCTGCTTGCATACCATGTTAGACCTCCAATATGAAAACATAAAAATTAGGTGACCATTACATATGCTATGCCCCTTGGAATGTTTTTTACATATCTCATTTTTATTGTTGCCAGTGTCATTGCTACAGTGCCAGCATAGTGTCCCTATTACTATACCACCTACAGTGCTTCCATAAGTGCCAACGACTATACTTATTCTCACATCGCTCACCTAGTTGTTAAGCACTGTGTCCCCGTAAATCCCAGACACAGTATCCAATAGCAAGTGCAACAAAAGTTCAAAATGCTCCCCCAATCATGGTGATGCTGCCAAATTTTTCCAATGAGAACATAAAGACCCGTTGCTTATTTCGCCCTTCATACTTCATGACCCTTGTCCAATTATCCAACCTCTTTTAGGAGTTCCCTCCTACAATTCTACAAATGGATGGAACTGACTTCTCTTAAATTTATATTCAAATACTATATTACCCAAATTAGTAGAACTGTAGAATATGAGTTGCCAAAAACTTACACTTCATGGTTATTTAGACTTATCAGAGGAGAGAGATAAATAGAGCAAGAGGGGGCATGAGTGAGAGCGAGCTCAGACTTTCTGCAGCCACGTCTACCACTTATCTCTCACACCTCTGTATGGTCACTCAATCTTATCAGTATGGGTATTGTAAGTGCTAGTATTCTCCATGTGCTTACATACAATTTTTGATGTGGTTAAAATAATTGGCAAAAAAAACCCCCAATTCAAGCAAGTCTAATTGCTCAGTAACTCAACAGTCAGTCAACTTTTGTAGAACTGCAAAAGTGAAGCTGAAGTATTCCATAATATATTCAAAGTAAATGGAACTTAGCTCTACAAATAATGTTCAGTTAGTTCCCTGGGGCTTTTCTTGCAATTTTAAAAACAAAATTTACTTCCACGAAACACCTGTGTGTTGCTGCAAACAGAAAAGCCCAAATATTTTCAGAAAATGCAAGCTGGAAATGGGCAATGTTTTTGCACAGTGTTTAGACTTGTCTCCTTGAAGCTGTCATCATTAATTTTGCATTGCTGAAATTGACAAGATACTGCCAGTTGCACTTCAACAAGCTATAAGCAGTGAATTATGTACTGTCTGGCATTCAAACTACGGTATGTCTGAAATGTTCTATAATGTTTGACTGTAATTGTATAGGGAAGTGACTGCTTGATGGGTGGCATTCTTGGTTCCCGACTGCGTAGACAAACATCACTAAGTCCCTTATTTATATTTTAATTTTTTCTCATGAAATGTAAGATCAAAAAGTTTTTTTCTGTAATTAAGTTTTATTTAACAATATCCTGGATGAGAGACAGGCAATAAACATTGTACAGTTGGAGTCGGTAGTAAAAAGTTGTCATACCCATTCCTTCGCATTCACATGTATTTGGCTGGGATGAACAAGATACAATATTTCTTGAAAGTGAAGAAGGGAAAGTATCAGTTGACATCATTGGCACCAAACGTGCTAGTAAGAGGAAAAGAGAAAGAAAAAAATCCAAAAGAGCTGATGCTATTTTTGCCTAACAATGGACAACCAATGGAGTCTATATAATAGTCTATGGCCTGGCAACATCACTCTCAAATTAATTCAAGTGAGACTAATTGGAGATTCTTGAGTACAACTTGCATTGGACAGCACATGGACACACATCAGTCTACTGTCCAAGCGGCAGGGTTAGTGGACATTGCATGTCTAACTCTCGTCTGTGATATGAACCAGAGGAGGACACGCTGCAATTCTTTTCACGTGGCCCAATTAGCTATAATGGGTCAGTATGCTATCTGTGAAATATACAGACAGCACATTGATGGGAAATGCTCCTGTGTGAATGGGCCGTGGGCTGCATTCCCACGAACGTACATCGGCTTGGTTTTCACGCCTAGCCGATATACGTCGTCCTCATGTGCAGGGAAGGGGGGAGGAGGATGGAAGAGCCAAGAGCAGGAACTGAGCTCCCGCCCCCTCTCTACCTCCTCTCCGCCCCTCTGCACTATTTGCAATGAAAGGAGGCGGGACGAGGCGAAGGTCCAAGAATTAGCCCCGCCCCCATTCTGGCTCTCCCCATTGCAAATAGTGCAGGGGGGTGGAGAGGAGGCAGAGAGGGGTCAGGAGCTCAGTTCCTGCTCCTGGCTCTTCCATCCTCCCCCCCCCCCCCACACGAGGACAACGTATATCGGCTCGGCGTAAAAACCGAGCCGATAAACATTCGTGGGAATGCACCCTTAGAGGATTATGTAACTTGAGCCGCAGATCTTTCTTGATCCATATTTCAAAAAGTTAACTTAAATAAATTTGAACCCTATTGTTGTGATATTAACGTCGTTTTAATTGAAACTTATGTTAGCCAACAGTGATTGCATTCATGGCTGTATTATATGAAGGGCAAGGGTGCAATTGCCCAGGGGCCTCCATCATATAATTCCTTCCAGAGATTCCAAACTGCAAGGTATGGGAAAAGATTCAAGATGTATATTCAACAATATAAAAGTGTGTTAGAAGAGATGATCATACTGCTAATATGTTCATCACTAAGGGTCGGAGCTTTGATCTCCTTGCATAAAGATCTTGTGTCCTTACTATTTACTAGAAAAAAATGGAGGTTGGGAGAGGAGGGATAAGCAGCTGCCAGACCTCAATGAGTCCATTTATCTCTAGCTGAATGAAGAATTGTGCATGTGAAAGGGGTTTTCTGCTTGACTATTGATGACCTAGCCTCAGAATAGGTAATCAGTAGTTGATCGGTAGATGTCTGCTGCTTGGGAAATCCATCGATAAGCTGATATCAGGCCAGCTGACAATACTGACTGAGCCGGAAGCAGACAGCTCTGTCCATAGTGCAGTGGCCCAGTTTGGTAATGCAGGCCCAGGCTGCTGTACTGTGCGCCAAGCTTTCAGCTTCTGGCTCTGTCTGCAATGACAGCAGGCCCGACAAACAGCTGATTGGTGGGGATATTGAGAAGTGGAACTCACAACTTGTCCGAAGGATAGGCCATTGATAGTAAAGTAATCAACAACATCTAACATGCAGAATCTTGTTTTGTCTAAAGGTAGATATCAGGGAACATCAGTGCTACCTTCAAACACACCAGATTGGAGTTGGATCCTGTTGACATTGGTGGGTTCTGCTGACAATCATGTTGTGATTATACAAAGTTTTAGTCATCCCGTTTGGGCCAGGTAGCTGGCTCAAGGTTGACTCAGCTTTCCATGCTTCCGAGGTCCGTAAAATGAGTACCCAGCTTGCTAGGAAATAAAAGATGACAGGGGAAGGCAATAGTAAACCACCCCACAAAAAACAGTCTGCAAAGAAAATGTCACGATGTGACGTCACCCTAGGAGTCAATCATGACTCGGTGCTTGCACCAGGGGACCTGGAAGCATTCACCAGCTTTGATCAAACTCTGATGGTATTCATTGCGAAACCCATAGGGCCTGATGATGGTTATGTTTTTCCGAGAAGCATTGTATGATCTTCCACTTTATTATATTTCATATTACTGAAATACATAATAAGAATGCAACAACTGAATCAATTTCTAAATACATTCATAGAGGAGCATAGGGGCAGTGAAACACCTATTAATGGCTGGCCTACTTGATGATGTTATGGGTAGTCTTGGTAAAGTTTAAGAGCCATATGGCCTTTTCTTGTTCCAAATTAAATTTTACATATGGCCAGTTAATCGATAGACAGCTAATTAAGATATTCCTATGAAACTGGATGACCTTATACACTCATAAATGAGACTGAGGGAGGAGACTTTCATGAGAAGATCACATGTAGAAGAAGCTTGCTATCAAAGGGTTTGTGTCATTCGATCAAAGGATACAATTCATCCAATAATGTGGTACAAGTAATACATATGTTTAATCTGTAGCAGTTCTGATTGGCACAAAGTGGCGTGGAGCTACCGCTGAGTACATATTTACATGTTGCATAACTCATAGATAATAAGGCATTAAGTAAAATATGTTCCACTTCATTAGTTTACAATATGCAATATTTAAAGGTAGTCTATGTGCAAAATTGTTAAGATTTCAAGAAACTTGTTAGATATTAATGGTCATGTATTTGGCAACTCTAATATACACTCTTACCAATAGGTGGCAGCACATCACTTTCAATATTTATTCTGCATAGCGAGAAACCTAAAGACTTAATGAAACCTCCACTATAAATCAGCATACTATTATTATAGCAATGTTATTTAATTCCAAAGATAAAATTGTGACTGATACATTTATACAATTATCTTGTTTCAGCGCTTTCATGTTTACATTATTAATTTGGTGTAAACTTCCACAAGTCCATCCCCACATATAAGTCGGTCCCTAGAATGCTGAAAGCAGTAGAGAATATTTCAGCAAATTTGAGTAATTACAATTTTAATGGATCTGGAATATTCTGCAGAAGAACATTCAGCTATATGAAACATATATGCGCATCTAGGCAGTACATGAAGCCCATAAGGTTCCTATAGCCTATGGATAAGTTGAATAGCTATCTACAATACTGAGACTAGAGAGTGTGTGAGATAGGGAAATTGAGCGCTGGGTATTTGTGGAATTGAGGGATCATTCATACGGGCGTCCAAATTGCACAGAAGATAGCTGCTCAAAAACAATTGCAGCTAACTGCGTGAAAAAACACGTGAATGGACGATTTTTCTGTGCGCCTCATTAGCGGTAAAATCGCCCATTCACACGATCGACATGTTGCTGAAATAATGTGCTGTTGAGAGAGAGAGAGAAATTTTTATTTTTCTGCCCAGCACAAAAGCTTCACTACACTACCTACAGTACATCCATACAATAGGGGTTTAGCCTAATATGGCTAATCTTCCCTACCCGTCCCTTTCTCATTGTTTGGCAGATTAAACTAAACAATGGGAATGTTTAGTTTAAGGATGCTAATCTCCCTCCCTTTTTTCCAGGTCCTATAGGAGTCTTTGGACACTCCTGCGCTTTGCGCACCAAAGAAAGGTCAAGACCTACATTTTCATGCAGCAGGGAATTCCAGTTGCTGATGTGCTTTCTTCTTAAGGTGCGATTTTTTTTTTTAACTAAAATTCATCTGAATGTTTCCATAGGAAACCATTGGTTCTAATAGTCAAATTTTTTTCGTACGTGTAAGTTAGCTGTGAAAATTCTCTTGTGTGAATGAGCCCTAACGATGCCTTTTTGCACGCACAGCAGTGTATTTTACTATACTGTTTGCTGTGGATTTTCAGCTGCAGAAAATCTGCAGCAAATCCACAACATGCGAACACAGGCGAGTGTGATATCAGTCCAAGAAACTCAGACTAAGGGTGGACACGCACTGGCGTTTTTTTTCTCCATTGCGCTGCGAGAGCACTATCTTAGCTATTCATGAATGAATAGCTAAGCACTATCTGTAATTGGCTGAACGCTCAGACAATAGCTAAGCACTAGCTGTTATTGGCTAAGCTCTCAGCCAATCAGCACAGCCCTTTCAGAAGGCAGGGATTTTTAAATCCCCGCCTGCTGAAAGTGCTGGATAGCAGTGTCAGGGAGCCAGCCAGAGGACGCGTCTGAGCGGCGGATAGGTGAGTACTTTTTAAAAAAACTTTTTTAACCACTTATTGATGATTTTCAGGGAAGGGCTTATATTTCAAGCCCTTCCCCGAAAATCATACTGCAGGGTTTGCCAAAAACCACTGCTTTAAATGGGACTGGCAGCAGCGCCGATCACACTGAAAGCAATGGGATAGCATGCTGCACTTCTGCCACAGCTGTGACAGAGGATTCCTTCATCCCCCGCGGTCCCGCAAGATAGAAAATATCAGTGGGTGTCTGCCCTAAGGGCTCCTGCACATTTGTGTTTTTTTCACGCGTTATAGCTGCCTTTTTTCACGCAATATTGCTGCTTTTTTTTCATGCGATTGTCAATGGGACTTTCTAATGTCAAAAACGCTATGCAAGTTGGTGTGTTTTTAACATTAGAAAGTCCCATTGACAATCGCGTGAAAAAAAAGCAGTGATATCGCGTGAAAAAAAGGCAAGCTATAATGCGTGAAAAAAACGCAAGTGTGCAGGAGCCCTAAGGCTTTATTCCCACGAGCTTATATCAACCAGCCGTGAAAACGGCCGGCCGATATGCGCTGTGCTCTGATGCTTTGGATTTCAATGCATCAGATCACATGGCCATATTGCTGAGATGTAAAAGCACCCGGCCGGCCAATACAGCACTGGGCGTTTTTACGTCAGGCCCAAAAGATAGTCCTGGAAATATCTCTGGGCCAGAATACATCGGCCGCTGCATGGGCTCCTATGGGAGCCAATGACAGCGGACGGAGGTGGGAGGTAGTTAAGCAGCATGGCTGCTAAACTCCCTCTGCTCTCCTCTTTGCTTAGCTCTGCCCTGTCCCACCCCCCTCCCATTACAGAGAACTAGCAGGGAGGAGAGCAGAGGTAAGCCTGCGAGGGTTAGGAAGAGGAAAGGGATGACGGCATGGTGACCTCTGGGTATATGCGCCGGGCCTCATGCTATGTGAACTGTAGATTTGTGCGCCTGTTCACAAGCTTCTACGCCCCAGATGGTAGCGTATATCGGCCAGCCGTGAAAACGCCGGCCGATATATACGGTCGTGTGAATAAGCCCTAATATTGTAATATTGTAGACCTTTCATTTTTTCCTGGCGATTGTGATACATTTTTTTGACAAAAAATACAGATAATGTATATTTTATAATTTTTTTATTTTACAGATTTTGTCATTCTGGACTCTGGGAAACTGAGTAAGTCTCCTGGAGACCTGTAAGGGTGGCCATGTTTTCTTCCAGCCAGCTTTCCTAAAAACAGAAAATATCTGAATAGAACTTTTAGGGACTTGATAGAATAGATCAATTCATGAATCTGCACTTTATTAAATGTTTGCAGAGGGATTAGCATATTCTGCTGGATGAAAAGATCTGGAAGGAAGATGCAGAATGTAACATTTTCTAATGTAATGAGACGTTGGTTGGTCTGAGGTTTGGCTTATGCGTAAAGGGTATAATTATGTAAATGTGATCTTCACCATGACCGTTTCTATGAGGAACAGCCAAAAGTAAATCAATAAAGCATGTATGATCATATCCACTGTAAATGTGTTAGACAGTTGTGGCATTTTCTTTATAACCGGTGGCCATGTGAAAGCTGTAGAGATCTGCATACAGTAAGTATAGTAGTTAATGCAATCTCTAATACGGTACATTGGTGATACATCAGTATGGCAGATGTTCTTGCGTGTGCCCCGTGCGCATCCTTGTATTCAGTGATGTTGTGTATCACAGATTACAATGGAAAATATATTTATTTTTCTATTCACTTTTCTGTGTTGCAGATCTTCCCTTTGGCCCATTTCACATGAGCTTACGCATATTTGCGCGTGTCTGAGCGGAGTAAATTCCTGGATTGAACAATGCTTTTTTGCACATGCATTGGCATATTGTACTGTGCTTTTTTCAGTCGCAAAGTATGCTCATTTGCGTGTAGCAAAAAAATGCAAATCAATTGAAATCAATTAGTTTAATGAGTTCCAGATATGTTTTTTTTTGCTGCGCAATTCGGGCAGCCTCACATGGGCAGAAGCGTATATGCGCTCACTATCATGAGGTGTTTATGCTCTATGCAGGGAATACGATTGTGGGCTATTGCACCCAGATTGGGCAATTTACTGTACTTTATTGCGCTACCAGGACCGCTCACATAGTCGTGGATCTATCAGATTCATGTTTCAGTAGGCGGGTTAGCCTACTTAATAGGCCAGTCAGCTGGCTCGGAAGGGGGATCAGATGACCTACTAGGCCAAAGTGGCATCATTTTACCCCGCAAAATCGTGCAGTTCCATGCGAGATTTCATGCAGACGGGGGCCTTTGGTGCGTAATTATGCTTGAATATAGGGCATGTCGTATTTTTTCCCCCGTTCTCAAAATGCACGTGAACACCCCACGTGAAGGAACCAACTGAAGTCGATGGTTTCTATTTGCTGCACATTATGGGCACAGATTTTGCAGCTACAAATGTGCATCTCCTAGCATATTTTGCATGCATTTGCACATCCCTATTGACTTCTAAGGGGACTTTAGGTGCTAAAATGTGCAGAAAAATAGAGCATGCTTTTTTTTTTGTGACCAACAATACGCACATGTGATCAATGGGTTCTATTCTCTGCGTATTGTACTCACAAATCCACTGTCATGGTAGTACTGCAAAGAGAACTGTTTACCGCACTTATCCCATACCATGATTGATCGATTCTAAAAGGTAAAGTATGCAATAATAATAATTATTATAATAATACTAATAAGCAAACCACTGGCCATTGTGTCTTAAGACAGTTTTTGAAACAACTTCAAAGAATTCCAATGTGACTGTTTCGTCTATGTGGCACACAAGCAGCACGCTCAGCATGGACGCTGGGTGATGCTCACAATCACTGCAGTTGAATACTACTATGCACTCTAGCACAGTGCACACCACGCTATGCTGAACAGTAACACCACTCCAGGGAGAAAGAAGCCTGGCCCTAACCTAGCAGGGGGGTGAAGGGTCCTTGCTTAGAAACGGAGTAATCGCCTCGATAGAGGCGGCCCTACAGTCTTCTTCCTGGGCCCTGATTGTCCTTATAGAGACCTCTGGAGCGAACAATACAATGCAAAGCAAAGCAAAGCAATACAGAAATGAAAACAGAAAATACAACTGAAAAGTAAACTGCAGCAACTTATCTTGAAGTAGCAGTACACCCAGCACAGAGCTCTACTCTCCACTACTCCTCTATGGAGCTGAATAAGCAGCACTGAGCAAAGGAAGGGGTAAGAATATAAGGCTACACCACGTCTGAGGACTGGAGAGCAATTAGAAAACCACGCCTGCGTCAAGGCCACCAGGCCATCATGCTGTTGTGATCGACAAGCCGTGACAGTGACTACCTGATATCTACTCTCAAACCCATATAATAGCACCTTGGACCTTCTATAAGGAGAAAAGACTAAAAGGTCTGGAAAGTAGGTGCAACACTCTAAACTTAGTAGAAATTGGAGGTCATGGATAAAGTGGTGAAGAACTTCTCTTTTGGACCTCATATGGCCTTCAAAAATACATAAATTCATTGTGGCATAGATAGATACCATTAGATATTAAAATTGCCCTGCAGGAACAGTGGCCCATGTGGAAAAGAGAGCTTCTCACGGTTGCCGCAAATAAAGTGGAAACACTGACAAGCCATGACCAGCTAACAGGAAGGACTCATCAATTCATGCTGCTTGCACCAAATTCTAACCCTTCCATCAGCATGGTGCAACAGAAATCCATATTTGCCTGACCAGGTTTTTCCAATGCTCAGTGATCCAATTCTTGCACTTTTTCCCACCAAAGTCTTGCCTTTCTGTTTCTATTAGACAGCAATAGCACTTAAACTGATCAACTACTGTTATAGCCCATCCGTGCTAACGAGCGATGAGTAGTGTGTTCAGATGTGATAGTTGAAGCACAAGCCTTGCATTCAGATGCAATTTGCTCGGCCCACACCTGTTTGTCAGAAGGATTCTTGGCATTCTGCTCAGACCCTATTTGTTGACGAGTTGTTTCCATCCATGAGCTCCCATTTTGCTGGAGGTTTTTCCTCAACTACTCCATTCTCGGTATACTCTCCATAATGTTGTATAAGGAATCCCCACAGCATTGGCAGTTTTTGAAATATGGGTCCTCATTAATCTAGCACTGAGTCTCGTTCGAAGGTCTTCAGATTGCCTAATTTTCCCATTAAAATTGATTCACGGAAAACTTGCTCATTTGATTTAATGCTGCACTCCGTGGTCATGTGTCTAATTTCCATACAGGGAATCTTCAATTGGGAAAGGTCAGGTGTCTCTATTAAAGTAACCACTTTGGGAATAAACAGGACCGATCTAGAATGGAAGTAATTAAATCAATTACAACTTACCCAGCATTGACATAATCTCACATTTGTCTTTTTGCTAGTTCTAGTTTTACTTTTCCCCATGTTACATAATACCATAGTATATAAGGCTGAAAAATGCTGTGTGACCATCCATTTTAGCCTATTATCCTGCATTATTGATCCAGACAAAGACAAAAAAAAAAACCATTGTAGTAGAAACCAACTTTTTTCATTTTCGAGGAAAAATTCCTTCCAGACCCCAATCTGGCAATCAGAATAATCCCCGGATCACCGAGCCTTCTGAAGTAATCATTGACAATAACATGTAATATTGTTACATTTAACAAAGGCGTCCAGGCCCCTTTTGAACTCTTTTATCAAGTTCACTACCCCCACGTTTTCGGCCGGAGAGCTCCATAGTCTCACTGCTTTTACAGTAAAGAACCCTCTTCTATGTCGGTGTAGAAAATGTCTTTCGTCTAGATGCGGAAGATGTCCTTGTTGCAGTCACAGTCCTAGGTATAAATAAATGATAGGAGAGATCTCTGTATTGTCCCTTGATATATCTACACATAGTTATTAGGTCGCCCCGCAGCCAGATTTTACAAGACTAAATAACTTCAATTTTGATACTTTCTCTGCATATTATAGTCGCCCATTCCATTTATTACTTTAGTTACCCTCCTTTGTTCCCGTGCAAGCTCTGATATGTACTTCCTGAGTACCGGTGCCCAAAACTGTCCACAATATTCCATGTGTTGGCTTACCAGTGACTTGTAAAGAGGAAGAACAATGTTCTCGCCCTTTCCCCCTAGACCTCTTATGATGCACCCAATGATCCTATCTGCCTTGGCAGCAGCCGCCTGACACTGGTTGCTCTAGTTAAGATTACTGTCAGCTAAAATCCCCCAGTCCTTTTCCATGTCAGTTTTACCCAGTGATTTCCCATTCAGTATGTAATGGTGACATGTATTTTCTCATGTTTGTACAGTATTTATTGAGGACTCTCAGCATCTGTGCTGATTTACATAATCTGGAAACAGAATGTCTTTGCAAATATTAAGTGCACAAATAATCAAACTTGACTTAAATTCTGTTAGTGAAATTGGAGAATGCGCCCAGCATGTGCAATGGCTTGTAGCAATATTCAACTGGTTGAATAAATGTATTTAAATTGTTATTAACTGTGCCAGACACTGAGACCAAAGTGAGACAACAGTGATAAAAGAGAATGGATCGCATTATCACCTCCCTTGATATTCATGCTTTCAACTCCTGTTAGTTTATTTATGTAGCCATTTATCGTCATAACAATGATGCCGGATTTTGTTATGTTTGCATGAAATTTTATTACGTTTTGTATTTATTTCTTGTGATAGCTTGTCATACCTCATAATTCAAAATGTCTATGCCCAATGAATTTTAATAAGTTCATTAAAATAATTATCAAAAACTTTATCCTTCTTTCACGCTGTTACTATTGTGATTAAACAGTCATACCATGATGCTTGCAAAATGTAATATGACAGGGATAATTTTACTAAGCTACTGTATAAAGAGGTAGATGGACCCAAATTTCATATGTAGCCAACATCCAATAATACAGAAATCTAGTGAACACAAGCAGCAGACAAAACCAAGGCGCTAGAACTTGTTTCCCGATAGTTATAATATTGAGGTGCAGTATTACAATGCCAATGATTTGGCCATGCAGTGCCTTTGTCAAGTCTGTACATAGGGTAGATACATAAAAAAAACAATATACAGGGGATTAAGGCTCTAATTATGGCTCCTTGTGACATCTCTTTGTTCAAACCAAGATAAAGAGAAGCACATGTTAATTAAAAGAAGCTCCAAAAATGGTGATAGTGAAATATAAAGACTTTATTATATGAGGAGTAAATCCAGCAGAACAAACGCGTTTCGAGGAAAAACCTCTTCTTCAGTAATTGCCGGGGCAAGACATGCTGGATGGGTACACTTCAGACACCAGGAGCCACACCTACGGCCTGGTCCTCTCCTTATAGTTTACCTATTGGCTGTGGTGGCATGGCAACCTAGATACTCACCGTAGCCATCCAGCATGTCTTGCCCCAGTAATTACTGAAGAAGAGGTTTTTCCTTGAAACGTGTCTGTTCTGCTGGTTTTACTCCTCATATAATAAAGTCTTTATATTTCACTATCACCATTTTTTGGAGTTGTTGCGCTTTGAGCCATTTTCTCTCACTCCCACTGTGTACTTCTTGAGCTGTCTTGTACTGTTACACGTCTGGCCTGTAGCACCTCCCAAGTACAATTGTACCGCTATTCACAACGAACTATATACATCCACCCATGGAGTAGCTCCACCGCTTTACTTTCACCCTAAGGGCTCAGTCACACGGGCGTTTATTGCCGCGATTTGCACATGCGCATGCGTCCGGCGATTTTTTAAAACCATTGCTTTGCAATGGTATCGGACACATGAGCGCTTTTTATGCGCTCGTCCGATAAATTAGAGAACAGAAATCGCAGATCGCACCTATCTGCGATCTGCGATTCCTGTTCTCTTCTCTATATGCGCTCAATGGGGCCGGCGGCAGCAGCGCCGACCCCAATGAGAACATATAGAAGATAAATCATTCTTCTCTGCCACAGCTGGAACAGCTGTGGCAGAGAAGAACGATGTTTGCCCATTGAATTCAATGGAGCGGCAATACAGCCGCTCCATTGAAAGCAATGGGCTGCCGGCGTGCGCGGGGTTAATTGTCGGGAAGGGGTTAAATATATAACCCCTTTCCTGCAATACATCCTGAAAAGTGAAAAAATAAAAAAAAAGGATGTACTCACCTGCTCCCGGCAGCCTGAGATCCCCGCGGCGGTCCTGCAGTGGATGTGAAGGGGGTGTGACTCAGGCTTGCCCCTGATTGGCTCAGCCTGAGCCAATCAGAGGCTGATCTCAGTCACACCCATTCATGAATTCATGAATGGGTGTGACTGAGACTTGCTTCTGATTGGCTCAGCGCTGAGCCAATCAGGGGCAAGCCTGAGTCACACCCCCTTCACACCCACTGCAGGCCGGCCGCAGGGATCTCCAGCTGCCGGGAGCAGGTAAGTACATACATTTTTTTTATTTTTTCACTTTTCAGGATGCATTGCAGGAAAGGGGTTATATATTTAACCCCTTCCCGACAATTCATCCCACACTCGCCCGCAGCGCTTGCATTCAATGGAGGCGGCTGTATTGCCGTCTCCATTGAATGCAATGCGCTGGACAGCTCCGGCCCGTTTCTAATGAAACGCGGCTAGGAGCAGATTTTCGGCCGATTTTTGGGCCGATTTTTCGGCGCCGGTCACGCGATTTGCGCATGCGCATCCGTCATGCGATGCGCAAATCGCGTGAAAAAACGCCCGTGTGACTAAGGCCTAAAACTCAATTATCAGCTTTGCTGTATAGACAGGGGCAAATGAGTCAAGTCATCATATTATACATAGAAGGTGGGCAAATTAATTACAGATGTTTTGTACTGCTAGATTATAATAATAATCTTTATTTATATATCGCCAACATATTCCACAGTGCTTACAAAACAGGGGGACGAGAAACGGAAACAAAACCACGGTTACATGTAGTAATCAGTTGATGGAAACAGTAGGTGTAAGGGTCCTGCTCCAACAAGCTTACATAGTACAGATAGTGCGGTGATGCAGAAGGTAAAGGGGCTGGAGATGTGCACAGTATGGTGAGGTGGAGAGTGAGGGATGCTATACACAGGCAATAGTCAAATTGAGCTGTATAGTGGCAGAATTGTTATGACTGCTGGGGGCAGTTGATTGAGGTGTGGGCTGGGTGGTGGATTGAGATGAGGGAAGCAATGTAAGGCGGTGCAGTGGAGAGCTTTGTGGATGTGGGTAGTGAGTTTGAATTGAATTCTGTATTTAACGAGCAGCCAGTGCAGGGACTGGCACAGGGCAGAGGCATCCAGGTTGGGTCTGGACAGGAAGATGAGCTTGGCTGCCACATTCAGGATGGATTGGAGGGGGTAGAATCTGGAGCAGGGGAGGCAATCAGCAGCGAGTTGCAATAATCGAGCCAGGAGTGGATGAGGGCAACATTGAGTGTTTTTAGCATGTCCACAGTGAGAAAGCGGTGGATTCTTGCGATGTTCTTGAGGTGCAGCTGACATTTTCAGGCCAGAGATTGGATATAGGGGGTAAAGAAGAGATCAGAGTCAAATATAACCACAAGACAGCGGGTGTGCTGTCTTGGCGTTAAGGTGGTGCCACACACTGAAATAGAGATGCCAGGATGACATGGGTTAGTAGAAGGACGGAAACACCAGTAGGACAGTTTTTGAGAAATTCACTTTTAGGTAGGCAGAAGACAGTTTTTGAAACAGCGAACAGACAGTCGGTGGTGTTCTGAAGAAATACTGGAGGCCTATATGAGGCAGGATAGTTCCACTATACACACAGATAAAGATAGTGGAATCTCCATGGGCCATTTAGTTCCTTATTTTAAAAGTCTTGCTTTTAAACCTACTTTAGAACTTCACTTGGGCTGTTTGTTTTACTGTGTTGCACGTGACTGTATTTTGTGAAGTTCTTATAGTGTGTGATGTTGTATGGTAGTTGCTTTCCCTAGTAGTCTTCAGAGTTGACGGGGAAGGTTGACCCCAGACGCCATTGCTAGAAAGTGAACTATGTTGTAATGGATTTGCCTACAGACCCTAAAACAGTGTGTAGAGTGTGAGGACTTTATGCCTGTGCATTATGGCGGTGGAGACCCTGAGCTAATAAAGAATGTTTTGGTGCCAAAATATTGGGCATTCCCTATGGATACAGAGAGTATCCCTTTTAATGCGGAGTCAGAAAGCTGTGACACAATTACTAAGCAGTGGTAGCAATTACTACGAATGCTACCATAGTATAAGGAGCGCTGTGTGTCCTGAGGGACAGACTGAGGCTGAAGTGCTGCAACAATGATCTGGCATCATAGGGCGTATGCATATAAGGGAGATGGAACAATACATCTGCAGCGCCACCTATTGGAAAATAGCATTTATAAAGAGTTTAACATTGACTTGCTGGAATGCTGCCTTCCAATAGGTGGTGCTGCAGAGGTATTGTTCCGCCCCCCTTATTTGCATATTACCCAGAGGAGCATGAATGGCCTTATAAGTCTTCTCACTCACTCACCTTTTAGGTGCTCTCCCTAAGGAGAAAAAATAGTGTTCCTGACCTAGGGAGTATGCTGTGATAGACTAACTATTAGTAGTTGCTTGCAGGGGTCTACTGCTTGGGACACCTTGCAATCAGCTAAACCTCCAGCCTGCTGTCAGTGCAGTGGGGCCAGACATCCTCATTAGGGTTTGAGCCAGAAGTGTTATTGAAAGTATAGCTCTCATTGAAATCAATGGGAGCTATATCTTGTAAAGCACTTCCAGCCCCGACCCTAATGTAGATGGAGCTGTCAATATCTGGCTAGCTACAGTGAGTGCGAGGGCTGAGATAGGGAATTCGCCATGGGTTCCGAGTGGTGGACTCCCGCCGATCTACTACTGATGACCTATCATAGGTTTGTGGTAATAGTTTAGATAGATGTAATTTACCAGCAATATTCAGTGGCATAGGAATGTGAAATAGCAACATGAGTTACTTATACAGTACAGTATTATGCATCCATTGTTGCAATGTGACTCGTTGAAAGAAATCATTTTATCTCATTATATGTAAAGAAGACATATTCCTTCCTGATATTTCACAATAAGATGTAATACATATGAAATTGAAATTTAACATAAAGTATAAAAGAGAAATTCTAGTAGACTCATGAAATCATTCCCACCACCCGTATCCTAATTCCCATTACAGTCCTCCTCTGTCTTATCAGATGCTACCGATAACTTACTTTTTAGAAGAGAATAGTTACACTTTAGACCTCTTTCACACGGGCTACAAAATCATCACTGCAAAACGCATGTATTTTAAGCCCATGGTTTCCAATGGGTTCTTAGGCTATAAGATATCACTCAAGTGAAGGAATCCATTGGAAAACGTGGGCTTCACATACATGCGTTTTGTAGCGATCATTTTGTAGTGAGATTTTGTAGACCGTGTAAAAGAGGCCTTAGGCCTGATTCACATGGGTAACACAATTTCGCCGTGAGAAAATCGCAGCAATATCGCATCAGTGGTCCGTGCGATATCGCTGTGTTTTCTTGCGGTAATTTACATGACTTTATAGTACCACGTGCGAGGAATTTTGGGTGGGGGCTTAAAATATAGGTGCTTCCCCGAAAATAAGCCCTAGCTGCATAAAAAAAATGAATACATCGCCTCTCTGACGCTGTCATCTCCCTGCTCATCTTCCCTGAAGCTCCCCGGCACTAGCTTGACGTCTCCTGCAGAGCTTAGTGGTCAGGACTTTAAAAATCCCTGCCTCCAGGAAGCTCTGCCTCTGATTGGTTCTTGATCGCTGCCTCAGCCAATCAGAGCCAACACTCAATAAACCAACCACAGCTATTCAATGATTCAATGAATGGTTGTGATTGCTTCCTCAAGCACTGGCTCTGATTAGCTGAGGCAGTGCTCGAAAACCAATCAGAGGCAGAGCTTCCTGGAGGCGAGGATTTTTAAAGTCCCGACCAGGAAACTCTGCAGGAGAACTTAAAGGGGTTGTCCCGCGCCGAAACGGGTTTTTTTTTTTTTCAACAGCCCCCCCGTTCGGCGCGAGACAAACCCGATGCAGGGGTTAAAAAAGAAAACCGGACAGCGCTTACCTGAATCCCCGCGCTCCGGTGACTTCTTACTTACCTGGTGAAGATGGCCGCCGGGATCTTCTCCCTCGGTGGACCGCAGGGCTTCTGTGCGGTCCATTGCCGATTCCAGCCTCCTGATTGGCTGGAATCGGCACGTGACGGGGCGGAGCTACGAGGAGCCGCTCTCCGGCACGAGCGGCCCCATTCAGAAAAGAAGAAGACCGGACTGCGCAAGCGCGTCTAATCCGGCGATTAGACGCTGAAAATTAGACGGCACCATGGAGACGAGGACGCTAGCAACGGAACAGGTAAGTGAATAACTTCTGTATGGCTCATAATTAATGCACAATGTACATTACAAAGTGCATTAATATGGCCATACAGAAGTGTATAACCCCACTTGCTTTCGCGGGACAACCCCTTTAAAGCAAGTCTGCTGGGGCTTCAGGGAAGACGCAAGGGGAGATGACAGCGCCAGAGAGGTGATGTATTCTTCTTTTTTACATTTTTTGCAGCCAGGGCTTAGTTTAGGCTCTGAGAGTCGGATTTCCTACTGTCAAAGTTGCATTGCACCACACGAAAACCGCGTTTTCATGCGATGCGATGCAACAGAAAGAAAGGCTCCATAGGGAAACATGGGCTACAAAACATCACAAGTCAAGGTTTTTGACTGTCGCATGCTACAAAACATCGCAAATGTGAAGGGATCCATAGGAAAGCATGGGCTTCACATACATGCGATTTGCAGCAACGCGAGAAAATCGTGCGACTTTGTTTCCCCTGTGAAACAGGCCTTATGCTGGAAAGCTTCATATGGGGTCAAAGGCATAAAGTGCAGAAGAAATCACAGATAGTGCTGGGTGCAGTAGCATGCATCTCACAGGCAATGCAAAGTCCACCTATTTGGTCAAGAAGGGGTTAAAATCTCAGAAATGTATTGTGTTTCCAGCAGAGAGACAGAGATTAGAGTTTTACTTTTTACCTAAATCAGTACTACTGCTTTCTGAGATCTTCTTACAAGGGACATACTTAAAGGGGTTGTCCGCGTTAAGGAATCACCTGTTACTGGATACCCCATGCCTTAAAATAAAAAAATCAGCAGTTACCCATCTCTCCCCACTCCACTGTTCATCCTCCATTGCCGACTCTGGTATCCCTGTGGTGTCACTTTAGATGCTGAGCCCGTCTACAAACAAGCTGCAGCAGCCAATGACAGCACTCAGCGATCATGGCTGGGTGCTGTCATTGGCTGCTGCAGCAGGTTTATGGGACATCACAGCTGCCTGTAAACAGACCAGAGTAGAGGAGTGGGCAGAGGTAAGTAATTGCTAATTTTTTATTCCAAGGCATAGGGGACTTGGCGATATGTTTCCTTAACTCGGGCAAGCCCTTTAATATATGCCAAAGAATAATCAGACCACACTGCTTTTTTAAGAATCCATTCTAAAATCACAATTTAATAATAACATGTAAACTTTTATTCAAAAAGTACAGAGGAGCCAAGACAAAGATGTCAGCATAATCATTCCCAGATATGTGTTTCTACAATCACAATGAGCATATTCAATCAGCTGGCTATTAGTGAAAGATACCAAACCAAGCAAATGATACAGGATCAGGGTCTCTGTGACTAGTTTATGTTGCTTTCAGATAAGTTTTAATGTTATGACTTACCACCAGTGTATATATATATAGCGCAGGGTCATTTACTTCTTTAGCTACTGTACTTTTCACAAAATTGGAGTTTCTATGTCTGCTGTATGCCGTGCTTGTGTTTTATATTCTGGAATATTCATGAGCTTTGGCTGACCCAACCACTGAGTTGCTGATTGACAGATTTCTTCCTTTCCCAATATAGCAAAAAGACTGTCAATCATCCACACAAGGTGAAAGGGGGTGTCGGTCAGAGCTTATGAACTCATGAATATCCCAAACTACATGCTAGAGTGAATAAACACTGAATTTATGAGAAGTACTGCAGCTAAAATAGTAAGTGACCTGGCACTGTGCTCAGGGTCTCTAGCACTAGTTTATGCTGCCCCCATATAGGGCACCATAAATGTAATGACAAATTCCTTTGAGTCTTGTAAGACTAGTCATACACTTTAGATAGCTGCCAGCCAACAGGTATTCCTCCTGACCACTTGGCTTGGCCAACTGTGCATGTACATTTCTCAATGGAGAAAAAAAGTAAAGGGCCATTTACACGTAACGATTATTGATACAAATTTGTTCAAACGACCGTAAATGAATGATAATTGTTACATGTAAACACAGGCATCATGCAATTTTTTGTTTGAAAATTTAAGAGGAACTTAAAGTACATCGTTCAGCTACTGGAGATAAAGCAAACACATTTATCTCTCAGTAGACTGCAGGCTGTTATCTCCACGGGCAGATGGCAGATAACATTGTAATTTGCTGGCAGCTGTGACGAGAACAATGCAGTGGTGTGCACAGCTGGGCGTGTGATTAATCACATGCTGGGCTCTGCAAACAGCTGCTGGAGGCCCTTTCACATGCAAATGAAGATGATAAAATGTTAATGGAAAATTCTCAGTTATTTGAAAGATTATTTTTTTGTGTGTAAATGGGCCTTAAGTCGCTCCCAGACACTTCTGAGATTAGCTTATTGACCTTGGGAACAAAAGGATCAATTGGGCATGTTGAAATTTAATATGTCTGACTCTTATTTCCCTGGACTACTGCCTTTGGGAGAGATTCAGGACACTTACACATATTAGATGGTCCTGCTGATATCAGTGCATTTAGCAACATTCTTTTAATATGTATGATCACTTTAAGTTGCAGGGTGGGGACACAATGGATTGCACTTGTTTTTCCAGAAGATCCCACAAGTGCTCTACTGGTTTGAGGTCGGGAGAATCTGATGCTAAGTCAACACCTCAAACTCTTTATCATGTTCCTCAAACCATTCATGAACTATTTTTGCAGTTTAGCATGGTGCAATATTCTGCTAAAAGAGTCCTCTGTCATTAGGGAATGCCATTACCATGAACGGGTTACTTGGTCTGCAACACTGTATAGGTAGATGGTAAATGTCAAAGTCACATCTACATGAATGAAAGGACCGAAGTGTCTCAGAGCATCACACTTCCTCCAATGGCAGGCCTTTTTGAGATAGTACATCCTGTTGCCATTTGTTTCTCAGGTATGTGATGCAGACACCCAGCCATCCATACAATGTAGAAGAAAATGGGATTCATCAGACCAGGCCACCGTCATCCACTGCTCCATGCTCCAGGTCTGATGATCATATGTTTATTGTAGGTGTATGAACACTCTGACTGCCCTGTGGCTATTGAGCCTCATAAACAGCAAGCTGCAATATATTATGTGTTCTGATGTGTTTTTGATATTTTTCACAACCAGCATTATTTTTTTCAAGAAATTTGTTTAACGGTAGCTCTTTTGTGAAACCACACCAGGCGCGCTAGTCTTTGCTACCAATGAGCAGATGCCAACTAGATGCAACATTATACCAACTGTATACATATTTTCTAGTATCAGTTTGATTAAGCAGTCTAAAAATTACACGATTGGTGTACAGTGACATCCCTATTTCTGCTGTACACCTTCTTTGTCTAAAAAATAAAAAGGTATACATCTGATAAAGGTAACAAACATACCATGAACCTAGCCTAAAGGCCCAATTACACGCAACGATTATCATTCAAAACTTGTTCAAATGATGGCAAATGAGTGATAATCATTGCGTTAAATGCTACCATTGTTCACTCTTCATCTGAACGATGATTTTAAGGTGAGCTTAATATCCAACGTTCATCTGGAGAGTAGATTACAGGGACCGCACACTGTGTTCTGCAAGGGAGTTGGAGATTACATTGTATTCAGCCAACAGCCCATTTGAGAACAATGGAGCTGTGTGCAGAGCTCAGACCACATGTTGGGATCTGCAAACAGCTTCTGGAGGCCCTTTTACATGCAAATAAAGCTGATAAAGTGTTAATGGACATTAGTGTCCAGTAACACTTTATGAAAAAACGATTGCTAAAACTGTCAATCTTTCAATCATTTGATTGAACAATTGTCTTTGCGTATAAATGGGCCTTTAGGTGAGTGTTGGACCTATAACCACCAATAAGCAATATGGTCATTTGCTAGGATGTTCTCTACTGTTTCCAGCAGGGTTGCCAGCCTCCTTTTTTGTTTTCTTCAAGACAACTAAGCCAAAAGTTGTAGACTACCAAACTTTTACAGACAAATTGGGAAACCAAAGTTAAATTATAATGATTTCAACCAAGGTCCAATAGAGAGTAATACGTCGGCACAGCTCCTTTTAGTACACTCACTGATTGAAGATTGAAGTCTGAAGTGGTGGTTGGTGCTCCACATTTAAAAAGAACCGCAAAACCTAAGACCAGCCGAAGAACAACAGTAGCATTACTCACCAGTAAGAATAAAGCAGCAGTGGCTTTATTTCATGTGGAAGACGCACATGAGGGGAAGGCACAGATGGGGGAAATAGATGGCAACAGCTGTTTCACAAGGCTACATGCTTTTTCGAGCCTCTAACAATAAGTAAAATATGTCTGTAGGTCAGATACTAATATGAACACATCAGCAGCAATTACTATGAACTGTAAAATGTTGGTTGTTAAACCCCAATAGTCTGCACAAAAAGCCCCAGCTTAAAAAAAAAAAAAAACTGAACGCATTAATTTTTATTATTTTCACTGGACAAAGTTTTTAGGGATATTCTGTAAATTTATCTATGATTTGTAAGCCTACTTCATAGCATTACTGTTGTCCAAAGGTTCAAACTGTCACTGTGCAATGCCGCTGCTCAACTGCTCATGGAATTGCAGCCAGATGCCAACGCCGGTCGCAGCACAACACTCCTATACCTCTACTTGATCCTAAGTCTCTACCCTATAGTTTCTTAAAGGGCCAGTACAAGCCTACACTCCGCAGCCATCATCTACTATATTAGGCATCAAGCCCCCATGGGAATGCCTAGGCAATTGGTCTCATAACCGTTGTGATAAAGTCCCACTTCTGTGTATTCCTGTTTTTGATCATGACTATTTTGGCTTCTGTGCTCCTTGACCTTGGCTCTGTGTTTCTGGACTCTGCTACTCTCTACAGCCTGCCCTGACCTTTGACATCATTTATACACCCATGCTGTCAGCCCTGACTTCAGCTTGTTTCCTGACTACGCTCCTGTTCAGACCTTCATGTACCGTGCTTGGCCCACTGCAGCATCATCAGCCACATAACCAGCACTATCCGTGTGTGTAATCGCCTGGAGACCCCGCAGCAATGACAGTATCCAATTTGGAGGGGTCCAGCCCAAAGCCAAACCAGTGTATAGCAAGGTGGATCCACATCCATCTGCCTGACACAAAGCAATGTCGAATATTACATTCTCCAATTTTTTATTGCTTTCCAGACTAGAGGAATTCTACTGTATAATCACTGCTAAGTTTATGCTGTAACCGAGTTGGCCATGATTAGCAGTGATGGGTAAAAACACTAAAGCATTGATGTTATTTCTCTATTTAATTCATAATATCAGATCAATTACAATTCAACTGTTCAAAACACATCACTCACATAAACGTTACATTTAACATTGTCAAGAAGCGGCAAGTTAAATCGCAGCCGAGAAAAAAAAAACATTGTTATCATTCCTAATATTGATTTTTTTCTCCTAAAGGTCAGAAGCACAAATGAGTTGATCTATGATCTTACGCTTCTACATGACAAACCATAGATCATTCTGTTCTACTAATGTTCTTCTGGATTCCATATGTGCATAACAGAGTCTTCTTTTTTCCCCCATAAGAGAAAATAATCTTATCTATGTATTATTCAGAATCTTCCCAACAAACAGAATACTATTCATTACTTTATAGAGTCAATACTGCCGGGAAACAATTGCGTTATCGTACATTACCATGCCCAAGTAACAGCTAGTATGATGAAGACTGAAGATTAGTAATATACCTTTAGGTTGTAAGCTCCCAAAAATTTGGGGCTGTGACTTATCATTTCTTCTTTATCTTTGCAGCGGTGCTACAGAGTAAACACAAAATAGATATTACTAAATGGAATTGTAGAGGCTGATATATACATGTGGACATACTTCAGTTAATTAAAATGCCCATTCAACCTTTATTCCACATTTATAAGTATGCTGATTAGAAGTGGCATCACTCCCAGACATGGGTTATAAATTCTGTTTTCTGCTGAGAAAACAAGCTGAATAGAATACAGAATGAGATGAAGCAAATACAGTTGTTTAATTCTGGCAAATAGGTTTGCTACTTATGATAATCATATTGGGTAAAGGGTAGGGAAAATAATGATTATAAACTTACAATATGCTCCTTTTTAAAGGGAATGTGTCATAGAACAGTCCACTTTAAATTAGGTTGACTTACTTGAAAAAAGTACCAATGGGTGCTACTGCACCCACTTCAAAGACACCAAAGCTATTGCTGTTGGGGATATTCAAATTGATGCACTGTATGCAAATTAGAATGTCCATTTCTGCTGATTGGCCAAGAGGATTTACATGTGATCCCTTTGAATAGTCTGGGGGATATTCAGTGAGCAACACTTGTGGACACTATTTAAATAGAACATCTAATAGACTGCCCATCATGGGCGTATGTATAACGGGTGGAGGGGGTGTGGTTGCACCTGGGCCCAGGAGCCCTAGGGGCCCATAAAGTCTCTTTTACCCATATTGCAAACCAATACTATCAATAAAGCTTCATAGTTGGGGGCCCAGTTCCAGATTTTGCACTGTTACGCCTCTGTTCCTCATGATAAATCTTTTTTTAAATACTGGATAATTATTACTCATTTTACAGCTTACAGGCTATTGCTTTATATACAGTGGGGGAGATTTACAGAAAATATGCCCCAGTTTCTGGAGTAAGGGTAGTTTCACATCTGCGTTGGGGATTCCAGTTTCCTGCTCCGTTTAAGTAGCAGGAAAGGGGAATCCCCACAACTGAACAGTTCTGTCCCTGGACGGAACGGAACAGTGCCGGACGGATCCCTTTGACTATGATAGGGTCTGCCTGCTTTCTGCCTAGCTGCTCGACATTTGGATGGATAAAGTATTTTCATTCGGATCTGTGGCGGAACCTCTGACTGGAGGTTCCGACGCAGATGTGAAACTAGCCTAATTGCATTAAAAATAGTGCCTATTATCAATATCTGCTGCTATTTTACCAGCAAAGAGGAAATTAAAAAAATACTAGGCTTTTTTAGTCATCCGTACACATTGGTGAAAAGTTACCCAATGGATGTGAACATGCTCTCCTTACTCTCTTCCCTGACAGATCATGTTGGGGCAATGAATGATCGAGCATGTTAAATTTCAATACCATATTCTTTTCTGTCACCATAAGGCATCACCAGAGTTGTCTTCTGGGAGCATTTTCCACTATTCCGATGGAAAACACATGAAAGCTTGGCTGAACCAAGTGTTCATATATGTGGTGGATTTGGGAGAAATAGCCATTGGCTGGATCCGTGGTAAGCTAACAGCCATTAATAATAATAATCTTTATTTGTATAGCGCCAACTTATTCCATTGAAGGTATATTGAAGATATTAAAGGCTGTGGACAACTTTAGGGTCATTTTTGTAACTGAAATGCATGTATTTTGGACAAACAATCATTTTTGCAGTAGAGTTTAATTAAAGATTTCAAACATTTGTCTTCTGCAGCTTCTATATATCACTGAAACCTACAGAGAAAATAGCGAAGCACAAAACCAGCTTAATGCATCAGCAATATGGTTGCAATCAGGTGACGTGTCAAAAATCATAAAACAGCTGCACAAATATCAGACACATAACCAACGAATAAACATGCACATAATGCCATAAAGAAACTGGGGAATTTTTTATATAAAATATATTGAAAGAAATGAAACACCACAGAAAAACCTGAGCCGTTTTTGAAGATCCTGAGATAACATTTTACATATTAATATAGAAATCTATATTACATCACTGCATAGTACCAATATAAAGTGCAAGAGCCAAAAAAAATACTAAAGACTAAATATATCGAGTACTCAATAATCCAAATTAAAGTGCAAGTTCTATGAATAGTTAATAATATTAGAGTACATTATATATTATATCTGGGACACTTCAAATTATGGCGTCAGCCCTGACATGTTTTGGCATAAGCCGCCCTCATCTGGGGTTGATCTTGTGACCCAATAAGCACTAATTTAAATAAACCCCGTCCAATAAGCTTTAAAATCACCAATGAAAATTATTTCACTTACCTTAACCAGGATGATGTACAGATCATCAGAGGGGAATCTCTGGTAGCAGACTATTGCCAATCTGCTATTGGTAGCCTATCCTGTGGATAGACCATCAGTAGTACAACTGGACGACCCCTTTAATTGAAGGCATTTATTTGTTAGCATCTTCAGAGGATTTTTACACTCAGTCCAGCATCACAATGATTAACTGATCTTGAATGTTTCCATTTATTGATAGCAAGCAGAGATTACAAAAGTGGCGAAGATTTAAAACACAAAGTATATTAAAAAGTTACATCATAAGCTTTATGTATATAATTAGAGATGAGCGAACATACTCGTCCGAGCTTGATACTCGTTCGAGTATTAGCGTGTTCGAGATGCTCGTTACTAGAGGCGAGCACCACGCGATGTTCGAGTTACTTTCACTTTCATCTCTGAGACGTTAGCGAGCTTTTCTGGCCAATAGAAAGACAGGGAAGGCATTACAACTTCCTCCTGTGATGTTCCAGCCCTATACCACCCCCCTGCAGTGAGTGGCTTGCGAGTTCAGGTGTCACCCGAGTATATAAATCGGCCCCTCCCGTGGCTCGCCACAGATGCATTCTGACATAGTTCAGGGAAAGTGCTGCTGATGCTGGAGCTGCTATAGGGAGAGCGTTAGGAGTGATTTTAGGCTTCAAGAACCCCAACGATCCTTCTTAGGGCCACATCTGACCATGTGCAGTACTGTTGAGGCTGCTTTTTGCAGTGTTGCACATTTTTTTTTTTTTTTTTGTATAGCATTGTGTCCTCAGTCTGCAGTAATTTTACATAGTATAGGGCCAGTAGTGCTGAGGCAGGGACAGTGAAAAAGGTGAAAGACATGTACTGTCTATGTAGGCAGTGGGCTTTTCCAAAAAAATTTGGGACAAAAAAATCTATTTGGGCTGCCTGTGACTGTCCTGAGTGTACTGCGTCTCTGCTGGGGGTAGTAGTCCTAATTAATACGCAGCCAGCTAAGTGTTACAGCAGGCTTGCGCAAAATTCTTTCCTGGCTCTGCGTTGCCCGTTATATCACCGCTGTCATCCTGTCCAGAGGGAAACAGTCTGCAGTAATTTTACATAGCATAGGGCCAGTAGTGCTGAGGCAGGGACAGTGAAAAAGGTGAAAGACATATACTGTCTATATAGGCAGTGGGCTTTTCCAAAAAAATTTGCGACAAAAAAATCTATTTGGGCTGCCTGTCACCGTCCTGAGTGTACTGCGTCTCTGCTGGGGGTAGTAGTCCTAATTAATACGCAGCCAGCTAAGTGTTACAGCAGGCTTGCGCAAAATTCTTTCCTGGCTCTGCGTTGCCCGTTACATCACCACTGTCATCCTGTCCAGAGGGAAAAAGTCTGCTGTAATTTTACATAGTATAGGGCCAGTAGTGCTGAGGCAGGGACAGTGAAAAAGGTGAAAGACATATACTGTCTATATAGGCAGTGGGCTTTTCCAAAAAAATTTGGGACAAAAAAATCTATTTGGGCTGCCTGTCACTGTCCTGAGTGTACTGCGTCTCTGCTGGGGGTAGAAGTCCTAATTAATACACAGCCAGCTAAGTGTTACAGCAGGCTTGCGCAAAATACTTTCCTGGCTCTGCTGTGCGTTCCGTAAGCGAAGTCAGCCTCCAACCACAGGCCAATAAGCGGCACATTTAATTACAGCGTTCTGTTTCTGCACTGCTGGTAATACACCATGCTGAGGGGTAGGGGTAGGCCTAGAGGACGTGGACGCGGGCGAGGACGCGGAGGCCCAAGTCAGGGTGTGGGCACAGGCCGAGCTCCTGATCCAGGTGTATCGCAGCCGACTGCTGCGGGATTAGGAGAAAGGCACGTTTCTGGCGTCCCCACATTCATCTCACAATTAATGGGTCCACGCGGTAGACCTTTATTAGAAAATGAGCAGCGTGAGCAGGTCCTGTCATGGATGGCAGAAAGTGCATCCAGCAATCTATCGACCACCCAGAGTTCTGCGCCGTCCACTGCTGCAACTCTGAATCCTCTGGCTGCTGCTCCTCTTTCCTCCCAGCCTCCTCACTCCATTACAATGACACATTCTGAGGAGCAGGCAGACTCCCAGGAACTGTTCTCGGGCCCCTGCCCAGAATGGGCAGCAATGGTTCCTCTCCCACCGGAGGAGTTTGTCGTGACCGATGCCCAACCTTTGGAAAGTTCCCGGGGTCCGGGGGATGAGGCTGGGGACTTCCGGCAACTGTCTCAAGAGCTTTCAGTGGGTGAGGAGGACGATGACGATGAGACACAGTTGTCTATCACTCAGGTAGTAGTAATTGGAGTAAGTCCGAGGGAGGAGCACACAGAAGATTTGGAGGAAGAGCAGCAGGACGATGAGGTGACTGACTCCACCTGGTTTGCTAAGCCTACTGAGGACAGGTCTTCAGAGGGGGAGGCAAGTGCAGCAGCAGGGCAGGTTGGAAGAGGCAGTGCGGTGGCCAGGGGTAGAGGCAGGGCCAGACCGAATAATCCATCAACTGTTTCCCAAAGCGCCCCCTCGCGCCATGCCACCCTGCAGAGGCCGAGGTGCTCAAAGGTCTGGCAGTTTTTCACTGAGAGTGCAGACGACCGACGAACAGTGGTGTGCAACCTTTGTCGCGCCAAGATCAGCCGGGGAGCCACAACCACCAGCCTCACCACCACCAGCATGAGCAGACATATGATGGGACGAAGGCCGTTCACCGCCTCCGGTTTGCACCACTGCCTCTCCCCCTGTGCCCCCACCTGCCACTGAGATCCAACCCCCCTCTCAGGACACAGGCACTACCGTCTCCTGGCCTGCACCCACACCCTCACCTCAGCTGTCCTCGGCCCCATTCACCAATGTCTCTCAGCGCACCGTCCAGCCGTCGCTAGCGCAAGTGTTTGAGCGCAAGCGCAAGTACGCCGCCACGCACCCGCACGCTCAAGCGTTAAACGTGCACATAGCCAAATTGATCAGCCTGGAGATGCTGCCGTATAGGCTTGTGGAAACGGAGGCTTTCAAAAGCATGATGGCGGCGGCGGCCCCGCGCTACTCGGTTCCCAGTCGCCACTACTTTTCCCGATGTGCCGTCCCAGCCCTGCACGACCACATCTCCCGCAACATTGTACGCGCCCTCACCAACACGGTTACTGCCAAGGTCCACTTAACAACGGACACGTGGACAAGCACAGGCGGGCAGGGCCACTATATCTCCCTGACGGCACATTGGGTGAATTTAGTGGAGGCTGGGACAGAGTCAGAGCCTGGGACCGCTCATGTCCTACCCACTCCCAGAATTACGGGGCCCAGCTCGGTGGTGGTATCTGCGGCGGTGTATGCTTCCTCCACTAAACCACCCTCCTCCTCCAACGCAACCTCTGTCTCGCAATCAAGATGTGTCACCAGCAGCACGTCGCCAGCAGTCGGAGTCGCGCGGCGTGGCAGCACAGCGGTGAGCAAGCGTCAGCAGGCCGTGCTGAAACTACTCAGCTTAGGAGCGAAGAGGCACACGGTCCACGAACTGCTGCAGGGTCTGACAGAGCAGACCGACCGCTGGCTTGCGCCGCTGAGCCTCCAACCGGGCATGGTTGTGTGTGACAACGGCTGTAACCTGGTGGCGGCTCAGCAGCTCGGCAGCCTCACGCACGTGCCATGCCTGGCCCACGTCTTTAATTTGGTGGTTCAGCGCTTTCTGAAAAGCTACCCACGCTTGTCAGACCTGCTCGGAAAGGTGCGCCGGCTCTGCGCACATTTCCGCAAGTCCCACACGGACGCTGCCACCCTGTGCACCCTGCAACATCGGTTTAATCTGCCAGTGCACCGACTGCTGTGTGACGTGCCCACACGGTGGAACTCTACGCTCCACATGTTGGCCAGGCTCTATGAGCAGCGTAGAGCTATAGTGGAATACCAACTCCAACATGGGCGGCGCAGTGGGAGTCAGCCTCCTCAATTCTTTACAGAAGAGTGGGCCTGGTTGGCAGACATCTGCCAGGTCCTTGGAAACTTTGAGGAGTCTACCCAGATGGTGAGCGGGGATGCTGCAATCATTAGCGTCACCATTCCTCTGCTATGCCTCTTGAGAAGTTCCCCGCAAAGCATAAAGGCAGACGCTTTGCGCTCGGAAACGGAGGCGGGGGAAGACAGTATGTCGCTGGATAGTCAGAGCACCCTCCTGTCTATATCTCAGCACGTTGAGGAGGAGGAAGAGGAGGTGGAGGAGCATGAGGAGGAGGGGGAAGAGACAGCTTGGCCCACTGCTGAGGGTACCCATGCTGCTTGCCTGTCATCCTTTCAGCGTGTATGACCGGAGGAGGAGGATCCTGAAAGTGATCTTCCTAGTGAGGACAGCCATGTGTTGCGTACAGGTACCCTGGCACACATGGCTGACTTCATGTTAGGATGCCTTTCTCGTGACCCTCGCGTTACACGCATTCTGGCCACTACGGATTACTGGGTGTACACACTGCTCGACCCATGGTATAAGGAGAACCTTTCCACTCTCATACCCGAAGAGGAAAGGGGTTCGAGAGTGATGCTATACCACAGGACCCTGGCGGACAAGCTGATGGTAAAATTCCCATCCGACAGCGCTAGTGGCAGAAGGCGCAGTTCCGAGGGCCAGGTAGCAGCGGAGGCACGGAGATCAGGCAGCATGTACAGCACAGGCAGGGGAACACTCTCTAAGGCCTTTGACAGCTTTCTGGCTCCCCAGCAAGACTGTGTCACCGCTCCCCAGTCAAGGCTGAGTCGGCGGGAGCTCTGTAAAAGGATGGTGAGGGAGTACGTAGCCGATCGCACGACCGTCCTCCGTGACACCTCTGCCCCCTACAACTACTGGGTGTCGAAGCTGGACACGTGGCCTGAACTCGCGCTGTATGCCCTGGAGGTGCTTGCTTGTCCTGCGGCTAGCGTCTTGTCAGAGAGGGTGTTTAGTGCGGCTGGGGGAATCATCACGGATAAGCGTACCCGCCTGTCAATCGACAGTGCCGACAGGCTTACACTCATAAAGATGAACAAAGCCTGGATTTCCCCAGACTTTTCTTCTCCACCAGCAGACAACAGCGATACCTAAGCAATACGTAGGCTGCACCCGCGGATGGAAGCATCGTTCTTTATCACCATCAAAAACAGGGACCTTTTAGCTCCATCAATCTGTGTATAATATTCATCCTCCTCCTCCTGCTCCTCCTCCTGAAACCTCACGTAATCACGCCAAACGGGCAATTTTTCTTAGGCCCACAAGGCTCAGTCATATAATTTTTGTAAACAATTTTTATACGTTTCAATGCTCATTAAAGCGTTGAAACTTGCACCTGAACCAATTTTTATTTTAACTGGGCTGCCTCCAGGCCTAGTTACAAATTAAGCCACATTAACCAAAGCGATTAATGGGTTTCACCTGCCCTCTTGGTTGGGCATGGGCAATTTTTCTGATGTACATTAGTACTGTTGGTACACCAATTTTTTGGGGCCCTCGCCTACAGTGTAATCCAATTAATTTTTTGCCCACCTGCATTAAAGCTGACGTTACATCAGCTGTGCTGGGCACTGCAATGGGATATATTTATGTACCGCCGGTGGCTTCCTGGCACCCACCCATGCTGTCGGTCCACACGGAGTTGTAACTGCATGTGTCCACTTCTAAAGAACCCCAGTCTGACTGGGGAATGCAGTGTGGGCCGAAGCCCACCTGCATTTAACATGACATTACCTCAGCTGTGATGGGCAATGCAATGGGATATATTTGTGTACCGCCGGTGGTTTCCAGGGAGCCACCCATGCTGTCGGTCCACACGGAGTTGTAACTGCATGTGTCCACTTCTAAAGAACCCCAGTCTGACTGGGGCATGCAGTGTGGGCTGAAGCCCACCTGCATTTAATCTGACGTTATCTCTGCTGTCCAGGGCACTGCAATGGGATACATTTATGTACAGCCGGTGGGTTCCAGGGAGCCACCCAGGCTGTGGGTGCACACGGAATTCCCATTGCGGAGTTGTACCTGCCTGTGACTATTTATAAAAAAACGTGGTCTGACTGGGGCATGCAGACACCTTGACAGAACGAATAGTGTGTGGCACATAGGTTCCCCATTGCTATGCCCACGTGTGCAGCTCCAGATGGAGGTGGCACAGGATCAGATTTCTCATTACTTCTGTACAGCATTGTGGGCTATTGCCCCGCCCCTTTTAAAGAGGGTCGCTGCCTAGCCGTGCCAACCCTCTGCAGTGTGTGCCTGCGGTTTCTGCTCATGGCAGACGCACTTATAAATAGACATGAGGGTGGTGTGGCATGAGGGCAGCTGAAGGCTGCGCAGGGACAATTTGGTGTGCGCTGTGGACACTGGGTCGTGCAAGGGGGGGGGGTTGGGCAGCATGTAACCCAGGAGAAGTGGCAGCGGAGTGTCATGCAGGCAGTGATTGTGCTTTGTTGGAGGTAGTGTGGTGCTTAGCTAAGGTATGCCTTGCTAATGAGGGCTTTTCAGAAGTAAAAATTGTTGGGAGGGGGTGGGGGGGCCCACTCTTGCCGCTATTGTGGCTTAATAGTGGGACCTGGGAACTTGAGATGCAGCCCAACATGTAGCCCCTCGCCTGCCCTATCCGTTTCTGTGTCTTTCCCATCACTTTCTTGAATTGCCCAGATTTTCACAAATGGAAACCTTAGCGAGCATCGGCGATATACAAAAATGCTCGGGTCGCCCATTGACTTCAATGGGGTTCGTTATTCGAAACGAACCCTCGAGCATCGCGAAAATTTCGTCCCGAGTAACGAGCACCCGAGCATTTTGGTGGTCGCTCATCTCTATATATAATCTCAAAGGGTGAAATTTTTGAAGTACCGTGCACCACAAATGTGACAAACAAGTCAATAATAATGGAGCACACTCCAGTTGTGGTATAATTTGCAACTTTTTGAGCTTATCTCTTCAATTTTTCAATGCGGTATGGAAAATGAGCAAGGCCTATTGGGTTGGACAGGATCTCCCATGGCCCACCACCCTTAGGGTTCATTCACACGGGCTACAAAATCACACAGAGCTAGCTGCATAAAAAAAAAAAAATTGCAGCTAGCACTGCAGAAAAGCGCGTGACTGGCAATTTCACGCTTTTAAGTCTCTAGCTTAATTAGAAGTGATATAGCCAATTCACACTATTGGGAGCTGCAGGCTTTAGCAAAAAAGTGCTGTAGCTCCGGGAGGAGAGAGTGGCATGAAGGAAAGCCCTGGGGGAACCCCATTCTCTGCGGGGCTTCCCTTCATTTTAGTGGGGCTGGAGGGATATTCCCAGCAGCGCAGATGCCAAGGTTCCCCTGCAGGAAAGAAAAAGGAATTCCCCCATAGCAGGGAGAGAGAAGGAGAATCACTCCCTCCCTGCTACGGGAATTCCTTCTTCTCCACTGCAGGGGAACCCCGGTAACTGCACTGCTGGGGAATTAATCATGCTTTGCCGTCCGCCTCGCATAGTCTCACATAGGAGTCTATGGGGGATTCTGCGCTTTTCTGCAGCAAGATAGGTCACAACCTATTTTTTCACGCAGCAGGGAATTTCAGTTGCTGAATTCCACCGCTGATGTATCTTTTTTGGTGTGATTTTTTGATGGCGCTACAAATCGTTCATCTGAAAGTTTCCATAGGAAACCATCGGTTTTATTAGATGCCATTTTTGGCCGCATGTAACTTTGCTACAGAAAATCGTCCATGTGAAGGAAGCGTTACTATAATTTATACCAGAAGCAGGTATGTATTTTAGCTCAAACCTGTGCCAGCTCATGGCTGGCGTAGATTTTATTTTTGGCACGTAAGCAGCAAGCACTTTTTAGGAGGAGTTTGTCTCTTAATAATTTTGGCGTATCTTTCTTCAGTACAGTTTGATTAAGATTGGCATCAGACTGTCTTGATAAATTTTTTAAAAATATAACACGCTGCAAAAGTATTAGGCAGATGTGGGAAAGAATACTGCAAAGAAAGAATGCTTTCAAAAATAGAGGCAGCAACAGTTTATTTTTTTCAATAAACAAAATCCGACTTGAATGATCAAAAGAGAAATCTAATTGAAATCAATATTTGGTGTGACCTGACCACCCTTCACCTTAAAAACAGCAGCGGTTCTTCTAGGTACACTTGCACACAGTTTGTAAGGAACTCAGCAGGGTGGTTGTTCCAAACATCTTGGAGAACTAACCACAGATCTTCTGTATATGTAGGTTTGCTCAGATCCTTCTGTCTCTTCATGTAATCCCAGACAGACTGGATGATGTTGAGATCAGGGCTCTGTGGGGCCAAGTCATCACTTCCAGGACTCCCTGTTCTTCTTTACACAGAAGATACTTCTTAATGACATTGGTTGGATGTTTGGGATTGTTTTCCTGCTGCAGAATAAATTTGGAGTCAGACGCCTCACTGAGGATATTGCATGATGGATAAGTACCTGTCTGTATTCTTAATCCTGACCAAATCTCCAACTGCATTTGCTGAAAGGCATCCATGAACTTGCAGGGACCCTCCACCTGCCTGCAGACACTCATTATTGTACCACTCTTCAGCCCTTCATCAAGCAAAATGCCTTCTGTTACAGCCAAATATTTCACATTTTGACTCCTCAGTCCAGAGCACCTGCTGCCATTTTTCTGCACCCCAGTTCCTATATATTTACATAGTTGAGTCACTTGACCTTATTTCTAGATCAAAGGTATGGATTTTTGACCGCAAATTTATCATGAAAACTACTTCTGGCCAGGCATCGCCAAACAGTAGATGGGGTACCTGGGACCCATTGGCCTATGCATGTTCTGAGCTGATAGCACTGTTGGACATCCTCCGATTTCAAAGGGAAGTGAGCATGATGTATCTTTCATCTGTTGCATGGTTTCCTTGGGCTGACTACTTCGCCTACAGTTGTCAACATTGTTTCCTTCTACTTCTTCAAAAGAAGAGCACATCTGCAAACCCCAGTCTGCTTTGAAATCTTTGACTTGGAGAGACCTTGCTGATACAGTATAACTACCTTGTGTCTTGTTGCTGTACTTAGTCTTGCCATGGTGTATGACCTGGGAAATGAAATTGTCTTCCACAACCTCACCTTTGTAGCAGAGTTTGGTTGTTATTCACCCACTTTTAAGCCTCCTACACAGCTCTTTCTGTTTCAGTTAATGACTGTATTTCAACCTACATATGAAAATGATGATCATTATCACCTGTTTGGTATAATTGGTTAGTCATAAACCTGACTATAATCTTACGAAATCCCAGACTTTGTGTAAGTGTACCTAGAAGAATTGATGCTGTTGTGAAGAAAAACAGCAGTCACACTAAATAATGATTTGATTTAGATTTCTCTTTTGTTCATTCACTTTGCATTTAGCTGACAAAAATAAACTATTAACACTTTTTGAAAGCATTTGCACTTTGCAGCATTTTTTCCACACCTGCTTAAAACTTTTGCACAGAACTGTATAATAGAAAGTTACAGCGTTTTTTTTAATTAAACAACAAATAACTTTTATTTACATAAATCCAGAAGATCCCTTTTATATTTGACCCAGGAACACATAATTGTAAAATCTATACACAGGCCTTAATAGGAAATCTCTACAGCATAGTTCTGAGAAATAACAGGAGTTCACTCTAATAAAGCAAATGGAATTATTGTAACTCTGAAGTGAAAGAGGTTTTGTATCTAACCTAGTAATTGCACAACAATGGACTGGAAGGTTTAGCAAAAAGCAGTTCTAATTTAACTCCTTAGTAACGGCCAATACACATTTTTACTGACCTCATGAATGGGCTTTAACCCCTTGAGTGGCACACCTGGAAATTTTCCGGGACGAGCTCCACTGCCCATAACGATATAGCCCAGAAGATTTCCGGGCTATGTATCACTATGGAATCTGCAGAGCACAATGCCACAAGCTGTGGCATTGTGCTCTGCCTGCACAGACCCACACAGAGCAGTTCAGGTCTTTGAAATAAGAAGCAGGTAGATACTGCCAATCTGCCAGCAATCTCCCGCTTTTAATTTCAAACCCCTGCACTAGTCCGTTTACAGGTTGCCATAGAGACCATCGGCTTGTCAGAAGCAAGCCGATGGTCTCTGTGGCAGGGAGAGCTGGTGCTTGGCTGTCAGAGGACAGGCAGGCACCAGCTCTTACAGCAGAGATCAGAGAAAACCTCTGATCTCTGCTGTGTTAACCCTTTACATGCTGCAGTCTATGTGACTGCAGCATGTAAAGGGCTGTCACCATCGGACCCCCTGAATGTGATCAGGGGGTCCTGATGGGTCTTTGTGGAAGTCCCCTAAAGGGACAAAAAAAAAAGTTTAAAAAAAGTAAAAAAAATATTAAAAAAATAAAAAACAAAGACACTTGTCTCCCTTTACTTTGTAAAAAATTAAAAATAAAAATTCACCTATGGTATCCCTGCGACCTAATGACCCAGAGGAGGAAGTTACTACATTATTTAACCCCTTAATAACACGACCCCTTTTTTTCTTTTTTTCCCATTTCTTTTTTTCCTCCCTGTGTTTAAAAAATCATAACTCCTTTATTTATCCATCGACGTCGCTGTCTGAGGGCTTGTTTTTTGCGGAATAAGTTGTATTTTTCAATGGTGCTATTTAAAGTACCATGTAATGTACTGAAAAACTTTTACAAAATTCTAAGAGGAGTAAAATGAAAAAAAAATGACATTCCGCCATCTATCAGTGCGTTTTGTTTTTACGGCACACAAACTACAACAAAATGACATAACTTTATTCTATGGGTCAGTATGATTACTACGACACCAAACTTGTATAGTGTTTTTTTGCTGTAGTACTTGTATTTATTTTCTAAGACATTTAATTTTTAAAAATTATTTTCTGCTGCATCTTCTGCGCGCAATAACTTTTTAATTTTTCCGTCCACATAGGTGAGCGAGGGCTCATTTTTTGCAGAATGTCCTGTAGTTTCAGTTAGTACTAATTTAGAATACATATGACTTTTTGATCGCTTTTTATTGCATTTTTTCTGGGAGACAGGATGACTGAAAAAGTGCATTTGTGGCGTTCTTTATTTTTTTTTCAGACTATGTTCACAATGCGGGGTAAAAAATGCACTACTTTGATAGATCGGACATTTACGGACGCGGCGATACCAAATATATATTTTTCTTTTATGATTTAGATTTTTTTATTATAGATATGGCAAAAGGAGGGTGATTTAAACTTTTATTACTTTTTTTTTTAAAGTGTGAAAAAGTCGTGAAAAAGAAAAAAAACTCTTACAATTTGGTATTGTCATAACCGTACCGGCCTGTAGAATTACTTTCATACATTATTTATACTGCTCAGAGAATGCAGTGAAAAATAAAAATATAAAAACATGCCAGAATTACAGATTTTGTGAATCTTGCCACTAGAAAAAATGGAATAAAAAGCGATCAAAATTTTATGTTCCTGAAATTAGATAAATGAAGACAAGAGTTTATCCCACAAAAAACAAGGCCTTTTAGAGTGCTGGCAATGGGAAATAACATTAATGCGGCTCTTGGAATGTGGCGACACAAAAGCAAACCTTTAAGAAAAAAATGTTTTAAATGTACAAAAATAGCAAAACATAGAAAATTGTATAAACTCGGTATCGCCGGAATCGTGTGACTCAGAGAATAATGTTATAATGTTATTTATTCTGCATACTGAACGCCGTAAAAATGAAATCCAAAAAACAAATGGCAGAATTTCTTTTTTTTCCCCAATCTCTCTACAAATTTTTTTACAAAAGTTATGCAATACATTATATATACCCAAAAATGATGCCATCAAAAAGTACAACTTGTCCCGCAAAAAACAAGCCCTCATATGGCTGTGTCAATGGAAAAATGAAAACGTTATGGCTCTTGGAACGCGACCTCAAAATTAGTTGAAATTAAATGATTAGACTAGGGATGAGCGAGTATACTCGCTAAGGCACTACTCGCTCGAGTAATGTGCCTTAGCCGAGTATCTCCCCGCTCGTCCTGAAAGATTCGGGTGCCGCCGCGGGGCGGGGAGCTGCGGGGGAGAGCAGGGAGGAACGGAGGGGAGATCTCTCTCTCCCTCTCTCCCGCCCGCTCTGCCCCGCTCCCCGCCGCAACTCACCTGTCAGCTGCGGCGGCCCCCGAATCTTTATGGACGAGCGGGGAGATACTCGGCTAAGGCACATTACTCGGACGAGTAGTGCCTTAGCGAGTATACTCGCTCATCTCTAGATTAGACCATTTAAAGAACCTGCCCTGGTGGGTCTGACAGGGGGGTAAGAAACCAGCCACTCAAGGGGTTAAACTTGCACATACATCTTTTTAAGGTGTTGGCTTACTACTGACAGCCAGGCAACTATTCTAACTGGCAGGAATAGAGAAACCTTGCAGTTTAATCCCTTAGGTCTCGGTCAGACTAGCGTGCTTTTTGCGCACGCAACATGAAAGCTTCTAAAAGAACGAATGGGTTCCTATAGAAGCATACATGCGTGGAATTAGGGTTGCAAAATGCCGCGCACCTAAGAAAGATAGAACACGCACTATCTTCAATGCGCGACAGGCAAGAGTTTCCATTGAGTCCTATGGGAGCAGGAGTTAGTGGAAACTCCTGTGCACAGAATAGCTTGCTCGCTGCTAACAGCAGGGCATTTAAATGGTGCTTCTGGCCACAAGCACCTTTTAAATGTCCCACTGTAAGCAGCAGAGTATTCTCCTCCCCCCCCCTGCTGGGCAATTCCTCAGCAGTGGGGGGCAGTAGGGGACTCCCCTCACCTCTCTCCACAAGGGATTTCCCTATTGTTTTGAGAGAAAGGGGGGCGGGGTTACAGGGCTTCCCCAAGAGTGTGGGAGGAGGGGGCGGGGCTAGATTGATTGGCATTTTGCCCACCACTTTTACCAAATGGGGAACAACATAAAAACAATACTTAAAAATAATGGTTAAATTTCTGGGTGGCTTTACATATAAGCCCTTCCCTGAAAAAAATAACATTTTAGTGTTAAAAAAAAATACTTACCTCTCTGCCGCTGCGTGACACCCGGGGGGATGAATAACACATCTGCTGCATGTGGCAGATGTTTCCTTCATCCCCGCTAGTTTAAAGAATTCCCTGCTGCTACATCTGCCACATCTGTGGCAGATGCAGCAGAGGAATTCTTCAATTCTCTACCGCAGCTATCACACATGTCTGCTGCGGGAGAGGATTCTGCTGCTAATTAATTTCAGGTAAGGGCTTTAAATATAAGCCCTTCCCTGAAAATCAAGTAAAAGTACTGTAAAAACACAAAAACCCCCCATACTTACCTCCCTTCGGCTGCTGGGCTCAGCTGCATCTTCTCCTGGCCGTTATTCATTCGGCCTGAGCTGCCTGTGATTGGCTGAGCACGTCAGCCAATCACAAACAGCTCTTTCAGCAGGCGGGGATTTTAAATCCCCGTCTGCTGAAAGATCAGCACTAGAGAGTCGGGGACAGCCAGGAGAAGACGTGGCTGAGCCCGGCAGCCGAAGGGAGGTAAGTATGTTTTTTTGTGTGTTTTTACAGTACTTTTACTTGATTTTCAGGGAAGAGCTTATATTTAAAGCCCTTCCCTGAAATCAATTAGTAGCAGAATCCTCTACCGCAGCGGACATGTCTGACAGCTGCAGTAGAGAATTGAGGAATTCCTCTGCTGCATCAGCATCCACAGACGTTATTGAATTGCGTTCCCCACAGCGATAATCCAGCCACGGGGAACGCAATGCATGCTTTCCATATTGTTGCTATGGAAAGCGCTTACCCCCTGTCCACTAGCGGAGAATCATAGGAATTCTCCGCTTGTGGGCAGCAAATCGCAGCATGCTGCGAATTGCCACGATTCTCCGCAGTAAGCCTGTTTGTCAGATAGGCTGACAGCTGAGATCCATCTGCAGGCTCCTGCTCCTGGTGGCAGCTCCCGCGGCGGAGATACACCGCAGGATACCGCAACGCCCGTGGAAAGACAGCCTAACTCAGCCTATTAGACCCTGCCTCTGGCTGATTAAATTGTCTTTAAAAAGAAGTGTTTTTATTGTGTAAAAGCAGAAAAAAAATTTAAATCTATATAAACTCGGTATTGCAGTAATCGTGCTGGTCCAGATAAGAAAATTATTATCTTATTTCTATCAAATGATGAACAATGTAAAAACTTAAAATTAATGGTTAAATTTCTGGGTGGCTTTTCCATCTCCCAACCCACCCCTCCCCCCCCCCAAAAAAAGATAATAATAAAAGTTAAACAATCTATATATATGCATATAAAGGTGAAAGCCCTCACTGACTGACTGACTGACTCGCCACTAATTCTCTAACTTCCCGATGTTGTACAAACATGAAATTTGGCAGGAGCATTCTTTAGGTGCTATGTAGGAAAAGTAAAGGGGTCACAACTCGATTATTCAATGCTAAGTGCAAAAGTATTGGCACCTGTTAAGGTTGTGCATCTGGGACCTGTGGTTCTACAGGCTTGGGTGGGGTTCGTGTTATATGCTGTATGCACAATCTGGTATGTAGGTGTGAACAGTGACGTGTTTTGTATGTCTCTGCAAGTGGCCAGACGTGCTTTATGTGCAGTCCTGTTCTGTGTGGTTTGTGTTACTCTATATGCTGGTGTGAACAGCGATGAGCTTTGTATGTCTGTGCAAGTGGCCAGACATGGGCTTTATGTGCAGTCCTGTTCTGTGTCCAGTGTTTTGTAGTGTCCTATGTGTGTTATGTGCACTTCTCCAGGTTCCAAAGCAGGGATAGCCAGGTCCCAGATGAAGACAATGGGGCCAACTTTATCAGGACGATCACCCCACTTTTAAGCAGGGATGCTCCACTTTCCCTGATTAGTAAGGGACAGAGGTCCTTCCATCTTGCCTGGAGAGGAGTAGTTTGTATGTATAAATACTATATAAGTGTGTTTGCAGGTTTTAAATAGACACGCTTGCGTCCATTCTGAGGAGTGGTGTTTTAGTGCACTGAATGGACATACCTGCACCCCTATGTAATGTAGCTAATCTAATTCTCTAATGTCCCAGTGTCATACAAATATTAAATTTGGCACAACCATTCTTTGGGTCAGAAGTTGGAAAAGTAAAGGGTTCACAACTCGATTATTCAATGCTAAGTTCAAAAGTAAGTGCACCCCTATGTAATGTAACTTCCCGGTGTTGTACAAATGTGAAATTTGGCACGAGCATCCTTTAGGTCCCAAGTGAGAAGAGTGAGAGGAGGGGTGGCACATTCTGCAGAGGGACATTGGTACATGCAGCCTGAGAAGAATCTAACACTCCACTATGTGTATACATATTTTTTTCTTGGTTACTACGAAGTAACCACAACTTCATAAAATGGGCCATTCAAATATACAACTTGTTCCAAAAATAAGTGCAAAAGTATTGGCACCCCTTTGTAATGTTTCTAATCTAATTCTCTAACTTCCTGAGGTTGTACAAACATGAAATTTGGCATGACCATTCTTTACGTCCTACATAGGAAATGTAAAGGGTTCAGAACTAGATTCAATGCTAATTGCAAAATTTAGTGCATCCAAATGTAATATACCTAATCTAGATCTCTAACTTCCCAGTGTCATACAAACATGAAATTTGGCATGACAGTTTTTTAGGTCTTAAATAGGAAAACAAAAGGGGTCACAACTTGATTATTCAATACTAAGTGCAAAAGTATTGGCACCCCTATGTAATGTACCTAATCTAATTCTCTAACTTCCCAATGTTGTACAAACATGAAATTTGGTACGACCATTCTTTAGGTTCTAAATAGGGAAAGTAAAGGGCTCACAACTCAATTATTCAATGCTATTTGCAAAAGTAAGTGCACCACTATGTAACTTCCCAGTGTCGTACAAGCGTGAAATTTGGCACGGTTTTCTTTAGATACTAAATAGGAGAAGTAAAGGGTTCACAACTCGATTATTCAATGCTAAGTGCAAAAATAAGTGCATCCCTATGTAATGTAACTTCCCGGTGTTGTACAAACGTGAAATTTGGCACGAACAACCTTTAGGTCCTAAGTGAGGAGAGTGAGAGGGGTGGCACATTCTGCAGAGGGACATTGGTACATGCTGCCTGAGGAGAATCTAATGCTCCTCTATGTGTATACATATTTTATTCCTTGGTTATTCTGAAGTAACCACAACTTCATAAAATGTGCCATTCAAATATACAGCTTGTCCCAAAAATACAACAAGCTCTCATATCGTTATGTCAATGAGTTATAGCTCTTGCAATGCGACAATAAAAATCACATGATCCTTAAGGCAAAAAATAAGCTTGTCACTAAGGGGTTAATATCACATTGAATCTTGAAATTCTTGAAAAAGCCACTACATTATGTCTGCACTCAGCTGAAGATTAGATGTAGTTAGTAGAACGGTTGGAAGTAGCTGACATGGGGAATAAGAATCCCAACATTTTACCGCATACTCAAATTCTGTTTTACCTGGCAGTGGATAAGCTGCATGGTGTCACAGGTAGCCAACTCCACCATCATACATAGTACCATAAGAATGGAAAGTGTGCACATTAAATAGGCCTCATATTTTTATATAGTTTTAAAATTACAATCTAGTTTATAAGAAAAAAACATTTTATGATAGTACAGCTGCAAAGAATTGTCCATCAAACTGAATTGACCAACATTTCCATTGTTCTCTCAGGATTAAAGAGATTGTCTTAGAATCAACATTTATCACCTAGCTACAGAACTATGGGAATGCTGGAGATAGCCAAGTACTAGCACTTGGCCATCTCCGGCAGTCAGTTCTATTGAAATGAATGGAGTAGCAGTAGGCATGTTTAGCTGCTACTTCATTCACACACCTGTTCCTCCTGTGGAGGGGTGCAGTGATGAGGACAGGGGGCAATGTGACCTCATTCTGTCACCCAAAGGTTACCCATGAGAAGTAATTGCTGGATACCGATGTGTTTCTATGTTTACTAGGAGCATAATGAAGGCCACCAAGTATGCACCAAGATGTCGTGTATCTTGATCAGCAATCAAGCAATCTCATAGTTTAATAAAATGTAAAAGTTAGGCCGCCTGAGAAAGGGTGTGGTCTAAATGTGGCATTTTGCACCAAAATTGCATGAAATTTTGAAACAATGTTTGGCAAAAACTAAACCGAGAAATAGGTGGTATAAAGTTGGAATAGACAGTTTAAAGTTATGCCAGATCTATCATTAAGCAGAATCAGTATGATAAATTGGGCACATTTAAAGCGTACCTGAGTTTTCAACACATTTTCTAAACTCCACCAGGTTCTCTTTACCCTCTCATTTGTAGTGGTTTGCACCCTGGTTTATGCCTGTAAGTTCTGATTTTCAGGTGGCTTTCCCAATTTTCCTGTTGACCTGTTTACAATTCACTTTTATGCAGGAGGCATGTAGCAAGCCTAGCATTCTGCTAGGACATCACTATCCTGCACTTCCTTGCCCTGATTTCCCATGCTACACTGCACAGTTTGTGGTCTAATCAGTAGGAGGTCAGTATTTGAATGCCCAGAGCTCTGCTTTCCCAGTATGATTCAGGTATTATAGCAAAATGTTGAATATACCCAATAAAATCTGTGTATACGCACAGACTTGCACACACACACACACACACATTCACAGGAGAGGCAGAGATTGTGAAGATCATTAAAACAGTGTCTGCAGAACTGTCAGCCTTCAGCCTCTGAGTGCATGGAAGTGTCCCTGTGAAGATAGCTCCTCCCCCATTGCTACGGAAACATCTCTGTGTTTTTAGTGTTAGAGATTTAATGTGGATCCGCTGTGTCACCCAACCAGTAGATGGATCAAGCCATCAGGGCAGACAGCTGACTCTAGAAACCTTGATGCTCACCGCTGGAGGCGTGTCTTGGAATGCAAAGGTGACCAGGGGATCCAGCCCTATGCTGGAAGCAGGAGATTGAAAGTCCCTGCCTATCAACAGCAGAGAATTCGCCCTGACAAGGGCAGCCCTGCGCAGGAACCTAGGCGCTGATTAGCCCTGTCAGGACTGGTCACCAGGAAGCCAGGAAGTTGGATAACACCACGCTGTCTGCAGAACCAAGGAGTGAGCAAGCTCAGAACCAAGCTGGAAGTACTGAGCAAACGGAAGACCAAGCACCAACTGCAAACACAGGGGCAACAGGAGCAGCTGTGACATGTGCATACATGATAGGACTCATACACCCACACTGCAGCAGAGGCTATCAGGTCTTAGGCCCTTTTTATAGCGGTAGAGAGATGACAAACAATCTGCAGCTAGATGGAAGAAGCAGAACCAATTTAATCATGGATGTGCTGAAAAAAAAGGCAATCACAGATTCACAGAACAACGCCCACGTCTGCCAGACCTAACATTTAGCTTGTTCTGTTACTACAGAAGCTATGTACCTAATGATAGTAGATTGCAGAGAAGCTGGAAGGGAGAGCCCTAATGGCAGTCTCTGCAAATGTGATTTGCAGTGGTAATGTAACAAAATTTTAAATGTAAGTACATTACAGAAATGCTGAAACTAACAAAAGCTAGTAGATGAGCATAGGTTATCTAAAAAAATTAGTGCCCCTTTAAAGACAGTCTAGTCTACATTTGCACTGTCTACCTATTAGACAGTATTAGTTAATCTATCACAATGTGTGCATGTATCTTTAAGAATGTATTTATTTTAAAAAGTACAACATCAGTTTGTCATCCCTCCCTCAAGCCTCTTAGTACATTTATTGCATGTGGTGGGACCTACCCTCCTGCAGTAGGTTTTTACTATAATCTACACTAGTTTCTGGTATAGATTATGGTAAATGTAATGGTGCCATATTGTGCCCGCCCCTAAAACTGGGAATTGCCAACTTTTTGAAAAAGTGGTGGGTCGTAGTGTAAATAGCAAGAAGTTGCAGTTTTGCATGTGTGCCAAAATTGCAACTTTCGAAATCCAGAATTCGGGGGCTAAACCATAATAATAGGCCCCATTGTGTCTGTGCTTTAGCAGACTAGATAGCGAGCATAGATAGTACTTGGTTGAGTGCTTTTTCAGATTCATTTCAGTTCCTGATTCTCAGAGCCCAAACCCCCACTAATCAAAACTTCTGACATGCCTAATTTTTTTTAGGGACGTTATGACCAAATTTGTTTGGTATCAATTAAAACCAGATAGTGAAACATTTTTCTGATCTATTTTTATTTTCTGATTGTAGATTTTTTAAATTCTGTTGTCTGTACATGACTACGGGGGTGGCCATCATTCTTGAGCTACATTTAACAGAATTAAGAAAATTTAGAGATATGCTTTACAGCAGCCTCATGGGCCATTCACACACTGGACTGGAGGGGCCCCATTCACTTGTATGGAGACTATTCTAGACATGTTCTGTCACCTGTGTAGAGATCATTTTGCAGGGAGGAGGAGTAGATAGTCACAACTGATACCTATTACAAATGGTGGATCCTGTGTTATCTACATATAGGTGTGAAGCTCTCAGTGTAATCCTGCCTGTGATGTTAGTGAGATGACTGCTGCAAAGCATTCTCTAAAGATCAGGAAGTGACAAGCTAGTATTCGGTTCAGTGGTCAGTGGGAAAAATGCAGGATTTTAGGATTATTTTCTGAAGTACAGATTGTGACCAAAAGTTAAAAAGAAAATCACCAAAATCACAAAAAAGTGATTTATATAATAGCTCAATTTCTGATGACACTTTCCCTTTAAATAACAATGTCATGGTGGCTTCACACAAGCGTATTTTTGTGCGTACATAAGTGCGCACCCCTGTATGCACAAAAACACGCATGTATGAAGGTCCGTACATTGCCTTCAATGGAGCCACAGCTGCTGCCGGCGGCTCCATTGAAGGCAATGGTCTGCTGGCAGCCTGTAATTGTTTTTCAGGAAAGAGCTTCAAATATAAGCTCTTCCCTGAAAAACAAGAATTTTAGTGTATAAAAAAAAACAAACCTGTCCGCCGCTGCCGTGTCCACCACGGGGATGAATGTTTCCTTCATCCCCACGAGAAAAAACAATTCCCTATCACAGCTGATTTTAAATCCCCGCCTGCTGAAAGAACTGCTTTGAAGATTCGGGGACAGCGCAGAGAGGACGCGGCTCAGCACCGGCACCTGAAGAAAGGTGAGTATGATTTTGAAAAAATTTTCAACACCACTTTTCCTTGTTTTCAGGGAAGGGCATATATTTAAAGCCCTTCCCTGAAAAACAATTACAGGATGCCGGCAGCTGGATCCCCTACCGCAGCTGTCATCTGTGACAGCTGTTGTAGGGAATTCTTTATTACCCGCAGGGATAAAGAATTCCTTTGCTGCATCTGTCACAGATGTGGCAGGAGGAGCAGAGAATTCTTTTTCCTCGCAGTGATGAAGGAAACATCTGCCGAATGTGGCAGATGTGTTCTTCATCCCCGCGGGGACACGGCAGCAGCGGACAGGTCATTTTTGTCTTACACTAAAATTCTTGTTTTCAGGGAAGAGCTTATATTTAAAGCTCTTCCCTGAAAAACAATTACAGTGTCCCCGCAGACCATTGTCTTCAATGGAGCTGCCGGCAGCAGCCGCGGCTCCATTGGAGACAATGTGTGCATTCTCTATGGTGCAGGCATGTCCTATCTTTACAGGTGCACGGCTGTAAAGCACAGACATGTGCACACACCATAGGGAATGCATTGGTTATAATAGAAGCGTGTTTTTGTGCACGCGTATGCACACACAAAAACACTCTCATGTGAAGCCACCCTAAGTTACACTTTAAATGAATGAATTCAGATATAGACATCCTCATTATACATATTCTACCTGAAAATCAAAGGCAAATGTAAGTAAGCTGCAGAAAGTACAAGGCTTAAAAACAAAATCTACCACAAATATAACAAAGCCCTTTTCAATATATACTCCAGGGTGAACTGCAGTGAAATCTTTTGTCAGGTCTCCGATCCTGTCTTATTTCTAGAATGACTGACACCTTAAAAATGGTTCTTTGTTTCCCAGCTTATTCCCAAGGCTCCTTTCAACAGAAAATCACAAGCAGATAGACAGATAAAGTGTTAAATAAATAAACAAAGGTATCCCAGCCGCAGACATGAAGAAAGTTTTATTTTTTAGAAATTTTCACTTTTTCATGTTAACAACTTGGAGAAATTACAATTTGTCAAATTATAAAATAAATTTTAGTATTATAAATATTATAACTAAAAGCCCATTCCCGGCCTCTTTTTCTGCTATTGGTCATGTACTTTCCACCACATCATCCTTCGGCCATCTTTGCTGAGTAAATGAATGGTTTTTTAAAAATTTTTTACTACTGAATTCATTGATTTCTTGTTGCTTATGTGGCACCAACACCTTTCTTTCAACACAATCAGCCCCCTCTATTTTGACTCTCAGATCATACTACTTTACTCTCTCACTAATGGTAGCTAGCTGCATATATATTTATGTAACTCCTGTTCTCTTTGTTTATGCAGGGCTAGTATGGCGCCCCTCACAGACATAACCATCAGACATAATTATTGTCTCAAATAGACCAATATCGACATGTGTTATATTGTTATAAGGCTTGTATAAAGAATCTAAAATTGACTTGCAGAAATACTGCCTTGCAATAGGTGGCGCTGCAGAGGTATTGTTTCATCTCCCTTATTTGCATATTACCCAGAGGAGCATGAATAGCCTTATAAGTTTCCTTACCCACTCACCTTCTAGGTGCTTTCCCTAAGGAGAAAAGATATCGTTCCTGACCCACATCACAGAGGTATTGTTCCATCTTCCTTATTTTAATTATATCACCAAAACGCAGGAAACACAAAATAGTAGAAGTAATGGTAACAGAAATGCAGGATTGGGAATGCTATCCCTAATCAACTTTGCTGTTGGAGTCCCCGACTCCTTAGCTAATAGCAGGGGGATCGCTCTGATAAGGGTAGCCCCACATCAGGAACCTAGGGGCCTAATCGGTCCCTAGATGGAGAATATGGCACATATTTAATGCAGATGGAAGGGGCAATGTATATAACATTAAGTTTGGAAGATATAAATAAGCCCTCACAGAATAAAAAGCCACAGGTACTTAGCTGGCAGGAGACCACAGCCTAACCCAACATCTCAGGAAGGGCATTGTTCAGACTAGACTTAGTTCAGACATTAGTCAGGCTTCAGACTCTACATCTGATGGAGTTCAGAAAATACTTAAAGAGATAACAAGCATGAACCAAACTGGGTCCAGGATAGAGACAAATATACAGAGCTCGGACCAGCATGCGTGCTTAAACAAAAATAAAGTCAGAGGAATAACTGGCACTCTTTGAGAGGAGGGGTTGGAATATATATGTAGAGAACAATGGTAATTGGCTGTCTGAACAATCCACCTCACAGCCAGCCGAATCAACCATCACCTGCAGAGTAATGCTCCTGTCAGTGCAAAGCACCCCAATAGCCAGGAGCTCATGCTCATACACTGTACTCAAATGTGTCACAGTGGATCAACTTCCCTTGGTTACTGTTGCAGTCAGGCAGAATGTATTTTAGAGTTTTTTGGCAATATGCTGCCACTGTTTATGTGGAATCTTATGAAGTCAGCATTGATTATTGAGGAACTCTGGTGAGACTGTTTAGTTTGGGCACTGCGTAAAATGCAAATAAATGTAAAGAAAAAAAGAATGCAATGATTTGGAAATCTCATATAACCATATTTTATTCACATTAGAACACAGAACACATATCAGAAGGTTAAAGTGAGACACTTTTCCATTTCCTTCAATATGAATAACTCATCTAGACATTGATGGCAGCAACACATCACAAAAAAGTGGGAGCAAGGGTAATAAAAGGCTTGAAAAGTAAGTGGTACTAATGAAAAAAGCTGAAAGGTCAATTCTCTACTAAGTCACATGACTGTGTAGAAAAAGAGCATGTTAGAGAGGCAGAGTCTCTCATAAGCAAATATGATGATAGGTTCACCACACTGTGACAAACTGCATCTAAAAATTGTGCAACAATTTCAGAAAAATATTCAACGTAAAATTGTAAAGAGTTTGAAAAGACAACTATCTACAGTACAGAATCTCATCAAGAGATTCAGAGAATCTGAAGAAATTAATGTGCACAAGAGACAAGGCTGACGGTCAGTATTGATGCTTGAGATCTATGGGCCCTCAAGCATCACTGCATTCAAAACAGGCATGGTTCAGTAATACAAATCACTGCATGGGCTCTGGAATACTTCCAGAAATCATTGTCTGTGAGCACAGTTTGCCGTGCAATCCACAAATGCAAGTGTCAGAACCGGTGGTTCACGGAGTCTCCGTGCCAGTGCTGCCGGCCCTGCTAATCAGCCTGCTGTTGCGCGTCCTGACCCTTTTCTACAGCGTATTCTCTTGTTGCTGACTCGGACCATCTGACTCTCCTCTGTGTTTGCTTTGTCTCAGTGTTTTGTCTGTACCTGTCCCCGTGCCCTGCTTCCCTAACCAGTGTAGGGTCCGTCACCCAGTTGTCACCCTGAGGGTTAGCCCAGGGGGGCAAGTAGGTAGAGACAGGGGTTGCGGGTAGGACTAGGGATTACCCTCTGCCCGGACCCAGTCCTTGACAGTAAGTTAAAGCTGTATAATGTAGAGAAGAAGCCATATATCAACACAATCCAGAATCACTGGCATCTTCTTATAATGAATTGAGGCAAAATGGAAAACTATTCTGTGGTCATAAGAATCAAAATTTGAAGTTCTTTTTGGAAACAATGGATGCCATGTCCTGTGGACTCAAGAGGAGAGGAACCATCCAGCTTGCTATCAACATACAGTTCAAAAGCCTGCATTTCTAATGGTATGGGGTTGAATTATTGCCTAAGGCTTGGGCAGCTTACATATCTTGAAAAGCACTTTCAATGCTGAGCAGTATATAGAGGTTTTAGAACATCATATGTTCCCATCCAGACAACGTCTCTTTCAGAGAAGGCTTTGCATATTTCAGCAAAACCAATAGAAAACATTTGGAGCATTATGAAACAAATAATCTGACAAAGATGACCCAGGACTGATGAGCAGCAAGAATCCTACATCAGACAAGAGTGGGACAACATTCCTCTCCCAAAACTCCAACAATTGGTCTCCTCACTTCCCAGACATTTACAGACTCTTGTAAAAAGAAGAGGGGGTGCTATACAATGGTAGATATGGCCCTGGCCCAAATTTTTAAAGATATTTTGCTGCTATCTATTTCTAAATGAGTTAATTTTTTTAATGAAAAGGAAAAAAATCTTTTACCTTCTAATACGTATTCTATGTTCTTGTATTGATTTACAAGATTTCCAATCATTGCATTCTTTTTTTCCTTACATTTACTGCATTTTCCGGCGTATAAGAAGACTGGGCATATAAGACGACCCCCCGACTGTTGACTTATACGCTGGGAATATGGTGTAGGAAAAAAAAACACTACTCACCTCCTGCGGCGTTCTGTGGCACTGCTGCAGGCTGTTGCTGCCCCCTCCCCGCCGACAGAGCATTGCTTTCTGGATGCGGGGCTTGAAATCCCTGCCTCCAGAAAGCTAATGCTTTGATTGGCTAACTCAGGCGGCGTCAGCCAATGAAAGCTGGCGCTGCATTAGCCAATCACAGCCATTCAATGACATCATTGGCTAATGCAGCGCCAGCTTTCATTGGCTGACGCCGCCTGAGTTAGCCAATCACAGCCATTCAATGATGTCATTGAATGGCTGTGATTGATTAACGCAGCACCAGCTTTCATTGGCTGATGCCGCCTGAGTTAGCCAATCAGAGCATTAGCTTTCTGGAGGCGGGGATTTCAAGCCCCGCATCCAGAAAGCAATGCTCGGTCAGCGAGGAGGGGGGAGCAACAGCCTTCAGCAGCGCCGCAGAACGCCGCGGGAGGTGAGTATTGTTTTTTTTTTCTTCTACAGCTTATACCTGGGCTATAAGATGACCCCCAACTTTGCAGAAGGGTTAAAAGGTCGTCTTATACGCCTGTATTTACGGTATTTACATTTTACACAGCGTCCCACCAGTTTCAAGGGTCTGTTTTATTGGCCTGTAGGTGCTCATATAGTGCCTTTGTAAAGCACTTTATTCTCCCTTAGAAATATTAGAATACCTGAGTAATACATTGTGCAATAGACTATAACCTGATTTTGGAGATTCACAGAGGTACTGTAGCAGACTTTGGGCACTGAGAATGTAACTGCAATAATTTAGATATAATTATATACTGTACTCTGAAATTATTAGCACTCTGTATGTTGCTGTATGCAACACTGTATTCTCTCCTTCTTAAAGGGGCAGTTGTAAACTATTGATGGTTTATCCTAGAAATAGTATTGGCAGGAGTCTGATGCCTGGGACCCTCCCTGATCAGCTGTTAACAGGCTTGGTACTCTCATCCACTGAGTTGATTTCTGCAGGAAGCAGAAAGCTCCATTCGAACTGCAGTGGTCATGCTTGGTATTACACATAAAGTTTCCATTCACTTTAATCGGAACTTGACTGTTATACTAAGAATGGCTACTGCAGAAATCAGCTTAGTACACAAGTGTCCAGACCTAGTAAAGAATAGTCTGTGGGACTATATTCGCAAGGGTTGGCCACCAAGGACTCCCACAGATTATTTGTTCACCGGGTGCTTGTGTACTAAGCTGATTTCTGCAGGAAGCAGACAGCTCTGTTCTCACTGCAGTGGCTATTTTTAGTATGACAGTCAAGTTCCTATTAAAGTAAATGGATCTACTATTGATGAGTTAATCCTGGAGATAGGCCATTAATAGTTTACAACTCGTTTCCACAAATGTGTGTGCAGTGGGATAACGAATGATATTCTCACATATGTGACAACAAATCTACATATGATATAGATGGGGATCCACTGTGCCTCCAACCAGTTTGACTTTGGGCTAATTCTAATAAGTATGTGGAGGCACCTAGTGGGTGAGTGGGTCGGGGAATAGTATAGTATCTCCCCAAGGAGAGCACCCAAAAGGGGTGTGGGGACACCTAGAAGGTGAGTGAGGAGACTAATAAGGCCATGCTTGCTCCTCTGGGTAATTTATGATGGAAATACACCTCTGCAGCACCAACTATTGGATGGCAGCACTCCTTCAAATCAATGTGACTTTCTTAAATCTTAACAATGATTGGCAATAGGAAATCAAGCCAGAAAACCATACACAGACAGCTGTTTCGGGGTGCTTGCAATAACGCTATGTGAACGCTCCCTCCATTGTGAAAGATGTAAAAGCCAATCCAAAAAATAAGAATTGACTTTCTGGTTGTTTTCCATCTCTCACCCAAAAAGTTCATAAAAAACTACTGGACACGTACCCCAAATTGGTGTCATTAAAAATAAAACTTCCCAAAATAAAATACGTTATATGGCTACATTGATGAAAAAATGTAACAGTTATGTCTTTTGGAATAAGGTAAGAAAAAAATCAAATTGAATCATGGTGTTCTTAAGGCCCAAACTGGGCCACATTCTTAAGGGATTAAAGTTGTTTGCTGCATCTTCGTATTAAGATTTGTACACAACACAGATACATCACATATTTTGGAAAAGCCGTGTTTTCTACCGAAATGTTATTGTGATAGGCCACAAGTGGGAAACCTTCTATGTCAAAGTTAATCAAGGAATGATTAAAGGCAGGAAACATTCAAACTACAGCCGGGCTGATAGTCCCTCGGTGCATTCGTGTTTACTGATTGCTTTTACAGAGGAGACACGCTGAAAAAATAGGATGCCATTATACTTGCAAAATAATTTGTTCCTTGTATTGCTGTACAGCATTGGATATGACATTCTCAGGGACAAGTGACAGCATATCGAGATCTGGAGATGGGGCAATTTTACAGTTTAAAATGACTACAGCTTGCCCTTTATGGAAGCTTTATTGTTTCATTCTGACTCCAAGCACTTTGGCTATTGGCAGCTAATTCTGCAGACGAGAGACAGTTTATGATTAACTTTGCAAAGTGTCACTATAATGAACTCCGTATCTGAAGGGCAGCCCTCAACTACGTGAACATGATACAGATTAATACAACTTTTCTTCCTAAAAGTGATGTCTGTAAGTGTATAAGATGAAAGCACAATAGGACAATGAAGCCTATGATCATGTGTGACTTAAACTATTGGGTTTGCTACAGATACTGTGGGAATATTTCATGACGTGAGAAGGTAGGACAGCTTTGACATAGCCTTACCAATGTAGTTTGTCCTTGTGTGACCTTTGCTGTATATGTACAATGATTTTTCTTGTTTGTCTTTCCTTTAGGCTGTTATTGAGCTAATTTTAATAGACATATTTTGCCATTGCTGATTAGTTATTCGGAATGTAATTTACAATTTGGTAACATAGGCATAAAAGGAAATTCATGATAAAAATAATAACATACAAATGGCCAGCAGCAATGTCTAGTGATCTACACATAATAAACCAAGGAGACACTAACCTCTGGTGGCTAACTGGCTAGAATTCAAGTTCATCACTGTTAACATTATTAAGAAAATGAATGTTGCTTTAATTTAGGGCTTTTAAGGCCAAAAAGGAGAACAACTTATTTTTTTTTTAGATGCTGGCTGTGGGTTGATTATATTTCTTGGTATCAAAAGGGAAAGGAGTAGGTTATATAGTCTAGTTGGAATTGGGTATTTAGCTTTACATTGTGTCACCAATGTAGGCGGACCATGTGACTGCCATAGGGACAATAGTACAGGGGGGACCAGCACCAAATGGCTCCACCCCCAGTCACACCGCTGACTTGCCTACCCCTTCCCCTGAACATCCTGCAGCACCAATTTCACTTACATTCACGCTACTTTCTTAGTCAATGGCTTCTCCCCTCCTCCTGCTCTTACTGTAGTGCTATGGAGAGAGCAAGGAGAAGCAACTGCACTGACTGAGAGAGCAGTGTGAATGTAAGTAAAACTTGTGCTGGTGGATGTTCAGTGGAAGGGGTGGCACCAGGGGGACACTGGTGCTTTAAGTGGCCACAAGGGGTTTACAAGTGCTTTGAAGAGCCACAGGGGAACATCAGTACTTTGAGTAACCATAGAGGACACACCAGTACTATGGGGAGCCACAGAGAGAACACCAGTACTATGTGGTGCCACAGAGGGGACACTAGTACTATGGTAGAGGCTACAGAGGGGACACTAGTACTATGAAAGAGGCCACAGAGGGAACACCAGTGCTACAAGCTGCCACAGAGGGGACACTAGTACTATGGGAGAGGACACTAGTACTATGGGAGAGACTACAAAGGAAACACCAGTGCTATGAGGGACCACAGAGGGAACACCAGTACTATGAGGGGCCACAGAGGGAAAACCAGTACTATGGCAGGCCACAGTGAAGATAATGGTATTATTATGGGAGCCATAAAAGGGAAACTAGTACTATGGGAGAGGACACAGAGGGAACACCTGTGCTATGAGGGGCCACAGAGGGGACAGAAGTACTATGGGGGTACATTAAAAAGTAGAGTATACTGAGAGGTTTATTGGGGTAGTGGCAAAATGGTAAGGGTGCACAGAGACATCTTCTGTAGACCTCTATACATCCATCATCAGTTGCGAGCACTGCAGCCCACTTCTTTTGGCGATCAGTGGGGGTCTCAATAGTGGGACTGCCACTAAGCAAAACTTTTACATGTTGCTCTGACATGTCAGAAGTTTATAAAAAGTGCAGTTACTCTTTAATGCACTTGGAAGGACTACAAGTAAGAAAGTTACTCCTCAAAGTAAACATTGTTGAAATGTGACAATATTACAATGTAAGCAAACCTCAGAGTCTATCTACTACCTGAACAAAAGTGTACATGCCAAAGAGGCAGAGTATGTGGGCCCTATGAGAGACCTTGAAGGAAGGGGCCCAGCCTTAAATTGTCTCAAACCCTTTGCTACTTTATTAGCAGACAAATGGATTGAGAATTGTCTCAAGAATCTTGGAAAGAGTGTGGGGGAGAGCAAAAAACACAAAGCTTTGCTATTCTGGGCAGATAGACCTAACATTATAACAGGGCTCCAATCCAATCTTTGCTATATGGCCCTCTCTTCCCTTCACATCACTGCACCCGAAAGTGGAAGAATAGCTTACAGCAGTAAAGCATATTGCTGTGATATAAAAATGCAAATTTTCTAATTGTGGCACAACCAGAGCTCAGCTCAGATGTTGCACTTCCCAGTATTCATACTTTTCTTTTACAATTTTGATTGATATAATTAATGACAATGGAGTGACAGTTCTGCACATATAATTAGCATGGCAATAATGGTGCAGGTGTGCCGTTGGTAATAGCTTTTTATTTCTAACTGCTGATTGACAAAAAAGTGATGAATATTGTAACATCTAACAGTTGTAAGTCATGTCATGCACCACTATATAATGTAAATAGATGAGGGACAATAACCCAGAAGCAGCTGTATGTACATGAATATTCTGGCTTGGCTTGTATCCTTTGTCATATTGGAAGGCCTGTTAAAAGGCCAGATATTGACTCATAGGGTAACTACCATTCCAATAGGTGGTGCTGTAGAGGATTATTCCATTACTCATTTGCATGGCTTTTTCCTCTCTCCTGCTGTGAGCATAGTGTGAAATAGGAAAGTGGGAGCTTTGCGCGCCCCGAAAGGGGCGGAATGGAGGAGGAGGGGGTTGGAAATTTTCATGTGTGTTTCTGTGTCAAAATCTGCATCATATAACATCTGAACATATTAGATGCAGATATCCCTCCTCTCATTGATTTAAATGGACAAATTTGTTGTGTTTTCTTCATGGCAAACATGGCAAGAATTGGCATGTCATTTTTTTCTGGTGATGCAGCATTCAATAAATCTGCATGTGGATATAACCGCATGAAATAACAGTACAGATTCACAATGAAATCAATAGGACAAATTTGGACATGGAACCTGCATAAAAAACCTCAGTTTTGGACAGGGCTTATCAGTACAGTCCTGCTCTTTATCCCGATACTGTGCCTTCTCCTGCCCTAGATTCTCCCATAGCTATAGTATTCCCAATAAAAAATTGCTAAACAGATACTATTGGTGTCCCACAAAATAATAGTATCCGCTTTTGTGCCCAACCCAGTAATAGTGACCCCTTTAATCTCTATGCAACAACATGACCCACTCCCCATTGTGCCCACAACACTACAATAATGCTCTCTAGTGTCTACGCAGAGAAGCTCTGCACTCCTTTTGTCTACAAACTATAAAAGTGAACCTAGCACACTAATTGTGCCCCCTTTGTTTACCTGATAAAGTAATAGTGCCCCTTTAGTGTCCCCACTATAGTTAGAGTGCCCTCTTATATTCCCTAAACACTAATAATGTCCAATTAGTACTCTGTTCTCAATAATAATACCCCTTAGCACCCCTCACATAGTTAAAATGCAGATAGTCCCTTGCTCCGCCATTGCATTCAACTGTATGCCCAACCTTATGGCAAGAATACAGTTGACCACTTAGCCACTTCTTTATGTGTGCCCCTGGTCTTTGGTTTGGTAATATTTGTACTTGCCAACTAGTGCAGAATAAAACACGATTAGCACTCCTGTCCCGGGTTCACGTTGCACTTGGTTGAGGCAAAATGAAGCTGGTGACAGGTTGCCTTTATGTCTATTGCAACACGTGTGAGTAGCAATTTGATATGATTACTTAGTGAAACAAAGGAATAAAGAAAATGAAAGGAAAAGGATAGGAAAACATTATTCATAAAATACTTTTATTAGGTATGCTTTAAAATATACATTACAATTAAACTCTACCCATCATGGCTAGCATTGATTAGAGAAAATAATGAATTTGTGGGCGACAGTACTTTATTTGCCTAATATATACTGTTGGCTCAAACAACTACTATCACATTTATACTCATAATTAATTTAACCGTCACAGTGATATATTTATAATTCAACTGTATTATACCCTTTATATATTCTCTCAAGTTGCTTATGAATATTTGCAGTTCATTTACATGTTGAGATTCAAGCCCCATCACACAATAAAGCCTATTTTCTGCTATTTCTCTATGACGGATGAACCTGTGCTTCCATGGAACTGTGGTGGACTGACTGAGCAGTGGGATGAGTTGAGGGGTTTACCAGTGAGATGAGTTGAGCATATGAAAAGTGGGATGAGTTGAGCGGATGACCAGTGAGATGAGTTGAATGGATGAGCAGGGGGGTGAGTTAAGTGGATGAAAAGTGGGATGAGTTGAATGGATAAGCAGTGGGATGAGTTGAGCGGATAAGCAGTGGGATGAGTTGAGCAGATAAGCAGTGGGATGAGTTGAGCGGATGAGCAGCGGGATGAGTTAAGCGGATGAGCAGTGGGATGAGTTGAGCAGATGAGCAGTGGGATGAGTTGAGCGGATGAGCAGTGGGATGAGTTGAGCGGATGAGCAGTGGGATGAGTTGAGTGGATGAGCAGTGGGATAAGTTGAACAGATGAGCAGTGGGATGAGTTGAGCGGATGAGCAGTGGGATGAGTTGAGTGGATGAGCAGTGGGATAAGTTGAACAGATGAGCAGTGGGATGAGTTGAGCGGATGAGCAGTGGGATGAGTTGAGTGGATGAGCAGTGGGATGAGTTGAGCGAATGAGCAGTGGGATGAGTTGAGTGGATGAGCAGTGGGATACATTGGTGTAGCTGTGCCCGAGAGTGAAACGGCTTTTGGACTTAGAAGGCTGCTGGAGTAGAATTAGCTGGAGTTGGGATTACTGAAGGAGAACCTGCCTCTGTAGCAAGGAGATCCCTTTTGGGACAGGAAACTGGTGAGAGATAGAAACTGTATATTTTTAGGCATTAAACCCTGATTAAACGGCTGTTGTGCAGTAGGTGCTAGTCCAATTAGTTAACTTGTTAGGGTTCAGACTGTATCCGGTGTTTTGCAATGTTTAAAATAGTCCAGTGCCATCATGTGGAGGGGAAGATTGTTTATATTGTGGACAGTATAGTTTTTTTTTATAAATTGCTGTACAAACTGTGTCTTGTCTTTGCCTGTCCACTGCCATACCTTCATTACCTGCTATATGTACCAATGTTGTAGGTATAACAGATTATAGATATATAACTCTTATAAGTAGACAATTGTAATTTTTGTAGCTGCCAACCAATAAGAAGCCACATATAAGAAAAACTCACATAGCTACTGGTTGCAGATTTTTTTAAATATTGGGAATAGGAGTAGATAGAAACATGGGTGACATTTTAGAAGATACAAGCATTATTTGGGGTGAGTAAGAAAGATGGCAGCATCGTCCCCTTCACAGAACTGACATGTCAGTGGCTGGAGTTAGAAGCATTTTTGATACTTAGAATGAAGATTTTCACATTCCTGTGTGAAGACCTGAAGATGAGGAAAGTTTCCTTCAGTTGAGTGATGAGAATGTGGACCGATGATCACACGGCTGCATATGTAGCAATGTGTCAGGCAATCTATCACATGATAGCAGCATGAATGGTGCCTTTATACCATCAATTGTCACAATGATGTGACATAAATGAAGGATGCTTTCTATGGTTGTCCATTTTCCAGTCATGCTGCTCTTACATCAGCAATTGTCCAGTGCACAAAACAGACCCTTAAATAATTGTTCACAGCAGCCATGCAATCATGGCATCAGTGTAGTGAATAATGTTGAATGGATCCGAACAGCCCTGGATGGACCTCATTGACTACAATGGGGCCCATCTGCTTCCCCCCCCCCCAGCTGCCTGGCTTTTGGATCGAAGAAAAAGCACTGCACGTGCAGCACACCAGTCGTAGGAAGTATTAAGCAAAGAGGGGAAAGGAGGTGGTAGTCACGGTGGCTCTGCTGCTCTTCTTGGCAAAGTGGAAAAAAGGCCTGCTAAACATTTCTTGGTATTTGTGTACTCACACTTAGAAGTTCTACCTTCCCACTGCACTGCCTATTGTAGATGTTCCCTATGAAACACTTTGTGAAGATGTTCTCCCTGTAACTCCCCGGTCTCCATCTCTGGCTGTCTTCTCTCCATGAACTCCAGGACTAGACTCCCTCCATGGTTGGGCTCCAGGACTAGACTAAAAAACCCCGCCCACTCTCTACCTTTTATACTTATCCTGTCCACCAATCTTGAGCTAGGGGAACTCTCTCTATCCAATACCAGACTAGCTAGGGGTGACTGACAGTTGTGAGAGAAGGTTAGGGTGTCTTATGCCCAGTCATGCAGTGTTAAGTAGCATAAACACATCTAATTGACACATTTAAAGTCATACACACATAATTTCACACAGTTTACATATTTAAAGATATATATACACATATTTTACATGAGTTAGCAATAGCACTGCTGTGGAAACCCAACTCTGGGGTACTACACATACAGTGCCTTTTCTTCTGGTATTTTGAGCCAGATATGTACCAGAACCTCCGGACAGTTCTGACGCAGATATGAAACCAGCCTTTCCCTAGCTTGAGAGACACATTCAAAGATACAAATGGTGTTGAACTACATTAAGTTCTACATGTTTTTCCAGTTGTACTCTGCAGTTACATTCACAAGCATAAACAAATGTATGCAGACTTTCTGTTGACCATGATCACTATGATAGTCAAGCCAGCTCTTGCCATTACTGCCCAATGTCAACTAGGCTATTTCATAAAGCTCAAGTTTAGTCAATTCCAGAACAACATACTGCTAGCAACATCAGAAAAAATCCAGATATTATGAATGCATTTTCTATAGTCGAAATTACACTGATTCTAGTCTCATGGCTAGAAGGACTGGAGGAAACTGCATGGTGAAGCCACCTTGGTGCCAGAGGTCCCTTTTGCCCCCCCTTTAATTAGATAGTCATTTCTTAAAGAAAGCAAGTATCAACTTTTAAATAATACAGTAAGTTTCTGCCTTGAATCTATCTGATAACACCGGAATACATTATTTTTGTTACTTCTAGAAACAAGAGATCACAACGCATAACTAGAATATAATTATATTATTTATGCCTTGCTGCATGCAATAGTATAGTCTCTAGATGGACATGTAAATTATACCTGACGTTAAAATGCAAGGGATTAAAAGCATATGTTTGCAGTCGCAAGACTTTTTAGTTTTTGCTTTGAGAGATGGAAGATAATCGTATTTTCATGGCATTTTTCCTTTTTTTATTTTTAACAAAAATCTAATCTTATAAATGGATAAATTCTCAGCATGTAAATATGTCAATCTGGAGAATATGCTCTGACAGCAGAGTAGTCTATTGTTCATTTTAGCATGCCATAAATCAACATAGTAAAAAAAATAAAATTAAGACAGTAAAAACATTTAAATTCTGTGGGCTAAAAGAATTGTGTCTTTCACTGCTATGGCGTCAAAAAGAGGCATATCTTTCTATATAATCCTTTTGGGGATTCATTCTCAATATGTTAAGAAGAATCAACTTTGTAAAGTGACTTTTTTTTAAAATTTTCAATTTCATCTACTTATTCTGGGACCACTTAGAAGCACTTAAGGGAATAATCTTAGATGTATACAAAATATGATGGATAGAGCTATCCAATTTTTAACTCACACTTTTGTACAGGATTTCAAGTCTGATAGAGAAGAAATAATCTACCACAATCACATGGGATAAGGAATCGGATAAGTCCTTTTGTGAGGCGAACAAGTATTAACCAACACTATTCTTATTAAGAGCATAAAACAGCACAAACTGGATGATTCTTCACTGTTCTCCAATTTTGTAAATATAACCGTTTATTGATCGAAAATTCCTATAATTTTGTACCTTTTGGGTTTAATTACTCATGACAAAGACATAACTAGGTTTTTATTGCCTTCGGAAATGATTCAGTCCATTGCTGTAATCTTGTTTCTAAACATCCCAAACAAGACGGAAAGATTTGTTTTAGACGCTTACTGACCACCTGCACCCAGCGTACGTATCCCACTAACTGGCCTCTGCTACTGTTCCCCTTCCCTACTCATGCAGAAAGGATTACTTTCTCAATCTTAACCCTTTCCTATCTAATTTTGGATTCAAGGTTTCTTAAAAGGCTTTCGCTTTTTGCTGTTATACAATGGTGCCATCTGCTGGCTAAAGCCAGTGTGTTTGTGCCAGAGAGCCTCCAACAGCAGAGTGGCTGGCAAGAGACGGTAAGAATACCCTGTCAAACATCTGAATGCAGCTGTACAGGCTTCATTCAGAATGTAGAAAGACGCCAGACAGTGGATTGGAAAGGGTTAAAAATGACGAGCTGTATTCCTCACTGCTATACTTTCTATACAGTTATCAAGGCTCACCGTCTGTTTTGGATCAGGGCCATAGTGACATCACAGTGTTAGCCCCGGCCTATGTGATCTACACACTAGCGCATGCTCAGTGTCATTTTGGCATTGGTTTCCAGCATAAACAATTCTCTGCAGGTCATTGTATGGATTGGTTGGGTAGGAAGTATGTTGCGCAGCCAATCAGTGCTTGTCTATACACATTTATTCCAGCTCCTCCTCTCGGAGGCTATACTTTTCGTTTGAAGGTGTTTCTGGTCCTGTCCTGTTCTACAGTTTAGATAACTCTGCTTGGCGATAGTGTTATCTGGGGTGTTGTAAAATCTATCACCTGATGTATTGCATTGATATATCATCTGATTTATTGTGTGTAGGCTCTTAATATACAGTCATAAGATAAAGCTATGAGAGTATCTTACATCGATCAGTATGCAGTAAGAGCCAAGATACTGATTTACCCTGATGTAAAACCTAAACTTGGGTCTCATGGTATATTATTTCATATACTTTAAAATAAAATGTTTATTAATATTTTGAGTTTTCCTTTTCAAATGGCATGAGCGGTCTACTTAGCAAAGCTCCTAAGTACTATAACAGAGAACCTTTATTAAGACTTAATAAAGATGCCAGTTACATGGTGTAGTGCACCATGTTGGGCAGCATCAGATGGGCTTCCTGAACATTCTAAGTCCCCCAGATAAAATACAAAAGGCATGAGAGCCTATGTTCAATTGAAACCTCTCCACATCCTACTATATACCTTTTATGCCATATGGACTCCATTATGTAAGTCAGAGAGAAGTGCAGCAAAAAGCAGCTATCACTTTAGCAGACTTAATGTGACTTTGTAATACGCATTCATCCATTCAGTGAATGGGCGCCATATAATATTGCATTATGAGTGATAACAGCTGATTGTCAAAGGTTAGAAAAGTCAGATCAATGGTCATCAGCTGATCACAGTGGTGGCTTCTTTCTAAAAAGGAGTTATCTAGATGGAACAAGCCCTTTAAATCCATGTAATGGAGTGGTGTACACATTTTTGTAGAAATAATAAGCTAGTTAGACTATCTTAGGAGGCATTATGGCTTTTTTGGATAACTTTAATAGACATAACCCAAAACATTAGGTGTCAGAAACATATTCAAAATGCATATGGCTCCTAAGATCCTGAATTGCAGTAGTAGTTAGCAAATCCTATAAGGTATTCTGGCACCTTTGAACCACTATGATACGACAAACAAAGGATGTTAGAAGCCTTTTCTGGATTTGTCTTTAAACCTTGAATGGAGATGGTGTACTTAAGGAAGGGAAGTTTAGACTTCTCAAAGTAACATTTATCCAGTTTAGCATAAAGTCAAATCTCATGGTTGGGCTATAAATGCGTTTGTACTGCCGATGAGAAGAAAGATCTTTAGAGAAGACAAAGGTGTTGTCCTGAGGTACCAAGATGCTAAGATAGAGAAGGTCACAAAAACCCTCTTTGACAAAATGTTGAAAGCATGAGGGGTATGACCAGGTATTTGTAAGGTACATTAAAGTTCTTGAAGGCCATTTGGAAGATTAACTTTATGGTCCATTAAGGTGTTGAAGTTGATGAAGACTTTTTTCCTGTCTAAATAGGCTGCCAGAATGGCTTTACATCCAGTTACCTTGGCAACCACCAGTCTCAGACTGTTGATGTCTTCGTTGAGAGCCCAGTTGACAGGGAAACACGACACACACATAAGAGGAGGAGGAGATGCCCTGGAATGGGTAGAGAGATGTGTCAGTTTTGTAAAGATGTAACATATTTACAGGGGTTGCCTGAGTTTGTTTTAACTGATAACCTATCCTCTAGATAGTTACCATGTAGCAGATACACTATTATTTGGACCTATCCTCTAGATAGGTCATTAGTAGTTGATGGATGGGGGCCGCTGTTCAAGAACCACGTCCATCAGCTGATCATCTGGCTGTCCAGTGCAGTGGGCCAGATGTTGTCATCAGTGGACAAGAGACTTTACTCCTATTCAAATCGGTGGGAGCGCCGCATTGCTACTGCACTTCCTGCTCCTGTTGCAGGACATCCTGTTCTGGGCAGGAAGTGCAGCAGAAGTGCTGCTCTTCCATTGATCATCAGTCGAAATAAGCCCAGGCTACTCCTTTAACCTCTATATTGATATTTTTGGCAGTGCTGTATAAACAGTCCCCTATATAAATGGGCTCCAATACACTTTGCATGTCCATAGTACAAACTTTAAAAATGATTTGCTTTTTATAATCCTAATCCTTTATTTCTTGGTTTGAATTATTGTATGAGCTAATGTGATATGGCAATAAATGTAGCAGATTTGTTTCCAATTACCCTAAGCACTCTAGGGAATACAAATCATTTTGTGGTTGGAGTGTTTTTCTCTAAACCAACGTGGTGGTTAGTTCCAAACCATAATGTAAACTTCTCTCCTAAATCCTACAGAATTATTCTGGATTCAATTTAGAGGCTATAATCATAGTTTGGCTCTGCAGAAATACCAGGCATCACAACAAAAGAACTAAAAACATAATAGAACTCAGGATAGAATAAATCACATTAACATAATGAAATAATCAAGTGAACCACAAAACCGTAATTTTGCATATTATGAACCATACAAACTAAGAGAGGAATGCAGATGTTGTTTGAAAAGTAGAGCAAATAATTATTATATATAATATATAATAATGGTAAATGGAAACAGAACACCAACATTTCTTACAAGGCATAACACTAGACATGAACTGAGAAATAATACAAATTGCAAGTAATTATGAGCTGGGTTCTAAATGATATAAAACTGAAACAACAAGAGCCACAATTTTACTCTGCTGGATGTCAAATCACCCGGTGATCTTCACACTTATATGTTCCACATTTTAAATTATAATAAAAATCCTATGACTATTCATTGAATCCATATGACTTATGTAGGATATAGGAATTTATTTGTGCAATGGTTCAGGATAAAAAAACCAAAACATTGTTTTTTTAAAAAAACAGACACGCTTAAAATATTGGCGGCTTACTATGTGTACGTGGGGGGCGAGTGTGAAAGAAAGTTCAGACAAGAATTACATTATTGCAATCTGTGTCTCTTCACCTATGCATTATAGTAGTTCAGGGTGGTGGTGGTGGTGGGGGGGGGGGGGGGGTCATGGTGACATTTCTTTTGAAGGGGTTTCTGGGACTTCGATATTGTAGATCATCAATATCAGATCAGTGGGGTTCTGAATCCCAGGACTACTGCTGATGAGCTGTCCAAAGAGGCTGCAGTGTTCTGAGTTGATTGATTACTAGGCATAGCTCTTAAGAACTGCAACTCCCTGCTGTTCAGCCTCATTCTAATCTGCAACACCAGACATAACTGCTGCCATAGATACAGTGTTGAGTCTGCTAAATAATGAATGGGATGTGCCACTAGTCAGAGTGTTGCAACCCCATCAGTCAACTAATCAGCAAGGGTGCCAAGAAGTGGACCTCTACTGATCTCTTAATAATTGACTGTAAGTAACTGAGCAAAGAGGGCACAGAAGACTAAGGCCTTATGCAGACAGCTGCATTTCCTGTCATTGTGCTGTCCACATATTTTATGGACAGCACATATTTTATGGCCTGCACATGGACACATTATAGCCAATTATGCTATTCATGAGCGCTGCTGTAACATCTGGTAAAACTAATTAGAACAACTGGGGGGGGGGGTAAGTTCTGCGTCCAAAGATAGAGTCAAGACAGTGGGTAGGTCTTTTTGGACTAACCAAGAATTCTATATCACAGTGTAGTGAGGAGTGGAGAAATTGACAAGCTAGTGTACAAGAAATATCTGAACCAGACTAGTCCTTCAAGTAGAGCACCTGCCCTGAAAAAGGCAACCCCACTATGGAAGAGATCCAATCTGAGGCACACCAATAACACCTTTCCATTAAAGGGGTTCTGACATGAATAATGTTTCTATGCTTTAGCAGCCATTGTTCCCTGGTCTGCCTAATGGACACAGGGAACCCACGGTTTAATGGCTGCTAAAACATAGAAACATAATACTTACCTTGTCTCCTGTTGTTGTTGACATGGGGGGGTCATCTCCCAGCAGGCGCTGCTCTTCCTCTTCTTCCTCCACGAGCCGCGCTGCTCCGGGATCGCGCACATGCGCAGAGGAGAGGTGCCCTCTGACAGGAGTCAGGACAGGCCGCGTCTCCACTGCGCACGCGCAGAATCTTGGAGTTCAGCCAGGACGGACAGGCCGCCCACAGCAAGCACTGCTTGTGACGTGCTTGCTGTGGACGGCCCGTCCTTTCACCTCGGAAGTGGTTGACGGACGGAGCAGAGCCGGAAGCGGTCATTTTGACCGCTCCTGCTCTGCTTCTACAAGCCACAGAAAAGATGCCGGCTGGAGGGGACATGCCTGGCGATCGGTCCTAGCCAGGCAAGGTGAGTACAATTTTTTTTTTTTTATGTCAGAACCCCTTTAACACTAAATTACAGAGACATGTGAGCCCTAAGTACGAAGCTAAGTGTGGCAGGAATACTGAATGTAGGTTATCTGGGCTCTTAAACACAGGATTTACTGGCACAGTGTGATGGCTAGTACATAGCACAAATTACTGGCAACACTTGTATCAAGAGATCAGTTTTAATACCTTTGGAAACTGCTAGGCTGACTGGGCTGAAAGGCAACCTAGCCAGCCTATCAGTGCTGACAACAGACAGAGATGTCACTCCCTTGGTGTCTAATGCAGAATAACTCTATGCATGCATCGGCCAGTGCACCACAAAGTCTTGGCCTGCCATGCAGACGTCACCCTGGACCTATCCGCACAACCTGGAATTAATGGCACAGTTGGTGCCATGACAACTGCATGTCTTACTTTGGTCCATATCATGGAAAAAGAGTAGGACATGAAATGTCCATTGTCCCTGCAGTATGGACAGTACAAGGATGGGTGTCTATTTGCTATCCGGCATGAGTTGAACACAAAATTCTTTGGTGCAACTCACATACAGCCATCTGAATGTAGGCTTACCTGAGGACTTTGCAGCTTCTGTTTCCTGAATTAAGTTGAACCGCTCCTGCCTTCTCCTTTTCAGGCTACATAGTGCTCAATGATAGCACTCAATCATGTGACCACTGGGTGTTGCCTGCCACAGGTTCCTAGCAGTCCCAGATGAGCCCTGCCAGTGACTACTGTCACTACAGGGGATGTTTTTCCCTGTAACTGTTGCTCATATGGATGCCCCAGTTACAGTGGAAAAGTGTTGAAATAAAAAGAAGACAATGTGAATGTCCCCCAGAGGTCTTATATGACATAATGGGGGACATACATTAAAAAATATAGTTACAAAAACAAATACAAAAAAAACTCACAAGAAGAGAATTAAAATATGTATATATAAAAAAAAGATAGTGACCCACCATTGATGCCAACCAAAACCGTAACCATATGCATCCTGTAATCCGATTCTAGGCTAATTATATATCAAAACATCCAAAACAAAATGAGGAACCCATTTCTGTACTTAACTTTAGAGTATATATACTAATTTTAAAAATAAAGAACTAGAAATTAAATTTTTTAAAATTTGTTAAAATCTTTTTACCCCTAATAAACTAAAAAACTGAAGCAAATTAAGTGAAAGAAGATATAAAAAAATAGCCCTATATGTCATGGGAAAAAACACTGCAAAAACAATTTTGGCAGCTGAAGAAAAAAAGGGCAGCAAAACCATCACATGGGTAAAATCCCCCCCAAAAATGGCTAGTCCTTTAGGACCAAAACACCCTGGTCCTTAAGGGCTTAAATACAAGATATTAGATAAACAGGAGATATGTTGCAGTATCGTAAACAATCAATGGAACAGTCACAATTCTGTAATCATAGTCATCAGAACGTCTATAGCCTGCATATTAGAGGTGAATGTATAATATACACATTAGAAGATTCATATATTTACAGACTTATGATGGATTTGTGTTCATTTCTCCTTAAAAGTGTTAAGTACAACAAAACTAAAGTGGTTTAAGGAAGTCAACGATTGGAGGCGTTGATTTATACGTTCAAACTCTTTCATCTTTCTCAGCTCTTCCAAACAAATCATTCTGACTCATCCAAATATCTGTACTCTGTCCTCCAAACCTCTTAACATCCATCGTACCGCCTGTACTTCCTAACAGGAAGAATGATAGATATGAATATTGGGAAGAAGCTTAGAACTGTTCCACAACAGTGTGAAATCTAAGGGTGCGAACATATTATGCAGCTGCTATCCAGTCTTTGTTTAACTTAATTAGAAAATGCCACTGATACTAATAAAAGGGTAAATATCCAGTAATTTGTTGGTTTGCAGAGCAGGAGGCTCATACATTTTCGTTTTGCTAGTTCAAGGCATCTGCTGTATTACTATTTTAACACTTGCCAGAAATCAACACCGATTGGATGATACATAATAACCATTTTCCATTTAATGTACAACCATAAAGATGCATAGCAAAAGTGAATGCACGAACAAACAGTGACAGCAGTTTTAGACTGCGGTTCTCTGAGGTCACCAGAGGGAATTACTACCCTCCACTTGTACAGAACATGTGCATTTTCATTGCTAGTTGCATAATTTAATTGCACACACAGGACATATAATCAATTAGGTCAAACTGAAATTTTTGTGAATTAACCAATAATAAATTGACTGTTGTGATTGGCTTCAAAATCAGAATCAAAGTCCAAGTGGGGATTTCTGTTGGACCTTTGTTTTAGAATGGGGGTCAACTAGAAAATCATCTGCTACCCTGGTAGTGGTAGACCATTCCAACCATTCTTTTACGCTACTTTAATTTTATAATCAATGAAGCCCCCTTCTTACAGGATTCACTTAGGTGACACATTTACGTCATTGATAAATCTAGCAAGGACCCAGGCTATTGGCCAAGAGAGGCATCATCATCTCAAGAGGCTTCATACATCATTGGAGAATATGAGAAATCTATAGCAGAGACAACACACAGGCCTTGTGTCCCACTATAATCAATTTAGAGACCACAAAACATTTACATCCCTATCAGTGGACTAATTAAGTATTTACTCCCCTACTCATTCTGTTTTGGTATTAAGTGCAAATTAATCACACCATGTCTGTGCTTTTTCATGTATATATATATATATATATATATATATACACACACACACAGTCATACATCTACTTTCGTCGCCTCTGTCTTTCGCCGGTTTCCAGTTTTGCCAATTCTTCAGTGCAGAATCTTGCCTCTTCTCTTGTCGCCTGCTTCTAGTTTCACCAGCGTCCACCAGCCCACGTGACCTCGCTACTGACGTCACGGCCATTTATGGATTGCTCCAATCACAGCTATTCATGGATAAATGGCTGTGATTGGAGCATCCAGTGCTGGCTGTGATTGGCTGAGCGGGTTGTCACTCAGCTGACTGAACCAATCAGAGAAATCTCTTGCTGGAGGCAGGGGATTTCAATCCTGTCACTAGCAAGATGCTCTGCCAGCTTGACAAGTGCCCAGCAGCCTGCATGGAGCTCCGGAGAGGCCCCTGGGACACCGACGGCACCTGCTAGGTGAGTATATTGATTTTTTTTTCTCTAGCAGTGTAGTTAGAGCATTTAGCACTGCCAAAACCACGGTACCAAGTTGTGCCGTATTTTCAGCAGTGCTGAAACCGCTGCCCATTTATTTCAATGGGCATGCAGGGCTGAAAACGCTTGTGTGAACAGCCCCATTGAAATGAATGAGAGCGTTGTACAGCATTTAAAAAGCAGCGCTAAATGCTGTACAAGAATGTGGTTTTGTATGTTTTTTGGAATGTCTAGAATGAATGGATTTACATTGATTCCTATGGAAATAATTAACTCTAGTTTCGAATTTAGCGGATTGCTTTTGGACGGATTACCAATGAAACTAGAGGTTTGACTGTATGTATCTATTCCATTTAGCCCGAGGAAGAAGAATCCTAAGTAGGTTTAAAAGCTTGCTGTAACATCATGTATTTTTGTTGGCCATTAAAAGGTATCGTATCTACAAGATTACTTGGTTTCTCTTAGGCCTTAGTCAGACGGGTGTTTTTAGCCGCGATTTGCGCATGCGCATGCGTCCGGCGATTTTTTAAAACCATTGCTTTGCAATGGTATCGGACACATGAGCGCTTTTTATGCGCTCGTCCGATAAATTATAGAACAAAAAATCGCAGATCACACCTATCTGCGATCTGCGATTCCTGTTCTCTTCTCTATATGCGCTCAATGGGGCCGGTGGCAGCAGCGCCGACCCCATTGAGAACATATAGAAGACAAATCATTCTTCTCTGCCACAGCTGTAACAGCTGTGACAGAGAAGAACAATGTTTGCCCATTGAATTCAATGGAGCCAGCAATACAGCAGGTTCCACTGAAAGCAATGGGCTGCCGGCGTGCGCGGGGTGAATTGTCGGGAAGGGGTTAAATATATAAACCCTTCCCTGCAATTGATCCTAAAATGTGTTAAAATAAAAAAAAATTGTATACTCACCTTTCCGCTGCAGCCGGAGTCCAGCCGCGGCCGCTGTCAGTTCTCCTGAACTGCTTCTCGGCACTATTCAGCCGGCGGGGCTTTAAAATCCCCGCCTGCTGAATGATCTGCCTCTGATTGGTCACAGCCCTGACCAATCAGAGGCTAAAAACACTCACACACCCATTCATGAATTCATGAATGGGTGAGTGACTGCTGCCTCTCAGCGCTGAGCCAATCAGGGGCAGGTCTGACTCACATCCATTCATGAATTCATGAATGGGTGTGAGTGAGGCATGCCTCTGATTAGCTCAGCGCTGAGCCAATCAGGGGGCAGGTCTGACTCACACCCCCTTTACACCCACTGCAGGACGGCCGCTCGGAGCTCCGGCTCCCGGCAGAAGGTGAGTATACAATTTTTTTTTATTTTAACACATTTTAGGATTAATTGCACGGAAGGGCTTATATATTTAAGCCCTTACCGACAATTCATCCCGGGCTCGCCCGCAGCGCATTGCTTTAAATGGAGACGGCTCTATTGCCGTCTCCATTGAATGCAATGCGCTGGACAGCTCCGGCCTGTTTCTAATGAAACGCAGCTAGGAGCAGATTTTCGGGTGATTTTCGGGCGACTTGCGCGCACCGGTCACGCGATTTGCGGATGCGCATCCGTCATGCGATCCGCAAATCGCGCGAAAAAACGCCCGTCTGACTAAGGCTTTACTGAGAACAATCACATTTACTGGTTAACACCATACCAAACTTTTTTCTTTTTGCAAAATAGGAATACGTGGCAATATGTTGAAATTGATTTTGTCACATTGCTCTGCTCCCTTGGCTAGGGTCTGGGTGAATGGTATTCTTGCTGAGAACAATCACATTGTGTCCGTGACTAGAATGGTGTATAATGGTGACATGTATTTTTCCTGCCCATGTGCATAACCTTACATTTATCAGAATTAAACCTCATTTGCCACTTTTCTACCCAAGCCCCCAACTTACCAAAGTCTATTTGCAACCATATATTTTCCTCACTTGTCTTAATTACTTTACATAGTTTAGTATCATCTGCAAATATTGATATTTCACTGTGCAATCCTTCTACCCGGTCATTATTTAAATATATTAAAATGAATAGGACCGAATGCTGACCTCTGTGGTGCTCCACTAGTAACAGTGACTCAATCAGAGTATGTACCATAAATAACCACCACCTGCTTTCTATAACTGAGCCAGTTGCTTAACCACTTACACATTCTCACTGAAACCAAACATTCTCATTTTATACACCAACTTTATATGAGTACAATATCAAACGCTTTAAAAAATCAAGATATACAACATCCAGTGACTCTCCCCAGTCCAGTCTAAACCTTACCACCTCGTAGAAACTAATTAGATTGGTTTGACAGGAGCAACCCCTCATAAACCCGAGCTGATATGAAGTTATACAGCTATTTTAATTAAGGTACTCCAGAATAGCATCTTAGAAATCCCTCAAGTTGTTAAAAGTTAAACCTGTAGTTTCCAGGTTTGCTTTTTGACTCATTTTTGCATATTGGCACCAAATTTAAGAACCAGTGGTCTGTCTATCACATTACTTATTTCCTTAGAACCCGGGTGTTAGGGATTGAACCTGGGACCTCCTGCACTCCAGTTAATAGCTCTCCCTGCTGAGCCATCCAGGCTTTGGACCTTTCCCCTACATACGTTTTGCCTTGTTCTCAGATCCTACAAACCCAGTCCCTGTTCTAGCTCCACCTGGTTCCTGATTTGGCTGATCATAATTCCCCCCCAGTGGTCCCCAAGCAGTCATAATGCCCCCCTCCCCCCCAGCGGTTCCGCCAGTAGTAATAATCCCCCCCCAGGGATCCCACAACAGTGATAATGCCCCCCTCTCCCCCAGCGGTTCCCTCAGCAGTCTCCTAGCAGTACTAATACCCCCCCAGGGGTCCTACAGCAGTGGTAATGCCCCCTCCCCCCAGCGGTCCCCCAGCAGTCATAATGCCCCCCAGCCCCACATACTTACTCCTCCTTCTCGTGGAAGCGCCGCTTCTCTTCTGCCTGATCGCTGGTGCACACTGACGTCAGTGTGCTGTCGGATGCCTCCTCCCCATGCTCTCGCGGAACCAAGTAGGAGATGTCGGGGGACGGGAAGGAGGATCCCGGCTGAACACTGACGTCACAGTGTGAGCCGGGATCAGCGCAGATAGCAGCACTGAGTGAATGCCAGCAGGGGAGCCGCGGCCCCTGCAGGCATTCACTAATGTGGTGAGTGGCCGATGGCGATGCATGCCAGCAGGGAGGGCTCTGCGTGCCGCCTCTGGCACGCGTGCCATACGTTCGCCACCACTGGGCTATACGATAGATAGATCACTTCAAGTTTGGCCCATTAAGATATCACTCCACTATCGGCCCTATGGTCTCATGTTGTGCTTCTCCCCTAGTGCAGTCAAGTGATCTTTTTTTGGTCTCTCTGCTTACCCCACTACTGGGCAATGTTGATTTTCCCTTCTGGATTAGACGATCTGGTGTTCTGGTTTTGGATCGAAGCTAATAGATTTTAGGTTATGCATTTCAAGGAGGACTTTTTCTGACCATCTGTTGCTTCTATCTCTGCCATAATGGAGAGCTTTTCAGTTGAGACACTACTGTGCCTCATGCCTGCCTCTAGCCTCCTTTGCTCTTGAGATATCTGACTTAGAAAAACTCTGCCTGGGGTCAGGTGTAATATGCCACCCGTTATCCATTTTGTATCATGCTTCAGAGATCTGGTGATGATTTTTTTTCAATCTCTCACAACGTGAGGCCAATCTTGGCCTCTCCTTCACCCCAGAGCGGAGTCTGAAAATACTTACCCTGGCTCAGAAACTGTCAATTAGCTCTTGCTATCAAGAGGCCATCTTTAAATTATTGACACAATAGTACAGAGTTCCCTCTTATTTGCATGCCCTATTGTATTATGAGAGTCAATCATATATTGCTTTTGGAGGATCTTATCTCTACCATACATGATTTATAAGACAGACAGGTACCATAGCCTGTCAATCAGCTCCTCATAAGGCAGCCTGTCTTAGTAAAACAATGTTTTGACTCTGCTTCAGGCTTCGAGGGATGCAGGTTATCCTCCTCCCAGTTCCCCATCCCCCCTTCCCTTTTTTTCTTCTTTCTCTTGCACTCCCTTCTCATTCACTTCCTATTCTCTTATTTTTCTTCCTCCCTGTTCTTAAGTCTTGACATATACAATGTTTTTTTTTAAATTTGTTATGTTGTTGCCCTGAACAAATTTTAAAAAATATCAAATTTTTCCTCATCATTCTGCACTCAATACTCCATAATGACAAAGTAAAAGCAGAACGTTAAAAATCTCTGCAAATTTTGAAAATTTTAAAACTAACATTTCGTTTTGGCCTAAGTATTCAGACCCTTTGGTATTACACTTAAAATTTATCTCTGGGGGCCTCCCATTTGTCTTGATTGTCTCTGAGATGCTTCTACACCTTGTTTGGAATCTGCCGCCTGTGGTAAATTTAGTTGCTTGGACATAATGTTAAAAGACACACTCCTGTCTATATAAGGTCTCACAACTCACAATGCATATTACAGCAAAAACCAAACCCTGAGGAGGAAAGAACTGCTTGTTGAGTTCAGAGACAGGATTATGTGGAGGTACAGATGAGGAGAAAACTACAAAATTTTATGCTGCACTGAGAGTTCCAAGAGCACATGGGCCTCCATAATTCTTAAATGGAAAAGGTTCAGAACAATGACTCTTTTTAGATCTAGCCTAACCACCAAACTAAGCAATTGGGAAAGAAAGGTGTTGGTAAGAGAGGTGATAAAGAAGTCAATGGTCACTCTGGCTGAGCTCCAAAGATCTTATATACAGAGGGAAGACACTTCCAAAAAACAACCATCCCTGCAGCACTCCACCAATCTGGGTTTTATGGCATAGTGGCCAGAAAGAAGCTGCTCCTTGGTAATAGACACATCAAAGCCTGCCAAAAGCACCTTAAGGAGAGAGATTGTGAGGAACACGATTCTCCCGTCTGTTGAAAGCAAGATCAAACTTCTTGGCCTTAATTCTAAGCGTTATGTCTGGAGGAAACTAGGCACTAATCCTCACCTGTCCAATACCATCCCGGAGTTAAGCATTGTAGTGACATCATCATGCTGTTGGGGTGTTGATGGAAGCTGAATGGAGCAAAGTACACATATATTCTTAATGAAAACCTGATGCAGAGCGCAAGGGAACTCAGACTGGGCAGAAGGTTAACTTTCCAACAAGACAATGATCTTAATCACACAGTGAAGACAACACAGGAGTGGCGTAGGGACAACTCTGTGTATGTCCTTGAGTGACTCAGCCAGAACCCTGACTGGAAACCAATCGAACATCTCTGCAGAGACCTGAAAATTAATGTCTACACACAGTCCCCATCCAAGCTCATAGGGCTTTGGTGGACGGCAGAGAAGAATAGCAGAAAATCATAAGTGCAACCTTATGGCATAATACCCAAGAAGACTGGAAGCTGTAATCACTTCCAAAGGTGCTTCAACTAAGTACTGAGTACAGGGTGTGAATACTAATGTCAATGCAAAATGTTAGTTTTTAATAAAATTAAAAAAATTACAAAGATTTTTAACATTCTGTTTTCACGTTGTCATTATGGAGTATTGAGTGAAAAACTTGAATGTTTTGGATTTGTACAAGGCTACAAGATAACAACATGTAAAAGAAGGATAAGGGTTTGATTTTTGCCAAAGAAGCAAGCAGTGAATGATATAATGGTGACACTGTCTCTTGTTATCAGTTTACAAAATACGTGTATATGTGTATTGCATGTTCAGCACCAATACGTTTTAATGGGAGTTTCCATACAAAAAAAAAAGTGTATTTTGTATATAGCACTAGTTAAAAGTTTGGAAACGCCTTTTTATTCCATGTTTTTTCTTGTTCTATTTTGTGCTGGTTTGGCTTGTGCTCAGTGGGACCATCATTTGTTTTTCAACAAGACAATGACCCCAAACACACACCTTCTAGCTATGTAAGGGGTAGTTGACCAAGTAAGAGAGTGATGGAGTGCTACGTCAGATGACATGGCCCCTACAATCAGTAGGCCTAAACCCAATTGAGAAAGTCTGGGATGAGAAAAGTGAACTGAAAGCAGGCAACAAGTCCTCAGCACCTCTGGGAACATCTTCAAGATGGTTGAAAACCATTCCTGGTGACTAACTCAGGAAGCCGACTGAGAGAATGCCTCGAGTGTGCAAATCTGTCATCAAAGCTAATGAGGGCTACTTTGAAGATTCTAAAATATAAAACATATTCTGGTTTTATTAAAACTTTTTGACAACTTAATTCCATATGTGTTCCTTCATATCTTTCAGGCCTTCAATAGGAATGTTCAATGTAGATAATAGAAAAACCTGGAATGAAATGGTGTGTCCAAACGTTTTACTAGTACAATAGATAGATAGATAATAAGCGATAGATAGATAGTCAGCGAAAACTCAAAGAAAGCCAGCAGCACTCACCAACTATACCATAAATTGGTGGAGTGAAGATATAGTGCAGATGTTTGCCTTAATAGAACCAGATCCTGAGTTCAAAGTGACAGTCCAGTAGATTAGTAATACAGGCAGCATCAATGGTGTAGAAGTCAAAAAGTTAAAAACCTTTATTCCCCATGGTACGTCAAGAAACCGCAACATTTCGACCCATAATGGGTCTTTGTCAAGCTCGTTTCATGCACAACAGACACAACATATATACACATGCAATGTAACACCCACCTCCACGTACTGACCGATAGTCTGAAAGGTTTCAGGGTGATGCAGACGCATTGGGGGCCATGATGGAAGCGGAGCCGCCGCTGCATCACCATGACAGCTTGACAAAGACCCATCGGGGTTCAAAACGTTGCGGTTTCTTGACGTACCATGGGGAATAAAGGTTTTTAACATTTTGACTTCTACACCATTGATGCTGCCTTTATTATTAATCTAATGAGAGAGAGAGAGAGATAGGAGAGAGATAAGATAGGAGAGAGAGAGAAGATAGGAGAGAGAGTTAAGATAGGAGAGAGAGAGATAAGATAGGAGAGAGAGAGAGAAGATAGGAGAGAGAGTTAAGATAGGAGAGAGAGATAAGATAGGAGAGAGAGAAGATAGGAGAGAGAGAGAAGATAGGAGAGAGAGAAGACAGGAGAGAGAAGATAGGAGAGAGAGAGAAGATAGGAGAGAGAGAGAAGATAGGAGAGAGAGAGAAGATAGGAGAGAGAGTTAAGATAGGAGAGAGAGATAAGATAGGAGAGAGAGAAGATAGGAGAGAGAGAGACGATAGGAGAGAGAGAAGATAGGAGAAAGAGAGAGAAGATAGGAGAGAGAGAGAAGATAGGAGAGAGAAAGAAGATAGGAGAAAGAGAGAGGAGATAGGAGAGAGAGAAGATAGGAGAGGGAGGAGATAGGAGAGATAGGAGATAGGAAAGGGAGGAGATAGGAGAGATAGGAGATAGATAATCACTTCCCCAGACAACTATGTGGACCTTATTTCAACAGTGTATGCAATGCACTTGGAACATTTGACCACGTGATATGTACTTCTTGTGTGCTTTCCACCCACTTGCTTTAACTGTTTTCTAATCCTATTTTGATATTTCAAAAAAGATTATCTCGTTTTTGACTTTTTTTCTGTTCTTTACCATTTGTTGTAGGAGTAAGATTTCAAATAGAATTACAAAGCAGATCCAGAATATTTGATTCCCATATTTGCAGGTTTATCAGTTCTTGGCAAGTAGCTACAGTAAGTAGCAACATAAAACACGAGACACGTATTCCTTACTTCAGTGCTTTATATTCTTGGACTGAATTTAAAAAAAAACTGCTGTTGAAATTTTGCGCTAGTATAATCAGAGCCATAACTTTCTGACTCAGGACTTTGCCTTGAGAACTCCATGCACTTACTTGAAGGTAAACAAATAAAAAGCAGCCTCATTACTCCTTAAAAGGGCAAAAAGACTCCCAATAAATGCTTGTGTTTTCGTAAGCATATACATTAAATGCACTTGCTGGTGCCATACATTAAAACCTCACAAGGGCAAGGAAAATTGAATCTGTCTGCATAATAGATCATAAATCAGGGAAATGATTTGAATTCATGGATTAAATGTCAGCTTTGAAAGCATTTGGTGATTTATTTTGGACCTTTAAAGAAGGAACATTTTCAGTGTAAATCACATTATGACATTTTCATATTCTGTATTACATGTTTTTTAGATTGACAAACTTCAAAAAACTAACATGGCATTTTGGTTTATTATGTTACACGGCCATCTATCAACCACCCCAGTAAACCTAATTAAGAAGATACACAGTTTTGTGCTGAAGTGCAAATTTAACAGCATAAGAAGTAGTGTAGATATGACTCCATAGTGAGTTCCCCCACTCTGCTGACTGGCAAGGATCATTGAGAAATAGTCTTTCTGTGAATGCTACATTTACAAGAGTTTCTATAAAGAGCGTAATCATTTATTCAGTTTGTGCCTCGAATTTACCTATCAATAATCCAAGAATGCTGGTGAGACCGGGGCAGAATATCATGTTAGCAACTTTTTGTTGGTTTTAAGAATATATTAGAAAGGAAATGAAATATCAATTTACATTTCAAGATGATTTCAAAAGAAATATTACATTCTAATGATAAAGAAAATAACCAAGAAAAGTTTGGCTAATAATCAAATGCCTTTGTACTGTAAACGATGACGTATATTTCTCTACACTGTTTGACGTTTCACTTGTTTTGCTTGAAGGGGTTGTCCAAGTTTAAAAAAAAAAAAAGTTACCAGCTGGTCATGCGTTGAAATAACAAAAGGTACTATAATCCCCTCCTTTCTCCCTGTAGGGAAAGTGTGTACAGGCTCATGTGATGATGCTAACAGTGGAAGCCAGGTAACTGCTGCAGCCAATCAGAGGCCACAGTGTCACCATTCCGATCTCCCAGCATCATGGCATCCAGGATGGGGGCGCTGATGCCAACAAGTGGGTTTCATAGCTTAGAGGTTAGTGCACTGGTCCTATAGACCAGCTGTCATGAATTCAATTTTCCGTCAGTCTGGGCTGATGGTATAAAGAGCAAGTATGGAACCATGTTAGTAGAACAAATATGGAAGAGAAGCTAAATAGTCTTGTAGATAAGACTTTTCCCTTAAATGCTCAGTCAGACGAGTGCCGTTTTTTGCACACCTCCACGCATGTTAAAAATACACGTGACCAAAGCTCCCTGCCCACTGCTTTGAATGGCGCCGGCACTAATGCAGCTGGCCAAATTCAAAGCAATGGGATGCAGGCAACACCTCCAATGATTTTCGGGGAAGGGCTTGAAATTTAAGCCCTTCCCTGAAAATCCTCCCTAGCTGCTGTAAAAACTAAAAAAATATATATACATCACCTTCTGCCGCTGTCGGGGCTCTGGCGCGTTTTCTTGCTTGGTCCCCAACACTGCTCTGAAGTACTTTCAACTGGCCAGGAATTTAAAAAATCCCTGTTTCCAGAAAGTGCTGGGTCTGATTGGCTGAGTGCTCAGCCAATCACAGGCAGCGCTCAGCCATTCATTGAATGACAGCTGAGTGCTGCCTGTGATTGGTCACAGTGCTCAACTAATCAGAGGCAGCACTCAGCCATTGGATTCTACACTACCACTGTCCCTGCCTGACCAGTACTGCCCCTATAGTCTGTATAATTGGCTGCAGACTGACAACGCAATAGTCTGCATAGCCCAAGATGAAAACAAAAAAAAGTGCAAAACTGCTCCCAGCTGCCACAACAGTAATGCACACGGTCAGATGTGGCCCTAAGAAGGACCGTTGGGGTACTTGTTGACAGGATTCTACACTACCACTGTCCCTGCCTGACTAGTACTGGCCCTATACTCTGTATAATTGGCTGCAGACTGACAATGCAATAGTCTGCATAGCCCAAGATGAAAACAAAAAAATTGTGCAAAACTGCTCCCAGCAGCCACAACAGTAATGCACACGGTCAGATGTGGCCTAAGAAGGACTTTTGGGGTTCTTGAAGATGCTAAGACTCTACCTATAGCAGCAGCACTCTCCCTAATCTCTGCCAGCTTGTGTCTGAGGCGAGCGGTGGGCGGGACTGCTTTATATACTCGGCGGTCACTTGATCTCGCCAGCCACTCACTGCAGGGGGGTGGGATAGGGCTGGACCGTCACAGGAGGAAGTTGTAATGCCTTCCCTGCATGTCTATTGGCCAGAAAATGGCGCAAAACATGCAGGGAAGGAAATGGAATTGACTCAAGTACCGCGTGGTGCTCGTCTCGAGTAACAAGCCTCTCGAATACCCTAATACTCGAGCGAGCATCAAGCTCGGACGAGTACGTTCGCTCATCTCTAGTCATGTCCTCTTTGGGCGATCCCTCAGAGTGCATCACCCATTGTTTTCAATAGAGCACAGCGTGCAAGGTGCATACGAGTGTGATGCAAGCTTTTCCATTGAATATAATGGGAAACACTTGCCGACCCTCCGGCAAAGCTTTCCGAAGGATCGCTACTTTCCTGAAGCGATGAGAGCAATTTTTAACTTAAAAACCTCTTGCCTCCACTGAGAAATCACCCAGTCACAACAAATCCACCTAATATCTTAGTAAATAACTGCATAACAGAGCAGATTTGACTCAAAAAAGTTGAGTGACTGCCACTTTAATGGCAGCCATATTGGTTGTCACTCTGTCTTTCCAGATGCCTAAATAAGAACCAGCTGTATGGAAGTTTTAACAAGTTTAACACTGAACACTTTAATTTAATTTGGTGGAAAACTTTCCCCTGCACGGCGTTCTTCGGCGCCGCTCTCTCCAGCTATGTATGGCATTTTACAATTGTTATGTGACAATGTAAAATATTGCAGAATGGTATTGTGGTCGTCGCAGCGCAATGTGAGTAATTCAGCACATGCAGTAATGTAATTGTCCGGCTGCATTGAAGCTTCAAAGAAAAATATATCAAAGAATTATCATGAAACAAAACAATGGCGCGCCTCTCAAGTCATTTCAAGCTGTCAAAAGCAGTTTGAGTAAAGAAAGCAAGAATTAAAGTGCCGGAGAAAAAAGACGCGGAAAATATTGGAGTGCGCATATGTTTTCATTGAGACGCATCCAATGGCACCTGTTGACTGAAGTTTAGCTTTGTAAGATGTGAAAGAACAAATCTGGTCAGAATGAGAATATTTGTCACAGCGTTACGCCAAACTACTTAAACGCTTACATTTTTCTTCAAAATTTCAGCTGTCATATAATTTTACGTAATTGTGATTATACCGGATTTTGCAATGTAGAAAGATAATGTTGGAGTATTAAATGTGGGCAAATATAATTGTGTCGCAGTGTTTAAATGCTTCTTCGCTAAGGCCGGCATCACACAAACGTATTTTACGCGTACATAAGTACAAGGCATGCGCATTTGTGCGCGCCAAAAAAAGCACCGATGCTCCCAGCCACTGAAATAGCTATCCAGTCTAATGGGCTCAAGAGGTGTTCTTTTTCTGCGCAATTACGGAGCGATTCTTACATCTCCTAGTGTATTGTGCACGCATTTGTGAATCCAAATTGACTTCTATGGGGACTTTTGGTGCGCAAATGCACAGAAAAATAGAGCATGTTGTACGTTTTTTTGAGCAATCAGAATGCACAGGAAAAATATGCGCATGTGAACGGACCAAAATCGTTTTATTCACTGTGTATTGTGCGCATAAATTTTGCAAGCGCAACCACGCACGTGTGAAGTCGGCCTAAATGCTAAATACTGTGTACTTAAGAGTCTTATTGGGTGCCTGATATTTTTTTCAAATGCAGCACACTCGTGAGCCCTTTCAGATGGACGTATTTGCGCATGCAATACACCAGCGAATAGAACTCATTACGCACGTGGAAAAGAACACAGCATGCTCTATTTTTGTCCACATTAGTGCACCAAATGTTCCCATAGAAGTCTATAGAAGGTGTGCAAATGCGCACTTAATACGCACGCAAATGCATAATATATGGTGCAATTCCGTGAAAAAAAGACCACATCTGGACCTCACTAGGCTTAATAGCCTTCTAAATCATGGCGGGGGTGTCCCCCACCCATGGGCACTGGTCCTGCGAGCGCAAGAAGTGCAGTAAAATGGGCCAATAAATGAGCAAATCATTCTTGTTCACTGCGCAAATATGTTGTGCTGAGGCAAGCATTTTTGCGCATACGCCTGTGTGAGGAAGCCCTTTATAGGAAATACGCAAACAAATAATGCATGTGTGTATAAAAACGACCACCCAGAAAAAGCTTGAAAAAAACTGCATAAAATTCACGGTGTTTTAAAAAAAACTCTAAAATCCCAACAAAAAACCATGGATGAAGAAAGCTTCATTGAGTTCAGTGTGAGTGCTTGTTGCTTGGGGAAGAGGCACTCATAGATGCAAATTATGGCCTCATTCAGACGAGCATGTTTATGTGCGTACGTACGGCTGCACAAAACCGCATCTATTAGAACCATTGGTTCCCTATGGTGTGTTCACATGTCTGTGTTTTACAGGCGTGCAAATGCATGTACCTGCAAAACAAAGGACATGCGTGCACCATAGGTCCATAGTGCGCGTAAATATTCCCCAGTGGAGAGTCCCCTTGTCAGTGAACACTGTGATAGCACTGTAAAAAATCCCCTGCCACAGCTGTGGCAGAGGATCTTGGTGTTTTGCCATTGCTTTCAATGGGGCTGCCGCTGCTGTCGGCAGACCCATTAAAAGCAATAAGATACTGGCACTCCTGCAGTGATTTTCAGGAAGGGCTTTAAATATAAGCCCTTCCCTGAAAATCATTTCTAGCTTGTGTAAAAAAAATATATATATATATATGTATATATATATACTCACCTCTCTGCCACTCCCGGGACACAGGAGCATCTAGCCGCTTGGTCTCAGGCACTGTAATTAATTTCTTTCAGCAGGCGAGGATTTAAAATGCCCATCTGCTGAAAGGGCTGCGTCTGATTGGGTGAGCGCTCAGACAATCACAGGCATCGCTCAGCCATTCATTGAATGACCACTTAGCGCTGCCTGTGATTTGTCACAGCGCTCAGCCAATCACAGGCAGCGCTCAGCCATTCATTGAAGTCAATGAGTGCTCAGCGAACCAGACGCAGCTCTTTCAGCAGACGGGGATTTTAAATCCTGCCTGCTTAAAGAAATTCGTTACACTGCCAGGGACAGAGCAGAGAGGACGCACCAAGCCCTGGCAGCGGCGGAGAGGTTTTTTTTTTTTTTTTTACACCAGCTAGGGATGATTTTCAGGGAATGGCTTATATTTAAGGCCCTTCCCTGAAAATCCCTGCAGGGCTTGCCGGCAGCCCATTGCTTTCAATGGGGCTGCTGGCAACAGCCGCGGCCCCTATTAAAAGCAATGCTGCACGGACCTGCATTCACGTGTGTTTGTGCACATATGTGGGCGCGCCAGTTTTGTGCTCACCTATGTACGCACCAGCACATGCTCGTGTGAGTGAGGCCTAGGGGCTTGAACACACGACCATGTTTGCAAAGCTTTTTGCGGCCGTGAAAGATAAGTCTGCCCCATCTTTCGCTTTTTTTTTTTTTTTGCGTTCAATAGCGCAGAGTTGGAACAGTTAAAAAAATTACTAGTTCATGTGCAAATGCACTCCGTTGCAGCGACCGTATTTGCGCATGCACCCGTGTGTTTAAGCCTTAATGCTCAGATACCACAATAATACCTCCATCACAGGAGTACATGTGTATTTGCACACGCCTAAGCGTGTAGTTAACTGCACGTTTTCTGCCCCCATGGCATGTTAATTTGAGTGCGGCAAGCAAGGCGCACCACTTGAAATGTCTAATTAGTTTCATATATGTTCTTTTTCCAGTGGGATTACCCTGTGTATTACCCATCCCCTTGTGTATTTCTGCACCCCCCCCCTCCCCCATTGACGTCTACGGGGACCTTTGGTTCACAGAAATGTAGACCATGCTTCGTTTTTTTGCGCGGCCAGAATATTCACGCAAATTTCGCAAACGTGAACAAACCCATTGAAATCAATGGTTAATATTCTCTGTGTATTGTGCTTTCAGATTGACTTATGCTATAGGCACATATGTGAAAAGCAGACTATTGTGTGGCTGACGAATAGTCTACACTACACATTCTGATAACCCAACAATCGCTTTGGGACTGCTGGTGATAGCTGAATACAAGCCATAGAATATTTTTACTAAAGACTATTTGCAAAGCTGCTTTTTAGTATTTTAAATTCATTGGAACATTTTACTTTTTTTTTTGTACTCGGGCTTTGAGAATGTAGCTTTATTACAGTAGAGCAGGCTAATAAATTATACCGAGAGACATCATAATGAAAAAGGCACTCAGTTATATTCTTCTCAGATTGTGTTAGTACACGGCACAAGACACAGTTTAAACAATATTTTGGAAATGGTGCAATATGCATGGAAGCTCAGGAAGGTATAATCTATTTATTCATTGCTTAGCATTACATGAATCATTTTAATACAAAGCATATTTCAGGAAAGCAATCAGCCTTGAATTGTGAGGCTTGACATATAGGGAGAGTAAAACATTTCGGTTCGAATGGTAGTTTTTCAAGGTCACTGACTCAATATTGTGAGTGCTGAGTTGAAAAGAAAGTTCCCAAAAAGCTTCCAATGCACAAATAATCCAGAAAGTATAGCAGTCTTTTCTCTTTTCTTCCCATGTTGTCTGTACTTTAGTCTACGGAAGGACTGTTAAAGCACATTTTCAATCATCTCCACTAAAAGCTCTTGGTGTATGCACTGCATGGTGGACAATAAACAATACATAAAAATTCAATTTCTATAGTTATCTTTTGCTGTTGTTAGCCCTTTAGTTGTTCACGGCCCGCGGTGACCCTAAAGGCGAGCTCCCTCCATGGTTTTTCCTTTTGCACTGCTTCTTTCAGGTGTGTGATATCCATGCCAGTATCAGCTCTGACAGTATCGGCCATCGTGTCCTTTGACGGCCGGGTCTTCTTTTGCCACTGATCTGTCCAAGCATTATAGATTTTTCTAGCGACTCTGCTCGTATTACATGGCCAAAATATGTGAGTCTGAGCCCGGCCATCTTGTCCTCCATGAACCTGAGCCGGGTCATCTTGCCCTCCAGTGATATATCGGGTCTTATACAATTCAAGACTTCTCTGTTTGATACTTTCGCCCTCCAGGGCATACGCAGCAGCTTTCGCCAGCACCACAGCTCCAACGCATCAATCTTCCTTCTATCAGCTTTTTTCGCAGTCCAGCTTTCACATCCATACATGGCTATTGGGAAAACGGTGGTTTGCACTATCCTGCATTTAGTTACTATGTCGATATCCCTACTTTTCGAGATTTTGTCCATGTTTAGCATCGCTTTTCTCCCCAATGCTATCCTACACTTTACCTCTGGCATAGATTCTCCATCATTGTCAATTTTTGAGCTAAGGAAGATGAAGTCTCTCACATATTCTATGGCCTCATTGTGGATTTTGATTTGAATTTGGCCTTTTTTGCAATTGTCATAATATCTGAATCATTTGAGAGATCTTTCTTAGGGTTTCCAAGGCAAAGTTTTACAGGGTAGTTTGCCAGGTCTTTTCCTAACCCTCCCCATTTGTCCGGGCATGGGATCAGTGTATATGGATGACTCCTACATGGCTGGGTTTGATATCTTTCAAGACCCTTTGTTTTAGGGGTCCTTCAGATGGTCACATGCACATTGAACACATAGTTGCGCTGTGAATGAGGTTTACCTTTGAAAATCTGCTAGTTTTCAGGTTCAAATATATGAACTATGTGTTACCATCCTGTGAGACTATTATAACTGCCTGTGAGGGTGAAAACACACTACTGCTGTAGGCAAAACTATGCTCACCGCTACGGAGTGTAGTTGTGCTTGAACGAGGGAAATTTCTTCTCCCTTCACCTGCTTTTCAAACTCTGTGAAAGAGCGCAGGAATTTGAAAAAAAAGCGGGAAGATAGGTGCCGCCCAATCTTACCGGCACCATGTGTTCACTACATGCGGGGAGCATAGGGCAGGTCCTATCTTTTCTCGGCCATACTATTAATGGTCGAGAATCCTGATAGTGAAAATGAAACCACTGAAGTCCTATTGAACTCAGTGGTTTTGTTTTGTCCCGTTAAATGGCCACATAAGGAGAGAAGAACACGCTTATGTGCTTAAGCCCTGAGTCTGCAAGTGCCTCCCTGAATTAAGTAGGAATAAGGGCTTATTCAGAGAAGTGTATGGGTAAATATGGTCGCCCGTATGGAACGTATTTTCACATGAACGAAGTTAGGAGATGGCGAGAAGCAGGCTGATATGTCTGTGCTAGCAGATTGAAGGGTTTCTTTTGCTATCGAATTGCCCATTCACATGCTTGCGTGTTACACCCTTCCCAGGAATAGAATAGCAATTAAATGCCTAATTAGGGCCAGCTGCATTGTACACAGGGTAACTCCCTTCCCCATCCCTTTCTTTTAGACTTCTATGGCAGCTTTCTGTGTAACACGGACAGAGATAGGGTAGGACCTAACTTTTCATGGATGAAGATTTTGCACAGAAAAATCTTCATCCATGAACGAATCTATTGAAATCGAAGGCATCACTTTCGCATTATATGGGTGAGATTTTCACATACGGAAACGCCTCCGCAAATACGTTCGTCTGAATCTGCCCTAATGCAAATAAAAGTCTCATTAACGTTTTGAGGATACGTTTTACGGTGCTTTCACATGGGCGAGAGAATCGTCTGAGTTTTGTGTGTTGCAAGACGCACAATGCTGTCATGAAAACACAACCCATTATTTGTAATGCTTGCATTTACATGACATTGAAAGACAGAAGGATGGCAGCAGGTCTTATTTTTGTGCCAGTCTCACATGCGAATGGAGCATGCAGGCATGTTAATATTCTAATTATGCCCTATGTGTCACAGTTCCTCATAAAGACCTCTTCTTACTGACCCCATTACCTACGTTTCTTCATTGTTTTTACAGTTTGTTTTAATCAAATGGATTTCATATAAATCCTCTTCATGATACTCTATAAGGAATTTGTGTCTTCTGATAGGTAGCGCGGCAGCGGTCCTATGACCATGGGTCAAGCATGCGGTCACGTTACCCACGTCATCGTGGGATCACTCAATGGGGATTTGAATCAGTGAATGGGGTAACCCCATCATCCAATGGGATCCCATCTAATACAGCCCACAGGCCGGCTTATAAAACGTTCACCGCCCCTTCTCCTCACCTATCTACTTCCCCCTCCTCCCTTCTCCCTCCCCTCTTTCCCTTCATAGTTACCATTCTGTCACTATTTAAACCACACAACAAATTGATTTCCTCATGCTTGAAAAAAAATGTTCATTCCTTCGAAACGCATTGCACCTGCTGTCAGCTCATATCATACCCCTGCATATCATACCCCTGCATATCATACCCCTGCATATCATACCTCTCTTTTATTTTATATGTGTCAATAAATTATATCCATTTCACTAACGCTACTTGGAGATCCCCTGGAATCTTCTTGGAGGATTTCTGTTGCTGAGATGATTGCCTGGGCTATCAATTCCATATAGGGGGGTCTCCATGGAGGAGAGGAGAGGCAAGTCATCAAGTAAGTCATCTAATTACAATTATAGAAGCATTACACCTTTTGCTCCGTTAAGAAGCGCAGGACCTATTTTTATTTTAATCTTTCCAAAATTAGCAATCTGGAAGTTAGATATAATTGATCAAGATAACGTCACGCCTTGTGATTGCAATGAAACACTTATTAGGCTATCAAATTACGGTAAGAACTCTGGAGCCAAGCCATCCAATCCTGCCTGAACCTTTCCTTTCTCTTAACCCCTTAGTGACGGAGCTTTTTTGCTTTTTTCCATTTTCGTTTTTAAAAAGTTGTAGCTCCTTTATTTATCCATCGAGGTCGCTGTATGAGGGCTTGTTTTTTGCGGGATGAGTTGTATTTTTCAATGGTACTATTTATTGTACTATATAATGTACTGAAAAACCTTTAAAAAATTTTAAGCAGAGAGAAATTGGAATAAAAGCGACATTCCACCATCTTTCAGTGCGTCTTGTTTCTACGGCACACAAACTACAACAAAAACGACATTATAGTTTTATTCTATGGGTCAATACGATTACTACGATACCAAACTTGTATAGTTTGTTTTTTGCTGCAGTACTTGTACTTTTTTTTTAAGATATTTAATTTTTTAAAATTATTTTCTGTGTCCATTTTCTGCGCACAATAACTTTTTTAATTTTTCTGTCGACATAGTTATGTGAGGGCTCATTTTGTGCGGTATGTCCTGTCATTTCCGTTGGTACCTTTTTCACATAGAATTGACTTTTTGATCTCTTTTTATTACATTTTTTCTCGGAGATAGGGTGACCAAAAAAGTGCATTTCGGGTGTTCTTTATTTTTTTTTAAACCATGTTCAACGTGCGGGGTAAATAATACATTATTTTGATAGATCGGATTTTTATGGACGCAGCAATACCAAACACGTATTTTTGGTTTATTATTTTGATTTTTTATTGCAAATATGGCAAAAGGGTTTTACTGACTTATACTACTGAGGTAAAAATGAAAGCTGCGCTGTGATTGGTTGCTATTTCTTATACTGCTGTGGTAACATGAAAGCTGCACTGTGATTGGTTGCTATTTCTTATACTGCTGTGGTAACATGAAAGCTGCACTGTGATTGGTTGCTATTTCTTATACTGCTAAGGTAAAATGAATGCTGCGTTGTGATTGGTTGCTATTTCTTATATTGCTGATGCAAAATAAAAGCTGTGCTGTAATTGGTTGCTATTTCGTATACTGCTGTAGTAACATGAAAGCTGTGCTGTGATTGGTTTTTATATATTATACTGCTTAGGTAAAATTAAAGCTGCTGTGCTGTGATTGGTTGCTATCTATATATATATAAAACAAATGTATGTCTGTCTGTCTTCGCAGCAACGCGCGACGGGTAAGCTAGTCTCTAATAAAACTCCTCTTTTTTTACTGATGGTTCCTGTTCTTATTTTAAGCGTACCGTGGTCTCTGCCTATTTTCTACATTCCTTCATAAACTAAAGGGACCTCCTCTATTCGGTGGTGGGGAGGCTGCTGCAACTTGACGAGCTTGCCTAGGTGTTGTACAACCCTTTAAGGTCCCAATATTCCTCTTATCAGCGTTTTAGTTTCGGTGACTTTGTGCCTCTGCACTATGCAGCATTTTACTTAGTCTGAAAACCTATATAAAATGCAATACAAACTATGTCTGTAGGAGTCTGAAATAAAGAAATGGAAGAGAAAAAAACTAGTGTTGTAAAGGTTTGATGAAGGTTACCGATGCGCTTAATGGCTTGAAATATAACCTTTTAAGAGGGTTTATGACTTATCTGTTCCTGCTCTAGAACAATCTAATAGAGTCATGGCATTAAGAAAGGATAATGAGGGGTAGTAATTTTAATGAGTAAAGTTTATAAAAAGGACTGGGACCATAAAATATTAAAGCCTTGATCAAAGAAATGTCACAGCATCTATGTTGATAGTTTGACATCATCCTTAATATCGGGCCTTGATCTAATTTACCGTAAACATAGTATATCTAGCCTGGAAAAAGATTATAAGCAAGATGGATGGAATAAAAGCCAAGAATTACAAGCAAAAGCTTTGAAACTTTCGTTCTGCTTTTCATTAAAGAAAGGAAGAAAGGTCAAACAGTTGTGTCCAATGAAAACAGTGAGTAACAGCAAAATCATCACTGTCCTTTCTAATCTATAAAACACACAGGTATATATATATATATATATATATATATATATATATATATATTAGAAGGGTTTGTAATAAATGACTGTCTGTCTCTCTCGGTCTCGTTCTTTACATGATATATGCTGTATTTATATACCGTATTTCTTACATATTTCTGAAAGCATAGTTAAAGCAACCTTCCGGTCCTGGAGGAGCAGAGGTGGCCGCCTCACTGCTCTGACTACCCAATGCACAGTGTGTACTAGTATGCATTAGTAGTCTAATGGCCCATTTACATGCAACAATTATTGCTCAAAAAAATCGTTCAAATTGTGATGTATTTATAGTAGTACAGGTAGTACAGGGACCTACTACATGCAAGGAACCTTGACGTGGTTAGTGGGCTCATGTATCTTGGCCAAAATCCAACTAATGCCTTGCATTTATTATCTGCCATTCACATGCAGTGGGGCTTTAAAACTCCAGGGGGAGCCCAGGGTGGCAGTACCAATGTGGTTCACTGTTTGAAGTGCAGGGCAATCCGCCAAACTATTGTGGCATCATTGATAGGTTGCTGCTCTGCATGGTGCACTACATGTATCAGTGGGTCTGCCACTCTGTTTCCACTCTGTGTGGGATTATACACCAAGCAGCTACCCCACTCTATATTAAGAGGCAGTGTGAGTGGCTGTCTCATCGATGTCCCTCACAGGTGCAATTAGCTTCCTCTTTTGGTAGTCTGCTGCCTGCATGGTGAGAGGATGCAGCTATATTCACTCCTTAGTCAGTAAGTATATGGCCATTTTCTGTGATTGTTCGAATTAGTGAAAGTGAACAATAATCGTTAAATGTAAACGCGGTCATCGTGCACTCTTCATTCACTTGTCGTTTATTACTGAGTTTCATCCTGCATAAAAATAGTTGTTAGTTCGTTCTCTGGTCGTTAAGTTTAAATGGCATTCAATCAGTCTTTCAAACAACTTGAGGGGAGGGTGATTTTTCGCGCAGCCAAACACAATGACTCATGCAGCAGAAGACAATGGCTTTTCTTCGCACTAATTAAAAACCTCATGCCTAGAGAGTCTTCGCATATACACATGCCCACCCAAACAAACAACATATTCAGGGTTTACATAGCTAAAGAGGGAAATGGTAAGGATTTCAAATGATTATCTTTACATGTAAGTGTTCAGCATTTTGAAAGCAAAAGGCTCGTTAAGTCGCTCGTTCGTTCAAACCACAATCTTTGCGTGTAAATGGGGCTTTAGACACTACATGCTGCTTTGACTGGCCAGCACGGCTCATGTGGACAGTAGAGATGAGCGAACGTACTCGTCCGAGCTTGATGCTCGGGCGAATATTAGCGTGTTCGGGATGCCCGTTACTCGTAACGAGTACCACGCGGTGTTCCGGTTACTTTCAGTTTACTCTCTGAGACGTTAGCGCGCTTTTCTGGCCAATTGAAAGACAGGGAAGGCATTACAACTTCCCCCTGTGATGTTCCAGCCCTATACCTCCCCCCTGCTGTGAGTGGCTGGGGAGATCAGATGTCACCCGAGTATAAAAGTCGGCCCCTCCCGCGGCTCGCCTCAGATGCCTTGTGAGATAGCTGAGGGACAGTGCTGCTGGTGCTGGAGCTGCTGTAGGGAGAGCGTTAGGAGTTAGTGTAGGCTTCAAGAACCCCAACGGTCCTTCTTAGGGCCACATCTAACAGTGTGCAGTACTGTGGAGGCTGCCTTTTGTAGTGGTGCACATTTTTTTTTTTTTTGTATATCGGCCGTGCAGAGCATTGCGCCCTGCAGTAATTATACAGGGACAGAAGTGGTGGTTAGGCAGGGAAAGTGTTAGGAGTTAGTGTAGGCTTCAAGAACCCCAACGGTCCTTCTTAGGGCCACATCTAACCGTGTGCAGTACTGTGGAGGCTGCCTTTTGCAGTGGTGCACTTTTTTTTTTTTTTCAAAATCGGCTGTGCAGAGCATTGCGCCCTGCAGTAATACTACAGGGACAGAATTGTGTAGGCAGGGCCAGAAGACATATTTTATTGATTGAATATACGCAGTGGGCCTTTCCTTTAAAAAAAAGGGAAAAAATTCTATTTGGCCTGCAGGCTTGCGCCAATTTATTTCCTGCCTGGGAAATCACCGCTCTGCTGTAGTTAATAACTCTGCAACACTGCAGTTCTGTGACACATTTGCAGGGCCACCACAACACATTTATTATTGATTGAATATACGCAGTGGGCCTTTCCTTGAAAAAAAAGGGAAAAATTTCTATTTGGCCTGCCTCTGACAGTCCTCAACGTTCTGGGTACGTGTGTGCTGGGTGGAGAACGTAAACAAAAATCATACGCAGCCAGCTAAGTTTAACAGCAGGCTTGTGCCAATTTATTTTCTGCCTGGGAAATCACCGCTCTGCTGTAGTTAATAACTCTGCAACACTGCAGTTCTGTGACACATTTGCAGGGCCACCACAACACATTTATTATTGATTGAATATACGCAGTGGGCCTTTCCTTTAAAAAAAAAGGGAAAAAATTCTATTTGGCCTGCAGGCTTGCGCCAATTTATTTCCTGCCTGGGAAATCACCGCTCTGCTGTAGTTAATAACTCTGCAACACTGCAGTTCTGTGACACATTTGCAGGGCCACCACAACACATTTATTATTGATTGAATATACGCAGTGGGCCTTTCCTTGAAAAAAAAGGGAAAAAATTCTATTTGGCCTGCCTCTGACAGTCCTGAGCGTTCTGGGTACGTGTGTGCTGGGTGGAGAATGTAAACAAAAATCATACGCAGCCAGCTAAGTTTAACAGCAGGCTTGCGCCAATTTATTTTCTGCCTGGGAAATCACCGCTCTGCTGTAGTTAATAACTCTGCAACACTGCAGTTCTGTGACACATTTGCAGGGCCACCACAACACATTTATTATTGATTGAATATACGCAGTGGGCCTTTCCTTTAAAAAAAAGGGAAAAAATTCTATTTGGCCTGCAGGCTTGCGCCAATTTATTTCCTGCCTGGGAAATCACCGCTCTGCTGTAGTTAATAACTCTGCAACACTGCAGTTCTGTGACACATTTGCAGGGCCACCACAACACATTTATTATTGATTGAATATACACAGTGGGCCTTTCCTTGAAAAAAAAGGGAAAAAATTCTATTTGGCCTGCCTCTGACAGTCCTGAGCGTTCTGGGTACGTGTGTGCTGGGTGGAGAACGTAAACAAAAATCATACGCAGCCAGCTAAGTTTAACAGCAGGCTTGCGCCAATTTATTTTCTGCCTGGGAAATCACCGCTCTGCTGTAGTTAATAACTCTGCAACACTGCAGTTCTGTGATACATTTGCAGGGCCACCACAACACATTTATTATTGATTGAATATACGCAGTGGGCCTTTCCTTGAAAAAAAAGGGAAAAAATTCTATTTGGCCTGCCTCTGACAGTCCTCAGCGTTCTGGGTACGTGTGTGCTGGGTGGAGAACTTAAACAAAAATCATACACAGCCAGCTAAGTTTAACAGCAGGCTTGCGCCAATTTATTTCCTGGCTGGGAAATCAAATCACTGGTAATACAGCATGCTGAGGGGTAGGGGTAGGCCTAGAGGACGTGGACGTGGCCGAGGACGCGGAGGGCCAAGTGAGGGTGTGGGCACAGGCCGAACTCCTGATCCAGGTGTATCGCAGCCGACTGCTGCGCGATTAGGAGAGAGGCACGTTTCTGGCGTCCCCACATTCATCGCACAATTAATGGATCCACGCGGGAGACCTTTATTAGAAAATGAGCAGTGTGAGCAGGTCCTGTCGTGGATGGCAGAAAGTGCTTCGAGCAACCTATCGTCCACCCACAGTTCTGCGCCGTCCACTGCTGCAAATCCGAATCCTCTGTCTGCTGCTCCTCCTTCCTCCCAGCCTCCTCACTCCACTACAATGACACATGCTCAGGAGCGGGAACACTCCCAGGAACTGTTCTCGGGCCCCTGCTCAGATTGGGCAGCAGTGGTTCCTCTCCCACCAGAGTAGTTTATCGTCATTGATGCCCAACCATTGGAAAGTTCCCGGGGTCCGGGGGATGAGGCTGGGGACTTCCGGCAACTGTCTCAAGACCTTTCAGTGGGTGAGGAGGACGATGACGATGAGACACAGTTGTCTATCACTGAGGTAGTAGTAAGGGCAGTAAGTCCGAGGGAGGAGCGCACAGAGGATTCTGAGGAAGAGCAGCAGGACGATGAGGTGACTGACCCCACCTGGTGTGCAATGCCTACACAGGACAGGTCTTCAGAGGGGGAGGCAAGGGCAGCAGCAGGGCAGGTTGCAAGAGGCAGTGCGGTGGCCAGGGGTAGAGGCAGGGCCAGACCGAATAATCCACCAACTGTTTCCCAAAGCGCCCCCTCGCGCCATGCCACCCTGCAGAGGCCAAGGTGCTCTAAGGTCTGGCAGTTTTTCACAGAGACGCCTGACGACCGACGTACAGTGGTGTGCAACCTTTGTCGCGCCAAGATCAGCCGGGGAGCCACCACCAACAGCCTCACCACCACCAGCATGCGCAGACATATGATGGCCAAGCACCCCACAAGGTGGGACGAAGGCCGTTCACCGCCTCCGGTTTGCACCGCTGCCTCTTCCCCTGTGCCCCAACCTGCCACTGAGATCCAACCCCGCTCTGAGGACACAGGCACTACCGTCTCCTGGCCTGCACCCACACCCTCACCTCCGCTGTCCTCGGCCCAATCCACCAATGTCTCGCACCGCACCGTCCAGCCGTCGCTAGCGCAAGTGTTTGAGCGCAAGCGCAGGTACGCCGCCACGCACCCGCACGCTCAAGCGTTAACCGTCCAGATAGCCAAATTTATCAGCCTTGAGATGCTGCCGTATAGGGTTGTGGAAACGGAGTCCTTCAAAAGTATGATGGCGGCGGCGGCCCCGCGCTACTCAGTTCCCAGTCGCCACTACTTTTCCCGATGTGCCGTCCCAGCCCTGCACGACCACGTCTCCCGCAACATTGTACGCGCCCTCACCAACGCGGTTACTGCCAAGGTGCACTTAACAACGGACACGTGGACAAGCACAGGCGGGCAGGGCCACTACATCTCCCTGACGGCACATTGGGTGAATTTAGTGGAGGCTGGGACAGAGTCAGAGCCTGGGACCGCTCACGTCCTACCCACCCCCAGAATTGCGGGTCCCAGCTCGGTGGTGGTATCTGCGGCGGTGTATGCTTCCTCCACTAAAGCACCCTCCTCCTCCTCCTCCTCCAACGCAACCTCTGTCTCGCAATCAAGATGTGTCAGCAGCAGCAGCACGTCGCCAGCAGTCGGTGTCGCGCGGCGTGGCAGCACAGCGGTGGGCAAGCGTCAGCAGGCCGTGCTGAAACTACTCAGCTTAGGAGATAAGAGGCACACGGCCCACGAACTGCTGCAGGGTCTGACAGAGCAGACCGACCGCTGGCTTGTGCCGCTGAGCCTCCAACCGGGCATGGTCGTGTGTGACAACGGCCGTAACCTGGTGGCGGCTCTGCAGCTCGGCAGCCTCACGCACGTGCCATGCCTGGCCCACGTCTTTAATTTGGTGGTTCAGCGCTTTCTGAAAAGCTACCCACGCTTGTCAGACCTGCTGGTAAAGGCCCCCCGGCTCTGCGCACATTTCCGCAAGTCCCACACGGACGCTGCCACCCTGCGGACCCTGCAACATCAGTTTAATCTGCCAGTGCACCGACTGCTGTGCGACGTGCCCACACGGTGGAACTCTACGCTCCACATGTTGGCCAGGCTCTATGAGCAGCGTAGAGCTATAGTGGAATACCAACTCCAACATGGGCGGCGCAGTGGGAGTCAGCCTCCTCAATTCTTTTCAGAAGAGTGGGCCTGGTTGGCAGACATCTGCCAGGTCCTTCGAAACTTTGAGCAGTCTACCCAGGTGGTGAGCGGCGATGCTGCAATCATTAGCGTCACCATTCCTCTGCTATGCATCTTGAGAAGTTCCCTGCAAAGCATAAAGGCAGACACTTTGCGCTCGGAAACAGAGCCAGGGGAAGACAGTATGTCGCTGGATAGTCAGAGCACCCTCCTGTCTATATCTCAGCGCGTTCAGGAGGAGGAGGAGGAGCATGAGGAGGATGAGGAGGAGGGGGAAGAGACAGCTTGGCCCACTACTGACGGTACCCATGCTGCTTGCCTGTCATCCTTTCAGCGTGTATGGCCTGAGGAGGAGGAGGAGGAGGAGGATCCTGAAATTGATCTTCCTAGTGAAGACAGCCATGTGTTGCGTACAGGTACCCTGGCACACATGGCTGACTTCATGTTAGGATGCCTTTCTCGTGACCCTCGCGTTACACGCATTCTGGCCACTACGGATTACTGGGTGTACACACTGCTCGACCCACGGTATAAGGAGAACCTTTCCACTCTCATTCCCGAAGAGGAAAGGGGTTCGAGAGTGTTGCTATACCACAGGACCCTGGCGGACAAGCTGATGGTAAACTTCCCATCCGACAGCGCTAGTGGCAGAAGGCGCAGTTCCGAGGGCCAGGTAGCAGGGGAGGTGCGGAGATCGAGCAGCATGTACAGCACAGGCAGTGCAACAGTCTTTAAGGCCCTGGACAGCTTTCTGGCTCCCCAGCAAGACTGTGTCACCGCTCCCCAGTCAAGGCTGAGTCGGTGGGAGCACTGTAAAAGGATGGTGAGGGAGTACGTAGCCGATCGCACGACCGTCCTCCGTGACGCCTCTGCCACCTACAACTACTGGGTGTCGAAGCTGGACACGTGGCCTGAACTCGCGCTGTATGCCCTGGAGGTGCTTGCTTGTCCTGCGGCTAGCGTCTTGTCAGAGAGGGTGTTTAGTGCGGCTGGGGGAATCATCACAGATAAGCGTACCCGCCTGTCAACCGACAGTGCCGACAGGCTAACACTCATCAAGATGAACAAAGCCTGGATTTCCCCAGACTTCTCTTCTCCACCAGCGGACAGCAGCGATACCTAAGCAATACGTAGGCTGCACCCGCGGATGGAAGCATCGTTCTCTCTCACCATCCAAAACGGGGACATTTCTGCTTCATCAATCTGTGTATAATATTCCTCCTCCTCCTGCTCCTCCTCCTGAAACCTCACGTAATCACGCCGAACGGGCAATTTTTCTTAGGGCCACAAGGCTCACTCATATAATTTTTCTAAACAATTTTTATACGTTTCAATGCTCTTAAAAGCGTTGAAACTTTAACTTGAACCAATTTTTCGTTCAACTGGGCTGCCTCCAGGCCTAGTTACCACTTAAGCCACATTAACCAAAGCGATTAATGGGTTTCACCTGCCATCTTGGTTGGGCATGGCCAATTTTTTCTGAGGTACATTAGTACTGTTGGTACACCAATTTTTTTGGGCCCTCACCTACAGTGTAATCATAGTAATTTTCTATGTTCTTCGCCTGCACTCATGGTACAGAAAGGTGTGTGGGGTTGGCCTACACTTTAGCTACATAAATGTAACTGGGGCCTTGTCTATACTGCAGCTACTGAAATGTGAAAGAGACTGTTATCTCCCTAAACTGCTGCAATGGGAATGTTACTGGGGTCTGTCTTGAGTGCTACTATTACTGAAATGGAACTAAGACTGCGCTCCGCCTATACTGCTGCTAGTGATATGTTAGTGGGGCCTGTTCCTAATGCTACCGCTGAAATGTTAATAATTCTGGGCTCTGCCTATACCGCTGCTAATGGTATGTCACTGGGGTGTGGAAACAGAGGCTTCACAAAGACATGATGGCGGCGAGGCCATTTCCCACCAATGCTGTTACTGTTAACGTGCATATAACCACGGACACGTGTAGAGGACACATAGTGCCTCCAAAACATCCCCCTCCTCCTCCAACAATGAAAACATTCTTGGCAAATACCTTTGCATTGGTCCGTCTGGTGGCAGTCCAAGAATTTCACCTTTAACGACACAACAAGAGAGCACCACCACCATCCCCCCGCCACGGCCCACTTAATCCTGGCCACATTCCGAAAACCAACTACATAAAACCGCGCTACCAGGTCCGCAGTCACCACCACATTACCACCAACGAGGTTACTGTTAAGGTACATATTACCAGTCTGACTGGGGCATGCAGTGTGGGCCGAAGCCCACCTGTATTAAGCACGACATTACCTCAGCTGTGATGTGCAATGCAATGGGATATTTTTATGTACCGCCGGTGGCTTCCTGGCACCCACCCATGCTGTGGGTCCACAGGGAGTTGTTACTACATCTGTCCACTTGTAAAGAACCCCAGTCAGACTGGGGCATGCAGTGTGGGCCGAAGCCCACCTGTATTAAGCACGACATTACTACCTCAGCTGTGTTGGGCAATGCAATGGGATATTTTTATGTACCGCCGGTGGGTTCCAGGGAGCCACCCATGCTGTGGGTCCACAGGGAATTATAAATGCATCTGTTTCCACTTCTAAAGAACCCCAGTCAGACTGGGGCATGCAGTGTGGGCCGAAGCCCACCTGCATTAAGCACGACATTACTACCTCAGCTATGTTGGGCAATGCAATGGGATATATTTATGTACCGCCGGTGGCTTCCTGGCACCCACCCATGCTGTCGGTCCACAGGGAGTTGTAAATGCATCTGATTTCCACTTCTAAGGAACCCCAGTCTGACTGGGGCATGCAGTGTGGGCCGAAGCCCACCTGCATTAATCATGACATTACTACCTCAGCTGTGTTGGGCACTGCAATGGGATATTTTTGTGTATCGCCGGTGGGTTCCAGGGAGCCACCCATGCTGTCGGTCCACAGGGACTTCACAATAGGGAGTTGTACCTGCCTGTGTCTATGAATTAAAAAACGCGGTCTGACTGGGGCATGCAGACACCTTGACAGAATGAATAGTGTGTGGCACATAGGTTCCCCATTGCTATGCCCATGTGTGCAGCTCCTGATGGCGGTGGCACAGGATTATATTTCTCATTGCTTCTGTACAGCATTGTGGGCTATCGCCCTGCCCCTTTTAAAGAGGGTCGCTGCCTAGCCGTGCCAACCCTCTGCAGTGTGTGCCTGCGGTTCCTCCTCATGGCAGACGCACTTATAAATAGACATGAGGGTGGTGTGGCATGAGGGCAGCTGAAGGCTGCGCAGGGACACTTTGGTGTGCGCTGTGGACACTGGGTCGTGCGGGGGGGTTGGGCAGCATGTAACCCAGGAGAAGTGGCAGCGGAGTGTCATGCAGGCAGTGATTGTGCTTTGTTGGAGGTAGTGTGGTGCTTAGCTAAGGTATGCATTGCTAATGAGGGCTTTTCAGAAGTAAAAGTTGTTGGGAGGGGGGGCGGCCCACTCTTGCCGGTATTGTGGCTTAATAGTGGGACCTGTGAACTTGAGATGCAGCCCAACATGTAGCCCCTCGCCTGCCCTATCCGTTGCTGTGTCGTTCCCATCACTTTCTTGAATTGCCCAGATTTTCACACATGAAAACCTTAGCGAGCATCGGCGAAATACAAAAATGCTCGGGTCGCCCTTTGACTTCAATGGGGTTCGTTACTCGAAACGAACCCCCGAGCATCGCGATAATTTCGTCCCGAGTAACGAGCACCCGAGCATTTTGGTGCTCGCTCATCTCTATTGACAAGCACTAGTCAATCAAAGCAGCATGTAGTGTCTTATACTAGTGATATACTAGCAATGTACAGTGTGCATCAGGTAGTCAGAGAAGCGGTGCGGCCTTCTTCATTTGGGCAGGACTGGAGGGTCACTCTAACGATAATAAGAATTTTCCACGAAATGCAGTGGCATAGGCACACTAATTAAATATTTGCTAAATTCTACCCCTCCTAGGCATTGCTTTTAGTGCTTTAGGTGCACCCTCTACTTTTTGCCTACTACCCTGTTGCAGATGCCGTGGGGCACATAGGGGCAGCGAATTTACCCAAGTGTCATTGGTGTGATGAGCAAAAAGAACATCAGGTTCAAAATATGGTACCATAATGGAGGGTCCATTCTGATTGTTGCTATGGGACTTCCTATGTATCCACTGGTTGAAATAAAAAAAAGAGTGAAAGAGATCTGTTGACTTATTGTTGTCTTTAGTTAGGCAACTTTGGGCTTAAACAAATGAACATGTTTGCGCAGGTTTTTGCGCACGTGAAACTCACACCCAGAAGCAAGGCCATTGACTTCTTCAATGGGTTCGTTCTCACAAGAATAGATAGGCCCTGCCTTATCTTTCTGTGCATTATTCAGAAAGCTGCCATAGAAGTCATGTTTACAAAAATCATGGTGAAGGGTGTGACAACCCTTATTCATTATTCATAATTATTATTCATACACAAATACTCTCCTCTGTGGAAGTCCTAACTGTGATATTCTTTGATAACTTCTTGAAAAAGGCAAATGGCATTTTAGGGACTGTATTCTTTATTTCATAGGATACTAATTTATAGAAGCAACAAAAATCTTCCGCCTATAATTTTGTAAAGAAGTTTGGGTCTGATATGTGGGATGTTGACTGACTCTTAAAGGAGAAGGATGTGACACTGTATAGAGCATCAGGATACCTCTGATACTGCTCGGAGATTTGCATAAGCAATAAGTGGGTAGAGACAGTACAATTAAAACTTAACATTTGCTAATTATGCATTAAAATGCAAAATTCATATGTAAATATGTGCTACAAAAGCAGTAACTGAAGCAACAACCCCACTACCACCAAATGGATGTTTGTATAAACCCCCACATACACACACAACAACCAAAAATAAGTCAGAGCCTCAACAAATTAGTAGTGGAGCAATCTTAATACCATCTAAAAGAATAGCACTTAATGTGTCACGCAGTATACCGGTACCAATAGTGCTCCATGGTTTGGAGAGGTGATTGGCCTTAACCCTTTCTAATCCACTGTCTGACATCTGAAGACATTATGATTTAAGGCTGTATAGCTCTGATGTTGGAAGACGTCTGTCGGGGTTCTCTTACTGTATATTACCAGCCTCTCTGCTGTTGGAGCCTATCCAATGTGTCACCTCATGCAGTATTGGCTTTAGCCAGCATATAGCACCGTTGTATAACAGCAGAAAAAGAGTAAGCCCCATAGGAAAACCAAAATGCAAATTGGATTGGAGAGGGTTAATCCATTAGAGGTTCCATATATAATAGTATAGCCTCACCGGATATAATGTAGCGGGGAAAAAAATATCTCGCCATAGCAACCCTTGTTGGCTGTCTGGCCCTGAAGTATAATATGGAGTAACCATCCTGACACGGACGACCCCATCCGAAGTCTAGCCCTAAAATAAAGGCCATAGCAGACTCTGACAAAATACAAACAACACTTTTTTTATCATCCTCCCAACTCATCGTTTCACCTGAGAACAACAATAATGTGCCAGTAGGCACCAAATAGAAGGTATTAAAAAAAATGACCCCAGAATAGCGACTACTGCATGTGGCAGCACTATCATAGTGCTCAAAGATCTCCATCACCAGAGGTTTCTGACACTGTGACTCTTTATCATGACCCTAGTTACTGTGTGTGTGGCCTTGTCATCTTGCCATAAAGCAGCTGTTTCACCTGCAAAAATGCACAGTTGATTGTGATGGTCATGTAGGTATATGGGTGAAACAGCTGGCTTCTGACAAACTTATGTAGCCACATAATTAATTTAAAAACATCAGTAGCTGCACGCCAGCACGAAAAAACTTTGGCAGAATTGTTTTTTTCTTCCAACCACTCCCCCTCCCCCCCAAAATAATAAAAGTTAATTACTTATTAATATTTACCCCAAAATGATTCCATTCAAAATCCAACAAATTCGGCAAAAAGACCAAACAAGCCCCTACATGGCTGCGTAAATGGAACACAAAAATGTATGGCTCTCGAAGACTGCAATGTAAGAACATAAAAATTCCTGTAGCCTTGAAGGACAAAATTAGTCAGGTTCTGAAGGAGTGAATATATTTTAAGTTATATCAGTTATCTACCCAGTTAAATAGTTTCTCAACTCATAGACTCATGCATGATAATTAGAGATGAGCGAGCACGCTCAGATAAAGCAGCTACTCGAGCGAGCATCGCTCTTCTCGAGTAACTGCTTACTGGTCTGAGCAGGCTCGGGGGGTGGGGGTGGGGGAGATCTCTCTCCCTCTCCCCCTACTTTCCTCCTCTCACCCCCTCTGCCCCCCTGAGCCTGCTCGGACCAGTAAGCAGTTACTCGAGAAGAGCGATGCTCGCTTGAGTAGCTGCTTTATCCGAGCGTGCTCGCTCATTTCTAAAAATAATGCTAAAAGTTATTTTTACACATAATCTTAGCTTGCAAAGTAATCCTACAATTATTGTAGAATCAGCACTTTAGCATGTAAATCGAACTCTAAGGATCATTCACAAATATGCAGGTATAGTGAATGCCAAAAGTTGGATCATTATTTCATTTTTAGGTCCAAAAATTTGACACTGATCAATTTCATGTTTGGGGATGCAGAAACTTGAGAAAGCATCAAGTGTCGCAAAACATCTGTTGCCTTTTTCTGTGCTCCACATCCTGATTTTTATTCTGGCACTTTTGTTATGGACTAAAGTACTGCTATGGGATTTGATATCATCAAGTGCCGCCTATTCATTCTACTTGAATGGATTTTGGATATTCTTACAATGACAGAGCACCGTTGATTGCCGTACGGAAATTGCGGTCAAAGATTTACTTATCCATTTGGTGAGTGCCGTTTGTTTCTATGTTAAGTTTAAATTTGTCTACATGCTATACAGACTTTGCATTCTCAGCACCCCGTAAACTTGTGGATGTAGGTGTGACCATGGAGGGCTGCAATGATCCCTCTGGCGATGGGTATAGAGCAGCGTTAAATGCAGGTAGAGAGGAAGTAGTTGCATTTTTTGTGATCTAAAGAATTTGAGTGGAAGAAGTTTGGAATATCATATCCAATTCCTGGCAGAAAAGGAAATTGGTTTCTTTTGGACAGTGAATTCAATGCAATCATATAATGCCTCCAACCGTGTGCCAAGAGGCCTAAGGGCTTATTCACACAAGCGTATATCGGCTGCCGTTTTCATGGCCGGTCGATATACAGTACCATCTGATGCATTAGATTCCAATGCTTCAGATGACAAGAACATATTCCTGCGGTGTAGAAGTGCCCGGCTGGCCAATATATATCGCCGGGCACTTTTACTCTGAGCAGGAAAGATAGTCCTGAAACTATCTTTTCCAGCCAGAATAAGGCCACTGCCATAGACGCCTATAGGAGCCAATGACAGCTGCCGGAGAAGGAAGATGGGAGGGAGTTTAGCAGCGTGACTGCTAAACTTTCTCCCTCTTCTCTCCTCCTCTCCGCCCCTTGCTCGCTGTTTCCAATGGGAGGGGCGGGATGGGGAGTTAGTTACTAAACATCGCCCCTCCCACCACCTCCCATTGTTGGCTGCCAACAAGGGGCAGAGAGGGGTCGGGAGCTTAGCACACTAGCTCCCGTTCCATCTGCCTCCTCCCCTTGCCAAGAGCCAGCGAGGGGGGAAAAGGGGGAGACAGCTTAGCAGATCTAAATGTTCTCCCCCCGCCCGACGGCATTGCGGGCTTGTCGTATATGCGCCGGACCTGTGCCGTCTGAACGAGCGCACAAACATTAGATTTGTGCGCCCGTTTACATGTTTTTACGTCGTCAGTGGGTGAATGTAAAAATGCATATGCCCTTTGAAAGAGCCCTAAGAGTGTATAAAGAAGTTTCATAGTTTCAGGATGACAGTGGATATGGATGAGTGGCATTAAATTCATATGGAGCATTTAGTGAAAGTAATACACTTGGTGTTGAAACAGAGTGATTCTACATGAGTAGATCTGTCTTAAGCTAAATCAAAGCTGCAGAACCGCTTAACTAAAAACCAATTTATGATGTTCCTGAAACGCTTGGAGAAAATGCTTATCCCCATGCAATAAAAGAAAGGAAGCTAAATAAATTCTTGAGAGATAAACAGGAACTTTCAGGAAGCAGATCACAAGGCAAAGGATTATTGGACAACTGATCTGGATTCAAGTTTATCGGATGAAAAATCTTCTTCTGTGCAGAAACAAAGGGAAATTAATACCATCCATGATTCTTGGACATAAAGGCCCTCTTACACGCAACGATTATTGCTCAAAATTCATCCAAACGGTCAAAAATCAGCGATAATCATGACATGTAAACGCAGGCATCGTCCACTTTTTGTTTGAATGATGGATTGTAGCTCTGCATAAAATCCATCATTCAGCCGCTGAAATATTGAGCAAATACACTCCATTTGAATGCATTTCGCTCATCTTTTAATAGACTGCAAGATGTTCTCCCCATGGAATGTTTATACTTGCCACGTGGAGAATAATGGAATGTGCAAAAGCTGTTTGCACAGCTAAGTGTGTCTTTAAACACATGCTGGGCTCTGCAAACAGCTCCTGGAGGTCCTTTTGCATGCAAATGAAGATGATAAAGTGTTAATGGCCATTAATGGCCATTAACACTTTATGCAAATAGATTGCTAAATCTTTCAATCTTTCATTCATTTGAAAAATTATCTTTGCTTGCAAATGGGCCTCAACAAAGAGAATTGTAAGTCCTTTATGAAAAAAAGAGTTGCGACCTTTAAAAAACGTTATACAACAAGTGTGTTGGGGTGATGGGCAGCTGTCATGGCTTAAATACTTGTTGAAACAATACTTTCCATATGCTACTAACTAATCTTACGAAGGACAGCATGCATTTTTTGTTTTACTAACTCTTATTCTGAAGGAAGCTATTTTATTAGCAACAACCTAGAAATCCCAAGAATAAAAATATTGTCCCAAGACTATATTTTCCAAGACAAAATCAGATTCATTTTCCATGTTCCAGTATAGATCACAGTTTTGTTTCTAGAATTTCAATATTTCGCTGCTGAATCATTCTACTACAGCAAATACCACTGAATCTGCAATATCATGTGAAATATTGGGATTTGGCACAGGTAAATTTGTAGCCTGAAATATGAAAATGCCATGGGATTTAGATTTACAGGCCACAACAAGGCCATTCAGATGATTTAAGACGTGAAGCTAATTTTAATAGATCCCGGCTGTTCAGTGCAAAAATTCACTTTAATCCGATTCCCAATAGAATGCACATCTTGCAGATTATTAGAACATCTCCACACCAAATGTTACCATGTTACAGCATCAATCATTTCCATTTCTACTTTTAGTTTATTACAGCCATACAAATATTCAGCTTTTTTATATATTATGCACTAAGTCAAAGATTGCTGTTGAATCATATAGTCTAAATGACAAATCGTTTTGAGAAACCGCTCGCTTTAGTTCTTTTACATGCATTTTAAATCAAATCGCACTATGGATTTTTCAAAGCCAATCTCTACGAATGTACTTGGAAGTTTGCCCTTTAATAAGTAAAGTATGTCACTTTAAGCTCTGGCATCTTGTTATCTATCCCTATCATGCATAGTGCATTTTAAAAAGAACACAATTTATCCCTTTCGTGAAAAAAATCAGTCTATCTTCTTAAAGTAAAATGGTATTTGCCTACTTCCCTCTGGTAAACTGTAAATTGCCTTGCAGAATGCTAAGGCTGAAATGTTTGTTTGATCTGCAGAAATCACTAGCAGAAGGTTGTCTCATAAGAGCCTGAGGCTAACAATAGCTATTACTGAGGTGTTCATAATCCACTGCTTTTATTGCATCTTGAATGCATGTGTGCCAGAACAAGTGTTTTCCTTGATCCACAATTCAGTTTGCCCTGAGGATGATTAACATTGTAATGGAAGAGAGGGAAAGTCCAGATTCAGCACTTATTCCAAAACCATTCGTTTCACATTCAGCATTGATTTTATATCATTCCAATCATAAACTTCTGAAGTTTTCATGCCTATGTGGGAACCTATCGGATAGATACGTATAAAGATATTTAGATAGATAGATATGCATAGATCATCTATCCACTAGAGATGAGCGAGCATACTCGCTAAGGACAATTACTCGAGCGAGCATTGTCCTTAGTGAGTACCTGCCTGCTCGGAAGAAAAGATTCTGGTGCCGACGGGGGTGGGGAGCGGCAGGGGAGAGCAGGGGGGAACGGAGGGGAGATCTCTCTCTCCCTCTCTCCCCCCCCCCCCCCCCGCTCACCCCTGCTCACTCCCGCAACTCACCGCTCACCCGCGCCGGCACCCGAATCTTTTCTTCCGAGCGGGCAGGTACTTGCTAAGGACAATACTCGCTCGAGTAATTGTCCTTAGTGAGTATGCTCGCTCACCTCTACTATCCACCTATCTATCTATCTATCTATCTATCTCATATCTATCTATCTCATATCTCTCCATCTATCTATCTATCTATCTATCTATCTCATATCTATCTATCTCATATCTATCTATCTATCTATCTATCTATCTATCTATCTATCTATCTCATATCTATCTATCTCATATCTCTCTCTCTATCTATCTATCTATCTCATATCTATCTATCTATCTATCTCATCTATCTATCTCATATCTATCTATCTATCTCATATCTATCTCTCTATATCTATCTATCGATCTCATATCTATCTCTCTCATATCTATCTCGTGTCTATCTATCTATCTCATATCTATCTATCTATCTATCTATCTATCTCATATCTATCTATCTATCTATCTAATATCTATCTATCTATCTATCTCATATCTATCTATCTATCTATCTATCTATCTATCTATCTATCTATCTCATATCTATCTCTCTATCTCATATCTATCTCTCTCTATCCATCTATCTATCTCTCTATCTATCTCTCTATCTATCTATCTCTCTCTCTATCTATCTCTCTATCTATCTATCTCTCTCTCTATCTATCTATCTATCTATCTATCTATCTATCTATCTATCTATCTATCTATCTCTCTATCTATCTATCTATCTCTCTATCTACTTCTGATTTGTAAAACTATTTTCTAAATATTTTCTAAATAATAAACAGTAAAAATAAAAGGATATTAACTCCTTAAAGGGGTTGTCTCGCGGCAGCAAGTGGGGTTATACACTTCTGTATGGCCATATTAATGCACTTTGTAATATACATCGTGCATTAAATATGAGCCATACAGAAGTTATTCACTTACCTGCTCCGTTGCTAGCGTCCTCGTCTCCATGGTTCCGTCTAATTTCGCTGGCGGCTTGCTTTTTTAGACGCGCTTGCGCAGTCCGGTCTTCTGCTCTGAGCACGAGCCGCTTCAGTGTGCTCGCCGCTACAGCTCTTCTGCGCATGTGCAGACGACCTGTAGCTTCTCAGGAGCGCGCTGGAGCGGCCATTCTGCTACCATCCTCTCTTAGAGGAAGGTGCAGAAACTTGAGCCGCCCAGCCATGCCGCCCAGCCGCCCAGCAGAGCCGCCCAGCCCAGCCGTGCCGCCCAGCCGCCCAGGTAAGTGATGGGTGACGGACTGACGGGGGTGACGAGTGACGGACTGCCGCTGTGACCCCGGAGCCTACCGCTGGGCCCTGGGGCCTAGCGCTGGGGAGCCGGGGCCTAGCGCGGGAGAGCCGGGGCCTAGCGCCGGTTACCTGCTGCCTGGCGGTGGGTGACTGTGGCCCAAGAGCGTGTGCCGTGGTCGGCGGCCGCGGTGGGTCCGGTCGGCGGCTGCGGGGCGTCTGGTTGTCAGGGAGACACAGCTGGTAGCGTCTCGGGAGCGCGCACGTCGGGCTACAGCAAGCGACGGTAAAAGAGCCGGCGGCCATCTTGGGGAAACTTTTTATAAGTTGCTGAAACGCTGGAACTGTAAGTAGAAACCGGCTAGAAAAGTCATTTACATGGGTGATTAGTAATGTATGCTTAATAAGGGGGACTGGGCAAAAAAAAAATTCACTGCTTTCTCGAGACAACCCCTTTAAGGACACAGGCCTTTTTTTCCATTTTTGTTTTTTCCTCCCCCACTTTTAAAAAATCATAACTCTTTTATTTTATCCATCAATGTAAATGTCTAAGGGCTTGTTTTTCTGCCAGACTAGTTGTAGATTTCTATTTAATGTAAAATATAATGTACTCAAAAACTTGAAAAAAATTCTTAGTGGAGTGAAATGAAAAAATAACGGAATTCCGCCATTTCTGGGGAAAGGCACTTGTTACTATGGTGTACACACTGAAACAAAAAAGACCAGATTACTTTATTCTATGGATCAATACAATTATTACGATACTAAATTTATGTAGTTTTTTTGAGGTACTACCTTTATTTTCTCCCAAAGATATTACATTTTACTAAATTATTTTTCTGCCGCCATTTTTTGACAGCCCTAACTTTTTTTATTTTTCCATCGATATGGTTGTGTGAAGGCTGATTTTTTGCAGGATGTTCTGGAGTACATATAACTTTTTGATCACTTTTTATTACATTTTTTTCTTGGAGACAGGATGACCAAAAAAAGCTTAATTTTGGCATTGTTTATTATTTTGTGACAATGTTCTCCATGTGGAGTAAATAATGTGTTACTTTGATAGATCATACTTTTATGGACGCAGTGACACCAAATATGTTTTGGGGTTTCAATATTTAGATTCTTTTATTATAAATATGACAAAAGGTTTTTTTTTTAAACTTTCATTACCCTTTATTTTTTTAGAATTAATAAAGCTTTTTTAAACAAATTTTTACAACTTGTGATGGTTTGATTGCTCCTGCACCATGATCTGACAAGTAATCTATCAAGCCATGCCACAAGTGGCCTTATAGAGAATTCCAAAGCAAATATATATATCAATGCTCTTGTATAGGTTCCCTTCAAGCATGCATGATAAAAAAGAAAAACTTCTTGAAGTGACTCTCCAGTTTCAAGACAAAATGCTCTGATCCACGGGTTCCAGGTTCTGTACTTGGCTGACTAAGATGGCCAACACAATCTTCATCCCCACAGTGCATTGGTAGTGTTAGACTACCAATGAATAGAGATGAGCGAGCGTACTCGGAAAAGCACTACTCGCTCGAGTAATTTGCTTTATCCGAGTATCGCTGTGCTCGTCCCTGAAGATTCGGGTGCCGCTGCGGCTGACAGGTGAGTCGCAGCGGGGAGCAGGGGAGAGCGGGCGGGAGAGAGGGAGAGAAAGATCTCCCCTCCGTTCCTCCCCGCTCTCCCCTGCAGCTCCCCACTCCGTGCCGGCACCCGAATCTTCAGGGACGAGCACAGCGATACTCGGATAAAGCAAATTACTTGAGCGAGTAGTGCTTTTCCGAGTACGCTCGCTCATCTCTACCAATGAACTATACCTGTTCTCTGATTGGCCAAAGCTTCACGTGATCAGCACTGGCCAATTAGGGAGCAGTGCACCATATGCATTAAGTAGTTAAAACATTTTGATGGACAATCTAGATGGCAAATCCTGGGCCCAGAACAAGAGGGGTGCAAGAACAACAAGTAATATACCCTCAGGTCCTGGGACACCATTTTGTCCGAAACAACGAAATGTTGCTTTAATGACCTTAAAAAATGATGCACTGTGAATAATCTCATGTCTATTATTTCTCCTCGATGGCCCCTTGACATTTGATGTTGGGTAAAAAAACAAACTAACAGGTTAGATTGTAACTTGTGCAAATCTTGTGGAGATCCTGAAGAGATAGCTGGAACTAGAAGTGCCTGGCAGCCAGTGTCTTCCCATGTCCCTATTTATATAAACTTGCATGCTCAACTAATCTGGGCATAGATGTTTTTGGATGAGTTGGACGGGAGAGTTTTAGGTTGAATGAGCATTCAGAAAACAATTTTATAAAGGGGGTTCTTTGGGGCATAAATACTGATAGCCTATTCTAGATTCTATACTAGATTTGTGGAAATCTGACTGTAAACCCAATGAAGGTACTATAACTTGGCCCCATTTGAGTGAATGGAATGGGCTGCAGTACTAAGCACAGCCAACCATATGGACAAGCTGCTGTGTCTCTGGAAACAATTAAATGTCTCAGAGGCTGGACTGTCACTGATCACCTATTGATAGCCAAGAGAACTTATTTAAGTCTATGGGCTTCTAGCCCAAAATGTCAGTACACCAAACCAAGGCTGTGATCTTGTCTTTGAAGAGGAATATCTTTGGTAAAATCATAAATATTACAGAAAGTAAGTAAAAACGTCTCTACTGTTATAATTTAAAAGGTTTGGAAGGTAAAGGTGACTTTGTGTTTTAAATATGGAGTCAACCAGACCAGACAAAACTTTACTTGATGTTTTAAGTACACCAGTGAAGATTGATGTGAAGTGACAGTCCAGTCCAATGCAGAATCTATTACCGTAATTGTTAATTCACATGGGTACACCATTTTAATTATTGTAATATGCCCATAATTGCAAACATGTTAAGCATAAAATGCACAAAACTTCCTCTTGCAGAGCGTGTTTGGAACAAAATGAATGACCGTGAGAAAATAGGTTAATAAGCCACATTTGTTAAATGCTTTCCCTTGTCTTGGAGGCCTTGGCAGTTAATGCAGTTTCCCTTTATTTGCAGCTTCTGTCATCACTGCTGCTCATGACTGATGTAGCTGCCTTAACTGCTTTGCAACATGACAGTGACACAGACAAACAGCTCATAGATTCAGACCTATTGAAAGTAATGGACACAATGCAGGGGATCAGAAAACTTAGCTGTTAATCACAGTTTCTTAAGGTGGCCCCATGTTACAATGTAACGGATCTAGCAAGTTATTAGAAAAAAAAAGTAAAACATTAACACCTTGTTTTATAGCATAAACTATTCTGCAGTGCTGTAAGGAAGATCTATTGTCTTATCGCTTTTCTGCCCAGACTATAACTTTAGAGCACACAGCGGTTGCAGTCACATCTGGGCCCTATTGTATAAGGGAGCCTAAATACAACAGTATTATACATAGTAGCAGGGGAGCCATGTCACAAATTTTTACATAGCGGTCCAGGAGCTTCAAAGTGTGTCTCCGGTTTCTGCATAAGGACAATGATGTTTGGAGAATTGATGACAGTAAGCAAAAATGGGAATCCAAACTCTACTAATCTTTTTTTTAATATAACATTCTGCAGGACTTTACAAATCAGAGGATGCATGTGCATACAAAATCAGACATATAGTGTAAGGCCTCATGCACACGGGCGGATTTCTGCTGCGGAATCCGGGGCTGGTGTCCGCCTCCAGGTTCTGTAGCAATAACCCTCCCTAGTATGCTATGGAAAAATGATTCTTCATGCACACGAGCGGAAACCAATTGCAGTCTCCGCTCGCAGATGAAAAATTGCAGCATTCTCTATTTTCCTGCGGTTCCCACATGGACGTCTTCCATTGAAGTCAATGGAAGCCATCCGACCCTTGACCCATCACGGACAGGCCACAGATTGCGCGGGAAAAAAAAAATCTGTTCTGCGCATGTCCGGCGCGAGCCGTGTGGACCATCCGCAGTACGGAGAAGCCAGAAGTAGTCAGATCCACATGGACGCCGGCGTAGAGGACGACAGATACACAGGGTCACTCACCACGGTCAGGGTTGGATTCCATGCGGGATTCCACAGCCAGAGTCCGGACCTGCTATGTGGTTGTCACCTTAAGCTGAAAGACAATTATAACAAAAGGAGTGAGGGCCCTGCTCACAAGAGCTTACAATCTATGTGGAAGTAAAGGACATGAGGTAAAAGCAGAGGTGTAAGTAGAAGCTTTGGGCCCCGATGCAAAAACTGTAACAGGGCCCCTTACCTACCATGTGCTGTTTATAATACCGGTGTCTTCTTATGTGATGGAGGGGCCTTTGGGCCCCCTAAGACTACAGGGCCCAGTAGCAACTGGTATCTCTGCACCACTCATAGCTACACTCCTGGGTACAAGTACTTGTTCTGTACCATGTTCCAGCCATCTTTTAAATAAATAGGGTACTATACATAAAGCTATATAAGCCAATCACCAGCCAGTATCTGTGTATATACAGATATGAGGTCATTAGGATGTATGAGGTGTGGTGATACAATGAGATCAAGGGGGTCAGGGAATGTAGTAAAGTGATAGATACAGAAAGTTAGATTAGGGAATGTGGTGCCCTGTCTAATTGATGTTGTTATGTCTGTCTCCTGGGATCTATGGTACTACAGATGATCTGCAACTTTCCTGCTCAGGTGTGGGGATTGTGTTGGCTGGGCGTGTTTCTCCAGTCAGCCAATCACTCTAGGTCAGTACACATATAAGCTGTCTTCCCAGATGTGGGTGTGGTCCGCTTTCTCAGTTCTCATTCTCTCTCTGTGTGGTGTGAGCAGGTTCTATGTGTGGTGTCTGAAAGAAAGGTTTGTGTTTTGGGTTGTGTTGCTGTCCTCCTGGTTAGTTTAGGGACTAGGGTTAAACTAGGAGCCATGACGTGGTCTGCTAGCTTCTATATTTTCATCAAAATGTCAACTAATACCTGGCATTTATAGCATTAACATCTGCTACTAGTGCTTGTGTATTGGCTGCTATATGGTGTGATTATGGCTCTGTGTGTCTTCTTATCCTGTCCAGTTGTCCCTGTTGGTGGTGGCATGTTTATGTGTCCTATCCGGGGTGTGTGAGTTCCTAGGAGCAGCAAGGGCCCAGATCTGAAGACCGCTGGGCTGCCCTTTATTGGGGCAATGTCCCTGCTCAGGTAGATCTGTGTCACTTACCCTAGTAAAAGATAGGGAGAGGTGCTAATCTGTGGTAGGTCACCTAGTGTTCCCTATTAATCTGGATCAGGTTTGTGTGGGACCAGTGCACACTTGCCCACACGAACATAACATACTACCCATTTTTTGAAACTGGGGGGGGGGACATTATGTAATGTTATGTTGCATCTGTTGTATTATGTTGCTTTATGTTGCATGATGTTATGTCATGTTAGTAAGACATCTATGTTGCTGTCAGTCATGGTTTATGTCTGTATTCCGTCCTATGTCTGATCCACCCATCCATTTGATGTTGGATGCCCGGTTCCTGTTTCTATATGTCTACCTATCCATTGGTGGGCAGATGCCCGATCCATATCCTGTCCCCTTTGTCCGTTGGTAGGAGGACATTAGGGATTTGTTTGGTTTGGTCTGTTCTGTTCCTGTGTCCAGACTCCTGTGCTATTCACAGTATGTTCCTATTCTGTTCTGTCCGTAAGTCCTGTCTGCAGTTTATCTTTTGCTTAGGTTCCTTGTGTGTTTATAGGTGTTTTAGACCCTTTCCTGCTGTATGTCCCATATTAGGCCTGTAAGGATAAGTCCTATGTGATGTTGAGTCAGTATGAGTGGTTGCCACCTTTTCTCCTCTGGACTTATGCACTCTTTGCAGACTTCTGTGACTGAGGCTGGTTTTGTAAGGCACAGAGGTTCTGTTTAGAGGTGTGCAATTTGTGACTCCTTCCTCTTTGCCATCTTTGCCTTGACATCAGGGCCTTTTTAGATAAATCCTGTACATGTGTGAGGTTTGGAGGAGTTGCATAAATTTTTTATGCTTTAAGGGTCCAGAGGCCTCCTTTTTAAAGGAGGGGTAGTGTTATATTTGACTCCTGGGATCTGTTGTACTACAGATGATCTGCAGCTGTCCTTTTCAGGTGTGGGGGATTGTGCTGGCTAGGCATGTGTGTCTCCAGTCAGCCAATCATTCGAGGTCAGTACACATATAAGCTGTCTTCCTAGGTGTGGGTGTGGTCAGCTGTCTCTGTTCTCATTCTCTCTCTCTGTGCGGTGTGAGCAGGTTCTATGTGTGGCGGCTGCAAGAAAGGTTTGTGTTTTGGATTTATTGATTGTGTTGCTATCCTCCTGGTTAGTGTAGCAACTAGTGGTATAGCCAGGAGCCGTGACGTGGTCTGCTAGCTTCCATATTTTGATCAAAATGTCAACTAATACCTGGCATTTATAGCGTTAATATCTGTTACTAGTGTTTGCATTTTGGCTGCTGTATGGTGTGATTATGGCTCTGTGTGTCTTTTTACCCTGTCCAGTTGTCCCTGTTGTTGGTGGCATGTTTATGTGTCCTATCCAGGGTGCGTGAGTTCCTAGGAGCAGCTATGGCCCAGATCCGAAGACTGCTGGGCTGCTCTTTATTAGGGCAATGTCCCTGCTCAGGTAGGTCTTTGTCACTAACTCTAGTAGAAGATAGGGAGAGGTGCTAATGGTAGTAGTTCACCTGGTATTCCCTATCCTTTCTGGGTCATTTTCGTGTGGGCCCGGTGCTCACACGAATGTAACAGATGTTTTTTTTAGGGCACGCTTAAAAGGGTGGGTGTTGGGGATCAACCTGAATGTCTGTGGTAGCGCTTTCCAGAGAACTGGAAAACTTGGAAAAAAGTTTGGAGACAGGAGTGAGAAGTTTGATTAAGGAGGGGCTTAGTAGTGCAAGGTCATTAGCAAAATGGAGAACATGGGTAGGGTGGTCTCACCTGTTATTTGAATGCCTTATAGATTAAGTGTATCACAGAAAGGGAAATATAAAAACATACAAGCACTAAAAACGGCCATATACTTACTTACACAGAAGGGCAAACATGTGCACCAACCTCAGCATGCAGGCAGACATACTGCCAAATGAGGGAGCCAATTACACCTGTGGAGGACACCAATGAGATAGCCAGTCACACAACCCCCTATATAGAAGGGGTGGCTGCTTGGTGTATACTCCTGCACAGAGTAGATACAAAGTGTCAGATCATCGTGATACATGTGGTGCACCATGCAAACAAGCAACCTATTAAGGACACCATAATAGTTTGGCGGGCTGCCTTGCACGTTAAAAAGTGAACCACATTGGTACTGCCACCCTGGGCTCCCTGGCGTTTAAAGCCATACTGCATGTGAATAATACTATAAACGCAAGATATTAGTTGGAATTTGGCCAAAATACTTGAGCTCACAAGCCAATCATCAAGGCTCCTCACGTTTTGTGAGTCCCTACACTAATATAAATGTATCACAGAAAGGGAAATATAAAAATAAACAGTCACTGAAAACAGCCATATATTTACTGAAGCAGTATAGTGTCTACATGCTGATGTTGGTGCACATGTTTGCCCCCCTGTGACATTGTGGATTAAGGCCTCATACACACAACTTGTTATGAATGCATGAGGATTTTATGTCATGGGTCATGAGGGGTATAGTTTCTCCATGTGGATTACTTGAAAAGACTTAAAAGGCCATGTATTGCTCATCTGGGATATTTGATATGGAAATAGTATATGTTACAATGCCTTGACAGTAACAGCTATCAGAAGGCAGCATTCCTTTACATCAATGTCTGACCTTTTAATAGGCTATGTAAGGTCGGTGGCACACGTCCTGCTTTAAATTGCAGAATCGGCAATTGACACCCACGTGGATGAACCGCTGTATTCCATACCCATTGAAGGAATAGAACATTTGCTTGTGAGCAGACAGCAATTGCTATTTCCGAGAGTGGATTTAAAATCGCAGCATGTTCTATTTTTCCGCGGGATCCGGTCATGGGTACCTGCATCATCGCCTACTGACAGTGCAGGAAAAACAAAGATTTACAATTAAAAAAAAACTGTACTACGCATGACCGACAGTGAGCCGCCGTGGTCATCCACAACACAGGAGAAAGCAGGTACGCAGGGTCTCCGACTGTGGTCAGACCCGGTCATGTGCAGCCAATCTAACAATGGCTGGGAATATAAGCCAAAACCAGAGTCTTTTCAACAAGAAAAAGATAACCATGTACAGACAGGCTATTAGGGTTATTCTAGTAATTATTAGGACATTATAGTAGCAGTGTTTCTGGTGGCACATCACACTCACAACAGCTTGAAGTAATTATTAGGACATTATATAGTAGCACTGTTTCTGGTGGCACATCACACAGATAACAACTTGATTGATTCCCACACATGACAAACACAGCTTGCCTCCTCCCACAGCAGTGACATCGCCACATGTCCTTTAGCCCACTGGATCTCTGTAGTGGTATCTCAGTGTATTCTGTCAGGACTGCTGAGTTGTGTAGGAAATTGTAGTACCAGTGTTTCTGGTGGTGCAGGGCGCCACACAGCTCTGCTACATGGTACATGCATTATGATCCCCACACATCACACACACAGCTTTGCTCCTCCCATGGCAGTGACATCATCACAAATCCTTCAGCCCACCGGATTTCTGTGGTGGAGGTAGATCAGTGTCTTCTGTCAGGACTGCTGAGTTGTGTCTTCTGAGATTATAATGGCTTAGTTGTGTTTTCATTTTGTTATTTTTGTCTTCCCCTTCCAAGAGCCCTAGAAGTGTTGTTCTTCTGTTGGTCAGGCTCTGTTTTACATATGTTGTAGGACCTTTGATGGCATCTCCAGCTGTCATTCAATAGCTGAGAGCTGCCCCTGATTGGTCCTTGCGCTGAGCCAATCAGAGGCAGCACTCACTCACCCATTCATGAATGGGTGAGTGAGAGCTGCCTCTGATTGGTGAGGGCTGTGACCAATCAGAGGCAGCCCTTTCAGCAGGCAGGGATTTTAAATCCCCGTCTGCTGAATACTACAAAGAGCAGTTCAGGAGAACTGCCGGCCGGCCGCGGCTGAACTCCGTCTGCAGGGACAAGGTGAGTATAATTTTGTTTTTTATTTTTACACATTTTTGGATGGTTTTCAGGCAAGGGCTTATATTTTTAAGCCCTTCCCGAAAATTCATGCCACGCTCGCCGGCAGTCCATTGCTTTCAATGGAGCCGGCTGTATTGCCGGCTGCATTGAATTCAATGGGCGAACATCGTTCTTCTCTGCCACAGCTGTTACAGCTGTGGCAGGGGAGAATGATCTTTATTGTATATGTTCTCAATGGGGTTGGCGCTGCTGCCGCCGGCCCCATTGAGCGCATATATAGAACACAACGAATCGCAGAACGCAGATAGGCACGATCTGCGATTCGTCGTGTCCTATAATTTATGGCATATCCGCAAAAAAAGCGGACATGTGACCGATCCCATTGCGAAGCAATGGTTCTATATATGCGCAGATCGCATGCGCATCCGCAAATCACGGCAAAAACCGGTCGTCTGACCGAGGCCTTAAGGTGTAACTAGTTAAACATACAATGAAACCTTTATGAATTCAGTGAAAAGGAATGCAAGAAAGGGTCTGGGAGACTATCTTATCTTCTGTCTGTCTTTATCCCCTGCCACTCACTGGTATATAGAAAAGGTTTCGTTTAACCCCTTCACTACTTATACTAGCAGCATGCTATATCTTCCTAGTCTACAATCTAATAGCAAAAACAATTAACTGATCCATTGATCTACAATTTTCTTAACATAGGTCCTTTATATTTCCCATATCTTTTAAACCCAGTTCTGGCTTTTGCTCAAAAAGTACAATAAAAACTCCCTACAAAAACTGCATTATTCCCCAAAATGCCCTGTGTGTGAAACTATCGTAAGGCTTCCTTAAGACAGTCTTTTTTCTGTCTTAAGGAAACCTTAAGAGTGAAAAAGAAACGTTAAAGAAGTAAGATATGTTTTTGATTGATGCCTGCGTTTTTTAATTAGCATTTTTGGTAGCTTCTTTCAGTCCTACTTGAGTCATCAATGCATGTGCTTGCTAGCTGCTATATAAACTCACTTCATGTGTGACTTTGATTTCTGACTTTCTTAACTGGTCAGCATCTGCTCAGACTCAGGGAGGAATGGGGAGGTGCAATGGAGAATAGAGATGAGAGACAAGATGTTACAATATGATTACTGGTGTAACTATAGAGGGTGCAGGGGATGCCGTGGCACCCGGGCCCAGGAGCATTAGAGGGCCCATAAGGCCTCTCTTATCCATATAGGGAGCCCAGTACTATGAATAACCCCTTAGTGACGGAGCTTTTTTTGCTTTTTTCCATTTTTGTTTTTTCCTACTCCCTTTTAAAAAATCGTAGCTCCTTTATTTATCCATCGAAGTCGCTGTATGAGGGCTTGTTTTTTGCGGGACGAGTTGTATTTTTCAATGGCACTATTTATTGTTATAATTTACTGAAAAACTTTTAAAAAATTCTTAGCGGAGAGAAATGGAAAAAAAACGACATTCCACCATCTTTCGGTGCGTCCTGTTTCTACAGCACACAAATTGCAACAAAAACGACCGGATATTTTTATTCTATAGGTCAGTACGATTGCTACGATACCAAACTTGTATAGTATTTTTTTTGCTGTAGTACTTTTATTTTTTTTTAAGATATTTAATTTTTTTCAATTATTTTCTGCTGTCATTTTGTGCGCGCAATACCTTTTTTATTTTTCTGTCGACATAGTTGAGCAAGGGCTCATTTTTTGCGGGATGTCCTGAAGTTTCCGATAGTATCAATTTGGAATACATACGACTTTTTGATCGCTTTTTATTGCGTTTTTTCTGGGAGACAGGGTAACTAAAAAAGTGTATTTCTGGCGTTCTTTTTTTTTTTTTTTTCAGACGACGTTCACTGTGTGGGAAAAATAATGTACTACTTTGATAGATCGGACTTTTACGGATGCGGCAATACCAAATACATATTTTTATTTTATTATTTTGATTTTTTAATAATGGATATGGCAAAAGGGGGGTGATTTAAACTTTTATAACTTTTTTTTTTTTAACAATTAAAAAAACTTTATTGAATATTTTTTTTTACATTACTTTGAAGTCCCCCTGGGGGACTTTAATATGCGATGCTTTGATCGCTCCTGCAGTATGACGTAATGCTATAGCATTACGTCATACTGCTTTTTCACAGGCAGTCTTTCAAGCCACCCTGTGTGGATGGCTTGATAGGCAGTCTGCTAAGGCAGCCCTGGGGCCATTCATTAGGCCCCCGGCTGCCATGACACCTGCACGGCTCCCCCGATCTCACCGCGGGGGGGCCGTGCGGGACCCCCGAACAGCGTTCGGGGCATTTAAAGGGTTAATAGCCGCGATCGGCCGAACGGCCGAGCGCAGCTATTGCCTGCGGGTGTCAGCTGTAATAAACAGCTGATGCCCGCGCTGTATGGAGGGAGATAGCAGCGCTACCTCCCTCCATACACGTCCTGCAACAGCAGGACGTAATTTTACGATAGGACCGTCACTAAGGGGTTAAAGCATTATAGTTGGGAGGCCTGTTACAGACATTGCATTGGGGTCCAGGAGCTTCAAGTTATGCCTCTGCGTTAAGGAGTTAAGAGAAGTTGGGGGCCCCAAGATAAACTTTTGCACCCGGGCTCGTGCGCCTTTAGCTACGCCCATGAATATGATGTCTATACTTCTGGGGGTAACCAAAGTGTTCATAATGCAGGATATACCTGCACGCAAGACTAACTTACAGATGCATTTCGGCTACCTATTGTACACTAGTAAGAGACTTATTAGGAAAACCAGCTGATCATCTACTGATTTGATTTTCTAAGGATGGGTCTTCAATAAAACAAAAGTCCTGGAAAACTTTTTGTAGTGAAATGCACATGGACAAATCATAGAAAGTGAAGTCTAGATCTATGCTTATCTGTTCCACATAAACTCCCTACTGGTAAATATACATACTAGTCCAGGGCAGGAGAGGAACAGCACAGTCATGTATGAAGAATAGCCATGGCACAAGGGTGATAAGTAGCTGACTATGGTTGCTATCCCTACTACAGAGATACTTGGACTGTGGCAACATCCTCAACACATGTTCCTATCCTATTCTAACAAACTTCATCCAAAGTAGACTGCACTGTGAAAAACTTTTTCCAGTACTGTCCTACATGTCCCTTAATGTAATTTACCATAAACTATGTTGTAGTAAGTTATTAATCAGAAAAATCTGTTCCTTCCTATCAGCCCTTGACAATGGAACAGAAATGTGACAACTCTAAAAACAAAAGTAGGTCGTTATTAATGACAAACTGAAACATCTGAATTTTGTTACTATAGTCTTACTGGCAAATAGTGAGGCACAATAATAATGGGGGGGGGGGGATGACTGTGGGTCTGCACTTTAATGTAAGACCATAGGATTAAGTCTGAAATGGAGACCTTTTAATATATTTCACTTGTTACATTTTGAATACCCCCGGTCGTATTTCAAACTTTTGTTTCTGTGACATTTTGTAATCATTTTCTGTTCTGCCTCAGTACACTTTAATTGATTTTAAACACTGCACATTGTGTGACTTGCTTTCCCAATGTCAGAGATTAACTCTTAAGTAACACATCTGAATAAGAAGGAATTGTTGCAAATTTAAGGGACTTAATAAACATTACATATATTGTCTACTGTGTGGCTTCATGATCCCACGGTGCTCAAAGGGAAAAAATTATGATTCCATTTTAGGTTCAATGCAATTATGGTATTTCTTAAAAGTATCCATTGGGATATGCTCCTGAATAGAGATGAGCGAACGTACTCGGATAAGCACTACTCGTCCGAGTAATGTGCTTTATCCGAGTACCTCCCCGCTCGTCCTGAAAGATTCGGGGCGCTCCGCTGCTGACAGGTGAGTCGCAGCGGGGAGCGGGGCAGAGCGGGCGGGAGAGAAGGAGAGAAAGATCTCCCCTCCGTTCCTCCCCGCTCTCCCCTGCAGCTCCCCGCTCCGCAGCGCGTCCCGAATCTTTCAGGACGAGCGGGGAGGTACTCGGATAAAGCACATTACTCGGACGAGTAGTGCTTATCCGAGTACGTTCGCTCATCTCTAGTCCTGAAGTAATATTCCTAGTGGATGATAAACAAATATATATAGAAAATAAATAAATCTTGTTATTCGTATAGCGCCAACGTATTCCACAGGGCTTTCGAGTAACTTATTTATTACTCCCCCCCACACCACCAAGCTGGGTACTCATTTTACCGATGTCGGAAGGATGGAAGGCTGAGTTAACCTTGAGCCGGCTATATGAACTACGCTTGGATAGAACTTGCAACCTCCAGGTCGTGAGCGAGTTGTTTGATGTGAACATTGTGTGTATCCTGGCATACTCAACCAATTAATACCATAAACACAGTGGGCACAGAACATTACTTTTCAGCTTGTGTTAATGGCTTCCGTTAAATGTAAGCACCAGGAAAAGTTCCTGAAGTATATATGTAACAGAGACTGTGATGGATGCCGAACAAACAGTAGTGTCTGTCACTCATAAGATTTAATGGCATTTTGTAAAACCTGTATCTGTTAAACAGATGCCATTACAAAATATGAGTAATGGATACCACTGTTAGGTACCCATTTGACGCATTTGTCATTCCTAGGCTATAATAGTATCTGTTTTAAGGATAAACCATGAAAAGCTATTGAAAATCTTATGATGTATTGATTAAACAGATGCCTTTGATTGATGCCATATAGTTACCTATAGATGCCATATAGTTAGCCATAGATTATTAAAGTGTCTGTTTAATGGATGCATCTTCTTACAGGGTGAGTCTGGATGGAATAAAGCACTTTAGTATAATTTAATGCGCACACGTATTTACCACATGACCAAAGAGAGCCCAAGTCAGTGTTAGTGCAATATCATGTCTAGAATGTGCTTTGGCAAAAGTGTGAATTTGTTTCTTGATGAAGTAAATTTGGGGGCATGCCCATAAACAAAGTAAGTGATTAGCAACTGCCTCCCAACATCTAGAACAAGTTGGACCTAAGATATTCCCCATATATAAATATTTTTAGGGTCATTTCCCGATAGGAAATGGAAGGATCTTATTTAATTGTCACACTTAATGTCTTGAGGATAAAGGTGGGTGTCAGTTGACGGTCATGTATTTGCCAGCTCGCAAATCCCCAAGACGTATAATCATATTGTAATTGTGGGCATAAAAACACATAGTAATTAGGCCCTTTATGAGCATTTGAGAATGGAGTTTGGCCTAAAAACCAAACTCCATTATCAGTCCAGTCGTCCTTGGTAAGTTTACACATTACACCTATAGCAAAGCTTTGTAATTGCATGAAATAAAAAGGATGGGAATGCGTAAAATAAAAAAGGCTACATACTTGGTTGAATGAGAGGACCATTCTAGAATGCACATCAATCACAACTCCTACCATTCACAGTGCCCTTAGCTGCCATGAAAAACGGCATACGATTTACCATCCTGAAAGTTGGGGCCATCACAAAAGGATTTAGCCAGAAAAGTCTGAGCAGAAAGCCACATAAATACAAATAAAGGGTTGGAGGCATAGTTAGGTGCCAGGGCAGAGTAAAGGCCCTTTTACATACAACGATTATCGATCAAAATTTGTCCAAATGCCCAAAAATGAACGATAATCGTTATATGTAAACATGGGCATCAGGCACTTTTCGTTTGAATGATGGATTTTACTTCACATAAAATTCATCATTCAACTGCTGAAAAACCGAGCAAATACATTCTATTTGAATGCATTTCGCTCATCTTTCAAAAGCCTGCTAGATTAAATAACTTGATATCTAGAAAATGTATGTCCTCTCCAGATATGGTCTGCCTTAAAATATGAAACCCAATTCTGGGCTTCTTTCCCTGCCAAATAAATGTATGAAATTGTTTGTTAGGGGCATGCTCATCTACAGGTCTCAAGTATAGGGGCAAGGTGTTAAATAAGTATAATAATCATGAAAAGGCTATCATTTGATAAGGTTTGCTCAACCAATAAAAGACAGAGTAAACTTGTCCCATGCTTTCAAGTCTTCCCCAAGAGACCTAAAAAAGAGATGCAGATTGGTCCTATACAGATTAGAGGGAGATCTAGTAATTTGAACCCCAAGGTATGTGAGAGAGTGAGAGTTCCAATGTATGGGGAAATTTTGTATCCGCGTGGGTTGAGTTGCACTGCATTAAAAGGGTTGTCTTGCGGCAAACATCAAAATTTTACATTCCCCCTGTCACCCCCCTGGCATAAAATAGCAATTTAAAGCGGTTTTTAAACCGCTTGCTACTCACCGATCCAACGAAATATGGAGTTATAAAAATCTTCTCCCTAAGATGGCCGCCGGTCCTTTCCCAGGGATGCACTGCGGTTTTCTCCCATGGTGCACCGCGGGTCTTCTCCCATGGTGCACCATGGGCTCTGTGCGGTCCATTGCCGATTCCAGCCTCCTGATTGGCTGGAATCGGCACACGTGACGGGGCGGAGCTACGATGACGATGCGGGACCAACTCTCCGGCACGAGCGCCCCATTCACCAGGCAGAAGACCGCACAGCGCAAGCGCGTCTAAAAACACCAGAAGACATCAGAATTAGACGGATCCATGGCGACGGGGATGCTAGCAACGGAGCAGGTAAGTGAATAACTTCTGTATGGCTCATATTTAATGCACAATGTATATTACAAAGTGCATTAATATGGCCATACAGAAGTGTATAACCCCACTTGCTGCCGCGAGACAACCCCTTTAAGGTCACCACAAAGAATGAGTTTATCTGTGCGTTTAGTAAGCAAGAATTGATATAAATCTGAGTAAAAGGTGTTATTGGGGTAATTAGGGACATAAATATTTAGGAGGGTTTACAGTGTCACTGACGTGAAGCAGAAGGTACAGAAATCTTCCTTTCAGATCAGAATGTTCTTCTAGAATCTTGTATGGAAGTGAATTACCCAGCAAAATCACGACAACTCTAGTTTTTTGGAATATAAGGCTGTAAAGCACTGCTTAATCAAGAAAGCACGTATGGTAATGTTATCTTGCTGCTTACAATGCATTTTTTTGTAGAAACACCACATCCGGCTTAAAACATTTTTAAGTGTAAGAGGACATGTTTTCATTTGACTGGGGAATTCAAGCCACCGAGATTGCAGATGGAAAAGTTTAGGGGTGAATGACAGGTTGTGTTGTGTGAGGGGACAGGGTACTCATCCTATTCCCATCCTGGGCAGTTCAGTTAGCAGCGAGGTAATTGAATAAATACCATTGGTTCCATCCCAGCAAGCAGGCCCAATCAGGCAGAAATAACAGGTGGGTCAAGAGTCCACGTGTCCTTAGAGTAGTAGATGAAAAACATTTCAAATAGAACAATATTGCAGGTTCTCAAAGACAAATAACCACAAAGGTCAGTGGGTGTTATTACACACCACTGCAATAATCCTGAAAATATTAGGGGAAATTAGCCCTGATGGCTCATGGTGCTTAAATTATTGTTTAAATGAGGCTGACCTCCAGTGGTATTGTTGGGTAGAAAATGGACTCTTACTGCATCTCGGTCTGTAAATATGAGGGCTTGACCATTATCTACCACACTGAGTTTAGCAGGTATGCTAGCAATTGGAATCTGATCTTCTGATCAAAAACGTGGCTGCATATAGGAGCAAACAGCTTCCTCTTGGCAGTCACTGCCACTGAAAAATTCTGGAAAAAAAGAATTTTTGATCCACAGACTTTCACTGAGCATTGTTGGCGATAGGCTTGTAAGATATTTCCCTTCACTGCACAGTGTAGAAATTTGACAATCTGGTCTGGTTTGCTGATTGTTTTACGGAATCAGGTTCCCGAACTGATGTGCCTGCTCAATGTTTGGAGGATCTTGCAAAAAAGTTAGACTCAATGCTAACAGCAGATCTTTAGCCAGAAATGTGTGGAGATCTTCCACTTTGATAGATTCTGGGATCAATATAAGGTTGCTTCTGTGACTTCAGTATTTGAGGAATTGTCGCATCATGTTGGGAGAGAGATGTCTGGGTTTCAGATGCTAAGGTTTCGAATTGAGCTATCCAAGTTTTCAGTTCTCCCACCGTATAAGTTAGGTTTGTGATCTGAGAAACGGCTGAGTTAATCGAAATATGCAAGAGTTTGAAGTGTTTTCAAAACACGGGCATAAATCTCCTGTGGCACTACCTTTGTCTGAGGTCAATGTGAGTGTTACGGCACTCTGACCCCCCGAGCGCCAGGTGGGGTGCCCTAAATTTCCCGCACCCCACTGTCCCTGCCTACTTGCTTCGGCCCTGGCTAACCCCAGGCGGACAACTGGACGGCGGTCCCTGCACTGGCTAGGGACCTGGCGACTGACAAGATGTGACTAACTAAATGGGGGGACAGAGTGCCGACAGAGAAGGCAGATGGAAATGGCCAACAGAACATACAGAGCAAAGGAAAGCTGGAGATGGAAGCAGACAGGCAAACTAGAGGCTGAACTGAGGCTAGCTGCAGACAGGACCTACTAGACGCTGACCGAACCAATAACTGGCAGTGAGCTCAGGTCACTGCCAGCCTTATGACTGCAAGCCTCCGCCCAGGGGCGGAGAGTGGGAGGAGTCGACTCTCCCACTGCTGCATAAGAAAGGTGGAGGGGTGCGGGCGGCACCCTACGGGCGGACACGCCCACGCCGCCGCACACTGGCTGCCCCACGCCACTGGGAGAGCCCCGACTCCAGAGCTCCAGGACGCCGGAGCCGACACCGGATCGGCGCGCGCCGACCGCGGGACCCTGCGCCGCCCTGCATGGTAACATTACCCCCCCTCTGACGGGGGACCTCCGGGCCCCCGGAAACTCGACCAGGCTTATCAGGGAAACGACGGTGGAACCGCCGTACCAACACGGGAGCGTGAACATCACGTGCGGCCACCCAGGAATGATCTTCTGGTCGAAAACCCTTCCAGGCCACCAAATATTGTAGGGTTCCTCGACACCGACGAGAATCCAGGATCTCCTGGACCTCGTATTCAACTTCATCCCGGACCAGGGTGTGCGGAGGGGGACCGGAGGTGGGCATCACCGAAGGGACAAAAGGTTTCAATAACGACTTATGGAACACCTTGTGAACCCTCCATGTAGCTGGCAAACCTAGTTCATAGGCGAGCGGGTTCACCACACGCGTGATAACAAACGGACCCACGTAACGTGGCGCCAGCTTCAGGGATGGGACCCTTAACTTGAGATTTTTAGAAGACAGGTATACCTTCTGTCCCACCTTGTAAGGTTCAGATACAGACAGACTCTTCTCACTATGCAACTGCATACGAGTCCCCGCTGCTTCCAAGTTTTTCTGTACCTCTCTCCATACTCGCCGAAGAGTATCTGTCGCGACATCAGCTGCAGGACAGACCGAAGGAGTAGGGATTGCTGTAAGGAAGCAAGGATGCTGACCGTATACACAAAAAAATGGAGATACCCCAGTGGAAGAACAAGGGCGGTTGTTTAGTGCAAACTCTGCCAATGGCAGGAACTCTGCCCACTGATGAGCCTTTTTGCTTGCAAACAACCGTACATATTGCACTAAATCTTGGTTCTTCCGCTCAGTCTGACCAATAGTTTGCGGGTGGAATGCTGAAGAGAAGGAAAGCGACGTTCCCAGCTTTCTGCAGAAGGCACGCCAAAACTGCGACACAAACTGAACCCCGCAATCAGATACAATATTTTGGGGAACCCCATGTAGGCGAATTATTTCTTTTACAAAAATCATGGCAAATTCTTTTGCCAAAGGTAGCTTCTTTAACGCCACAAAATGTGCCATCTTAGAGAACCGGTCGACCACCACTAAGCTAGTGGTGCACTTCTGGGATTCTGGTAGATCAGTGATGAAATCTACCGATAAGTGCGACCATGGACTGGAAGGAACCGGTAGCGGTCTCAGAGGGCCCTCCGGAGGGCGTCGCTGACTCTTATTGCGAGCACAGACTGAGCATCCCCTAACAAAGTTGCGGATCTCCTGAGACATACCTGGCCACCAGAAGTGTCTGGAACAAAGATCCAGGGTCCCCTGAAACCCTGGATGCCCTGCGAGAACCGATGAGTGAGATTCATCCATGACTCTAGGACGTAGGGTCTCTGGCACAAACCATCTGCCCTCCGGCACCCCCGAAGGAGCGTCCTGCTGAGCATCCTGTAGTTGAGGGACGAAGTTAGACTCTACAGCTGCCACCACCACGCCAGGGGCTAAGATATTCTCTGTGGTCATAGTCTCACTATCCGGCACCCCGAAGCTCCGTGACAGGGCGTCCGCCTTCACGTTCTTCTCTCCTGGGATATATGTTACGACGAAATTAAACCTGCCGCACACTGGCTGCCCCATGCCGCCGGGAGAGCCCCGACTCCAGAGCTCCAGGACGCCGGAGCCAACACCGGATTGGCGCGCCGACCGCGGGACCCAGCGCCGCCCTGCATGGTAACAGTGAGTCCAGATAAAAGTCTAAGGTGGGTGACTGGTGGGGTGGAGATGGGCTGTCCACTCCATGTGATATCACAGCACATGAGTCAAGGATCTTTGAGGAAGTTTGTGTTGGGGAGGGAGGTGGACTACCCCGTCTTCGTCCTTGGATTTGGTAACTTCTTTGTGAACAGACAAAGATGGAGCGTATTTTTTTGTGTGAATTTTCTTTTATGGTTATTTCTTTGTTACAAATCTATCCATTACTTTAGAGGGATAGGATATTAAGACGCAGCAGAATAGCTGGTCAAAGAGCCATCATTGATATATCAATTACATAGGGGGTATTTCCTCTGCAATTGAGTTTGAAGATAAATGAGGCAACAGGCTAATAGTCAGAAAAGATATAGGCTGCAACATTGTTAATACAAAGTGAGACAAGATCACCATTTGTAGTGTATTTGTTTAAATTACAGAAAAGGGCTTTAATTGGTAGGCTAAGCACTAGTTCTTAGCAAAGTGTTGTTAGTATGGTTAATGATTAAACATTCCATTGCAGGCACCAGTTTAGGGCTGCCTGTCCACAGGCGTTGCGGTTTCCACCGGCGGATCTCCACTCTTGGACAGGGGGACTGCGCTTTCCATAGCAACGCTATGGAAAGCGTGCATTGCATTCCCCGCGGCCGGATTATCGCTGCGGGGAACGCAATGTAAAAACACACATAGACAGACAGCTTAACTGTCAGCGCATATACACTACAGCTTGTGATAGTAAGGATATAATTGGGGCTCATCCCCTGGTTACACTGATGTATGGTGCTTTAAGTATTGTTGAAATGAGGCTGACCTCCAAAGGTAAAAAGAATAAAGTTTGGTACTGTGTTAGCCAGTAAAGCAAAAAGTGACTGTTCTCAGTAAGAGAAACCAAGTAATCTTGTATATATGATACCTACTTCAAAAGCTTACTATAACATTATGTTTTTTTGTTAGCCAATAAAAGTTATCATATCTACAAAATTACTTGGTTTCTCTTACTGAAAACAGCCACATTCTCCAGTGGTAAAGTATGAAAATGTACCATAAGGTAAAATAGGCCAGCAATAGAACTTGTGCCACAAGCAAGGTTATTGGGGGGGAAGTTGGCAGTTTGAAAGTGAATTTTTGATGAAAGAGAGTGCAGATGGTGTCTGCGTAATAAAGGAAGTGCCTTGGAATTAAATTCTTCAGCTATACAGTAGCACCATCCAGGCAGGGGTAAAGGAACTCCTCCAAGGGAAATTTCTCTGAAGTCTATTCAAGGCACTATAAGCAATTGGGGAACGTCAGCAGTGATTTATTTCAGCCCCTGCAGCAGGACCCAGTGTGTCTGTGCTGGGATGGGCAGTCCTGTTGTTCACCTGACCTCCTGTGTCTCTCCCTCAGCCTCTATTAGGTATGATAAACGTCTGCCTCTGATAGTCTTTCCACCTTCCCTAGTTACCTTAGAAGCTTCACAGACTAACTACTGGCTCTCCTCATGGTGTTGTAGGGGAAAGGTGAGTCGCTCCTGCTGTGCAGCAACTACAGATCCATGTGGAGAGAGGGAGACCTCTTTCTGGCACTGTCTGGGTAGAAACTGCGGGCACTCCAGTTACAGCACGAGTCCTCCCTGCTGTGGTACACACTCCTTTAGCGCTGCAGGTGAACTATTGGATGATGTTAGTCTTGAGGTCCTCATCGTGTCGTGCTTGTAGGTGACTCGTGGAAATAAGATGGTGCCTACACCACTGTGGCCTCTAACAACTTGAGCAAACATCTCCTGACCGAACTCTTGGGTGAAAGTCTTCAGTGGAATGTTCCCCGTGTCGAATCTGACAGATAACTCAGGCAGTCAGTCTCAGAATCATTTTTCCGCAGTTTATCCATTCTGAAAGTATGTTAAGTGTTTGCAGCGCGGAGAGCGCATTTAAACACAATCATTCTTGAATGCTCCAAGAAGTGTACAGAGATATTCTTAAAGAAAACCTGATTTAGAGTGCAAGGGACCTCAGACTGGGCAGAAGGTTGACTTTCCAACAAGACAATGACCCTAAGCACACAGCCAAGACAACACAGGCAGGGCTTAGGGATGACTCTGTGAATGTCTTTGAGTAGTCCAGCTAGAGACTTGACTCGAACTCTATCGAACATTTCTGGAGAGACCTGAAAATGGCTGCCCACAGGTGGTTCCCATCCAACCTGACAGAGCTTTAGCAGATCTGTAGTGAAGAATGGCAGAAAATCCCTAAATCCAGATGTGCAAAGCTTGTGGCATCATACCCAAGAAGACTGGAGGTCATAATCACTGCCAACGGTGCTTCAACTCAGTACTGAGCTCCAGAGCCCCGTGTGCTGCAGAGTGCTAAGGCAGCAGAAATGAGCTCTCGCTCATGACCTGAAGGTTGGGAGTTTAATCCCCGCAAAGTTCAGGTAGCCAGCTCAGGTTGACTCAGCCTACCATCCTTCAGAGGTCAGTAAAATGAGTACCCAGCTTGGTGCAGGGTAATAAATAAATTACTTGAAAGCGCTGCGGAATAAGTTTGTGCTATACAAGACATATTTTTATTTTACTGAGTACAGGATCTAAATACTTAGGTCAGTGCAAAATGTTAGAAATCTTTGTAATTAAAAAAAATGAAAATCTAACATTCTGATTTTACTTTGTCATTATGGAGTATTGAATGCAGAATGACTGGGGATTGCAATTATTTACATGTTAAGTACTTCCCTTAAATTGGGTTTCCAGGTAATTTTAATGAGCCTAAAACCTGCCACTCCTTCCCACCATCTATTGTGACAACATATCACATGGCCGTTCTAGCTAATTGCGACTATGATCGGGTGCAAAGATAAGCGTCGCTGTGGTGCAAGGTAAATATACCTTTTAGTTCTAGAGAAACCTCTTCAAAATTCTTGGAAAACCCCTTTAAGTACTATTGAATATTTTAAAGAGTAAGATTCTTGCTTTTAATGCATTCATTGGGTCTTCATACAGTTCTAATCAATGTGGAAACAATGGTGTCTACTACTAATGATGTCTACTACTTGAAGCACAGTTCCCTTGAAGAAGTACGTCTGCTGCCTAAACAGAAAACTCTTGCTAAATGCCTGGGAGGAAAATGATATGTCCCAGACTTCAGGTATTGCACACTTTCTAGTGTTCGCAATGTGGGATTGTTCTCTGTTGTATCATCTGAGTTAACATTGTTTATTTCTTACTTTTATTTATAGTGATTCACAATCACTTACAGGAAAGACAATATTAAGAAATGGATCTTTTTCTTTAATCTTACTGAAAAATGTGTAAAATAAGAACGGTTATTCCCACTGGCAGATTTTCAATGCCGTCTTTCAAAATAGAACTGTCTATTGGTATAATTTTAAAGGTTCAGAAAGTTATATCAATGAAGAGCAATCGCTGAAACAAATTGGGCTGTCTTTTTTTCCAGCAATAAAGTCATAGAATGACTGATTCATCTACTCTGAAAGTAAGGTAATAAAAAAGAAACGTACAATAAGGAAGATAAGGAATAGACTCTCTCTAGGTATAGGGACTTAAATAAAGAAGTAAATCCTTCTAAATGGAATTGGTTTCATGTGGAGGGGGATGTAATTGCTAAGAAACATAGAGATCAAATAATATTGCTGGATAAGAATTCTGATAACTCAAAAGAGTTTTAGTACAAAAAAGAAAGACTACAGCATAGATTTATTTGCTAGATAAGTCGTTCAGCTTACAAGCTGATATATCCATATATATATATATATATAAACATACACAAGCTGATATATATATATATATATATATATATATATATATATATATAAACATACACAAGCTGATATATATATATAATATATAAACATACACAAGCTGATATATATATATATATATATATATATATATAATATATAAACATACACAAGCTGATATATATATATATATATATATAATATATAAACATACACAAGCTGATATATATATATATATATATATATATATATATATATATATATATATGGATATATCAGCTTGTACGCTGAACGACTTATCTAGCAAATAAATCTATGCTGTAGCCTTTCTTTTTTGTACTAAAATTCTTTTGAGTTATCAGAATTCTTATCCAGCAATATTATTTGATCTCTATGTTTCTTAGCAATTATCAGCTTGTGTGTGTATATATATATATATATATATATATATATATATATATATATATATATATGGAATGGTTATATAGTCATATTTGAGTTTCCACTTTAAAGCTGATGATATTAAAATATTTAAAATAAATAAATAAATATATATATATATATTTATTAAATATTTTAATATCATCAGCTTTAAAGTGGAAACCCAAATATGACTATATAACCATTCCTTATATCCATGATTACTGCATTGTTTCATCCACCTCTGGGCTGTTTGCTACTTTGTTGATCCCTGTAACGTTTCCCCTATGAACTGTGATTGGGATCAGCTATCACTGTAAATATTTAAATACCCATGTATATATATTATTTGTGTTATTGCTAGAATTAAGTATAAATCTTGTTATTTGTATATCACCAACTTTTTTTGCAGCACTTTCAAGTAATTTAATTATTACCCCCCCCCCCCCCCCACCACCACCAAGCTGGCTACTCATTTTATCGACCTCAGAAGGATGGAAGGCTGAGTCAACCTTGAGCTGGCTATCTGAAGCATGCAGAGATTGCATTTGCAACCTTCAGGTCATGAGCAAGAGCTTAGGACTGTATTTCTGCTCTCTTAACACTCAACGCCAGCTGCTAGAACCTTCAGTTTAGTCACTTGACTGTGCTTGTTTACTCTAAATGTGCTGTTGTGGATTAACAATACCTGAACTGCCTTTTGATTGGCTGATGGGCTAAGGATAAAAGGCAGCTCATGTTCTCGGGCTGGATGATTTAGTAGTGTTTGCAGAGAGCCTTGTGAGGAGTGAGCTGCTCCAGTGCTGTTGGAGAGCTGGGTTTTCCTGTACCAAAAAAAAAAGAGAAAAAGCAACTCAGATTTCTGAAGCTGCAGTTCCCTACCTCTTGCAATGTGAGTGCTTGAGGGAAGTCTGCTGATCAGCCAAGGAAACATAAACTGCAATTACTGACTGCAAGCGCCAAGCCATCACTGGAAGAGAGACCATCAGGGAGAGCAAATAGACTGACAGCCAGTATCCAGATATTCACGTATCTGTGTTAAGTAATTGTGAGCACCATCACCCAGGCCCATTACCAGTAAAAAAAATTGTTTTGCCTTCATCACTGTACAGCCTTCCCAAAGATACTTTGCTCATGGGACAGTGACTGCATATTTCAGCAGTTTCAGACATTTGGGTAACTGGATTTCCAGCAAGACTAAGTTAATTCAGAAAAGACTCCTATTTTTTTGCTGCCCATGGTGCACCATGCATTAACTGTGATAATTCTATGTCCTTAGCAATATTAAGATTACCGTATATTTAGGGTAGAGACTGGGTTACAGTATTGATTAAACATTAGTAAACTGTTTACATTTCTATCTAAATAATATTGTTGTATTTTATTGCCATAGGATTCTTTATGGTGCGTTCAGTAAAGCATTGTTTGCTCAATTGAACCAGTGTAAAGCCTTTCCACAAATGGTATCATATTCCGTATCTATTTGACCTCAAACCATCCAATTTCTCCAGTAGTCTGTTCAGAATTGGCTACCTTTCATCAGTTTTATGGTGTTCCAGTAGGAAACAGGAACAGGCTTCCTCCTTACAGGGAACTGCAATATAATCTCAATGTAAAAAAAAATCAAGCACATAGAAGGAGTTGTTGGAATCGAATGAAACTTTCTCTGTGTGATTGTAACATTGAGATAAGTAAGTGATTACAATATAAGAGCAAAAGTATAATTTATTGCAGAAAACTGAACACTTAAAGGGAGGCTCTAGTACCCTGTTGGGCCGCCACTAGCTTAGATATAAGATGGGATACAGGCGGGCATGGAAGCTCTAGTACCCTGTTGGCAACCTTTAGATTGAATGCAAGATGTGATACAGGTGGGCATGGAGGCATACTGGCTCTTTATGGTATCCTGCTACATATCAGTAATTCACTGGCCTGGCCAGTATTTTTCCCGCCAGGCTGGTGCCATTATTTTTTTTTACCGGCCATATTACAGGCTGGTATTTTTGAATAGCAGCCCCAACCGCTCATCTGACACTGAGGCTGGTATTCTCAGTGATTCTCAACCAGGGTGCCCCAGCTCCCCGCTAGTAATCACACTGGGGGGGTCTAATACTCACCTACTGCCAGCGTTCCAGTGCGCTTGCAGGTCCCCGTCGCTCCTGCAGGCTGCCGCGATGTCCTCTGTGCCGACAGAACATTTCTTTCTGGAAGCGGGGCTTGAATTCCCCACCTTCAGCAAAGATAATGCTCTGATTGGCCAGCCAGTTCTGGCATCAGCAAATTAGAAACCGGCGCTGGATTAACCAAACACAGCCATTAAATGACTGTCTATCTATCTATCTATCTATCTCAAACTTTTTTACATAAAGTAGGTATTTTGTCACCAAAATCCGCTAAATCAAGTCTTTGCAATGCTTTTATCTCATCATTAGATACATAGTTATACCTAAACCTTATTATTCTTTATTCATTTAATGCAATGTTTTGTTACAGTTTTTTAATGCAGCAAACTATACATTTTGTTTAAGAATACTGCCTATTTACACGGGAGACATAAGACTTACATTTATTTGTGAGTTTCAATGCTTAAGGGTCATCTTGTATTCTTTCCATGGAAGAAAATTGTTCACCAATCCCCAGAGGGTTCCAAAGTTATGTAGCATGAAATTTCTTATAATGCCATTGCTGACCACATCAAAAGTAGTGAGGTTTATACCCATGGGCTATTGATAACTTGGCTTGCTTTAAGCAAGGTCATAATTGTGAACTGTAATGCTTATATTTCCTTATCTTACCACGAGGCTAAGAGAAAAACAAGACAAATACACTTGCTGTATTTAACCATTTATTATTTCTGTAATGTCAATGAAAATAAAGGGCTTATCCTACATTAAAAATTAAAGTTTAGTAAAGTGAGTGCATGTAAGTTCACACTTGCTAATGTAGTCTGTGTACATCAAGATTCCAAATATATAGATATGTTTTCTGCCACATTGTCCTGCTTCTGTAAACTAGCCAATTTCTTAAAACCATGGATGACAAGGTGTGATGCCATGTAACATGTAACCAGCTAGCTCTTGCTGCCACCATGAACCTAGCCTTTGCATTTAGCAGGTTTATGGAATTCTCCCAGAGGCCTTCTCTGGTTGACTAGGGAAGGCAATTGCAAACCACCCTGCGAAAACAGTCTGCCAAGAAAACTTCACAATGTGACGGCACGCTAGGAGTCAGGATGTCCAAAAAACAGATTAACAGCAGCACAAACCTGTCAAGATGAGGTCGGTGAGGCAGACATGCAAAGCCCAAAGGACAGTGAATCAATAATCGTACTAGAGTCCAGAATTGCTTGATAAAGACCCTAAGGAGGGTTGAAACGTTGTTGCAACCGCTAAGCTAAATGCCCTGTTTAGAGACTGTAACTGCCACGTAAACAAAGTGGGCCACAAAAATTAGCCCAGCACTGCAGTGTTATGAAAGCTGTCCATAAGAGAATCTGTGTTGTCCATAGCAACCAATCACAGCTCAGCTTTTATTTTACCTTAGCAGTATAGGAAATGAAAGCTGAGCTGTGATTGGTTGCTATTGGCAATGAAAAGAAAGCTCATGCAGAATTTCACTCAAATCGGACCAGAATTGTGGATTCGCAAACGACACAAACAAAGAAGCAGATTTTGTGTTTTATATATAAGATCAGGTTCTTTCTTCCTGCATCCTAAACTGTTCCCCCATTCTGAACTCACTGATTGAATCTGTATCTATAGAGAATCTTCAACTTCACAAAGAGATTATCAGATTATATATATTTATAGAAATCTATGGAGAGAAAGAGAGAAGGAGAAGCACGAGTCTGGTTGCTATGATACCTCCTATACACGGCACATACAGACTTAATGAAGAGACCATATGGTGTGAAACATGTTGTTACTTTGAGATCAATAAACTGTACTTCTATTAATGACCTGGACTGTGTCCATTATGTAATAAAAGAGGACTGAATAGAAGAAGGTGGGGCAACCCAAATATGGAAAAGAGGCCACGAGGACTGAATCCTTTTAGGAAACTAGAGTTCTTCTTTCTTTATATAAAGTGCAGCCAACCCCAAAAAACTATCACACCTTCCTGAATGGACGTATAGAAAACAGATACCAGAAAGGTTTAAAAATTGTGCGTAAGGCACGACCTGGGAACATATATGATTACACAAAGTAAATTTTGCCAGACTTCTCCCTTTGTTATAAAACCAGCATATTTATGTGTTTCAAGGCTATCACACCTCTTCCTCAGTATTTTCTGCGGATATCCTGTACATAACACAATAGCCATATTAGAGGAAAGAGATCGGGAAACTGAAAATGATGGTTATAAGGTTTGAAGTTGAATATGAAATAATAAATCCAGAAAAAAATAAGTAAATTGTAAAAATATACAATCAGTGATAGACAGATATTAGGACACTGTGATGACAGATCGGAGACTTGGCTGAACGGGCGTATTTGTGCTTATGTGGTAGTTGTTACATAGCCAGGGTAACGCCCATTTAGACCCAACGATTCTCACTCAAAATTCGCTCAAAGCCGTCTTTTGAGAGAGAATTGTTGGGTGTAAACGCGTGGCCATTGTGCAGTTTTCATTAATGATTCGCTCATCGTTGTCTTTCAGCAAGCTGAAAGACAATGATGAGTCTTATCAGGACCGGGTGCTGAGGTCTCAGCGGGATACCGCTGATACTATTGTTTCAGCTGGTATCCCACTCAGAGAAAACAGCAGAAGTATGCAGAAGACAGTGCTACAGCTGTCTTCTGTATACCCCACTCAGAGCGCTCAGCTGTATGTATATTAGCTGAGCGCTCCCTGAACACAGCAGGAGTATGCAGAAGACAGCGCTCCAGCTGTGTTCTGCATACCCAGTTCAGAGCGTTCAGCTGTATACCAGCTGAGTGCTCCGAGAAGACAACAGCTATATGCAGAAGATAGCAGTCCTGCTTGTCTTCTGCATACAGCGTGACTTCATCTACACACTTATGCAAAGTGAACGCTCAAAACTGTCACTCAAACTGCCGTTTGAGTGAATATTGAGCAATTATCTTGCTGCGTAAATACACACAATGATTATCGCTCAAAAGATGTCTTTTGAGCAAATTTGAGCGATAATCGTTGTGTGTAAATAGGCCTTAACAGGTGTATGATTGTCGATACATAATGAGGACCAACCATGAAGTAGTGGATCAGGATTTCTAATGTGGAACCTTGGAGGAAAGAAGCAGTACTGAGGAGAACTATAGTATTTTGCACATGTATTTTTCTGTCTGTGTGTTTATAAAAAAGTACCAGGAAAGTGGAAATATTTCTACTCTTTAAACAATTATGAATTCCCTCCTTTAATATGCATGTACTGTGATACAATTCTTTTAAACAGATTCACCATAGTATATGACAAAACATTTTTTTTGCTCTTTCTTAAAATAATTTAAAAAATGAAGGAAGAAAAAAATTAAACATACTCTTTAAAAATACTGTCTGTTCGTTTTGTTAGATGTTTTCTAATGCTTCTTTGATGCCCATGGGTAAGAGGGTGTTCCGTTTATATTCTGGTTTTAGAATAAACTGAGAAGTCTGGCAAAATTTATCTTCTGTAATAATATATGTTCTCAGTTTGCGCCTTACACCCAATTTTTAAAACTTTCTGGTATCTATTAAGTAAGAAAAGTACTGCTATACTTGTCCATTTTTTTCCAAACCACTTGCAGCATAGAAGGCCACACAGATTCCTTCAAAAGACCCAGACTGAGGTGAGTGCACCATTATATGTATATGAAGCATATCTTCCATCCATCATTTTCCATAATGTTACAATGTATTGTTTTGAATTTCTCTATAGTGATACACTATATGGAACACAGATCCTTAGAGTGGCCACATCATGTCATGGTGCTGCTGCATCCAATATACAGTACATGGTGCTCCATTCCTACAGAATCAGATGTATTACTTGTAGCGACTTTCTTACAAGTTATGGAGGTCATAATGTACAGATGTAGCAAGAGTGAACTTAACATCTAACATACTGGCGTAACTATAGGGGATGCGTTTGCTCCTGGGCCCATAATGCCTCTCTTCTCCATATAGGAAGCCCAGTACTATGAATAAAGCATTATAGTTGGGGGCCCTGTTACAGGTTTTGCATTGGGGCCCAGGAGCTTCAAGTTACGCCTCTGCATTAAGGGGTTAAGATAAACTTTTGCACCCGGGCCTATGAACCTTTAGCTACGCCACTGATCTAGCAATGTAATAACAACTTAACTACAATGTACTACAATGCTGTAAATTGAGTTACCATGATGATTAAGTCATGGTAATGATTGCTACATCCGTACTTTAAAAGGATTTGTGCCAAAATGGCATTCCTTGTTCATATGCCCAGTTAGGGTACATGAATGTATATTATAGAGTGTGGCCGGAATGGAGAGTTGCTTTGTAAACATGGCTTAGTTCCTGGTGGATCGTGTTCTGTCATTCTAGTGGCATACTGGATGACCATGTTAATGCAGTCCTGTGATAACTCATTTCCCCTTGCAACGGCCACCGAACATTCTGAAATGGGTCATGCATGTTGGCACAACCCCTTTCAGAAAAATGTGTATTTTTAACACATACAGATGGACAACATCATAAGTCAAAAGCAAGTTTCAGAATTTCCCGGTTCTATACACGTTTAGGATACTACGCTACTACTAATGGTGAAAATATTAATACTAATACTATTCTTATTATCTTCTATTGCACATTTCCATTTCTTGACATTTTAGGTTAGCTATCTGAAAAAATAGGAATGTATTCCATATTCACGCTAAGTTGCCATAAATAAATATTACGCATTGTTCAATTGTAATGGAAAAAAGTTCACCTAATATATTCCATTTATTAACATCTAATTCCTTGAAGTCTTTGTATATTAAAATATAGAAATGTCAGGTTTATTTCAGGAAAATGGACATTTATTTATTTTAAATAGCTCACATGATGGTTGCATCAAAATGATTTAGCGTGGTTAGCCGTGAAATAGTTTAGACATTTTGCACTCGGCAGCCTAAATCTAACTACAAGTGTACCAGACAATCTACTTGTTCTCTGCAGAGCTATATTTCAGCACCGTGTAGTGCTGTTTTCTTAGTGAAGAAATAAATAACCATACAATATTCAATTATTGGAGGAATATAAGATAAGAGCAATTTGTTCACTTGCCTCCTCTGTTAAATTGGATTTGCTTATGAATAAAATTTCAATTTTTGTCATATTTTCTTTTTCACTAAAGTGCCTGAAAGAAAATAAAATAAATTTGAACCAGCAACCTAATAATAATAAATTTGGTGTAAAATGCCTCTCTGTAGAAGTTAATTTAGGAAAGTGTAACATTATTATTTGCATTTTCACATACAAATGTATTCTTTGTGATTCTTTGTATGCAATTTGAATTAAATATGGATTAAGTGGTTGATTTGGACAAATGATACAGGCGTGAGTCGCGGCTATAAAGAAGTTTATAATTTTATGTAGCAACAAACATGAGTCTAGCAATGATGCTGAGGAAGTTAAAAGGAACGAGGGAGTCAATCTGTTATTAAGGTTAAAACGAATTTTGTCGAAAGCATATATTTTTTTTTAATTTGTTTAGTCGCAAAGTGGTCAGCATGGGGCCTTTAGGTTCATGTCAACCAAAGTGCCTTATTCTAAGGAGTATGCCATTTAGTCTTAACAAATGCTCAGTACCTAAAAAGAATGAAGTCTACAGGCAGTTTTCAGAAAGGAAAGACTTAAACTATACATCTAATGCATTTTGTACCCAGTCCTTTAAAAATGTAATTTTTCTTTCACATTTTTAATTTAAAACCTTGTGGATTTTGGGGCTTCCCTTTAATTCTGACTTTTTCCATGCACCATTTTAGCTTAATGGAGGCCAAGCAATGCCAAAACCTCTAAATCTCCCCTGAAGAGGTTTAGAAACTTTACCCCTCATGAAATTTTTTTGGAGCCTGCAATAAAGTTCAGAGAAGCGTTACCAAGATGGTGAGCGGTCTGCAAATCATCTCCTATGAGGAATGGTTAAAGGATCTGGGAATGTTTAGCTTGCAAAAAAGAAGGCTGAGAGGAGATTTAATAGCTGTCTACAAATATCTGAAGGGCTGTCACAGTGCAGAGGGATCAACCCTATTCTCATTTGTACAAGGAAAGATCAGAAGCAATGGGATGAAACTGAAAGGGAGGAGACACAAATTAGATATTAGACAGTGATAGTGATCAATGAGTGGAACAGGTTACCACAGGAGGTAGTGAGTTCTTCTTCAATAGAAGTCTTCAAACAAAGGCTGGACAAATATCTGTCTGGGATGATTTAGTCAATCCTGCACTGAGCAGGGGGTTGGACCCGATGACCCTGGAGGTCCTTTCCAACTCTACTATTCTATGATTCTATGAATATAGAAATTAAATTTAAAATAAAGTAGTTTCATGATTGTTCAATGAACTAGCTATCTGTGCAGCATCATGGTACTTGATCTCTCTGTTATTAAGAACAATAAATAGTAGGTAGCGCTTCAGAAGGTGGATATATTAGAGGTTGGTAAATTTAGTAGAAAAGGAAAGGACTCACCCGACGTTACCAGATAGCCCCTAAGGGGCTTGAGAAAGGCTTTCTTTTAAAGCTTAAACGCGTCGCATGTGGATAAATAAATTGTTATATCTATCCTGTTGCCACGTCTGCGATACTATTGATGTCTGGGATTCAGGGGTGCCGAGGACAAGGCACCACTGTGAAGTAAGTGCTTGTCTTTATATTTTTTATCCTATGCATACACCAGAGCACTGGTATTTTTTACTATTTGTTGCTACCTCTGTTGTTAAGAGGTAGCAATTAGAGATGAGCGAGCACCAAAATGCTCAGGTGCTTGTTACTCGGGACGAAATTATCGTGATGCTCGAGGGTTCGTTTCGAGTAACGAACCCCATTGAAGTCAATGGGCGACCCGAGCATTTTTGTATATCGCCGATGCTCGCTAAGGTTTCCATTTGTGAAAATCAGGGCAATTCAAGAAAGTGATGGGAACGACACAGCAACGGATAGGGCAGGCGAGGGGCTACATGATGGGCTGCATCTCAAGTTCACAGGTCCCACTATTAAGCCACAATAGCGGCAAGAGTGGGCCCCCCCCAACAACCTTTACTTCTGAAAAGCCCTCATTAGCAATGCATACCTTAGCTAAGCACCACACTACCTCCAACAAAGCACAATCACTGCCTGCATGACACTCCGCTGCCACTTCTCCTGGGTTACATGCTGCCCAACCCCCCCCCCCTGCACGACCCAGTGTCCACAGCGCACACCAAATTGTCCCTGCGCAGCCTTCAGCTGCACTCATGCCACGCCACACTCATGTCTATTTATAAGTGCGTCTGCCATGAGGAGGAACCGCAGGCACACACTGCAGAGGGTTGGCACGGCTAGGCAGCGACCCTCTTTAAAAGGGGCGGGGCGATAGTCCACAAAGCTGTACAGAAGCAATGAGAAATATAATCCTGTGCCACCGCCATCAGGAGCTGCACACGTGGGCATAGCAATGGGGAACCTATGTGCCACACACTATTCATTCTGTCAAGGTGTCTGCATGCCCCAGTCAGACTGCGGTTTTTTATAAATAGTCACAGGCAGGTACAACTCCGCAATGGGAATTCCGTGTGCACCCACAGCATGGGTGGCTCCCTGGAACCCACCGGCTGCACATTAATGTATCCCATTGCAGTGCCCATCACAGCTGAGGTAATGTCATGTTTAATGCAAGTGGGCTTTGGCCCACACTGCATGCCCCAGTCAGACTGGGGTTCTTTAGAAGTGGACACATGCAGTTACAACTCCGTGTGGACCCACGGCATGGGTGGCTCCCTGGAACCCACCGGCGGTACATAAATATATCCCATTGCAGTGCCCAACACAGCTGATGTAACGTCAGCTGTAATGCAGATGGGCTAAAAATTAATTGGATTACACTGTAGGCGAGGGCCCCCAAAAATTGGTTTACCCACAGCACTAATGTACCTCAGAAAAATTGCCCATGCCCAACCAAGAGGGCAGGTGAAACCCATTAATCGCTTTGGTTAATGTGGCTTAATTGGTAAGTAGGCCTGGAGGCCGCCCAGTTAAAATAAAAATTGGTTCAGGTGAAAGTTTCAACGCTTTAATGAGCATTGAAACGTATAAAAATTGTTTACAAAAATTATATGACTGAGCCTTGTGGGCCTAAGAAAAATTGCCCGTTTGGCGTGATTATGTGAGGTTTCAGGAGGAGGAGCAGGAGGAGGAGGAGGAATATTATACACAGATTGATGAAGCAAAAATGTCCCCGTTTTTGATGGTGATAGAGAACGATGCTTCCATCCGCGGGTGCAGCCTACGTATTGCTTAAGTATCGCTGCTGTCTGCTGGTGAAGAAGAGAAGTCTGGGGAAATCCAGGCTTTGTTCATCTTGATGAGTGTAAGCCTGTCGGCACTGTTGGTTGACAGGTGGGTACGCTTATCCGTGATGATTCCCCCAGCCGCACTAAACACCCTCTCTGACAAGACGATAGCCGCAGGAGAAGCAATCACCTCCAGGGCATACAGCGCGAGTTCAGGCCACGTGTCCAGCTTCGACACCCAGTAGTTGTAGGGGGCAGAGGCGTCAACGAAGACGGTCGTGCGATCGGCTACGTACTCCCTCACCATCCTTTTACAGTGCTCCCGCCAACTCAGCCTTGACTGGGGAGCGGTGACACAGTCTTGCTGGGGAGCCAGAAAGCTGGCAAAGGCCTTGGAGAATGTTCCCCTGCCTGCGCTGTACATGCTGCCTGATCTCTGCGCCTCCCTTGCTACCTGGCCCCCGGAACTGCGCCTTCTGCCACTAGCGCTGTTGGATGGGAAGTTTACCATCAGTTTGTCCACCAGCGCCCTGTGGTATAGCATCATTCTGGAACCCCTTTCCTCTTCGGGAATGAGAGTGGAAAGGTTCTCCTTATACCGTGGGTCGAGCAGTGTGTACACCCAGTAATCCGTAGTGGCCAGAATGCGTGTAATGCGAGGGTCACGAGAAAGGCATCCTAACATGAAGTCAGCCATGTGTGCCAGGGTACCTGTACGCAACACATGGCTGTCCTCACTAGGAAGATCACTTTCAGGATCCTGCTCCTCCTCCTCCTCCTCTGGCCATACACGCTGAAAGGATGACAGGCAAGCAGCATGTGTACCCTCAGCAGTGGGCCAAGCTGTCTCTTCCCCCTCCCCCTCATGCTCCTCCCCCTCCTCCTCCTCCTCAACGCGCTGAGATATAGACATGAGGGTGCTCTGACTATCCAGCGACATACTGTCTTCCCACGCCTCCGTTTCCGAGTGCAAAGCGTCTGCCTTTATGCTTTGCAGGGAACGTCTCAAGAGGCATAGCAGAGGAATGGTGACGCTAATGATTGCAGCATCCCCGCTCACCATCTGGGTAGACTCCTCAAAGTTTCCAAGGACCTGGCAGATGTCTGCCAACCAGGCCCACTCTTCTGTAAAGAATTGAGGAGGCTGACTCCCGCTACGCCGCCCATGTTGGAGTTGGTATTCCACTATAGCTCTACGCTGCTCATAGAGCCTGGCCAACATGTGGAGCATAGTGTTCCACCGTGTGGGCACGTCGCACAGCAATCGGTGCACTGTCAGATTAAACCAATGTTGCAGGGTCCGCAGGGTGGCAGCGTCCGTCTTGGAGTTGCGGAAATGTGCGCTGACCCGGCGCACCTTTCCGAGCAGGTATGACAAGTGTGGGTAGCTTTTCAGAAAGCGCTGAACCACCAAATTAAAGACATGGCCCAGGCATGGCACGTGCATGAGGCTGCCGAGCTGCAGAGCCTCCACCAGGTTACGGCCGTTGTCACACACGACCATGCCCGGTTGGAGGCTCAGCGGCGCAAACCAGCGGTCGGTCTGCTCTGTCAGACCCTGCAGCAGTTCGTGGGCCGTGTGCCTCTTCTCTCCTAAGCTGAGTAGTTTCAGCACGGCCTGCTGACGCTTGCCCACCGCTGTGCTGCCGTGCCGCGCGACACCGACTGCTGGCGACGTGCTGCTGCTGACACATCTTGATTGCGAGACACAGGTTGCGTAGGAGGAGGAGGAGGGTGGTTTAGTGGAGGAAGCATACACCGCCGCAGATACCAGCACCAAGCTGGGGCCCGCAATTCTGGGGGTGGGTAGGACGTGAGCGGTCCCAGGCTCTGACTCTGTCCCAGTCTCCACTAAATTCACCCAATGTGCCATCAGGGAGATATAGTGGCCCTGCCCGCCTGTGCTTGTCCACATGTCTGTTGTTAAGTGGACCTTGGCAGTAACCGCGTTGATGAGGGCGCGTACAATGTTGCGGGAGACGTGGTCGTGCAGGGCTGGGACGGCACATCGGGAAAAGTAGTGGCAACTGGGAACCGAGTAGCGCGGGGCCGCCGCCATCATGCTTTTGAAAGCCTCCGTTTCCACAAGCCTATATGGCAGCATCTCCAGGCTGATCAATTTGGCAATGTGCACGTTTAACGCTTGAGCGTGCGGGTGCGTGGCGGCGTACTTGCGCTTGCACTCAAACAGTGGCGCTAGCGACGTCTGGACGCTGCGCTGAGAGACATTGCTGGATGGGGCCGAGGACAGCGGAGGTGAGGGTGTGGGTGCAGGCAAGGAGACGGTAGTGCCTGTGTCCTCAGAGGGGGGTTGGATCTCAGTGGCAGGTTGGGGCACAGGGGGAGAGGCAGTGGTGCAAACCGGAGGCGGTGAACGGCCTTCGTCCCACCTTGTGGGGTGCTTGGCCATCATATGCCTGCGCATGCTGGTGGTGGTGGCTCCCCAGCTGATCTTGGCGCGACAAAGGTTGCACACCACTGTTTGTCGGTCGTCAGGCGTCTCTGTGAAAAACTGCCACACCGTAGAGCACCTTGACCTCTGCAGGGTGGCATGGGGGCACTTTTGGAAACAGTTGGTGGATTATTCGGTCTGGCCCTGCCTCTACCCCTGGCCACCGCACTGGCTCGGCCTGTGCCCACACCCTGACTTGGACCTCCGCGTCCTCGCCCGCATCCACGTCCTCTAGGCCTACTCCTACCCCTCAGCATGGTGTATTACCAGTAGTGCAGAATCAGAACGCTGTAATTAAATGTGCCGCTTATTGGCCTGTGGTTGGAGGCTGACTTCGCTTACGGAACGCCAGGAAATAATTTTGCGCAAGCCTGCTGTAACACTTAGCTGGCTGCGTATGAATTAGGAGGACAACTACACCCAGCACAGACCCAGAACACTGAGGACAGTCACAGGCAGCCCAAATAGATTTTTTTCCCCAAATGTTTTTGGAAAGGCCCACTGCCTATATACAATAAATGTCTTCTGTCCCTGCGTCACCACTACTGGCCCTGGAGTATGTAAAATAACTGCAGACTGTTGCACTGTGGACTGGAATGTGATGTAACAGCCAACACAGAGCCAGGAAATAATTTTGCGCAAGCCTGCTGTAACACTTAGCTGGCTGCGTATGAATTAGGAGGACAACTACACCCAGCACAGACCCAGTACACTGAGGACAGTCACAGGCAGCCCAAATAGATTTTTTTTCCACAAATGTTTTTGGAAAGGCCCACTGCCTATATTCAATAAATATATGTCTTCTGTCCCTGCCTCACAATATATGTCTTCTGTCCCTGCCTCACAATATATGTCTTCTGTCCCTGCCTCACAATATATGTCTTCTGTCCCTGCCTCACCACCATTACTGGCCCTGGAGTATGTATAATTACTGCAGGGCGCAATGCTCTGCACGGCCGATATACAAAAAAAAAAAAAATGTGCAACACTGCAAAAAGCAGCCTCCACAGTACTGCACACGGTTAGATGTGGCCCTAAGAAGGACCGTTGGGGTTCTTGAAGCCAAAAATACTCCTAACACTCTCCCTATAGCAGCTCCGGCACCAACAGCACTTTCCCTCCTCTATGTCAGAACAAATCTGTGGTGAGCCGCGGGAGGGGCCGATTTTTATACTCGGGTGACACCTGATCTCGCCAGCCACTCACTGCAGGGGGGTGGTATAGGGCTTGAACGTCGCAGGGGAAAGTTGTAATGCCTTCCCTGTCTTTCTATTGGCCAGAAAAGCGCGCTAACGTCTCAGAGATGAAAGTGAAAGTAACTTGAACATCGCGTGGTACTCGTCACGAGTAACGAGCATCTCGAACACGCTAATACTCGAACGAGTATCAAGCTCGGACGAGTACGTTCGCTCATCTCTAGTAGCAATATATTACATACGTATTTTTCCACTGCCTTAGGGTGCGTTCACACAAGCGTGTTTTTGTGCGTACATACGGACGCACAAAAACACGCTTCTATTTGCAACAATACATTCCCTATGGTGTGTGCACATGTCCGTACTTTGCAGGTGCGTGCCTGCAAAGATAGGACATGTGTGCACCATAGGGAATGCACGCATTGTTTTCAGCTGCTGCCGGTGGCTCCATTGAAAACAATGGTCTGTCGGCACCCCCGCATTCTTTTTCAGGGAAGGACTTTACATATAAGCTCTTCCCTGAAAAAGAAAAGTTTTTTTGTAAAAAAAAAAAAAATGCAGGCATTCTCTGCCGTGGAGCTGCTGCTGCTGCTGCCGGCGGCTCCATTGAAGACAACGGTCTGCTGGCACAACTGAATTGTTTTTCAGGGAAGAGATTTACATATAAGCTCTTCCCTGAAAAAGAAAAATTTCAGTGCAAAAAAAAATTACCTACCTGTCCGCCGCTGCTGTGTCCCCTGCGGGGATGAAGAACACATGAGCCGCATGCGGCAGATATTTCCTCCATCCCAACTAGTTTAAAGAGTTCCCTGCTGATACATCTGTCACATCTGTGGCAGATGCAGCAGAAGAATTCTTCAATTTACTCACCTCCCTTGTCTTCACCTGCTGTCCCCTGCACTGTGGTGCTGATCTATCAGCAGCCAGGGATTTAAAATCCCCGCCTGCTGAAAGAGCTAAATGTGATTGGCTGAGGTGCTCAGCCAATTACAGGCAGCTCTCCCCGAATGAATGAGGGCGACAGCTGCCTGTGATTGGCTGAGCACCTCAGCCAATCACATTCAGCTCTTTCAGCAGGCGGGGATTTTACACCCCCGCCTGTTGATAGATCAGCACCAGAGTGCAGAGGACAGCAGGAGAAGACGGGCTGTGCCCCGGCAGCTGAAGGGAGGTATCTATTTTTTTTGTTTTTTAAACCACTTTTACTTGATTTTCAGGGAAGGGCTTATATTTAAAGCCCTTCCCTGAAATCAATTGCCGGCAGCAGAATCCTCTACCACAGCTGACATGTGTGACAGCTGCGGTAGGGAATTGAAGAATTCCTCTGCTGCATCCGCCACAGATGTGGCAGATGTAGCAGCAGGGAATTTTTTTAACTATCGGGGATGAAGGAAACATCTGCCGCATGCAGTAGATATGTTCTTCATCCCTGCGGGGGACTCAGCAGCGGCCAACAGGTAAGTATATATTTTTTTTTTAACACTATTTTAAAAGGCTTTTTAGGGAAGGGCTTATGAAGCCGTTCCCTGAAAAGCCATTGACAGCTGCCGGGGCTCAGCGTCGACTTCTGCCACTGTCCCCAACTCTGTAGTGCTGCTGAGCTATCAGCAGCCGGGGATTTGAAATCCCCGCCTGCTGGTAGCTCTGATTGTGATTGGCTGAACTGCTCAGCCAATGACATTCAGAGCTACCAGCAGGTGGGGATTTTAAATCCCCGGCTGCTGATAGCTGAGAGCTACAGAGCCGGGGACAGCTGCAGAAGCCACACCTGAGCCCCGGCAGGGGAGTATAATTTTTTTTTTGTTTTTCACTCTACATTAAAAGGCTTTTCAGGGAAGGGCTTATGAAGCCCTTCCCTGAAAAGCCATTGATGGCTGCCGGGGCTTAGCGGTGACTTCTGCCTCTGTCCCCGGCTCTATAGTTTTCTGCTAGCAGCATGCGGGGATTTAAAATCCCTGCCTGCTGGTAGCTCTGATTGTGATTGGCTGGAGCACTTCAACCAATCACAATCAGAGCTACCAGCAGGCGGGGATTTCAAGTCCCCGGCTGCTGATAGCTCAGAACTACGGAGCTGGGGACAGTGCCAGAGGTCTCAGGTGAGCCCCGGCAGCTGCAGGGAGGTGAGTATTGATGTTTTTTTATACACTTTTTAAAATGGCTTTTCAAGGAAGGGCTTATGAAGACCTTCCCTGAAAAGCCATTCACAGGGATGCAGGCAGCAGGATTCTCTCTGAGAATTGAAGAATTCCTCTGCTGCATCTGCCACAGATGTGGCAGATGTAGCAGCAGCGAATTCTTTTAACTAGCGGGGGTGAAGCAAACATCTGCAGCATGCGGCAGATATGTTCTTCATGAGCGTGGGGGTCATGGCAGCGGCGGAGAGGTAAGTTTTTTCTTGCACTAAAATGTTTCTTTTTCAGGGAAGGGCTTATATGTAAATCCCTTCCCTGAAAAAGAATGCAGGGGGCCGGCAGAGTATTGTTTTCAATGAAGCCACCGGCAGCAGGCGCGGCTCCATTGACAACAAGCACGCAGCTGTGTTCACGCGCGTTTTTGCTCGTACCTAGGTGCAGACGTATTTACGCACCTAAGTACGCACAAAAACACGCTTGTGTTAACGCACCCTAAGGCCTTAGTCAGACGGGCGTTTTTTTTGCGTGATTTGCGCATGCGCATGCGTCCGGCGATTTTTTAAAACCATTGCTTTGCAATGGTATCGGACACATGAGCGCTTTTTATGCGCTTGTCCGATAAATTATAGAACAGAAATCGCAGATCGCACCTATCTGCGATCAGCGATTCCTGTTCTCTTCTCTATATGCGCTCAATGGGGCCAGCGGCAGCAGCGCCGACCCCATTGAGAACATATAGTAGACAAATCATTCTTCTCTGCCACAGCTGTAACAGCTGTGGCAGAGAAGAACGATGTTTGCCCATTGAATTCAATGGAGCCGGCAATACAGCCGACTCCATTGAAAGCAATGGGCTGCCGGCGTGCGCGGGATGAATTGTCGGGAAGGGCTTAAATATATAAGCCCTTCCCTGCAATTCATCCAGAAAAGGCCGCCTGCAGACGAGCGGGTCGGATCCGGCAGCGAGAATTCTCGCCGCGCGATCCGACCCGAGCGCCTGCAGGGACGAGCATGTACTCACCCGCGCCTGGCGGCCCCGGCTCTTTCATGTGCCGGCTGCCGCGCAGCCGGTGCATGCGCAGACCGGAGCCGGCGGCCGGGTGAGTGCGTGCCCCGCAGAAAATTAGGACATGCCGCGGTTTGTTTGCCGCGCGAGATTTCGCGCGGCCAAACCGCGGCCGTCTGCATAGGAGTGCGTATTTTAATGCACTCCTATGCAAACTTTCAGCGGCGGAAATCCCGCGGGAAATCCCGCGGCGGGATTTCCACTCGTGTGCAGGCGGCCAAAGTGTTAAAATAATAAATATATATATATACTCACCTGCTCCCGGCAGCCGGAGTTCCGCGTGGCCGGCCTGCAGTGGGTGTGAAGGGGGTGTGAGTCAGACTTGCCCCTGATTGGCTCAGCGCTGAGCCAATCAGGGGGCAGGTCTGACTCACACCCCCTTCACACCCACTGCAGGCCGGCTGCGCGGAACTCCGGCTGCCGGGAGCAGGTGAGTATGTATATATTTTTTATTTTAACACTTTTCTGGATGAATTGCAGGGAAGGGCTTATATATTTAAGCCCTTCCCAACAATTCATCCCACACTCGCCCGCAGCGCATTGCTTTCAATGGAGTCGGCTGTATTGCCGGCTCCATTGAATGCAATGCGCTGGACAGCTCCAGCCCGTTTCTAATGAAACGCGGCTAGGAGCAGATTTTCGGGCGATTTTCGGGCACCGGTCACGCGATTTGCGGATGCGCATCCGTCATGCGATCCGCAAATCGCGTGAAAAAACGCCCGTCTGACTAAGGCCTTAATGCTTTGTCCCTTCTTACTTAATTCAATAGTTGTCATTTTTGATCAAATATTTCTGAGGTGAAAAATGACGTATAAATGACTAAAAGGGTTCAACAACTCGATAGATGTAAAACTTTTTTTGTCTGCTTTTTACTTTTCATAATATTTCTTTTCAAGATATATTTAAATTGTTTAAAATGTAAATACATTTTTTTAAATAACTGCAAAAATAAACTCCTCATAAACAGATTAGTAAGAGCTGCATCTGAACTATCTTTAAATATTATGGACAATACTGTTACACTAAAACCTTATGCACACAATTACATGCACTCCAAATACAGTGTTAATGCATTTTAGTTGGCCTGTGCATATTGTATGAAATTAGGGTGGTATGCAGAAATAATTTTTGTCGATTCCCTATAAAAAAAGCAATGGGATGCCACATATCAGATTAAGTTCTTAATAGAGATGAGCAAACGTGCTCGTCCGAGCTTGATACTCGTTCGAGTATTAGCGTGTTCGAGATGCTCGTTACTCGTAACGAGTACCACGCGATGTTCGAGTTACTTTCACTTTCATCTCTGAGACGTTAGCGCGCTTTTCTGGCCAATACAAAGACAGGGAAGGCATTACAACTTCCCCCTGTGACGTTCAAGCCCTATACCACCCCCCTGCAGTGAGTGGCTGGCGAGATCAGGTGTCACCCGAGTATAAAAATCGGCCCCTCCCGCGGCTCGCCACAGATTTGTTCTGACATAGAGGAGGGAAAGTGCTGTTGGTGCTGGAGCTGCTATAGGGAGAGTGTTAGGAGTATTTTTGGCTTCAAGAACCCCAACGGTCCTTCTTAGGGCCACATCTAACCGTGTGCAGTACTGTGGAGGCTGCTTTTTGCAGTGTTGCACATTTTTTTTTTTTTGTATATCGGCCGTGCAGAGCATTGCGCCCTGCAGTAATTATACATACTCCAGGGCCAGTAGTGGTGGTGAGGCAGGGACAGAAGACATATATCGTGAGGCAGGGACGGAAGACATATATTGTGAGGCAGGGACAGAAGACATATATTGTGAGGCAGGGACTGAAGACATATTGATTGAATATAGGCAGTGGGCCTTTCCAAAAACATTTGTGGAAAAAAATCTATTTGGGCTGCCTGTGACTGTCCTCAGTGTACTGGGGCTCTGCTGGGGGTAGTTGTCCTCCTAATTCATACGCAGCCAGCTAAGTGTTACAGCAGGCTTGCGCAAAATTAATTCCTGGCTCTGTGTTGGCTGTTAAATCACCACTGTATTCCAGTCCACAGTGCAACAGTGTGCAGTTATTTTACATACTCCAGGGCCAGTAGTGGTGACGCAGGGACAGAAGACATATACAGTGTATATAGGCAGTGGGCCTTTCCAAAAACATTTGGGGAAAAAAATCTATTTGGGCTGCCTGTGACTGTCCTCAGTGTACTGGGTCTCTGCTGGGGGTAGTTGACCTCCTAATTCATACGCAGCCAGCTAAGTGTTACAGCAGGCTTGCGCAAAATTATTTCCTGGCTCTGTGTTGGCTGTTAAATCACCGCTGTATTCCTGTCCACAGTGCAACAGTGTGCAGTTATTTTACATACTCCAGGGCCAGTAGTGGTGACGCAGGGACAGAAAACATATTTATTGAATATAGGCAGTGGGCCTTTGCAAAAACATTTGGGGAAAAAAATCTATTTGGGCTGCCTGTGACTGTCCTCAGTGTTCTGGGTCTCTGCTGGGTGTAGTTGTCCTCCTAATTCAAACGCAGCCAGCTAAGTGTTACAGCAGGCTTGCGCAAAATTATTTCCTGGCGTTCCATAAGCGAAGTCAGCCTCCAACCACAAGCCAATAAGCGGCACATTTAATTACAGCATTCTGTTTCTGCACTACTGGTAATACACCATGCTGAGGGGTAGGGGTAGGCCTAGAGTACGTGGATGCGGGCGAGGACGCGGAGGCCCAAGTCAGGGTGTGGGCACAGGCCGAGCCAGTGCGGTGGCCATGGGTAGAGGCAGGGCCAGACCGAATAATCCACCAACTGTTTCCCAAAGCGCCCCCTTGCGCCATGCCACCCTGCAGAGGTCAAGGTGCTCTACGGTGTGGCAGTTTTTCACAGAGACGCCTGACGACCGACGAACAGTGGTGTGCAACCTTTGTCGTGCCAAGATCAGCTGGGGAGCCACCACCACCAGCATGCGCAGGCATATGATGGCCAAGCACCCCACAAGGTGGGACGAAGGCCGTTCACCGCCTCCGGTTTGCACCACTGCCTCTCCCCCTGTGCCCCAACCTGCCACTGAGATCCAACCCCCCTCTGAGGACACAGGCACTACCGTCTCCTGGCCTGCACCCACACCCTCACCTCCGCTGTCCTCGGCCCCATCCAGCAATGTCTCTCAGCGCAGCGTCCAGACGTCGCTAGCGCCACTGTTTGAGCGCAAGCGCAAGTACGCCGCCACGCACCCGCACACTCAAGCGTTAAACGTGCACATTGCCAAATTGATCAGCCTGGAGATGCTGCCGTATAGGCTTGTGGAAACGGAGGCTTTCAAAAGCATGATGGCGGCGGCCCCGCGCTACTCGGTTCCCAGTTGCCACTACTTTTCCCGATGTGCCGTCCCAGCCCTGCACGACCACGTCTCCCGCAACATTGTACGCGCCCTCACCAACGCGGTTACTGCCAAGGTCCACTTAACAACAGACACGTGGACAAGCACAGGCGGGCAGGGCCACTATATCTCCCTGACGGCACATTGGGTGAATTTAGTGGAGGCTGGGACAGAGTCAGAGCCTGGGACCGCTCACGTCCTACCCACCCCCAGAATTGCGGGCCCCAGCTCGGTGCTGGTATCTGCGGCGGTGTATGCTTCCTCCACTAAACCACCCTCCTCCTCCTCCTACGCAAGCTCTGTCTCGCAATCAAGATGTGTCAGCAGCAGCACGTCGCCAGCAGTCGGTGTCGCGCGGCATGGCAGCACAGCGGTGGGCAAGCGTCCGCAGGCCGTGCTGAAACTACTCAGCTTAGGAGAGAAGAGGCGCACGGCCCACGAACTGCTGCAGGGTCTGACAGAGCAGAACGACCGCTGGCTTGCGCCGCTGAGCCTCCAACCGGGCATGGTCGTGTGTGACAACGGCCGTAACCTGGTGGAGGCTCTGCAGCTCGGCAGCCTCACGCACGTGCCATGCCTGGCCCATGTCTTTAATTTGGTGGTTCAGCGCTTTCTGAAAAGCTACCCACACTTGTCATACCTGCTCGGATAGGTGCGCCGGGTCTGCGCACATTTCCGCAACTCCAAGACGGACGCTGCCACCTGCGGACCCTGCAACATCGGTTTAATCTGACAGTGCACCGATGTGCGACATGACCACACGGTGGAACTCTACGCTCCACATGTTGGCCAGGCTCTATGAGCAGCGTAGAGCTATTGTGGAATACCAACTCCAACATGGGCGGCGTAGTGGGAGTCAGCCTCCTCAATTCTTTACAGAAGAGTGGGCCTGGTTGGCAGACATCTGCCAGGTCCTTGGAAACTTTGAGGAGTCTACCCAGATGGTGAGCGGGGATGCTGCAATCATTAGCGTCACCATTCCTCTGCTATGCCTCTTGAGAAGTTCCCTGCAAAGCATAAAGTCAGACGCTTTGCACTCGGAAACGGAGGCGTGGGAAGACAATATGTCGCTGGATAGTCAGAGCACCCTCATGTCTATATCTCAGCGCGTTGAGGAGGAGGAGGAAGGAGATGAGCATGAGGAGGAGGGGGAAGAGACAGCTTGGCCCACTGCTGAGGGTACACATGCTGCTTGCCTGTCATCCTTTCAGCGTGTATGGCCAGAGGAGGAGGAGGAGGAGGATCCTGAAAGTGATCTTCCTAGTGAGGACAGCCATGTGTTGCGTACAGGTACCCTGGCACACATGGCTGACTTCATGTTAGGATGCCTTTCTCGTGACCCTCGCGTTACACGCATTCTGGCCACTATGGTTTACTGGGTGTACACACTGCTCGACCCACGGTATAAGGAGAACCTTTCCACTCTCATTCCCAAAGAGGAAAGGGGTTCCAGAATGATGCTATACCACAGGGCGCTGCTGGACAAACTGACAGCGCTAGTGGCAGAAGGCGCAGTTCCGAGGGCCAGGTAGCATTGGAGGCGCAGAGATCAGGCAGCATGTACAGCGCAGGCAGGGGAACATTCTCCAAGGCCTTTGCCAGCTTTCTGGCTCCCCAGCAAGACTGTGTCACCGCTCCCCAGTCAAGGCTGAGTTGGCGGGAGCACTGTAAAAGGATGGTGAGGGAGTACGTAGCCAATCGCACGACCGTCCTCGGTGACGCCTCTGCCCCCTACAACTACTGGGTGTCGAAGCTGGACATGTGGCCTGAACTCGCGCTGTATGCCCTGGAGGTGCTTGCTTGTCCTGCGGCTAGCGTCTTGTCAGAGAGGGTGTTTAGTGCGGCTGGGGGAATCATCACGGATAAGCGTACCCGCCTGTCAACCGACAGTGCCGACAGGCTTACACTCATCAAGATGAACAAAGCCTGGATTTCCCCAGACTTCTCTTCTTCACCAGCAGACAGCAGCGATACCTAAGCAATACGTAGGCTGCACCCGCGGATGGAAGCATCGTTCTCTATCACCATCAAAAACGGGGACATTTTTGCTTCATCAATCTGTGTATAATATTCCTCCTCCTCCTCCTGCTCCTCCTCCTGAAACCTCACATAATCATGCCGAACGGGCAATTTTTCTTAGGCCCACAAGGCTCAGTCATATAATTTTTGTAAACAATTTTTATACGTTTCAATGCTCATTAAAGCGTTGAAACTTTCACCTGAACCAATTTTTATTTTAACTGGGCTGCCTCCAGGCCTAGTTACCAATTAAGCCACATTAACCAAAGCGATTAATGGGTTTCACCTGCCCTCTTGGTTGGGCATGGGCAATTTTTCTCAGGTACATTAGTAGTGTTGGTACACCAATTTTTGGGGGCATTCGCCTACAGTGTAATCCAATTAATTTTTAGCCCACCTGCATTACAGCTGACGTTACATCAGCTGTGTTGGGCACTGCAATGGGATATATTTATGTACCGCCGGTGGGTTCCAGGGAGCCACCCATACCGTGGGTCCACACGGAGTTGTAACTGCATGTGTCCACTTCTAAAGAACCCCAGTCTGACTGGGGCATGCAGTGTGGGCCAAAGCCCACTTGCATTAAACATGACATTACCTCAGCTGTGATGGGCACTGCAATGGGATACATTAATGTGCAGCCGGTGGGTTCCAGGGAGCCACCCATGCTGTGGGTGCACACGGAATTCCCATTGCGGAGTTGTACCTGCCTGTGACTATTTATAAAAAAACGCAGTCTGACTGGGGCATGCAGACACCTTGACAGAATGAATAGTGTGTGGCACATAGGTTCCCCATTGCTATGCCCACGTGTGCAGCTCCTGATGGCGGTGGCACAGGATTATATTTCTCATTGCTTCTGTACAGCATTGTGGACTATCGCCCCGCCCCTTTTAAAGAGGGTCGCTGCCTAGCCGTGCCAACCCTCTGCAGTGTGTGCCTGCGGTTCCTCCTCATGGCAGACGCACTTATAAATAGACATGAGGGTGGTGTGGCTATGAGTGCAGCTGAAGGCTGCGCAGGGACAGTTTGGTGTGCGCTGTGGACACTGAGTCATGCGGGGGGGTGGGGGTTGGGCAGCATGTAACCCAGGAGAAGTGGCAGCGGAGTGTCATGCAGGCAGTGATTGTGCTTTGTTGGAGGTAGTGTGGTGCTTAGCTAAGGTATGCATTGCTAATGAGGGCTTTTCAGAAGTAAAGGTTGTTGGGGGGGGGCCCACTCTTGCCGGTATTGTGGCTTAATAGTGGGACCTGGGAACTTGAGATGCAGCCCAACATGTAGCCCCTCGCCTGCCCTAGCCGTTGCTGTGTCGTTCCCATCACTTTCTTGAATTGCCCAGATTTTCACAAATGAAAACCTTAGCGAGTATCGGCGATATACAAAAATGCTTCAATGGGGTTCGTTACTCGAAATGAACCCTCGAGCATCGCGATAATTTCGTCCCGAGTAACGAGCACCCGAGCATTTTGGTGCTCGCTCATCTCTAGTTCTTAACTAGAGGCAGTTAGTTCAATGCTTCTAGGGTAAAATGTGTTTTGAAATAAGAAACCTTACACAAAATGATATGGCCTAGAATATGTTGCACAGTGTTACTCCGTAATATCGCCTGAAAAGTGCATAATTAAGTTCACCTTTAGTATACCATAAATAAGCTAGTGTATCTACTGCTGATAGCTATAAACTATATGGACAAAAGTATTTGGACACTGCAAAAAATCTGTAAATATGCAAATACTGAGTTTGCCGAACAGTATGCTGGGAAAGGCATGGGTAAAATAAAAAGCTGCTCATTTTGTAATAACTATTCATTCAATCGATTGGGCACTTGTGGGACAAACTGAAGCGACAGGTACGACACCGCCACCCACGCCCATCCTCATAGCAATCTCTTCTCACAGCCTTGAACAAAGAATGGTGAGCTACTCCCGGCCAGATTTATAGAGAACTTGTGGAAAGAATGCCCCGATGCGTTGCCGCTGCAATACAAGCAAAAGAAAGGCCGACACGTTACTAAATAGAATAATAAAGCACTTTTTCTGAAAAAGTGTGCCTTGTCATAAGTATGTGCATCAGAAGTGTATATAAATATGCATGCCTCTTCAGATCTATTCCATTTTAGCCTGACGAAGAACCCGAAAGGTTCGCAAGCTCACTATTACATCATGCATTTTTGTTAGTGATTAAAAGGTATCATATCTACAAGATTACTTGGTTTCTCTTACTGAGAACAATCACATATTGCTCTACTGGCTATCACAGTACCAAACCTTTGTTTTCATTAATAAAATCTTTACACAGAAGTCTGTACAGAGGGATCACATTACAGCACAACCCAGAGAAGTTTGTGAAGAGGGTAGGGAGAAAAAGATGAGGAAGCTACTGGAGGGATACAGATGTAGAGAGATATACAGGGAGATGGCTGTAGCTTCTCGTAATTGTTTTATTTCACTCCAGTGATGAATTCGCATCTGCACTGCTCAATTCTTCTGTATAATCTCCTCCATGTTGCTGCTATTGAGGCTGTGCTGGAGAGATAGGAGAGCAGGATCTCTTCTTCTTTATGCGTGCTATGTATAGAAGACATCATCACAGCTAGTCTCCACTTTTTCAACCTGAGGTGAGTTCAGGGAAAACTGAGAATAAGAAATTGAGCCTACAGAAGGGAAAACTGCAGAAAATAAGAGAATGCAAATTATGTCATTATTCTTCATGTACACACAAATACTTATTCTGAAATATTATCCAAAAGTTCAGCTACGCTTTAACTATTATTTTTCGGTATATAGCGTACCTTAAATTCATAATTCATTAGTCTGCAGCTTGAAAGCTTAATCATTAGAACATTTGCCAGATGTGATGTCTGAAGTTTTCACTAATGGCTAATGCATACATTATTAGTTGGTACTCATTCCCTGTCATCTTGTCACTGAGATGTCAGATAACATTTTTGATTCTTGGCACTTAGGTTTTAAACAAATCAGCATTTTAGTACTTAAAGAACATTGATGCTGAGAAAAAAAAGTGTTTCTAATAATATTAACATAATATTTTTCATAATATTAATGTCATAAAATACCATGATAAAGGCTATCTGCAATGGAAGCAAAAAATGTGATAATTAAGGACTCCCGTGAATGGTGGTGAGGAGCTCTATAGAACATCACATACAAAATTACTAGAACGCCTGACCTACTCCCACCTCACATGCTTTCTCTCTGACAACTCACTCCTCTGCCCCCTCCAGTCTGGTTTCCATTCTCTACACTCGACCCTCACGAAAGTATCAAATGACCTGATGATGGCAAGGTTGAGAGGTGACTACTCCCTACTAATCCTCCTTGACCTGTCTGCTGCATTTGACACTGTCGAACATGGTCTCCTTTTCACTATGTTCTGCTCTATTAGTCTAAAGAACACTGCTCTCTGTTGGTTCTCCTCCTACCGCTCAGACCATTCTTTTAGTGTCTCCTTTGCTGGCTCTATCTTCTCTCCATTTCGTCTCACTGTTGGGGTCCCCCAGGGCTCGGTCCTTGGTCCCCTTCTCTTCATTATCTATACAGCTCCAATTGGACAAACCATCCACAAATTCATCCTCCAATACCATCTCTACGCTGACGACACCCAACTGTACACCTTCTCTTGTGAGATCTCTGAACCATTCCTACAAAATATCACTGACTGTCTGTCCGCTGTCACTAATACTATGTTCTCCCCTTTTCTCAAACTTAACCTCTCTAAAACTGACCTCCTCATCTTTCTGCCTTCCAACCGACCTCCCCTCAACATCTCCATTCCAGTGTCTCAGCTTTATGGGTGAGGGTAAGGAGCTTGAATTGAGTTCTATAGTGGATGGGCAGCCAGTGGAGTGACTGCATAGTGCATTGGTGTCTGAGAAGTGCCTGGTTAGAAAGATCAGTCTAGCTGCTGCGTTTAATATGGATTTGGGAGGGTAGTGAGGGGAAGGATGATTAGTAGCGAATTGCAGTAGTCGAGTCAAGAATGGATGAGGTCAACAATGAGTGTCTTTAGCGTGTCTGTGGTGAGAAACGGTCAGATATTTGCAATGTACCTAAGGTGCAGGTGGCATGTTTGGGCAGAGATTGGATGTGAGAGGTAAAGGAGAAGTCACAGTCCAGTGTGACCCCAAGACAGTGTGCTGTCTAGGGGTTATGATGGTGCCAGATACTGAAATGGAGATATTGGGGGGCATCTGCTGGTAGAGGGCGGAAACACAAGCAGGTAATTTTTTGAGAGGTTAAGTCTGAGAAAGAAGGAGGACATGGAGTTTGAGACAGTGACCTTTGGAGGATTGTTGCTGTGATATCATGGGAAGAGGTGTATAGCTGGGTGTCGTCAGTGAAGAGGTGGTATTTGAGGCCAAAACTGCAAATGGTTTGTCCGATTGGGGCTGTGAAGATAGAGAAAAGGAGGGGGGCGAGGACTGAGCACTGAAGGACCCCAACGGAAAGGGGAAGCGAAGAGGAGGTAGGGCCAGCAAAGGGGATGCTGAATGAGTGGTCAGAGAGGTAGGAGGAGAACCAAGAAAGAGCAGTGCCCTTTAGGCCAATGGAGTGAAGCATGGCAAGGAGAAGATAATGGTCAACTGTGTCAAATGCAGAAGAGAGGTAGGATAGTGGATGAGAAGTGAATTGAGGGGGTTACAGCACATACACTATATGGACAAAAGTATTTGGACTCTGCAGAAAATCAGCAAATATGCAAATACCGAATTTGATATGCTGGAAAGGGCATGCGAAAAATAAAAAGCTGTTCATTATGTAATAACTATTCATTCATCTGTTCGAGCTCTTGTGGGACAAATTCGAGCGATAGATACAACTAGAGATGAGCGAACGTACTCGTCCGAGCTTGATGCTCGGGCGAATATTAGGGTGTTCGGGATGCTCGTTACTCGTAACGAGTACCACGCGATGTTCGGGTTACTTTCACTTTCCTCTCTGAGACGTTAGCGCGCTTTTCTGGCCAATTGAAAGACAGGGAAGGCATTACAACTTCCCCCTGCGTCGTTCAAGCCCTATACCACCCCCCTGCTGTGAGTGGCTGGGGAGATCAGGTGTCACCCGAGTATAAAAATCGGCCCCTCCCGCGGCTCGCCTCAGATGCGTTGTGAGATAGCTGAGGGACAGTGCTGTTGGTGCCGGAGCTGCTATAGGGAGAGTGTTAGGAGTTAGTGTAGGCTTCAAGAACCCCAACGGTCCTTCTTAGGGCCACATCTAAGCGTGTGCAGTACTGTGGAGGCTGCCTTTTGCAGTGGTGCACATTTTTTTTTTTTTGCTATATAGGCCGTGCAGAGCATTGCGCCCTGCAGTAATACTACAGGGACAGAAGTGGTGGTTAGGCAGGGAGAGTGTTAGGAGTTAGTGTAGGCTTCAAGAACCCCAACGGTCCTTATTAGGGCCACATCTAACCGTGTGCAGTACTGTGGAGGCTGCTGTTAGCAGTGTTGCACATTTTTATTTTTTTCAAAATCGGCTGTGCAGAGCATTGCGCCCTGCAGTAATATTCCAGGGACAGAATTGTGTAGGCAGGGCCAGAAGACATATTTTATTGATTGAATATAGTCAGTGGGCCTTTCCTTTAAAAAAAAAGGGCAAAAAGTTCTATTTGGCCTGCCTCTGACAGTCCTCAGCATTCTGGGTACGTGTGTGCTGGGTGGAGAACGTAAAAAAATCATACGCAGCCAGCTAAGTTTAACAGCAGGCTTGCGCCAATTTATTTCCTGGCTGGGAAATCACCGCTCTGCTGCAGTTAATAACAGTGCAAGACTGCAGTTCTGTGACACACTGCAGGGCCACAACACATTTATTATTGATTGAATATAGGCAGTGGGCCTTTCCTTTAAAAAAAAAGGAAAAAAATTCTATTTGGCCTGCCTCTGACAGTCCTCAGCATTCTGGGTACGTGTGTGCTGGGTGGAGAACTTAAACAAAAATCATACGCAGCCAGCTAAGTTTAACAGCAGGCTTGCGCCAATTTATTTCCTGGCTGGGAAATCAAATCACTGGTAATACACCATGCTGAGGGGTAGGGGTAGGCCTATAGGACGTGGACGCGGGCGAGGACGCGGAGGCCCAAGTCAGGGTGTGGGCACAGGCCGAGCCAGTGCGGTGGCCAGGGGTAGAGGCAGGGCCAGACTGAATAATCCACCAACTGGTTCCCAAAGCGCCCCCTCGCGCCATGCCACCCTGCAGAGGTCAAGGTGCTCTACGGTGTGGCAGTTTTTCACAGAGACGCCTGACGACCGACGAACAGTGGTGTGCAACCTTTGTCGCACCAAGATCAGCTGGGGAGGCACCACCACCAGCATGCGCAGGCATATGATGGCCAAGCACCCCACAAGGTGGGACGATGCCCGTTTACCCCCTCCGGTTTGCACCACTGCCTCTCCCCCTGTGCCCCAACCTGCCACTGAGATCCAACCCCCCTCTGAGGACACAGGCACTACCGTCTCCTGGCCTGCACCCACACCCTCACCTCCGCTGTCCTCGGCCCCATCCAGCAATGTCTCTCAGCGCAGCGTCCAGACGTTGCTAGCGCCACTGTTTGAGCGCAAGCGCAAGTACGACGCCACGCACCCGCACGCTCAAGCGTTAAACGTGCACATTGCAAAATTGATCAGCCTAGAGATGCTGCCGTATAGGCTTGTGGAAACGGAGGCTTTCAAAAGCATTATGGCTGCGGCGGCCCCGCGCTACTCGGTTCCCAGTCGCCACTACTTTTCCCGATGTGCCGTCCCAGGCCTGCACGACCACGTCTCCCGCAACATTGTACGCGCCCTCACCAACGCGGTTACTGCCAAGGTCCACTTAACAACAGACACGTGGACAGGCACAGGCGGGCAGGGCCACTATATCTCCCTGACGGCACATTGGGTGAATTTAGTGGAGGCTGGGACAGAGTCAGAGCCTGGGACCGCTCACGTCCTACCCACCCCCCGAATTGCGTGCCCCAGCTCGGTGGTGGTATCTGCGGGGGTGTATGCTTCCTCCACTAAACCACCCTCCTCCTCCTCCTACGCAACCTCTGTCTCGCAATCAAGATGTGTCAGCAGCAGCAGCACGTCGCCAGCAGTCGGTGTCACGTGGCGTGGCAGCACAGCGGTGGGCAAGCGTCAGCAGGCCGTGCTGAAACTACTCAGCTTAGGAGATAAGAGGCACACGGCCCACGAACTGCTGCAGGGTCTGACAGAGCAGACCGACCACTGGCTTGTGCCGCTGAGCCTCCAATCGGGCATGGTCGTGTGTGACAACGGCCGTAACCTGGTGGCGGCTCTGCAGCTCGGCAGCCTCACGCACGTGCCATGCCTGGCCCATGTCTTTAATTTGGTGGTTCAGCGCTTTCTGAAAAGCTACCCCCACTTGTCATACCTGCTCGGAAAGGTGCGCCAGCTCTGTGCACATTTCCGCAAATCCCACACGCACGCTGCCACCCTGCGGACCCTGCAACATCGGTTTAATCTGCCAGTGCACCGACTGCTGTGCGACGTGCCCACACAGTGGAACTCTACGCTCCACATGTTGGCCAGACTCTATGAGCAGCGTAGAGCTATAGTGGAATACCAACTCCAACTTGCGCGGCGCAGTGGGAGTCGGCCTCCTCAATTATTTACAGAAGAGTGGGCCTGGTTGGCAGCCATCTGCCAGGTCCTTGGAAAATTTGAGGAGTCTACCCAGATGGTGAGCGGGGATGCTGCAATCATTAGCGTCACCATTCCTCTGCTATGCCTCTTGAGAAGTTCCCTGCAAAGCATAAAGGCTGACGCTTTGGAATCAGAAATGGAGGCGGGGGAAGACAGTATGTCGCTGGATAGTCAGAGCAACCTCATGTCTATATCTCAGCGCGTTGAGGAGGAGGGGGAGGAGCATGAGGAGGAGGGGGAAGAGACAGCTTGGCCCACTGCTGAGGGGACAGATGCTGCTTGCCTGTCATCCTTTCAGCGTGTATGGCCAGAGGAGGAGGAGGAGGAGGAGGAGGAGGGGGAGGAGCATGAGGAGGAGGGGGAAAAGACAGCTTGGCCCACTGCTGAGGGTACAGATGCAGCTTGCCTGTCATCCTTTCAGCGTGTATGGCCAGAGGAGGAGGAGGAGGAGGAGGAGGAGGAGGAGGAGGAGGAGGAGGAGGAGGAGGATCCTGAAAGTGATCTTCCGAGTGAGGACAGCTATGTGTTGCGTACAGGTACCCTGGCACACATGGCTGACTTCATGTTAGGATGCCTTTCTCGTGACCCTCGCGTTACACGCATTCTGGCTACTACGGATTACTGGGTGTACACACTGCTCGATCCACGGTATAAGGAGAGCCTTTGCACTCTCATTCCCGAAGAGGAAAGGGGTTCGAGAATGATGCTATACCACAGGGCGCTGGTGGACAAACTGATGGTAAACTTCCCATCCGACAGCGCTAGTGGCAGAAGGCGCATTTCCGCGGGCCAGGTAGCAGGGGAGGCGCAGAGATCAGGCAGCATGTACAGCGCAGGCAGGGGAACACTCTCTAAGGCCTTTGACAGCTTTATGGCTCCCCAGCAAGACTGTGTCACCGCTCCCCAGTGAAGGCTGAGTTGGCGGGAGCATTGTAAAAGGATGGTGAGGGAGTACGTAGCCGATTGCAGCACCGTCCTCGGTGACGCCTCTGCCCCCTACAACTACTGGGTGTTGAAGCTGGACACGTGGCCTGAACTCGCGCTGTATGCCCTGGAGGTGCTTGCTTGTCCTGCGGCTAGCGTCTTGTCAGAGAGTGTGTTTAGTGTGGCTGGGGGAATCATCACGGATAAGCGTACCCACCTGTCAACCGACAGTGCCGACAGGCTTACACTCATCAAGATGAACAAAGCCTGGATTTCCCCAGACTTCTCTTTTCCACCAGCGGACAGCAGTGATACCTAAGCAATACGTAGGCTGCACCCGCGGATGGAAGCATCGTTCTCTATTAGAGATGAGCGAGCACCAAAATGCTCGGGTGCTCGTTACTCGGGACGAACTTTTCGCGATGCTCGAGGGTTCGTTTCGAGTAACGAACCCCATTGAAGTGAATGGGCGACCCGAGCATTTTTGTATTTCGCCGATGCTCGCTAAGGTTTCCTTGTGTGAAAATCTGGGCAATTCAAGAAAGTGATGGGAACGACACAGCAACGGATAGGGCAGGCGAGGGGCTACATGTTGGGCTGCATCTCAAGTTCACAGGTCCCACTATTAAGCCACAATAGCGGCAAGAGTGGGGCCCCCCCCTCCCAAAAACTTTTACTTCTGAAAAGCCCTCATTAGCATGGCATACCTTAGCTAAGCACCACACTACCTCCAACAAAGCACAATCACTGCCTGCATGACACTCCGCTGCCACTTCTCCTGGGTTACATGCTGCCCAACCGCCCCCCCTCCCCCCCACAGCGCACACCAAACTGTCCCTGCGCAGCCTTCAGCTGCCCTCATGCCACACCACCCTCATGTCTATTTAGAAGTGCGTCTGCCATGAGGAGGAACCGCAGGCACACACTGCAGAGGTTGGCATGGCTAGGCAGCGACCCTCTTTAAAAGGGGCGGGGCGATAGCCCACAATGCTGTACAGAAGCAATGAGAAATAGAATCCTGTGCCACTGCCATCAGGAGCTGCACACGTGGGCATAGCAATGGGGAACCTATGTGCCACACACTATTCATTCTGTCAAGGTGTCTCTGCATGCCCCAGTCAGACCGGGCTTTTTAATTCATAGACACAGGCAGGTACAACTCCCTATTGTGAAGTCCCTGTCGACCGACAGCATGGGTGGCTCCCTGGAACCCACCGGCGATACACAAAAATATCCCATTGCATTGCCCAACACAGCTGAGGTAGTAATGTCGTGCTTAATGCAGGTGGGCTTCGGCCCACACTGCATGCCCCAGTAAGACTGGGGTTCTTTACAAGTGGACACATGTAGGTTAAACTCCGTGTGCACCTACAGCATGGGTGGCTCCCTGGAACCCACCGGCGATACACAAATTATCCCATTGCATTGCCCAACACAGCTGAGGTAGTAATGTCGTGCCTAATACAGGTGGGCTTCGGCCCACACTGCATGCCCCAGTCAGACTGGGGTTCTTTACAAGTGGAAACAGATGCATTTATAATTCCCTGTGGACCCACAGCATGGGTGGGTGCCAGGAAGCCACCGGCGGTACACAAAAATATCCCATTGCATTGCCCAACACAGCTGAGGTAGTAATGTCGTGCTTAATGCAGGTGGGCTTCGGCCCACACTGCATGCCCCAGTCTGACTGGGGTTGTTTACAAGTGGAAACAGATGCATTTATAATTCCCTGTGGACCCACAGCATGGGTGGGTGCCAGGAAGCCACCGGCGGTACATAGAAATATCCCATTGCATTGCCCAACACAGCTGAGGTAGTAATGTCGTGGTTAATGCAGGTGGGCTTCGGCCCACACTGCATGCCCCAGTCAGACTGGGGTTCTTTACAAGTGGACACATGTAGGTTAAACTCCGTGTGCACCTACAGCATGGGTGGCTCCCTGGAACCCACCGGCGGTACATAAAAATATCCCATTGCATTGCCCAACACAGCGGATGTAACGTCAGCTGTAATGCAGGTGGGCTAAAAATTCATTTGATTACACTGTAGGCGAGGGCCCACAAAAATTGCTGTATCAACAGTACTAATGTACATCAGAAAAATTGGCCATGGCCAACCAAGAGGGCAGGTGAAACCCATTAATCGCTTTGGTTAATGTGGCTTAAGTGGTAACTAGGCCTGGAGGCAGCCCAGTTTAACTAAAAATTGGTTCAAGTTAAAGTTTCAACGCTTTTAAGAGCATTGAAACATATAAAAATTGTTTAGAAAAATTATTTGAGTGAGCCTTGTGGCCCTAAGAAAAATTGCCCGTTCGGCGTGATTACGTGAGGTTTCAGGAGGAGGAGCAGGAGGAGGAGGAATATTATACACAGATTGATGAAGCAGAAATGTCCCCGTTTTGGATGGTGAGAGAGAACGATGCTTCCATCCGCGGGTGCAGCCTACGTATTGCTTAGGTATCGCTGCTGTCCGCTGGTGGAGAAGAGAAGTCTGGGGAAATCCAGGCTTTGTTCATCTTGATGAGTGTAAGCCTGTCGGCACTGTCGGTTGACAGGTGGGTACGCTTATCCGTGATGATTCCCCCAGCCACACTAAACACACTCTCTGACAAGACGCTAGCCGCAGGACAAGCAAGCACCTCCAGGGCATACAGCGCTAGTTCAGGCCACGTATCCAGCTTCGACACCCAGTAGTTGTAGGGGGCAGAGGCGTCACGGAGGACGGTCGTGCGATCGGCTACGTACTCCCTCACTATCCTTTTACAGTGCTCCCGCCGACTCAGCCTTGACTGGGGAGCGGTGACACAGTCTTGCTGGGGAGCCATAAAGCTGGCAAAGGCCTTGGAGAATGTTCCCCTGCCTGCGCTGTACATGCTGCCTGATCTCTGCGCCTCCCCTGCTACCTGGCCCTCGGAACTGCGCCTTCTGCCACTAGTGCTGTCGGATGGGAAGTTTACCATCAGTTTGTCCACCAGCGCCCTGTGGTATAGCATCATTCTCGAACCCCTTTCCTCTTCGGGAATGAGAGTGCAAAGGCTCTCCTTATAGCGTGGGTCGAGCAGTGTGTACACCCAGTAATCCGTAGTGGCCAGAATGCGTGTAACGCGAGGGTCACGAGAAAGGCATCCTAACATGAAGTCAGCCATGTGTGCCAGGGTACCTGTACGCAACACATGGCTGTCTTCACTAGGAAGATCACTTTCAGGATCCTCCTCCTCCTCCTCTTCCTCCTCCTCAGGCCATACACGCTGAAAGGATGACAGGCAAGCAGCATGGGTACCGTCAGCAGTGGGCCAAGCTGTCTCTTCCCCCTCCTCCTCATCCTCCTCATGCTCCTCCTCCTCCTCCTCCTGAACGCGCTGAGATATAGACAGGAGGGTGCTCTGACTATCCAGCGACATACTGTCTTCCCCCGGCTCTGTTTCCGAGCGCAAAGCGTCTGCCTTTATGCTTTGCAGGAAACTTCTCAAGATGCATAGCAGAGGAATGGTGACGCTAATGATTGCAGCATCGCCGCTCACCACCTGGGTAGACTCCTCAAATTTTCCAAGGACCTGGCAGATGTCTGCCAACCAGGGCCACTCTTCTGAAAAGAATTGAGGAGGCTGACTCCCACTGCGCCGCCCATGTTGGAGTTGGTATTCCACTATAGCTCTACGCTGCTCATAGAGTCTGGCCAACATGTGGAGCGTAGAGTTCCACTGTGTGGGCACGTCGCACAGCAGTCGGTGCACTGGCAGATTAAACCGATGGTGCAGGGTCCGCAGGGTGGCAGCGTGCGTGTGGGATTTGCGGAAATGTGCGCAGAGCTGGCGCACCTTTCCGAGCAGGTATGACAAGTGGGGGTAGCTTTTCAGAAAGCGCTGAACCACCAAATTAAAGACATGGGCCAGGCATGGCACGTGCGTGAGGCTGCCGAGCTGCAGAGCCGCCACCAGGTTACGGCCGTTGTCACACACGACCATGCCCGGTTGGAGGCTCAGCGGCGCAAGCCAGTGGTCGGTCTGCTCTGTCAGACCCTGCAGCAGTTCGTGGGCCGTGTGCCTCTTCTCTCCTAAGCTGAGTAGTTTCAGCACGGCCTGCTGACGCTTGCCCACCGCTGTGCTGCCACGCCGCGTGACACCGACTGCTGGCGACGTGCTGCTGACACATCTTGATTGCGAGACAGAGGTTGCGTTGGAGGAGGAGGAGGAGGAAGGTGCTTTAGTGGAGGAAGCATACACCGCCGCAGATACCACCACCGAGCTGTGGCCCGCAATTCGGGGGGTGGGTAGGACGTGAGCGGTCCCAGGCTCTGACTCTGTCCCAGCCTCCACTAAATTCACCCAATGTGCCGTCAGGGAGATATAGTGGCCCTGCCCGCCTGTGCTTGTCCACGTGTCCGTTGTTAAGTGGACCTTGGCAGTAACCGCGTTGGTGAGGGCGCGTACAATGTTGCGGGAGACGTGGTCGTGCAGGTCTGGGACGGCACATAGGGAAAAGTAGTGGCGACTGGGAACCGAGTAGCGCGGGGCAGCCGCCGCCATCATGCTTTTGAAAGCCTCCGTTTCCACAAGCCTATACGGCAGCATCTCTAGGCTGATCAATTTTGCAATGTGCACGGTTAACGCTTGAGCGTGCGGGAGCGTGGCGTCGTACTTGCGCTTGCGCTCAAACTGTGGCACTAGCGACGTCTGGACGCTACGCTGAGAGACATTGCTGGATGGGGCCGAGGACAGCGGAGGTGATGGTATGGGTGCAGGCCAGGAGACAGTAGTGCCTGTGTCCTCAGAGGGGGGTTGGATCTCAGTGGCAGGTTGGGGCACAGGGGGAGAGGCAGTGGTGCAAACCGGAGGCGGTGAACGGGCATCGTCCCACCTTGTGGGGTGCTTGGCCATCATATGCCTGCGCATGCTGTTGGTGGTGCCTCCCCAGCTGATCTTGGCGCGACAAAGGTTGCACACCACAGTTCGTCGGTCGTCAGGCGTCTCTGTGAAAAACTGCCACACCGTAGAGCACCTTGACCTCTGCAGGGTGGCATGGCGCGAGGAGGCGCTTTGGGAAACAGTTGGTGGATTATTCGGTCTGGCCCTGCCTCTACCCCTGGACACCGCACTGGCTCGGCCTGTGCCCACACCCTCATTTGGCCCTCCGCGTCCTCGGCCGCGTCCACGTCCTCTAGGCCTACCCCTACCCCTCAGCATGCTGTATTAGCAGTGACTTGATTTCACAGGCAGGAAAGAAATTGGCGCAAGGCTTCACTCAACCGTAGCTGGTTGCGTCTGGTTTTTTTACGTTCTCCACGCAGCACACACGTACCCAGAGCCCTTAGGACTGACAGAGGCAGGGCAAATATACTTTCTTCCCTTTTGTTAAAAAAGAAAAGGCCCACTGCGTCTATTCAATGACTAATATAACTGTGTTGCGGCCCTGAAAAAGTGTCACAGAACTTTACTGTTGCAGAGTTATTAACTGTGGCAGAGCAGGTATTTCCCAGCCAGGAAAGAAATTGGCGCAAGGCTGCACTCAACCGTAGCTGGTTGCGTCTGATTTTTTTACGTTCTCCACGCAGCACACACGTACCCAGAGCCCTTAGGACTGACAGAGGCAGGGCAAATATACTTTCTTCCCTTTTGTTTAAAAGGATAGGCCCACTGCGTCTATTCACTGAATAATAAGTTTAATAACTGACACTGTGTTGCGGCCCTGCAAAAGTGTCACAGAACTTTACTGTTGCAGAGTTATTAACTGTGGCAGAGCAGGTATTTCCCAGGCAGGAAAGAAATTGGCGCAAGGCTGCACTCAACCGTAGCTGGCTGCGTCTGATTTTTTTACGTTCTCCACGCAGCACACACGTACCCAGAGCCCTTAGGACTGACAGAGGCAGGGCAAATATACTTTCTTCCCTTTTGTTTAAAAGGATAGGCCCACTGCGTCTATTCACTGAATAATAAGTTTAATAACTGACACTGTGTTGCGGCCCTGCAAAAGTGTCACAGAACTTTACTGTTGCAGAGTTATTAACTGTGGCAGAGCAGGTATTTCCCAGGCAGGAAAGAAATTGGCGCAAGGCTGCACTCAACCGTAGCTGGTTGCGTCTGATTTTTTTACGTTCTCCACGCAGCACACACGTACCCAGAGCCCTTAGGACTGACAGAGGCAGGGCAAATATACTTTCTTCCCTTTTGTTTAAAAGGATAGGCCCACTGCGTCTATTCAATGACTAATAACTGTGTTGTGGCCCTGCCTACACAATTCTGTGCCTGTAGTATCAATGGAGGGTGCAATGCTCTGCACCGCCGATTTTGAGAAAAAAAAAAAAAAAGCAACACAGCTAACAGCAGCCTGCACAGTACTCCACACAGTTAAATGTGGCCCTAGAAAGGACCGTTGAGGTTCTTGAAGGCTACACTCACTCCTAACACTCTCCCTGCCTAAGCACCACTTCTGTCCCTAATACCGGGTGCAATGCTCTGCACTGCCGATTTTGAGAAAAAAAAATTAGCAACACAGCTAACAGCAGCCTGCACAGTACTCCACACAGTTAAATGTGGCCCTAAAAAGGACCGTTGAGGTTCTTGAAGGCTACACTCACTCCTAACACTCTCCCTACAGCAACTCCAATAGAACAGCACTTTCCCTCACTAACTCACAAGACATCTGAGGCGAGCCGCGGGAGGGGCCGACTTTTATACTCGGGTGACATCTGATCGCCCCAGCCACTCACAGCAGGGGGGTGGTATAGGGCTTGAACGTCACAGGGGGAAGTTGTAATGCCTTCCCTGTCTTTCAATTGGCCAGAAAAGCGCGCTAACGTCTCAGAGAGGAAACTGCAAGTAACCGGAACACCGCGTGGTACTCGTTACGAGTAACGAGCATCCCAAACACCGTAATATTCGCACGACTATCAAGCTCGGACGAGTACGTTCGCTCATCTCTATTCTCTATCACCATCCAAAACGGGGACCTTTTTGCTTCATCAATCTGTGTATAATATTCATCCTCCTCCTCCTGCTCCTCCTCCTGAAACCTCACGTAATCACGCCGAACAGGCAATTTTTCTTAGGCCCACAAGGCTCAGTCATATAATTTTTCTAAACAATTTTTATACATTTCAATGCTCATTAAAGCGTTCAAACTTTCACCTGAACCAATTTTTATTTTAACTGGGCTGCCTCCAGGCCTAGTTACCAATTAAGCCACATTAACCAAAGCCATTAATGGGTTTCACCTACCCTCTCGGTTGGGCATGGGCAATTTTTCTCAGGTACATTAGTACTGTTGGTACACCAATTTTTGTGGGCCCTCGCCTACAGTGTAATCCAATAAATTTTTGGCCCACCTGCATTACAGCTGACATAACATCAGCTGTGATGGGCAATGCAATGGGATATATTTATGTACCGCCGGTGGCTTCCTGGCACCCACCCATGCTGTGGGTCCACAGGGAGTTGTTACTACATCTGTCCACTTGTAAAGAACCCCAGTCTGACTGGGGCATGCAGTGTGGGTCGAAGCCCACCTGCATTAAGCACGACATTACCTCAGCTGTGATGGGCAATGCAATGGGATATTTTTATGTACCACCGGTGGGTTCCAGGGAGCCACCCATGCTGTAGGTGCACACGGAGTTTAACCTACATCTGTCCACTTGTAAAGAACCCCAGTCTGACTGGGGCATGCAGTGTGGGCCGAAGCCCACCTGCATTAACCACGACATTACCTCAGCTGTGATGGGCAATGCAATGGGATTTATTTATGTACCGCCGGTGGCTTCCTGGCACCCACCCATGCTGTGGGTCCACAGGGAGTTGTTACTACATCTGTCCACTTGTAAAGAACCCCAGTCTGACTGGGGCATGCAGTGTGGGCCGTAGCCCACCTGCATTAACCACGACATTACCTCAGCTGTGATGGGCAATGCAATGGGATATTTTTATGTACCACCGGTGGGTTCCAGGGAGCCACCCATGCTGTAGGTGCACACGGAGTTTAACCTACATCTGTCCACTTGTAAAGAACCCCAGTCTGACTGGGGCATGCAGTGTGGGCCGAAGCCCACCTGCATTAACCACGACATTACCTCAGCTGTGATGGGCAATGCAATGGGATTTATTTATGTACCGCCGGTGGCTTCCTGGCACCCACCCATGCTGTGGGTCCACAGGGAGTTGTTACTACATCTGTCCACTTGTAAAGAACCCCAGTCTGACTGGGGCATGCAGTGTGGGCCGAAGCCCACCTGCATTAACCATGACATTACCTCAGCTGTGATGGGCAATGCAATGGGATTTATTTATGTACCGCCAGTGGGTTCCAGGGAGCCACCCATGCTGTGGGTGCACACGGAATTCGCATTGCAGAGTTGGACCTGGCTGTGACTATTTATAAAAAACTGCGGTCTGACTGGGGCATGCAGACACCTTGACAGAATGAATAGTGTGTGGCACATAGGTTCCCCATTGCTATGCCCACGTGTGCAGCTCCAGATGGAGGTGGCACAGGATTGGATTTCTCATTGCTTCTGCACAGCATTGTGGACTATCGGCCCGCCCCTTTTATGGGGGGGGGGTCGCTGCCTAGCCATGCCAACCCTCTGCAGTGTGTGCCTGCTTTTCCTGTGGCAGACGCACTTATAAATAGACATGAGGGTGGCGTGGCATGAGGGCAGCTGAAGGCTGGGCAGGGACAATTTGGTGTACGCTGTGGACACTGTCGTGCGGGGGGGGGGGGGGGGGGGGGTTGGGCAGCATGTAACCCAGGAGAAGTGGCAGCCAAGTGTCATGCAGGCAGTGATTGTGCTTTGTTGGAGGTAGTGTGGTGCTTAGCTAAGGTATGCCATGCTAATGAGGGCTTTTCAGAAGTAAAAGTTGTTGGGAGGGGGGGGGGGCCCACTCTTGCCGGTATTGTGGCTTAATAGTGGGACCTGTGAACTTGAGATGCAGCCCAACATGTAGCCCCTCGCCTGCCCTATCCGTTTCTGTGTCGTTCCCATCACTTTCTTGAATTGCCCAGATTTTCACACATGAAAACCTTAGCGAGCATCGGCGAAATACAAAAATGCTCGGGTCGCCCATTGACTTCAATGGGGTTCGTTATTCGAAACGAACCCTCGAGCATCGCGATAATTTCGTCCCGAGTAACGAGCACCCGAGCATTTTGGTGCTCGCTCATCTCTAGATACAACACCACCACCAACGCCCATCTTCACAACAATCACTTCTCACAGGCTTGCACAAGGAATGAAGATCTAATCCTGCCCAGACTTACAGAGAACTTCTGGAAAGTATGCCTCGACTTGTTGCTGCTGTAACACGCGCAAAAGAAGGGCCTATTGAAATAATAAAGCACTTTTTCTGAAAAACGTGCAGTGTCCAAATACTTTTGTCCATATAGTGTATATGCTGAAGGTTACAAGGAAATTTAGTTGAAAGGATGTTTATCTACAGTGATTTAAAAGTTGTCCGTACAAAAAGTGTGAATTGTAAATGTGTGATTTTTGCTGCACAAGAGAATTAGAATGTAATACTTGTCGATTCTGACCATAATGTGAATCTGTTGTTTTTTTTGTGAATTTTTGTGTGTGTGAGTTTGAAGGGCCCATGTATGTGTTATATATGAGATGTATACTTGTCAGAGTATTTCAGTTAAGTGTGAGAGTGAGGCTCTAAGGGCTCCCACCCACTGGCGTTTTTTTCTCCACTGCGATGTGATTCTAAAGTTAAAGTCTCGCATCGCAGTGCGAGAAAAACGCAGGCAGATATCCCAAAATCGCTGTGATATCGCTGCGACATCGCCAGTCTTTTCAATGGGGCCAGCGGCAGCAGCGCTAGCCCCATTGAAAAGATATGGAGAATGCCGCAGACTTCTGCCACAGCTGTCACAGCTGTGGCAGAAGTCCGCGGCATGGTATCCCACTGCTTTCAATGGGATCGGCACTGCTGCCGATCCCATGGAAAGCAGTGGTTTCTGACAAACCCCGCAGAATGATTATCGGAGAAGGGCTTGAAATATAAGCCCTTCCCTGATAATCATAAAAAAGTGGTTAAAAAAATAATAAAAAGGTACTCACTAGAGATGAGCGAGCGTACTCAGAAAAGCACTACTCGCTCGAGTAATTTGCTTTATCCGAGTATCGCTGTGCTCGGGTCTGAAGATTCGGGTGGCGGCACGGAGCGGGGAGCTGCAGGGGAGAGCGGGGAGGAACGGAGGTAAGATCTTTCTCTCCCTCTCTCCCGCCCGCTCTCCCCTGCTCCCCGCTGCGACTCACCTGTCAGCCCCAGCGGCACCCGAATCTTCAGGGACGAGCACAGCGATACTCGGATAAAGCAAATTACTCGAGCGAGTAGTGCTTTTCCGAGTACGCTCGCTCATCTCTAGTACTCACCTTTCCTGCTGTCAGCCGCGTCCTCCGGCTGGCTCCCCGGCACTGCTGTCCAGCACTTTCTGCAGAGGGGGATTTAAAAATCCTCGCCTACTGAAAGGGCTGTGCGGATTGGCTGAGGGCTCAGCCAATAGCAGCTGCTGCTTAGCTATTGGCTGAGTGCTCAGCCAATGACAGATACAGTTAGGGCCAGAAATATTTGGACAGTAACACAATTTTCGCGAGTTGGGCTCTGCATGCCACCGCATTGGATTTGAAATGAAACCTCTACAACAGAATTCAAGTGCAGATTGTAACCTTTAATTTAAAGGGTTGAGCAAAATATTTGATAGAAAATGTAGGAATTGTACACATTTCTTTACAAACACTCCACATTTAAGGAGCTCAAAAGTAATTGGACAAATAAACATAACCCAAACAAAATATTTTTTGGTTCAATATTTTGTTGCGAATCCTTTGGAGGCAATCACTGCCTTAAGTCTGGAACCCATGGACATCACCAAACGCTGGGTTTCCTCCTTCTTAATGCTTTGCCAGGCCTTTACAGCCGCAGCCTTCAGGTCTTGCTTGTTTGTGGGTCTTTCCGTCTGAAGTCTGGATTTGAGCAAGTGAAATGCATGCTCAATTGGGTTAAGATCTGGTGATTGACTTGGCCATTGCAGAATGTTCCACTTTTTTGCACTCATGAACTCCTGGGTAGCTTTGGCTGTATGCTTGGGGTCATTGTCCATCTGTACTGTGAAGCGCCGTCCGATCAACTTTGCAGCATTTGGCTGAATCTGGGCTGAAAGTATATTCCGCTACACTTCAGAATTCATCCGGCTACTCTTGTCTGCTGTTATGTCATCAATAAACACAAGTGACCCAGTGCCATTGAAAGCCATGCATGCCCATGCCATCACGTTGCCTCCACCATGTTTTCATGTTTTACTGAGGATGTGGTGTGCCTTGGATCATGTGCCGTTCCCTTTCTTCTCCAAACTTTTTTCTTCCCATCATTCTGGTACAGGTTGATCTTTGTCTCATCTGTCCATAGAATACTTTTCCAGAACTGGGCTGGCTTCTCGAGGTGTTGTTCGGCAAATTTAACTCTGGCCTGTCTATTTTTGGAATTGATGAATGGTTTGCATCTAGATGTGAGACCTTTGTATTTACTTTCATGGAGTCTTCTCTTTACTGTTGACTTAGAGACAGATACACCTACTTCCCTGAGAGTGTTCTGGACTTCAGTTGATGTTGTGAACGGGTTCTTCTTCACCAAAGAAAGTATGCGACGATCATCCACCACCGTTGTCTTCCGTGGACGCCTAGGCCTTTTTGAGTTCCCAAGCTCACCAGTGAATTCCTTTTTTCTCAGAATGTACCCGACTGTTGATTTTGCTACTCCAAGCATGTCTGCTATCTCTCTGATGGATTTTTTCTTTTTTTTCAGCCTCAGGATGTTCTGCTTCACCTCAATTGAGAGTTCCTTTGACCGCATGTTGTCTGGTCACAGCAACAGCTTCCAAATGCAAACCCACACACCTGGAATCAACCCCAGACCTTTTAACTACTTAATTGATTACAGGTTAACGAGGGAGACGCCTTCTGAGTTAATTGCAGCCCTTAGATTCCATTGTCCAATTACTTTTGGTCCCTTGAAAAAGAGGAGGCTATGCATTACAGAGGTATGATTCCTAAACCCTTTCTCCGATTTGGATGTGGAAACTCTCATATTGCAGCTGGGAGTGTGCACTTTCAGCCCATATTATATATAAAATTGTATTTCTGAACATGTTTTTGTAAACAGCTAAAATAACATAACTTGTGTCACTGTCCAAATATTTCTGGCCCTAACTGTAGCTCTTAGCTATTCATTAATGTATAGCTAAGATATTGCTATTCATGAATGAATAGCTAAGAGCTATCTGCCATTGGCTAAGCGCTCAGCCAATAGCTAAGCAGTAGCTGCTATTGGCTGAGCCCTCAGCCAATCCGCACAGCCCTTTCAGGAGGCGCGGCTGACAGCAGGAGAGGTGAGTAGCTTTTTTATTATTTCTTTTACCACTTTTTTATGATTATCAGGAAAGGGCTTATATTTCAAGCCCTTCTCCAATAATCATTCTCCAGGGCTTGTCAGAAACCACTGCTTTCAATAGGATCGGCAGCAGTGCTGATCCCATTGAAAGCAATGGGATAGCATGCCGCTGACTTCTGCTACAGCTATGACAGAGGGTTCCTTTATCCCCGCGGTCCCCGTGGGGATGAAGGAAACTCCTGCAAAGCTGTGACAGCTGTCACAGCTGTGGAAGAAGTCCGTGGCATTCTCCATATCTTTCCAATGGGGCTAGTGCTGCTGCCACTGGCCCCATTGAAAAGACTGTCGCAGCGATATCGCAGCGATTTTCTCGCACTGCTCTGCGAGAGTTTTCACTTACTCTCGCAGCGCAGTGGAGAAAAAAACGCTAGTGGGTGGGAGCCCTAACAGTTAGCCAGACTAGCAAGGAATGGAGCAAGATGATGTAAGGAAAGGCAGTGAAGAAGTATATGTAATGGTTTTGTCCCTTCTCAATACAGACCAGTCTAGCAAAAAAAGAAAAAAGTGTGTGATATGCACAACACAAGTAGTCAAAGTATTTGGTTCTATCTATTCGAATACTATTGATGTATGATGCTAAAATGAGATAATTGTGACTTGACAATCCTGATATGTGCAGAGCAAACAGAATCACATTAATAACAAAAATTTGCTTAAAGAGTATCATATTTCCAATGTGAGTAGATTTATGATGTCATAGACCTTACCAGTCAACTTATTAGGGCATACATACTTACAGTGATAGAAGCAGAAATTGAATATATCCACTCTTTGTGCAGTTTTTATGGTTAATGATTGTAAATTCTTTCCCCTATCTGAAACAAGTTTTTACGCAGGTACCGGAAGTGTTGTGGGCCCTCTTACTGTCTCAATCTCATCTGCAGGCATGAAAATACTGCATGGAACCCAAATAAAAAATCCTTCAGCTGCCAGATTCACTAAGTACGAGGCTGGCCTGCTAGCACCCTCCCATCACAATCAAAATAGTGCTAAATACAGCTTCATTCCTTCTGCTGAATTTGAAAACCGGGGAGTGGCAGAAGTTGACCATCCATGACATTAAATTCAAGTACATGATTATCTGGAATTAATTAAAGTGCAACTACGGGTCTTGAAAATGTTGTTTAAACTCCCATTCCTAACGCAGATATCAATGGGTGGCAAAATCGTCTCCCCCATGCATTCCAACACAATTCCTTGTCAGCGACATTGCACCTGTAAATCTGGGGCAGATGTGCTTCAGGCCTTGCAAACCACTATCCACTTCTTACCCAATAGTACTGTTCCCCCCTGCTCTGAGGTGGATGAACAGTTAATTTGCTTGTTAAAAGCTTTTGTCTTCTTAGTAAAAGCTAATAAATCCACAATCCCTGCAGATATAACCCAGTTTACTTATATTCCATAAATGCTATGGGCAACTAGCAAGACAGATATTGGGAAGCCTGACATCTCACCTGTCTTTGTTAAGCTGAAAGAAGAGGCTCTGCTTCCTCACACATTTCTGCACCCTTTGAGCTCCGCACAAGAGGCAGCAATTAAAGTTCCAATTCATGCCCTACTTCAGGCCCCGGCCATAAAAAGACAACATTGAATCCCACTACATTACTTTCTCTGGATTCAAAGGGGGGTGGAGGGAGGTCACAGTAACCACTGAGCAGTCTGAAAATACTCTGTGTTTTAAATCACTAAAGCCCACAGGTCAACAAGATGTTCTATGTCAACATCACTGTTGGATTTGAGCATGTTAAAGATGAACCAATAGCTAATGCAGATTTTGAGTTTTTTTGTAGATTGCTCCAGATATCATGAAAATTGACAAGTAGCACAGGTTAGACAGCAGTAACCAACATTGGTAATTGTAGGGAAAAAGCCCACTCTCTTCCTAAGATGTCTGCTTAGAAAGCTGAGGTTGATGACGCTCACTGAAGTGTCTAGTCAGGCTGAAGGTAAGATTGTTAATGCCTGTACTGAATCGAGGTATGCTTTTGGAAGTGTATTCGATTTTGCACCCTTTGTGGTGCTGTGAAAATTTTCTTGGCTCATCAGGTAAACCAATCCAGAATGCATAAGCAGTGTCTTTGTTGTAAAAGGCTTTAGCTCTATTCAAATAGATAGTTGTCAACAAAGTCCAGGCTCACACCAAGGAAGGGATTTTTGAGTCTTTTTAAGTACCGAAGAGTATACACAGCAGCCAGACTCCCCTTAAACGAGGTAACAGCTTTTAACCTGTTTGCACCTGAAATGGATGTGGATATATCTCTGTTGCTTAAATTGAAGTAACAGGCCTCAAAGGGAGAAAAGAAAGAGTGGCAAAAGAGAGCAGTGAACAGAACACTGACAGGGTTTAGAGGAAGGGTAAAGTCCTGTACCTCTCCTGCACACTCTACTCCATGATGTCACACCTGAGCCATGGGCCAACCTATGACTCCAAGGAGGTAATATGTGGTATAGTGTTTTCTGCTTGGCTTGCCCCAGGGTTCAACATTGCTGCAACCCAGTTTGTACAGGGCTTCATGGTATGCACCCAAAACAACCTAGGACAATTGGTCAAGGTACCTCTTCACTGTGAACCATGGCCAGACTATCCATTTCACCAACTGGATATTGACTGCATACAGCTACCAAAGGTAGGTGTTTTGGAGTTTATGTTGGTTTTCATAGACCTCTTCCCATGTCAGCCAGAGGCGCAACTTGTAAAATAAAATAAATACAAATGCCAAAACTACTGATAATAAATTGTCAAATGAAGTAATATATGTGTACCAGAAGTCATAGAAAACAATAGAGATACACATTTTATTAGCCCTCTACTCAGTCAGACCTGTGTTTGTTAAAAAAAATGAAGTATTGTTGTAGCATTTGATGATGCTAAAAATTGAATAATTGTTGAATGTTTACTCATGTCCCTACAGCGTCCTCCTCTACACCCTTTGTTGCTATATCTCTCCCTGTGGAGGAGATCAGACCATGGTTTAATAAAATTCTTGGCACCCTGTGTTGTCACAAAAACACCAGAGCACAACTACTCCAATAATGGTTCGAGTATAGCTCAGTGACCCCTAGTTGCCTTAATTGCTCATAGGATGGGGATCATCATGCTATCTCATTTGCCCAGGAAAATGCCATTATAAACTGTTAGCCCTCCTGGACAAGGTGTGCGTGAGTTGAGGTTCCTAATTATGGGACAACTCTGTTTCCAAAACATACCCTCTATTGGGATTGCAACGGGTTACCTAATAAACTTGTATGACGTGTGGGACAACATAAATTGTAAAATGGTAGAAAATTGAGCCAGAGCATAGAATGTCCTGCTCTTTGGATGACAAGTTATCTGGCTTCCTAGATCACACAGTAGTAGCCATGCCACTTTTGTGTTACTGTATGATGGTCTGTCATAAATCGTAAGCCAGCCCTGAACATACACTTTTCAAGAGAGCTGCAAATAATTGGCTGAGGCCACATGCTAACCCTCATGTAATGACTATAGGCATGGTTAACAGGATAATTCATTGGCCCATTTATACTATGAATGGGGGATTAGTTAGTGAAAGCTACAGACTATCTCCATTATCAAATTTTCACAGTATTGGGTTTGGTTAATCAAACTAATGTGTTTCAAGCTTAATTGATTATTGCCACTAACTAACACACAATAGTGCTAGATTATTTTGCAGCTGTCCAAGAATGGCATATGCTGGTATGTTTTGTACTTTGCCACACTTAGGTATTCTCATGCATCAAGCACCTAACTGCAATTTAGGGCAAAAAGGGAGTCCTGTCAGTTAGATGAAACCTGTGAGGGACCTCCCACACTGTTGAGTAATACTGAAGAATTAGCTCTGGGAGCATCAATAGTGGGGGTCTGGGGGTCTAGGAATAACTAATGACAGAGTAATAAATGGTATAGTAAGTGATATGGCAAGAACCCCTAACGCTACCTCAAGGGCTCTTGACTTATTAGTGTTTGACATACTAGGTACTCAGAAAGCTGTTCTACAGAACAGAGCTACAATTGATGGTATTCAATCATGGATGTGAAAAATTTAAAGGTATGTGTTGTTTCAACCTAACTAATAATTTGGAATCTATTCATAAAAATGTTCAAAACAAGTACCAGGGATGGTTTGATTGGCTTTCCGGTTCCCGGTTCCTGGTTCTGTGCATTTTGGCTTCGTTGACTTTTTGATACTCTTTGTGGTGTAATGGTAAGTTGTATGCTCCTTTGCTGTTGCATTCAGTGCATACCTTGTCTGGTGGGTTTTATATAATAATTGGTTCACAGGTCCATGAATACACAGATTCGCAACTCATGTTAATAAAGGAAATTCAACGCAGACATAACTAAATGATTAAATCATGTTTTCTTGTGCAATATCTGTCCCAGTGCACAGAACACATGAGTCTCCTACTCTGAGACCCAGGATTAAGATAGTCTCCTTAGGGACAGGGCCACCCTACGTGGCTGTAACTGGGAGGAATATGGATAATTCTTTGAAATGTCCATCTTCCTAGAAGTTAGGTAAAGCAACATGTTCCTTAGTGGTTAGCTCAAGCTTTTGGGGTAAGAATGGAAATCATGCTAGCTGTGGGGGCTATGTAACATGGGGAAACAGTCACAAAAGGGGGGAGTCGTGAGAAAAGCTACAATATTTTCTATCCTCCCTTTTGTCTTATAACTTGCTCTTCTTTTCCCTTTCTCTGTCTTTCCTAAGCACATATTCAAATATTATGATGGGAAACAATCACAGGAATGCAAGGCCATTTACTGCGGTCTTATAAGAAACAGGTTAAATCGACCTGAGAGAAGTCCTGCCTTTAAATAGACATCACTGTACTTGCTGAGTTTTAAATACCAATGATAAATGAATTATAATAAAATAGTCATATTCACAAGTGAGGCATTTTCTAGCCTCTTTTCAAATGTCTTTGTCTAAAAACTGTATAAATACTTCTGCTTATTAAGTAATAAAACAGACTACTTCCTATCACATTCAAAATTGTGTCTGATTTGAAAGCTTCCTCGAGCTAGAGCATTAGGGAGCCGGGAGTGGTGAGTATATGCAGGTTCCTTATGTTTGTGCATGGGGAATGGGTTTTACAGAAATATTACAACTTGGACAAGCCCTTTAATGATTATTCCCTGTGTGATGAAAGGTTATGTAGTTACCGATATTTATGATATATATACAATTTCGATTCCACTTAGAAGACACAGCTTTCATAACTATATTGTAGCGAGCTGAGCACCTGTGTATCCATCAGGTTTTCAGAGCAGATTTTCACATGTAATGCTTCAGCTTTTTTAATGATTTATGTTTAGATTTTCCTTAATTTATAATCCCATGGCCAGACAGAGCAAGGGAGTCACAGGAAGGCTTCCATAACATTGCCACAGTTCCATGGCCTGCCCGGTTGCCAGATTTATAGTCAATAGAACATGTATGGGACCAACTGGGATGCCAGCTTCCACAGCCTACAAGTTTGCACGATCTAGAAGCTCAGTTACAGCAAATGTGGATAGGTATGCCGCAGGATACCATATGGAACTTGTATGCCTCCATGTTTGCCCGTATCACATCTTGCATCCACGCTAAAGGTGGCCCAACAGGGTGCTAGAGCCTTGCTTCTAGTGTTCAATCTTCTTCAATAAATTATTGATTTGCCCTGATATTGTAATAATTTACTGAAATCAACGACACAATCACAGATAGAAAGTTTCGATCGATTCTAACAACTCGCTCTAGGTGCTTGACTCTTTTTGACAATGAATGTCCATAGATATAAAGGAATTACCGTATATACTTGAGTATTAACCGACCAGAGTATAAGCTGAGTCAATAAGTTTTATCACAAAAAACTGGTAAAACTTTTTGACTCGAGTATAAGCCGAGCTATACTCGAGTATATAATAGGTACAAAAAAAACAGCAATACTCGCCTCCCAGCCAGTGTCTGTGTCCCTGGCGCGATGCTCTCCCTAGTGGTGCGGCAAGCTGCTTCAAACTTCTCCCCGCTGTCATCTCCCTGGCTCGGTTTTGAATTCCCCGCCGTCGGTGCTGTGTAAGGAAGTGCTGTGACTGGATCAAGCGCCAGCCAATCATAACCGGCGCTCGATAAACCAACCACAGCCATTCAGTGATGTCATTCACTGAATGGCTGTGAATGATTGAGTGCCGGCTGTAATTGGCTGGCGCTCAATCCAATCACAGCGCTTCCTCACACAGCGCTGATGGCGGGGGAATTCAAAACCGAGCCAGGGAGATGACAGCAGGGAGAAGTCTGAAGCAGCTTGCCACACCGCCGCCGGGGACAGCATCGCTCCAGGGACACAGACACTGGCTGGGAGGTGAGTATTACTGGGTCTTTTTTTTTTTTTTTTACCTTACTTGAGTATAAGCTGAAGGGGGCTTTTATAGCACAAAAATGTGCTGAAAAACTTGGCTTATACTCGAGTATATGCGGTAATATAAATAGATACTAACGATAGGGCTATAAATGCATATTCCCAGAAACCCCCTTTAAGGAATACCTTAACAACAGGCAATATAAGTTTATCTTATATAAGTATATCTTAACAACAGGCAATATAAGCGGTGTTGTTACTAAAGCTTGATAAAGGCTTTGTTTCTTCTGATGTACACAGCAATGAGTATTGATTTCATTGTACATTAGAGTTCAGAGGTTAATCCGACTTTCTCTGCAACCGTGCTCTTTATTGAGCAATCCATAACACAGCCCGGCATAGGGTTAAAACAACATAGTACTGTATTTCAATTATGTCAAGAGGTTCCCTTAAAAAAAAGCGCCATCTAAATATAGATTTCACATTTATTATTATTTCATCAACACATGCCGTAAATCTCACACATTCTTTTCTGCTATTTTTCTCATGTCTTTACGGAAGACCATAAATTATTTTCCATCATAACCAATTGTTATGAAATGAATCATAGCAGCAATAGCCTATTAGTCATGCAAATCGCCCCTGTTAAGCCTGGGAGACAGCACAGGAACTGCTTTAGTTCCTTTCCTCCTCTAAATCGCTTTCTTTCCAATTTGTACAAGGATGAAATCAAGCAGATGCCCTCCAGGTGTACCACAGAGCACTTCTGAAAAATTTATCTGACAAAAAAGGCCTCATCTCATTAACCATATTGAACTTTAATTTGCATTTCACCATAAAATTTCTATTAATCCACTGCCACCCGAATGAGATCAAAATATAAATGAAATTAACACTCCTTTACTTAAAAGCTCAGGGATCTCGTGTAATTTGCAGCTGCATTTGGGAAAGAACCAAGGATCATTGAACAGAAAGTCACTGACTGCATGCTTGGGATAGAACTCGTCCGGATAAAGGAGCTTTGGAAGGTCACTTCTGAAGCGTTTACTGAAGATTTTCTTAGCTGTAAATGCTATTTTTGACGTTCAATGCACTTGTTATCAAATGCATACTTGTTGTGAAAGGGCAGTGAACAAGTGATATTCCCAGAGAGTCTGCCCTTCTTATGACCGTTCAATAGTGATACTAAATGAAAATTTAATGCTCTTTGAAAGAAAACAGGTTCAGTCGATTCCACATAAAACAATACAGGAAAGCTCCAGGACACTAACAGGTCCCCTATCATGTACTGCTCATATTACTGAGGTTTTCTTGTGAGACAGTTGCTTTGGATCTCTTCAGGCCTTTGGCCCCAGATATGATTGGCTATCGTTGCCTTCCATATAGTTATGTTTTTGAAACTATTGACAATTCGCTGTGATTGCATGTGGAGTTTCGGCATATTTTTGACACACTTAGAATTCCATATTTCTGTTTTAATAAGTATGTTATATTCGTTTCTAATTAGTTCCTGAAAGTTCATTTCATTTTTAATATGTGTCTTCTTTCTTTGTCTTTCCATGTGTTGTGTTGTACATCTGCTCCATGATTCCAGCCAGAAGTATTACCCTACGTGCAATGGAAATTCCCTGCTCAGTGGAGCCAAATAATCATAGATCTTTTCCAACCTTTCTAAATAAACATTTGTTACGCATACCTCCTACCGCTTGATATCCACGTTAGCTGTAGCATTGTGTGTGCTGGCTTATAATACATATTTAGGGTAATTATGTCATCTCTAAAAAATCTATTTCATTATCTATTTCATTATCTATCTATCTCATATCTATCTATCTATCTATCTATCTATCTATCTATCTATCTATCTATCTATCTATCTATCAACCTTATAGACAAAAACACCTAATGATCATAGAGGACATATTCATATTTACTAGCATTTATATATTTTCTGGCAGCAGTCTATAATAACGCTAGTACGAAAAGAGAAAACATTATTTTGGCATATTAATCAGACTCACGTCGCGCAACATCAACAAAATAGCAAAACTAATGTCTCATTTTTCTGGAATTGTAATGAGGCTGGATTATATTGGAGGTGGTCTGAGGACATAATATTAGAATGTCATATGCATAATACAGTATAATGGAAAACTCAAAACATTGTGCGGGTGTGTCTATCTACCTATCTATCTATATCTATCTCTCTCTCTCTCATATCTATCTATCTCATATCTACCTATCTATATCCTATCTATCTATCTATCTATCTATCTATCACATATCTATCTATCTATCTATCTATCTATCTATCTATCTATCTATCTCATATCTATCTATCTCATATCTATCTATCTATCTCATATCTATATTTCTCATATCTATCTATCTATCTATCTATCTACCTATCTATACCCTATCTATCTATCTATATCCTATCTATCTATCTATCTATCTATCTATATCCTATCTATCTATCTATCTATCTATCTATCTATCTATCTATCTATCTATCTATCTATCTCTATCTCTGTACCTAGTACTGTGCAAATGTTGTAGGCAGGTGTGGAAAAATGCAAGTAAGAATGCTTTTAAAAACAGAAGTGTTAATAGTTTATTTTTGTCAATTAACATAATGCAAAGTAAAAGAACAAAATAGAAATCTTAATAGTTAGTGTGATCACCCTTTGCCTTCAAAACAGCATCAATGCTTCTAGGTACACATGCACAAAGACAGGTATTTTGTAGGATTATTGTCAGGAGCATGACTAACCAATTATATGAAACAGGTGGTAATGATCATCATTTTCATATGTAGATTGAAAGACAGTCATTAACTGAAACAGAAATAACTGTGTAGAATGCTCAAAACTGGGTGAAAAGCAGCCAAACTTTGCTACAAAGAGGAGGTTGTGGAAGACAGTTTCATGTCACAAGTAATGCACCATGGCAAGACAGAGCACAGCAACAAGACACAAGGTAGTAATCCAGTGAGGTCTCTACCAGGCAATGATTTCAAAATAGACGGAAGTTTTAAGAAGTGCTGTTCAAGCTCTTTTGAAGAAGTACAAAGAAATGGGCAGGGTTAGCTGCAGCGGGCGACCAAGGAAACAGTGCAACAGATGAAAGACCCTTCATGCTTACTTCCCTTCAAAAACAGAAGATGTCTAGCAATGCCATCAGCTGAGAACTGGCAGAAACCAGTGGAACTGAAGTACACCCATTTAGTGTTCGGAGAAAGCATGACCAGAAGTGGTCTTCACGGAAGAATTACAGCCAAAAAGCCATGCACCTGATGTAGATACAAGGCCAATTGACCGAACAATGCATGAAAACATATAAACTGGGATTCAGAAAAATGGAAGCAGGTGCTCCAGACGGATAAGTCAAAATTTGAAATATTTGACTGTAATAGAAGGTAGTAAATTTGCTGTAGGATTGAAGAGCTGTACAATAATGAATGTCTATAATGAGTGTCTGCAGGCAGCAGTGAAGCATGGTAGACGTGCCTTCCAGTTCTGGGGCTCCTTTTCAGCAAAAGGAGTTGGACATTTGGTCAGTATTAATGGTGTCATCAATGTTGAGAAATACAAGCAGATGCTTATCCATCATGCAATGCCATCAGGAAGACGTCTGATTGACTCATACTTTATTCTGAATCAGGACAATGACCCAAAATATACAGCCAATGTCATTAAGAACTATCGTCAATTTAAAGAAGAACAAGGATTACTGGAAGTGATTATATGGCCCCAGCAGAGCCCTGATCTCATTGTCATCGAGTCTGTGTGGGATTACATGAATAGACAGGGGGATTTGAGCAAACCTACATATACAGAAGATCTGTGGTTAGTTCTTCAAGATGTTTAGAACAACCTCCCGGTCAAGTGCCTTCAAAAACTGTGTGCAAGTGTACCTAGAAGAATTGATGCTGTTTTGAAGGTAAAGGTTGGTCACATCCAATATTGATGTGATTTAGATTTCTCTTTTGTTCACTCACTTTGCATGTTGGAATTGGACAAAAATAAACTATTAACACTTCTATCCTTGAAAACATTTTTATTTTGCAATATATATATATATATATATATACAAGGTGTCCACTGAAATAGCTATCGAAGGACAAAAGAGATTGCTCTAGCATTGCACAAGGGTATTGTTACACCTGTCAGCTCATAGTTAATTTTGCCAGCACACCTTGTTCTGTCCAGATGAGCCAGGGTTAACATCTCCTGTGCCTTCCAGTCAGGTTAATTATCCTGCTATGTGTCTGAGTAGTGTGCTGGTGATTGACAGGTCTATCTACCTATCGGCTCCTCCAGCCTCCCTATAAGATCCAGCTCATGCTGCCTGGGAAGGGCCGATTACTTTCCAGTTTTTTTATTTTTCAGTGCTTGGTGAGTAGTCCAGCTACCCTGACCTGTTGGTAATCTGGCCCTGGTACTTTGTGCCATTCCCTCAGTCTGCCTAGTTTTGTATCCTGCTTTTGTCAACTTGTCCGCTAGACCTTGCTCTTATCAGCCAGGGTTTTCCAGTCTGCCTCTGTTTGTATCTTGCTTCTGTCAGTTTGTCTGCTAGACCTTGCTGTTATCAGCCAGGCGTTACCATCTGCTTCTGTTCTGTTTGTATTGTTTCGTGTTGGTTCTTGTCATCTGCCTTTCCTGTCATTGCTAATGGGTAGTCGTCTTTTGCATAAGTACTGCAGTCCCTGTCCGTCCCCACTAGTAAGTGTAGGGCCAGAGTTGGCGGCCTGGACGTGTCCACCATCAGGGCTATCTCCAGGAAGCGACAGTGGCGTGGGTGTAGATCACGGAGCCCCGCCCCATGCGTATCTAAGCACCCCACTAGTACCGTAACAATTTAGGACAACTTAGCATAGGAAATGAATAATTTTTGACTACAAAGGATAAAAGACATTGGTGTACTCCCCTCACTACAAAGGATAAAAGACAATTGCAGGATTTGAAACAAAATAGTGAGCTTTATTATCTTACGGAAATGTTCAAAATGACTGGTTCAGCATGTCCGAATAATGGTGCATAGCATTCCTTATGTCACCTTTTCACAGGTCACTCTGTGAGACTATATGGCCATCAGTGGCATCTACTGTTGACATGAGCTGTTTCGAGGGCTTAACAAACTGTAGACACCAGACACAATAGACAGGCGAGGTGAGTACACCAAGTTTTAACTCATTGCCTATTTCAGGCTATCACGGAAGAAGTCTTTAGTACTTAATAGAACACACTTTCGCTGTTATGATCTGCTGAAAACTTGGTGCATGCCAGACACCAGCTTCTGATGGTGTTACAGAGGATTATTATACATTCCTCATGGGCAATGGCTCCCAGATGACTAATATTCTTGGGTTTGTGTGCTGCAACCGCCTTCTTAAATTCCAACAAAGATTTTCTATGGTATTCGAGTCAGGTTTGACAGCTACTCCAGAAAATTCCAGCACTTCTTCTGAAACCAAGCCTTGGTTGACTTTGAGATATGTTTGAGATGCTTGGGATCGTTGTACCACTGGTCCGATGACATCCAAACTTCGGCTTCTTCATAGAATGCATTATATTGTCTTCCAGAATTTGCTGATACTTGACTGAATCCAACTTGCCCTCCAGACGCTGCAGGTTTCTAGGGATAGAGAAAGCAAATCAGCCCCAGAGCATCACTAAACCGCCATGCTTCACTGTAAGCTGTGTGTTCTTTTCAATGCATGTTTCATTTTTCCTCCTCCAGACATAATGCTAATCCACAGGCCTGAAAAGTTCCACTTTTGTTTCATAGCTCCACAGAACAAAATCTCCAAACTTCTCTGGCTAATTTATATTATTATCAGCATATTAGAGATGACATTTCTTGTCTTTTAGGATCAGAAGAGGTGTATATCTTTGAATTCAGGCACGCCTTCAGTGTGTAGAATCTGCCTTACTGTGCAAATGAAAATATCAGTTCTTACTGCCACAAGTCTTTTTGCAGGGCTTTTGCAGTCACTCAAGGACTCTTGACCACCTTTCTTCTCAGGAATCTGATGGCAACTGTTGATAACTTCCTTTTTCTGTCACGTTCAGTTATTGTAGCCAGTGTTCCTTTAACTTTGACCCTGAGAACTTCCAATTGCATTCCTAAGAACATTCAGTACCTTCGCTATCTTATTGAATCATTTTCCTTATTTGTGCATGGCAATGATTTCTTCTCTTAATGTTTTGGACCACTGTATTGACTTAGTCAAAGTCGAATTTGTAACTTGTAATCGAACGCCACAGTCAGCAAAGCCCTAGCCAGTCTAGGTATTTGATGTATTTTATCTCAGGCACACCTGATACAACTAATGAAGATCTTGATCAGTTGCATTGGGTGTGCTTGGGACTAGAGATGAGCGAGCATACTAGATAAGGCGATTTAATCGAGAGAGCATCGCTTTTTCAAGTAACTGCTGGCTCGTCCCTAAAGATTCGGGGGTGGGTAGGGGGTGGAGATGGCTGCGGGGGTGAGCGGGGGGTTGCGGAGGGAATGGGGAGGGAGAGAGATCTCTCTCACTCTCAACCCCCCGCTTTCCACCGCCACTCCCGCGCGGCCCCCTTGGCCCCCCCGAATCTTTAGGGACGGGCCAGCAGTTACTCAAAAAAGGCGATGCTCTCTCGAGTAAATCGCCTTACCGAGTATGCTCGCTCATCTCTATTTGGGACCACATTTGCTTTACAAATGTGTGTTTTTATGAGGGATTCTGTTAAGGGTAAATAGTTCTGAAACTACGGTAGTTATTAAAAGTGGCATTTTGTTTGGAATTTAAAAGCAAAAAACCTACTTGTTATATTAGTTGTGTTCAGCTATTCAACTGGTCTGAGTTTGATTGTTTGTTATCTTTTGCAAACAGCTTAAATTTGGCAAATAACCTAACTTACAATGGGGGTTGAATAATCTTGATTATAACTTTACACTGGCTAGGTAGCCTCCAGGCTGCTCCCATATAATAGATATAATGGCTTATAGCATGTAACTATGCTTACCCCTTTATGACTTTTTAAAATCCTCGCCAAAGCTTATATACCCCCCACTGATCACCAGTAAATGCATTCCATCTGTTAATAGTAAATTAAACAAATTCCCCAAAACAACAAAATGGTCACTGATATTATATAGTCACAGCTAAAAGTACCAACTCACCCACTATCTTACCCACTATTCTGGTGGAGTGTGTAGTTTTAAAGCTGACCGCAAAGAGCTTTTGCCTAGGGCCAGAGCTACCCAACAACATTGGATCTTCATACATCACAACGTGAAAGATCGCAATGTCTTGCTGTTTTTATTACAAGTAATTAATGTGAATGTTGTCATGTTGTGACCCGCAACTTCCAGCCACACAACAATCTCAAAACATCCAGCAAGTTTGGATGCCGGCAAGAAGAATATAGTCAACTACGCTGCGGAGAGAAGTGGGAACCTGCTCAAGCGGAGACCTTCTTTATTTGCTGTTGAAGCTTTCGGTTTAGTCTAGATTCTTGTCTGGATATGATTTTCAGTATCCGAGGAACCCAGGGTCTAAATGTAGTGTTAACATGCCCTCATTCTGTAATACCTGATTAAGTTTGGACACGTAGCCTCTGAATTGTAAAGTGCTGTAGAATATGTTGTATAAACCATAGTAATGGCAAGTATAAGCATACATAAGGCAGATTGGCTATTATAACTGCAGAATATTTTGTTAGACTAAGTTATTATTTTTTCAGTTCCTTAAGTACTTTCACTTTGCATTTATGTGTAATAATTACATGAGAAGGTTTTTCAAGGACAAAATTGTGTGGGATTAATAGAAAAAAAAATCTGCAAATTACTAGCTTGCTGGAAAACTTCTGTCATTCAAAACTGAGGGAGACTGAAATAGTGCATTTCTAAATCGCAATTAATGGAAACTATTTTTTCACTAAATAAACAGGGGAAATGATGAACATGTGATAAACAGCGCAGTGCGTTGAAGTGAACATTATGCACGTATCCAATATTTCTGCAATTATTTTTTTTGCATAGGGATTAGAGATGAGTGAGCGTACTCGCTAAGGGCAAAGTATTGCCTTTTGCGAGTACCTGCCCACTCGTCTCAAAAGATTCGGGTGCCGGTGGGGGGCGGGGAGAGGCGGGGGAGAGCGGGGAGGAATGGGGGGGAGGTCTCTCTCTCCCCCCTGCTCCCCCCTGCTCTCTCCCGCAACTCATTGCTCACCCTCGCCAGCACCCAAATCTTTTGAGACGAGCGGGCAGGTACTCGCAAAAGGCAATACTTTGCCCTTAGCGAGTACGCTCACTCATCTCTAATAGGGATATTTAAAAAAAGGACTTATATGACCAGAAGGTCTGATTCTCTTAAATGAATAGACACTGTGATGACAACTCAGTCAAAAGTACAAGGAAAGTTGTGTAAAAACAATTTCTATAGAACCTGATGATGTACACATATGTGGGGCTGATTCCGTTTCTTGGTTGGCACTGTCTTATTTTTGGAATTAATAGGCTTCTTGTAACCAGACACCAGCAATCAAACTTTAGTGCTTTGTCATAAATGTTAGTCTTATACGTTTTACAATACACATTGACTTTGACATTCAATATGATTAAATACATGGTTTGCATTCCTACCTAATTTCTTGCTATTCCAGTATCACACATAGTGAGTATGAAGAGAATTGTTTTCCAAGATCACCAAGCATGCTCTACATCTTCAGTAATTAATTTCCACCTCCCTGCAGCATAAACAATAGAACTGTACACGTCTCATGTGCAGAAAATAAAATGAGTTTTGTATTTTGTGACTCACTTCCTTCGAGATGCATTGTGTCACTTTAAATGCTGTCAGATTTCTAACACTATTAGTTTATTTCCATCGCTGGATTTAATTTAGAAATGATGCAAAGTATTAGTTTCCTTGTGGAGAAATTAATTGCATTAATATAGGAAAATCAATGAGATCACCAAAACACAATTAGTTCTACATGTTTGCTGATGTCAATAATTTAGTATTACTTTCCATACATAAAGAATTAAAGGGGTATTCCAACCATAAACCTTTATGGTGTATCTAGTGCAATTGGTTGCTTCTGCACCTTGCGTAAACTGGACTCCCCTTTTCCTTTCTTTCTTAGCTGCTGCTTGTCATTTTGGTTTGCCGGTTACTTGTGTTAAGTGAGCCAACATAGTTGAACCTTATTTCAGGTTAAGTTTTACTAAAAGGTAGTTCAGTGCAAACCCAGACCTTGAGAAGTTTGTCTTGGCTGAACCCACATAAATTCCTCCTCCATCGCCATCACAAACCACCAGATTGTTAGGGCTAGTAGTGAAGTTCCAGTTTGGTTCAAACTAAATAACTCCAAACTGAACTTTTTTCCTGAAATTTGGCGAACCAGCTGAACCAAACTGTTGAAAACTTCTCTAATTACTACCTGTTACTCCCATTCTTTTTAACCCCTTCATGACGCGGCCCCTTTTTTTTCTATTTTCGTTTTTTTCCTCCCCCCTTTAAAAAAATCGTAACTCCTTTATTTATCCATCGACGTTGCTGTATGAGGGCTTGTTTTTTGAGGGACGAGTTGTAGTTTTCAATGGTGCTATTTAAAGTACCATATAATGTACTGAAAAACTTTAAAAAAATTCTAAGTGGAGTAAAATGAAAAAAAAAACGACATTTCGCCATCTTTTAGTGCATCTTGTTTCTATGGCGCACAAACTGCAACAAAAACGACATGATAACTTTATTCTATGGGTCAGTATGATTGCTACGATACCAAACTTGTATAGGTTTTTTTTTTACTATACTACTCTTTTTTTTCAAAGACATATTTTTTTCAATTATTTTCTGCCGTCATCTTCTGCACGCAATAACTTTTTAATTTTTACATCGACATAGTTGAGAAAGGGCTCTTTTTTGTGGGATATCCTGAGGTTTCGGTACTAATTTGTGTCTTATTGCGTTATTTTCTGGAAGACAGGGTGACTAAAAAAGTGCATTTCTGGAGTTCTTTTTTTTTTTTCGGACGACGTTCACCGTGGGGGATAAATAATATGCTACTTTGATAGAGCGCACTTTTACGGATGCGGCGATACCAGATATGTATTTTTATTTTATTATTTAGATTTTTTAATTATAGATATAGCAAAAGGTGGATGATTTAAATTTTTATTACTTTTTTTTTACAACTAAAAATCTTTATTGATCTTTTTTTTTTTACTTTACATTCAAGTCCCCTTGGGGGACTACAATATACGATGCTTTGATCGCTCCTGCAGTATGACGTAATGCTACATCATTACGTCATACTGCAATTTCACAGGCAGCCTATTAAGCCACCCCATGGGGATGGCTTGATAGGCAGTCTCTCAAGGCAGCCCGGCTGCCATGACACCTGCCATGACACACTGTCTGTGTGAATCTGGCCTAATGAGCTAGTTATTTTAATGAATGTCTATCAATGTAGTACCTGGACAGGTCATGTACACCCATATGAAACCCTATGTGTAGCAGCTCTCAACTCAAGCTAATTAAGAGGGTTGGGAACTAATCTAAGTAATTAAATTATAATTTTACTGGAATGGAATATTGCATCAAACATCTCTTTTTTTTCAAAACTCTGCAATATAGTAAAATACTAAAAGGTAACAACTAAGATCATATCTAGATAATGAATTTTTGGCTTTATTAATTGTACTGCTGCTCAGGGCCCTCTATGACCTTTTAGAACATGAAATACATAGCTTTTTTCTTGTTTCAGGGGTGTGGGGGATGTAATTTTTAATCTGTTTATATGCAGAACTCTATTTCCCATGTCTCCTGTTAGCCTACATGGTTTTGTATAATGTTCTACGATTCCTACAGATTACTCACGATTCATTGGTAGATTTTTAGCTTTCCTTTAGATTTTCACATTTCTCATGCAAACTGTCACAAGTCCTTTAAATACAACATCCGACATTATCTGAGCATCCTTTATGCTGTTGTTGTCTTCTGTAGTCTTCATCATTCGCTGATAGCATCTATCTACCGTATCTAAGTTGCTCGTTGTATCTGTCTAGATTGTACAGTGACAACAGATGCCAACACATCTATCCTGAAACTCATCTTCTAATTTTCTGACAGATTGCCTGTCACAGTGAGTGGCTTTAGAAGCATAAATTACTCAATCTCTCCCTTGCATTATTATTTTATGTTAAATGCCCTTTCTAAAGAATGTTCTGGCTCACTGCTTCTGACATGATGTTATGCATCTTTCACTAACAGCCCTATAGTGTCCATGATCCAGATGAACTGAAAGTTGGTTTTTTGAGCATCAGATGAAAACTCCAAATTTGATTATTGTTTATAGTCAAATCCAGACTGTAATTCTATACATTTTTTGTACTTATACTTGTTAAAAACATTTTTATATCCCCAGATATTATAGGACTAATGTTAGAATAGTGCCACCTACTGTTTTAATTGTTTAGCTTTTCTGTGTCCACATCAGTAAATGTTCCGAGATGGTCACACATGCTTAGTATTGCTTCTCTCTCTACTCCACTGTGTGTGTGAAGGGATCCCTGGTGTGATGATTCAGCTACTTCTAAGGCTAGTTTCACACAAGCGTTTTATTGCGACGATTTTGCCGCGATAAAATGCTGTCTGAAAATAGTGAGCATCTGTAACATTGGATTCCAAAGCATTTGTTAGGATGGGCAATTTTCCAGTGCATATAATCGATTGTCCAGAAAAGATAGCACATACGGTGCACTTTTACGACGGACAGAAAAGATAGGTCTTGTCTTATCTTTTGGCGGAATACGCTGACTGGTCCCATAGACTCCTATAGGAGCCTACGAGAGCCATCAGGAAAGGAAAGGGGGAGGGAGTTTAGCAGTGGCTCGCGTTGCTAAAGTCCCTTGCCAGCAGCTTCCATAGGCTGGGAAGGGAGGGAGTTTAGCATGACTAGCTAAAATAAGCTCCTGCTCCATCCTGCCCCCTCCCCAGCAGCCGGCAAGAGGCAGAGAAGGGTAGGGAAGGAGGAGGGAATTTAACAGAGCTGAACTCTCTCCCTCCAGCCGAATGTATTCCGGCCTGCGGCGTATATACGTCGCACCTGGCCATCTGAATGGGTGACAAAACAGGAGATGCTGTCGTGCCGTGATTGCGGCTGCCTCTCATTCATGTGATTTTTGACTGAAAATCGCTGTGCCCGTGTGAAAGAACCTTAAAGCTGCAGTGTCTTCTTTGAGCAATTACAGTAATGCTGTCTCATTTTCTTATCGCTTTCTCTTGAGTCACAGGGTGGGATTTTTAAAAATAAAGTCTTTATTTAGGAACTGAGGTAGAAGACAGAGAGTGAAGGGACACACTCCCACAGAATGATGAAACTATGCATTACAAGCAAGGTACCAGTCTTAGTACAAAACTTCACACAAAGGCGAATAAATACAATCCATCAATTAACACAGGTCCAAAAAGGCATATGCGGCAATAAGGAGGGCATAGCCCACCCCAAGCTCTCAATAAACCCCATGGTTTTTACAACAAAAAACTTTGTTAGGGGTCTGATTTTTAAAATCTCCAACTTCCCCATTACCTTGTACTGTTGTCTCATTATGGAGAGTATGCAATGAAGAGCACTATCTCACTGCACCAGTGCCTGCTTTGTGGGTGGACAGCACGGAAATGGGGAGGTATGTGAATATACAAATCTCACCCCAGATTCAGTGGCCTCTCTTCTCTGAGCCCATAAGTTTAGTTTCTATGGCTCATACAATGTGACAGGTTCCTTTTAAAGTAAATGTGTCCTGTTAAGACACATGGACATTTGAATAGTCAGCCTGTAATTATACATTTCCTATGCAGCTTCTTCATGACTCGGCAGCCTATACTCACCATATACTGTAGTCAAATACACTTACTGCAATATCTAAAAACATTACCTTGTTTCTACCTGGAAAGCATGAAAGAGCTGCTATTGACAGATGTCTCAATTAGTATCTTGAGTGCATGAATATTGATGACAAGAATTATGTATTCATATGCTAATCAGAATGTTTCTCTACGATATGATATAAGTAAACTATGGCACCTGCGCTCACAGAGACAAACATTTTATTACAATGCGCTAACCGTTTCAGAGAAATAGGAGTGCAGTAACATCTCGGTGTCAGCCCCACCCATGATACTTGCATGGCTGTGCATGCTCACTGTCATTTTGGTGTCGGATTCCAACAGTAGCCCTTCTCTGCAGGTGTGTGGATGGATTGGTTGACTTGGAGGTGTGCATCCCAATGGCCAATCAGCACCTATCTGGAAAAATTTATAATGGCTTTTATTCATGGAAGATGCCAGTTATACTTCTAGTCTTCAGATGTTTCTGGTCCCGTCAGTGGCTCCTGTCCTTCTTCATTGTCAGATATACTTATGTAGTTATTTGTATATTCTGTATCCTGACTATTGTTGTTATTGTATTTAATCTAATTATTGCTAGCTTGTTTTTACCTATATGATATCTGGGGTTATCATATACAGCTAACACCATTCCTGGTTTTCCAACTAAGGAGAGGCAGGGCTGAATGAGGTTTCTTCCATGGGATTGCCCTCATAAGAGTAAGTACTTCACTTTTAGGTAGGGTTTCATCACAAATAATGGTTAGGGTCGGCTGTTCCCTTCCCCTATATTTGGGTTTCATTATTCATATTTTTGTTCCCTCTATTAACAAATTGCACGTATATCCGTCCATTTTGGCTCTGAAAGCGACAACATCCTCTTATGTCCAATTGGAAAATAATTTAAGAACAAACCAATTAACATACTTTCGAAGCAGCTCATTGCTTCTTATTATGTATAAGGTTGACACAAGACTAAGGTCATTTTACAAAGATGAATGGATCTATGAATTATATGATACATGCCACTTATTTTATACATTGAAATATACCTACTGATTTGATAATCTTGAAAGCGCTATCAGTCTTATGATATAAAAAAGCCCAATCTACTCAACTTTAACACTGAGTTCATTAATAGTCATTTATTATCCTTAGGAAAAGAATTTCTAAGATAACTCAATTTCTTCTTTATTGAATATTTTCAGACTTGCTATCTGTGAAGGCCAAGTCTAACATCTACTGGAAGAAAGGCTGGCCTCTTGTACACATGGAATACACATAAAGTCTACCTAAGCTATAGTAATTTTAGTCACAGGAAGCATACCACCAGCAACAATATAGTGTTTTCTCCATGTAACAGACCACTACAAAATAGTAATAGTCTGTTACATAAAATAGAAGCTTCCGCTTCTCTTGGTGTCACAGCTCCGGTCCTCTTCACTTCTGGTATCACCAGAACTTTTTGGTCCGTAACTCTGCAGTCCCAAGAGTGATTTCTCCAGCTTGACTGATCAAGGGGTTCATCCCAAAATGCATATACTTTGCTGGCTTTTAATTCACTAAATTAAAGAGAAGTTGGATATTTCATCCTACTGTCTCTCGACTTTCTTCGGAGAGCTACACCAAGATATCAGATTTTTTTCCTGCCTTTCATTATCACAGGCAGGACTACCATGACAGTTAACACCTCTATTATAAATGATTGTCTCAGCTCACCTCTTCCCCCTCCCAGCACAGTGAGCCCTACACACGTGAAAGCATGCCTAGAACACTCTCCCATAGAGATCAATAAACCATTTCTACAAACCTGTTTCCTATGTCTTTGAGGCTGCTGCAAAACATACCTCTGAATGCTGTTAATAAAACAGAATAGCAAGCTCTCCGCCCAATAATCATGTAATCATGTAAAAATTAATAACAGATTAGAAAGAAAAGAATATGTCAGTATCTGGTTTTAATTAAAGAAAAAATGTAGGTGATATATGCCCTTTAAAGCAATACCATAGTGAGATCTAACAGAGAAGCTCATTTAAAAAATAACAACAAATAAGGATGGACTTCCTGTTGGCCACTGCAAAAAATAAACAAAAAATATCAATATCTCTAATCAGTAGAGCTAGATGAGGACAGCGCCTTGGTATCACACCAGATGTTGGAGGATTGTTCTCCCACATCTTCCCTTAATCCAGTGTTTCTCAACTCCAATCCTCAGGACCCCCCAACAGGTCATGTTTTCAGGACATCCTATAGAAAGAACACCTGTGGCAATGTCTGAGGCACCAACAATAATTACATCACCTGTGCAATACTGAGGAAATCCTGAAAACATGACCTGTTGGGGGGTCCTGAGGACTGGAGTTGAGAAACACTGCCTTAATCCAACTAAGTGGAGAGCCACATATAAGAAAGAAAAACCCCCTTCCAGAGGTGGGGGTAAAACAAATGAGAAAGACAACCAAAAAAGAAAACCAATGCGTCCAGACTTAATTCAAGCCAAGGGAATTGGAGATTACTCACTCAGGAGAGGGGAGGGAAGACAGCATCAAGCTGAATGTACACTCCCCTCTAGGTATCCAGTATCGCTTATCAACAGTGATGGTACATGAAGTCCAACTCTCTCAATATCTCTATCAGTAAAACAAATATAAATATCAAATGTTTACTGTCTCTCTAACTTGTGACTTACAAGTATATGGCTATTTCCACATTTTGGGTAAAGGACTTCCTTAACACACTCGAAGCTCCATAAAATGGGCTACCATGACATACTTGAGACTAGAAGAGCGTTATAGGTTGTCTTTCACGTCTTTAGGTAAAGTATCTTGCATATTGGGCTCTGAATCTAGCTCAAGTTTTGAATGACTTGAATTCTAGATTTTAAATAGTTTACTGAACTGGAAGGAAATAGAAATAAAATTATATTTAATTTTGGTTTTCATCTTACCCTAGGATATTTGAATAACTCAATTTAGCTTGCCAGCACATCCGTAGAAAGTAATTTTAGTTTGATATTAGAGTAAGTTGATCAGAAAGACATGAAATTGATGTCAATGTATATGCACTTGAATGAATAAGCTAAGTATAGAAGCATTAATGGAAATATTTGAATTAAGCTTGCGGAGCAGTGTCCTTAAAATAAATTTACTGTAATATGAACTTCTATACCTATTTTCAGTGCATAAATTTAGAATGAATTAAATGTTAATAAAAAATCCCCACCTTGCCTCATATTAGCCATTAAATCACCACAATAGTATTTGAAACCAGCTGTCTATTCCAGATATTTAAAGCATCACATCCTGCATTCCATTGAACGTAGCTTCCAAGGGCTCTAATTTATATTGATGATTGTTTTTTTTTATAGTTTGCTATTAACTTAACTATCAGTTGGTAAAAATAACATTGACCACTTCAGGACCAGTAATTTAGCACTTTCTTATTTTCGTTTTTTTTCGTTCCAGCCTTTCAAGAGCCCTAACTTTTTACTTTTTCCATGGACATGGCTTTATGAGGATGTGTTTTTTTTTGCAGGGTGTGTTATATTTTTTAATAGTACCATTTAATGTACTGTATAATGTACGGAAAAGATTTTAAACCTTTTTAGGTGGGAAACATTAAAAAAATGCGATTGTGCCATTTTCAATGGGTTTAGATTTGATAGTGCTCAAAGTGCACTAGATATGACATATGACAAATGAACTGTGTTCTATGGGTCAGAATTACTATGGTGGTATCAAATTTATATAGTTTTTAACATTGTTTCAAAAATTGCATTTCCTCATCATATTCTGAGACCTGTAACTTTTTCATTTTTTTGTTGATTGGGCTCATAAGGGCTCATTTATTGCAGAGTACACTGTCGTTTTTATTATTGCCATTAGGAGGTTTATGCATGTTTTTGATCACTTTTTAGTCAACTTTTTTGGGACCTGAGATTCAAAAAGCATCGCAATTCTGGCATTCCGTCTTTTTTTAATGGTCTTTACCATGTGGGATAAATATTGTGATATTTTATTAGTTTGGACTTTTATGTACATGGCAATACCTAATATGTGGGGATGCATTTTTAATTCCCCGACTCATCTGTGATGTCATTGCAGGGGCTGACTCTATAATACGTAAGTCAGCCCCCTTATGTGTCATGGCAGAAACAGAGTAGAGGGCGGGTTTAGGTATTGAAATCAACCAGTCAGATAGCTCCCTACAATGACAACACTGACAGTGAGATGTGGAAAGAAGAATATATACCAGTAGAAGTAGAGGTATCAGCACCCAGTCTTGATCTTCTTGGCCTGATGTATTTCATTTTCTTTTCACATGGGACAAGAATTGCCCATGAATAAGCAGTAATAGGATTGCTCATTCCCACAGGCTGGCCATACATTTCCCAGTTCATGTGGGAAGATGTACCGCCAATCAGCAAGCATTTACATGCTCACAAAAATGAGCCAATCAGCTTAATAACGAGCATTTTCTCATATGCATGAGAGCCATGTGAAGGCTTTTCTGTGGGATGTTGTTTTGTACTATTTGGAGGTGTATATGATTTTTTGAGTACTTTTATTCCTGTTTTGGGAAAGTGAGACGAACAGAAAATAACTATTTTGGCATTGTTCTTTTTTTCTTTAAATGGAATTTACCAATGCTAGATAAACAGTGTAATATTTTATAGCATGGGTCTTTTTGAATGTGGTGCTACCTATTATGTGTAGGTTTTTTGTTCTTTTTATAACTAAAACATTGTGCAAGGGCAAAAGCCCTTCTTTATTTATTTTTCTTGTAAAAACACTTGCAATGCCCTCAGCATCTCCAGGGTCAAATTGTGTTGATAAGTAATTATATCTTCTCAATATTTTGCTTGGGACAAAAGACCCCCATGTGTGACAATCAGAGAGCAAATATGCTCTCTAATTGATAAGGGGTGTGTGGGGGGTTAATAACATGAGCAAAAGTCTATTTTAACTCTTCCCTGGGACAAGGGGACACACGGAAGAATCATGGATCATTCTCTACTGCCTGCTCGTCTCCTGTTACAACACCCTGCTCTGCTCACTGACTTACATGATAAGTAAATTCACTATTCCTGTCTCCACGTCAAATGGATACATCTCTGGTTGTATTGGTGCTAAGAGCCAAGACTAAATGTGTGTTGTGGCACTGATAGAATTGGAGCTAAAAACTGTTTGAAGTAGAACAAGCTCTGTTCATCCAAAACTATAATGTCCTTTTCTTTTTGAACAAACAGAGCTTGGGCTAATCAGTAGGGGATTAATTAATTGTCACAGGTTTATTTTGTGCATGTATGTATTTCTTTTTAAATCAAGAAAAAGGGATTTAATGGTGGACTTTCACTTTAGAGTTATAGAAGTTTGAGAGCAACGTGATACAGGCTGACAAAGAAGAACAGAGGAAATGAGAACTTTGGCAGAAAGAAACATGAAAACTCAATGGATGATTTGGTAGTCGATATTTGGAAGGATCATAGGAGTGCTAAGATGGCTTTCACTCTCTGATAACCTGTAAAGTCTGAGATGTACTGGACCTTTACCGTACCAGGTAAAACTAATGTATTCTCATTTGTTTTTGTTTTTATCACCAGATGAATAGCGAAGGCTATAATGTAAATTGCCTTTGCTTTCATCAGGATCTTCATTCTGTCAACTACTAATACTGCACTCTCGCTTCATTTCCAAAGCTTTTGAATATTACTTCAAATGAAGCTTTTAGGGTTTCGTTTTTACATGAAACATTCTTAGAACAATATAAGTTAAAGATAATTTTGGTGCCTAAAAGTATTCCTCTGTTATCTCCATCTGATGCTTATCGCAGCTGAATGATTCATGCAATCATGAAAGGTTGTTGTTAACAGACTGGTTTTCAGGGAATGTAATTAAAATCCATAATAGCACTTTGTGCGAAAGAAAAAGGAAAAACATGAGCCCTGAAAAAATAAAGAAGAGAACAATAGGTGTAAATCACCATAACCAGCGCTACATTTGAAGTTTCTTACTACAGCTTTTAAGGTCACAGTGTCCTTGAGATATAAGCAAAAAGTTATGATTCAATGTTGCAAATAATGTCTAGCTGATTAAAAACAATCATTGTATTCTAACCATGCCATGTATCACTGTGACATTTTTCATTAATCTTCTTATTTCTTGCTAGGGATTAAAGTGGGAAAGATTCTTCTGATGCAAGATAAAAAGGTTGATACTCAATTTAACACGAACACAAACATACTGCTGTGCGGAAAAGAAAATCAAAATGGCAATTAAAAAGGGGTCAGTCCTGCTAATCATTTAATTAGAATTTAGGGCAAAAAGGAGTAATACTCTGATATTGTAATCTGTTCCAGACAATCTGATGCAAATTGATAACACACGGGTTAAGGCAAACTTGATGTAGTTAGCGACTCAAGGTGAGACAGCATGCAGTTTAAGGAAACTTAAAGAGTTCCTACTGCTACATTTTTTTTAAAAATCGGCATATAAATGCTTTAGAGCATTTCCTAATATATGTTTCCTGCTGCCTCACCTACATGCTAAAATCTCGACTGCCTATTGCTGTAACTATAGGATTGATGTGTATTAGGCTGACAGAAGTCAACGTTCTTATTATAGTAGGATATAAGGGAGGCAATCTTAAAACACACACCAAGCCCAAGAATGTTGGTGATGGTTAATGTGTTTTGTATCCCATATTAGTAGGGTCCATATAACTTTTGTATTATATATACCAAATGGCCACTTTATAATAGACACCTACTCTTTCACAATTGGATTATGAAAATTAGACACATGACCTGGAGTACAGCATAAATTCAGGTGAGCAAGTTTTCAGTGGATCAGTTTCAGTGTAAAATCAAATTGGAATAGGAAAATCAAGCAATCTGAGTCACTTCAAATAAGGTAGCGTCATCAGTGTTAGACTGCCCATGGCCAGTATTTCAAAAATTGCCAACCTTGTAGGGTTTTGTCATGTAACAGTGTCGAGAGTAAATAGAAAATGGTGTGGCTGAGGAAAAACACCCAATGAAAGGGGATCTTGTTGATAAACTCATTGATAAAAGGGGTCAGAGGAGGATGTCAAGAATCAACCTGAGGAACAGGTGGTGTACAGTCAACCAAATTGCAGCTAAATACAATGCTGGCGCTGCAACTAATGCACCGCTTAATATTCCTTATAACTGATGGGATATAACAGTAGAAAACCAGTTAAAGTATCACTGCAGTCTAAGAGAAACAAAAACAAAGTGGGCAAAAGAGTGCAAAAATAAGTCAACTGAGTTGAAAAACATTGTCTGGGGAGATTTCTTTTATACCATGCTGATGAGAGGGACAGATTTTGGCGCAAGCAGCAGGAATCAATTAGCCCTTCCTATCGGAGGTCAACAGATCAGGTATCAGATCATATATATATATATACTATTCACAAAGCTTTCTACATTTTTTCATAGCACACATTCACACTGACATAAAACTGTAAAGCTGGCAATTTGGGACTCTTCTGAAGATGTGATTGTCGATGCAAGCAGTTTTAGTATGTTTTAGTGCTTTGATATTATTGGTTCAGTAGAATATTCTGGACTCAATTACAAATTTACAATAGAAAGCATCAAGCTTCATTTCACTTTCTGGCACCAAATGTGTTGCTGGCAACATATTTCTAAAAGCTTGAGCATTGCAGCAGGCATAATTTCATTTTGTCTGTGTAATAATCCCTAATGACCTGCTCACAAAATGAAGAAGAAAATGCTTATGCAGAACTCCTTATAATTAAACAAGGACGGCCTCCTTTTCATCTGCTGTTATTAAATTAAGCTGAAACACATTTGTTCAGGAAACACTTGGGTGGTATATTTAATTATCATTAATATATACAAACATCAGTTATGGAAGGGATTATTATTTCCCAGCGTTAACTGAAGAGAAGGTAGAAACCAACTGTACATTTCATTTTTATGGGCAATTAACACTTAAATGTTTTTAAAAAAAATGTAAAGTGTTTAAAATATGACCTCACTTATGTGTAATCAGAGGAAAATCTGTCTAGTTTGTGACTTTTTTTTATATGCTACTAGGTGATATACCCGTGTGTTAATTGGCGATTTTATAAACAGCGGTCCCGGAATATACAAAGTGGGCCACAAAAATGAGCGCAGACCCACAGTCTTAGGAAAGCTGTCCAAATGAAAATCTGTGTTGCAACCAATCACAGCGCAGCTTTCATTTTACCTCAGCAGTAAAAGAAATAGCGACCAATCACAGGGAAGATTTCATTTAACCTCAGCAGTATAAGAAATGAAAACTGAGCTCTAGCAACCAATCACAGTGCAGCTTTTTTTTTTACCTTAGCAGTATAAGGAACGAAAGCTGATCTCTGGCAACCAATCACAGCACAGCTTTCATTTTACATCAGCAGTATAAGAAATAGCAACCAATCACAGCGCAACTTTCATTTTACCTCAGCTGTATAAGAAATGAAAGCTGAGCTGTGATTGGTTGCTATTGGCATATAAAATTACAGGGGAAGTTGGTAAGTTTTCGATTTTTAATTCTGCCAGTACTCAGCCCCCGGTGCTAAAGAACGCTCAGGCAAAATTTCACTCAAATTGGACCAGAACTGTGGCTTTGTATACAACACAAACAACAAACTAACAGATTTTGCATTTTATATATAACATTACATCAGCATGACTTTTTTCCGAAAATAATACTTTATTACCAGATCATTATGAGCTAAAGTACACATGACAATTTGTTCTCAATTGGATCAGCATCCTGTTGGCTATCATTATTAACACATTGGTACCTTGCAAGCTATATATATATGTAGCAAGCTCCCTTCCTCCTATCTATACACACACACACATCCACACACTAAATGGACAATTTATTAGACTCACCTGCTGTCACGGATAGGAGAGAGGAGACCCCGACCGATCCCACTTCTATCACCGATTTGTCACAGATTGACTGTTCTGAGCGACTCTCCGCTAAGACCACGTGTCACGGCAGAGCCTTGCTCAATCACTCTAGCGAGATTACGAGTTTGGAGTCACAAGACTACAAGTGGATTTGTAACCAGCTTTTACGGGGTACTGCCACATGCAGACCGAAAACACAAATTACTCCCTGATCTGGCCTAACGCACTCGGGTACTCTACAATGCCGCTCGCATACACACGCTGCCACCACCAGCTGTTCAAGGAAGCTAGGACTATGAATACTGAACACAATCTTTGGAGTTTATGGTTCATTTTAAAATGGACAATGATTAACTAATAAATTATAGATTTATTCTAATAGAGCTAGCAGTGCATATATATATATATATATATATATATATATATATATACATATATATATATATATATATATATATATAGTACAAAAAGGTTGTTACATGGGAGTATAAGGGTATACACAGGCAGACAGTGCTTTAAAATAAAAGAAGGAGAAAAATAAAAGAAAGATACCAGATATGGGAATACTGATTAGTGCGGAGCCACTGAAGCAATGGGAGAGTCCTTGCACTGGGTATATCTCCAAAGGTCTGACAACAGGGGTCTGTGGAGTGTTGAATTATAAAGGATTCCTCATAACACACCTTCCCCCATCCCCTCTGATTTCATTCAGGAGCTACAGGTGGGGGCATCCATCCCTTATGGAAAAATCACAATTCCCCATTTTGGCCATAATCGTCGGGAGGCCCTCTCATTGGGAATATAGGCCAAGGATGGTGTGATCAAGGAAAAACGTCCAGCAAAAGGTGATCCTGTGGATGTAAAACAACTCAATGTTCCTTATATGGATGGGATATAACTGTAGTTCAAGCATCATTGCTGCCTAAAAGAAACTGACAGCCAGGACTCCAGTCGACAAAAGAGCCCCAAAAATTGGATCATTTAGCAGTGCAATGACATCACATGGTAATATGAATCTGGATTTATTTTGTACCATGATGATGGGAGGATCAGAATTTAACCCCTTAGGTTTAAATCTCCCGGGCTGCCCAGTCTTCTTCGCATGCACAGAAGACAGTGTCAGGACATCTCGGACGATAGAGGTAAGTACTCTTAGCTCCCCTCATGGATAACAGCAATTGCATGACCGGGGGTCACATTTTGCAGCCCCACATGAGAGCTCCAGGTTTTCAGCTACCTCTGGCAGCTAAGAGCAGGGAGCTGTCACATCCACGACCCCGGGCTTTAATCCCCAGAGCGAGTGTGCTTTTATGGCCCTAGGGATTAAAGCCTGGCAAGCCAGGACGTAAAAACACTATGGAATAGTCAATAAGGCATTAAAGCAATGAACAATGAGGCTTCAAAACTGAGGGGGTATTCTCCTCAAATTTTCAGACCTGGGAGTAGCATCTAAATGCAGGACTGTCCCCTATTACACATGCTCCTTGCACCAGGACTATTTGAAGCAACTTGATAGACCGGTATTTTCTATTATTGTATTTCTTTTTGTTTCCATACTGTTTTATGTGTATTTGTAGCTCCTTACCATTTTGTAAACACCTCCTTTTGTATATTTATATATAAGCACTGCTAACCCATTTTAAAATAAAACATAAAACTTTATTAGTCGTCCTTGAATGCTTTAAGTGATCCATAACCCAAAAGTGTGCTAATTGTATATCATTAGTGGTGGCAGCGAGGTGTGTTGTGGTGGGTTAGGCCATGCAGGGTGTAAATTAGGCTCCACCTTGCACAAGTCAACGGAAAGATGGAAATAAGTCAACCCTACGTTCTACCCTGGGTGGCATATGTCACAGATTGGTGATTGTCGGACCCGTAAACCCCGTATCTGTGACACTTCCTATCAGCTGTTCAGAGCGTGTCCGTGCCTTCTTCTAATTTAAGGCCTCTTCGAGAATCTATTTTGTCTGTGTGGGACAATATTCCTACAGAATAATTTTAACACCTGGAGGAATCTATGCCATGGCACCTTGCAAGTTCTACACACTACTACGGTAGACGGATGTCTCTAATAGAGCCATTTAGTATGTATCTATATGAACACACACACAGAATATATCACTATTATAAGACTCCATAGACAATATTTAGGCTGCGGTATTGATTACCAGTCCAACAATGAGAATTTAGAATTGATGGCCACTGGTCTTCTGTATTATTGTAACATTCCTTTAAGTAAATAGAGTCCAACAAAAAGGTAATATAAGGGAACTGCCAATTATACAGTCTTTAGTATATAGGTATAAGTTGATCAATGGTAAACCTGCTGTACATATCGAGGCTTTCTGCAGTTCTTTATCAACCTTGAAAACCATGGTATGTACCACAGAACCTGGTAGGCAACACACCCTTTATTCTTAGCACAATCTGAGCCTCTATAGTCCTTTTCTCCTCTTTGCATCATTCACAACCATACTGTTTTTTCTCCACACCTTTATCTTAATTTTTGCACTTCATATCATTAGGAATCCGTCAGAAAGCAACTAGCCAAGTGATGAGATGGCAACATACCATAGCCAGGAATGGATTCAAGAGGTAAAGCCATGTGTAAAATAAAAAGTACAAGGTAGGCATACAAATGAGGAAGAATAATAAGGAACACATCAAAAGTTAAAATCAGGGTCAAATTAAGGAGTCAAAGGGAACAGCAAAAAATATGTGAACAAGAGCAAGGACAGGATGAGCTGTAATCAACAGGAAAGGCATGGCAGGACAGTTCAATTTTAAGTCTGCCGCCAAGCCTATGCAATTTTAAATTGCCACTTACATTTGCAATCTTATAAGACTGTGCATCTGGAGATGTCTCCTGTTCACCTGAGCCATCAGGGCTGTAGTGAAAAACAGGAGCAAAGCAGAATTGGAGGAAGCATTCTGCTGTTTTACAACTATGGAAGTATTGAAATATAATGTGGAAGCATTGAATTATATTTTATGTAGTAGTGTTGTGTGCATAATATTTGTGCCTTGTGCATAGCACGTGCATAAAAACCACGAATTGTACTTTTACTAACAGGGTCTCAGATGCTGATTTGTCATAATTAACCTTTGTAATGTTTTACTAAGAAAGAAGTATCACACATGCTGTAGACTTTGAGTTGTTGACTTGTTTATTTTGTGGGGGCGCCACACTATATAATTTCTTGCACTGCAGCAATATAACAGAAGAAACATCAGCTTGGAAACATCACTTGAGTGTTGTTCATTGTTCTCTTCTTTGATGCATCAAATAATAATTACGCATACCTGATTGATAAGGCTACAATACCCCTTGATTATCACCTGAATTAAGTGATTACTTTAACACAGCTGGTTGAGTTCATTATGAGATACCACAACTGCTCTCTGGAATAAGGCACTGGAAGCAGGCAGGGTGAATAACCTTCACATCCGAAAAGAAGAGCAAATATAATGCTGCCAATGCCTTCTATAGTGCAGCCAATATCAGTCCCAGTACCTCTAGTTCTGGCCACAAAAAGGTCAGAATGGGTAATATTGTTTTAGGGAGAAATTAGAAATTCTAATTCCTTTGATTTATGTGTTTGCTATACCGTAGAACCCCTTCAAGTTGTCCATGTGTTGTAGCTTATTGTGTTTGTTATATGTACTGTGTCAATTTGGCTGCTGGTGAACCATGTTTATGCCACTAAAGTGACAAAATACAAACAACCAAAGAGCAGACAATAGAGAAAAAGCCATTTTTTTACACTTGGTTAGGTGTTAACCCTAGGGAAAGAGTCTGGATTTCAGAATTAAGGGAATGAAGGGCCAGTTCCAACTCCACTCATTCACCTATGATTCAGAGCTTTTATAATGAGACTCATTATGCTTCACCTGAAAGAGCTCATTAAGAGAATTCTTGTGTTTTGGGATGATATGCTGTGACCAGGATAGCTAGGAATGCTATTATGTTGAAAATGTAATGCCAGTGGCAAATGGACAGGAGTTTGTTTTGTATTGCAATGTTGGATAGGTCTATTTTAAACTGGAATCCTCAAAGTAGGACTGCAGTTTTTTCATGAGCCAACCATATTTGCCTGGAGATGATGATTTTGTGAGCTGACTTAACTGCAAAGTTGTAACAGATTTTTTTGAATGGTGATTTCATAGTAGATAGCTAGGCAATGCTATTTTTCTGCTCCATGCTGTTATGACCTTTAGTTATTTTTTACAGGAAGGTCAAATTGCAACCTGTGATTGATTGACATTCATTTGCTAGTGAATTCAAAAATTAACTGTACTTAGTTCGGAATACATGACAGAAGCATCTTTGCAATGTTTTATCAGTCTATTCTTTATATTTTTCATACAAAACCCTTTGGAATATAAGACCCCCTCCCAAAAATAAGACACTGTGCCTCTTTTGGGGCAAAAATTAATATAAGACAGTGTCTTATTTTGGGAGAAACACAGTACATAGCTAGGTCAAGACAGTGCTGAAAAATCCATCTCCAGCTAGCTAACTGGAGCCGCGGCTCAGTGCATTGGGTGTACAATGCTGTATGTCACAGCTTAAAGCACTGAGTCCCTGACAGTGCATGTAGTCCAGCAGGAAACATGTGCACTGTGAAAAGGAGAAGCCAACTACAGTTCTTGGACTTATTTGAACCTACAACTAAAGCAAGGCAGAAGTGTTAACAACTAAGTCACTACTTTTCTTTCTTTTCCCTTCTTCAGGAGGGACGATAGAGAAGAAAAATAATAATAAACACAAGGAGAACATACAAACTCCATGCAGATGTTGTCCATCAGACATGACCCTAGAACCCCAGTGCTACAAGGCAACAGTGCTAGTCACTGAGCCACCAAGCTTCTTTCTTCGTACTTCACCTGCTTCTTGTTTTTCAGAGGAGGAGAATGAGAAAAAGAAGGAGAAGGAGAAGAAGCAAAGAAAGTCGTATTGCCTTTCATCTCTTTCTTGCCTTTCTCCTCTTTCTTCTCCTTATACTTCTTCTCCTTGTTTTTCTTCTCCTTCACTTTCTTCTTCTTGTTCTTCACTGGAGGAGTAGGAGAAATAATAAGAAATTGGAAGAAGGGGATGAATGAAGAACAAGACGAGCTAAGAATAAGCAGGGTGTGTCTCTCTTTAGCACTGTTTCCTTGCAGTGCTGGGGTCCTAGGTTCAAATCAGACCAAAGGCAACATCTGGATGTTTTTTTTTACATTCCCTTTGTGTTTATTCAATAGATTCCTATAGAAACGTTCACATGGACGATTGTTAGACGCGCTGAATGTGCGCATCTAACAAAGATAGAACATGCAGATGAGAACTCCAGCACTTAAGAATCTGTATGTTTTATGTGTGTGTTGTGTCCCTGTTAAGAGTGTTGAATAGAACAGTAGTATCTGTATTAACATGACAGGACATGGAAGTGTTAATGTCTGGTGATGTCTGGAAAATGTGTAGTTTTGGTCTAATTATGTGTATTGGTCTATGTGCATGTGTTGAAATGTGTCAGGTGTCAGGAGTTGAGTTTAGTTTCTAGACAGAGTTGAGAGAGAAAGGTCAGAGAGAATGGAGTTGGAGGAGAGAAAGGCTGCAGAGCCAGTATGATGTGTCTCCTTGTGGGAAGATAGATAGATGCTAGGTTTCTACAGAAGATTCTATACTCACATGTTGTAAGCTGGTTATAAGGTGTTTCACTGCATTTATATAAAGTCTAGAAATGGTCTTCCACATAAACTCACTCAATGTAAAAGGACTTTGTACTTCGGAAAGAGGCTTAGGGTTTGAATGCAAATATCTTTTGCATACAAGAATTGCACCTTGATCAGGCAAAAATTTTCTGGTTAAGACACAAACTTTTCCCAAATATTCTTGCTGTTCCAGCATTTAACGAAAAAGGAGGAATAGTTATTGTAGTGAAAAATGCTTTCACTTTTTCTCCAAACTAGACCTTTATCAATCTAATATTATCTTGGTCTGTACAATAAATAATGTAATTTATGCCCCAAACAAAAAACAAACTAAACTTTATTGTGTTTTATTTTCAAGAAAATCAACCATTATAAGAATGAGTCTGTCCTGCTTGCAGGAGGTTTTAACAGAGTTATGTGGCCAACTCCAGCCTCATCTGCTTTAAGTTTGACCGATAAACCCACTGATTTATATCAGTTGGCACAAAAATAATATTTTCTTGATGTTTGAAGGTTGCAACCCCTTACTGAAAAAGATTGCACCTTTTTTCACACACGCATAAGACCTACACTCGCATAGATATGTTCTTCACTGATAATCTGTTGCTTCAACATGCAGTATCTTCTAAAATTGGTATAATTACTTGGTCCGATCACATGCCAATCTCTCTTATTATTTCTGAAACATATAATAATCCCCCTACAATTCCTTGAAAACTGAACAATTACTTTTTACATTCCTACTTAGTACTTGACCAAAATGTCCTCATTACTCCTAAGCCTGAAATAGAGCCATCCACAATATGATGTGCTCATAAAGCTTATATTAGGGGACACTTTATAAGCTTAGCAGCTAAAGATAAGAGTGAAGAATTTGTTAAGATTATATCTGTCAAATAATATTATTCACTTGAGTCAATTAAAATAAAATACTGCCCAGCTAGATCAGACTTGATACATAACCTCCAAGATCAGTTACATCAACTAGATTTATATAAATATGAGCAAGCACTGCTGAAAATTAAAGCCTGGTATTAGAGTCAAAATAATAAAGCTAGTACAATATTAGCATCTGGTTTCAGATCTAGAGCTGCTAAATCCAAAATATCTTATATTTTTGGATTTAGGGTACTTGGGTGATGGTACCTGTAGATTTGTAAACATTGTTAACTTTATCAAAAACACTTGGACGCCTTTTCTGCTTCTTTCCCTCGATGCAGAGAAGGCATTCGACCGAGACCAGTGGGGATATGTAAGTGAAACTCTGCTTAATTGTGATATCTGGAGTATACTCTCTACCATCTTCTGCTGCACTGACATCAGTATATACCTCTAAAACATTTAATATTTTCAATGGCACTTGGCAAGGAAGTCCATTATCACCTTTAGGCCTTAGTCACACGGGCGTTTTTTCACGCGATTTGCGCATCGCATGACGGATGCGCATGCGCAAATCGCGTGACCGGCGCCGAAAAATCGGCCCAAAAATCGCCCGAAAATCTGCTCCTAGCCGCGTTTCATTAGAAACGGGCCGGAGCTGTCCAGCGCATTGCATTCAATGGAGCCGGCAATACAGCGGCTCCATTGAATGCAAGCGCTGCGGGCGAGTGTGGGATGAATTGTCGGGAAGGGGTTAAATATATAACCCCTTACCTGCAATGCATCCTTAAATGTGAAAAAATTAAAAAAAAGGATGTACTCACCTGCTCCCGGCAGCTGGAGATCCCGGCGGTCGGCCTCCAGTGGGTGTGAAGGAGGTGTGACTCAGGCTTGCCCCTGATTGGCTCAGCGCTGAGCCAATCAGAAGCAAGTCTCAGTCACACCCATTCATGAATTCATGAATGGGTGTGACTGAGATCAGCCTCTGATTGGCTCAGGCTGAGCCAATCAGGGGCAAGCCTGAGTCACACCTCCTTCACACCCACTGCAGGCCGACCGCCGGGATCTCCAGCTGCCGGGAGCTGGTGAGTACATCCTTTTTTTTTATTTTTTCACATTTAAGGATGCATTGCAGGTAAGGGGTTATATATTTAACCCCTTACCGACAATTCATCCCGCGCACGCCGGCAGCCCATTGCTTTCAATGGAGTCGGCTGTATTGCCGCTCCATTGAATTTAATGGGCAAACATTGTTCTTCTCTTCCACAGCTGTTCCAGCTGTGGCAGAGAAGAATGATTTGTCTTCTGTATGTTCTCAATGGGGTCGGCGCTGCTGCCGCCGGCCCCGTTGAGCGCATATAGAGAAGAGAACAGGAATCGCAGATCGCAGATAGGTGCGATCTGCGATTTCTGTTCTCTAATTTATCGGACGAGCGCATAAAAAGCGCTCATGTGTCCGATACCATTGCAAAGCAATGGTTTTAAAAAGTCGCCGGACGCATGCGCATGCGCAAATCGCGGCAATAAACGCCCGTGTGACTAAGCCCTTAATATGTAGTCTGGTCATGGAGCCCTTATCGGAATGTGTAAAAATATATAGGATGTATCTGAAATTAATATAGGGGTTTGTTTGCGAAGAACGTAATTATAGCCCTTACCAACCCAGAATCATCATTACCTGCAGTGATAGAAATGCTAATTAAATTTAGCAACATCTCTTATTACAAGCCAAACATGACTAACGCCCATTAAGGCCTTAGTCAGACGGGCGATTTTTCGCGCGATTTGCGCATGCGGCCGGCGATTTTATAAAACCATTGCTTTGCAATGGTATCGGACTCATGAGCGCTTTTTATGCGCTCGTCCGATAAATTATAGAACAAAAAATCGCAGATCGCACCTATCTGCGATCTGCGATTGCTGTTCTCTTCTCTATATGCGCTCAATGGGGCCGGCGTGCGCGGGGTGAATTGTCGGGAAGGGCTTAAATATATAAACCCTTCCCTGCAATTCATTCTAAAATGTGTTAAAATAAAAAAAAATTGTATACTCACCTTTCCGCTGCAGCCGGAGTCCAGCCGCGGCCGCTGTCAGTTCTCCTGAACTGCTTCTTGGCACTATTCAGCCGGCGGGGCTCTAAAATCCCCGCCTGCTGAATGATCTGCCTCTGATTGGTCACAGCCCTGACCAATCAGAGGCTGAAAACACTCACACACCCATTCATGAATTCATGAATGGGTGAGTGACTGCTGCCTCTCAGCGCTGAGCCAATCAGGGGCAGGTCTGACTCACATCCATTCATGAATTCATGAATGGGTGTGAGTGAGGCATGCCTCTGATTGGCTCAGCGCTGAGCCAATCAGGGGGCAGGTCTGACTCACACCCCCTTCACACCCACTGCAGGACGGCCGCACGGAGCTCCGGCTGCCGGCAGAAGGTGAGTATACAATTTTTTTTTATTTTAACACATTTTAGGATGGATTGCAGGGAAGGGCTTATATATTTAAGCCCTTACCGACAATTCATCCCGGGCTCGCCCGCAGCGCATTGCTTTCAATGAAGACGGCTGTATTGCCGTCTCCATTGAATGCAATGCGCTGGACAGCTCCGGCCCGTTTCTAATGAAACGCGGCTAGAAGCAGATTTTCGGGCGATTTGCAGGCGACTTGCGCACACCGGTCACGCGATTTGCGGATGCGCATCCGTCATGCGATCCGCAAATCGCGCGAAAAATCGCCCGTCTGACTAAGGCCTTACACGGGACGAATGTCGGGCAAACGATGCCTGACACTTGTCCCTGCATGTACTCACTCCCCTGCTGTTGCACAGGAGCAAGCATCTTTGGCTTGCAGTGGGGCAGTTGGAGGAGATTTTATTCCTTGCTCCCCCCCTCTCCATTTACTTAACACAGCTGCCGTTCAGTACTAAGTGGCTGCTGTTTACACTGAATGATCATCATTCAGCTTATCTGTCATCGCTTATGCAGCCTAAATGATGAAAGGTGCGATGAACGATGATCGTTCAGTGTAAACAGCAGCCATTCAGGACTGAACAGCTGCTGCGTTAAGGGAAGGGAGTGGGGCGGGGGAGAGCGAGGAATGAAATCTCCTCCAGTCACCTCAGCCTCCTGCTGGCAACTCTGTCAGCAAGCCAGTGATACTCGCTCCTGTGCAGCATTACGGGAGCAAGTACACACAGACACGAGTGTCCAACATTGTTTGCCCAATAGTCGTCCTGTGTAAATGGGGCTTTTATCTTAAACCTTAGGTATGTTAATATTTCCAGTTTAAAAAGCAAATTCTCATTTCCATTGGTATTGGACTCCCTTACCTATTTCACGATTAAACTATGCTTTCCAGTTTGAACACTATTTTTGAATAATTATCTTCCATTGCTACGAGATGTTGAACATGATTTAACCAATTTTCTTAAATATGCAGCATCTTGGTTTGGCAGAATAGCAATCATCAAGATGCTAATAATCCCAAATATCCTATATATGTTTTGGAATCTCCTTATTCCTGTTCTTGTGTCTTCTCTCCATAAAATACAAAAAAATTCTTAATAAACATGTTTGAAAAGAGCAACACCCCCATGCGGCAGCCCACACTTTATATCTTCCCATCCATAAAGGTGGATTAGACTTACCCCAAGATCCTTATTTCTACTATGCAACTATCATTGATCAAGCCAGACATTGGAAAGTCAATACTGTCACAAAGCATTGGGTGAATATGAAAAAAATCGCTTCCACCTGCTTTATAGCTTTACCTGCTGATGTTTTATAGCTAATACCTATGGGAGTTTCTGTACCTAATTCTCCTTACAATTGTCTTGAAACTGGGATCACAGCATGGAAACACATATTAATTTCCAAATCTATTATCCCCTTCAGACTGCTTGAATTACCTTTACAGGTGATACCCTTCATCATTCCAAATATCTCAGTAACTGGATCACTGATGGGATAATTTCAATCTCAGATATATGGGAAGGTAATCACCTAATGTCCTTTAATGACATTTCATTTAAATTTTTCATTCCTAAGATTTCTCTAAGTTCCTCAGAATACGTCATTTTATTACTCAGGCACCTAATTTGTGCTCTCCTCCCAAAACTACATTTGAATTAGTGTTCTCTAATTTAACCCCATAGGGACGGCCTGATTGCCTTTTTACGTCCTGGCTGGCTTTAAACCTCAGGGCCATAAAAACACACTCACCCTGAGGATTAAAGCCACGGGGCCTCTGGACATGACAGCTCCATGCTGTCAGCTGCCAGAAGTAACCGACAACCTGGAGCTGTCAGGGAGGGGGCCACGGTGAACATGACACTGTTCACACTGAACAAACAGAGGGAAGACTGGCAGCCACAGCAGAGGATCTGGTATATATGAGCAGGAGACCTGGGGGATTGGTTGGCTAAAGCAATCCACACCCAGCCAGCTCAATCAACCCCACCTGTGGAGCTGAGCTGCTGGGAAAACATGTAGAACATCAGATCCCTGCAGAATGCTCCAACAAGCTGGTATATATAAGCAGCAGACCTTAGAAGCAGAATCCAAGATCGGCAACAGCACGCAAAATAAATTTACTATCAGAGGTATATATACCTATAATCTAACCACATTAAATAATGCAAGGTTCTTAGTATGTAATTTGATCAAACTACATTGGCCCATCCACCAACGTCCAGGTGACCAAGCTCTCAGATGGGTCCTAACACTAATACCAGGTGGTTTATCTCAACCTGGGAAAGCTGAGTTCCTACCTCTCAGAATGCTCCTCTCTTGGAACTAAGCCTACAAATAAAACCAGGGAGGGTAGGATACCTTATAGATGTTTCAATAGGAGGGACAGGAGGTGAATGGGCGGCAGGTGTGCACGACCCAGTGAAGGCAGCCAAAACTTCACAATATATGTACAGAAAGGGAAAAAGGGGGTCAGCACTAACCATGGGAAATATATCCCAATAGAAATGTATAGGTGCACGTTAAACCATGACTGCAACACACAGTAGAAGCAGAATCCAAGATCGGCAACAGCACGCAAAATAAGTTTACTATCAGAGGTATATATACCTATAATCTAACCACATTAAATAATGCAAGGTTCTTAGTATGTAATTTGATCAAACTACATTGGCCCATCCACCAACGTCCAGGTGACCAAGCTCTCAGATGGGTCCTAACACTAATACCAGGTGGTATTACATACTAAGAACCTTGCATTATTTAATGTGGTTAGATTATAGGTATATATACCTCTGATAGTAAATTTATTTTGCGTGCTGTTGCCGATCTTGGATTCTGCTTCTACTGTGTGTTGCAGCCATGGTTTAACGTGCACCTATACATTTCTATTGGGATATATTTCCCATGGTTAGTGCTGTCCCCCTTTTTCCCTTTCTGTACATATATTGTGAAGTTTTGGCTGCCTTCACTGGGTCGTGCACACCTGCCGCCCATTCACCTCCTGTCCCTCCTATTGAAACATCTATAAGGTATCCTACCCTCCCTGGTTTTATTTGTAGGCTTAGTTCCAAGAGAGGAGCATTCTGAGAGGTAGGAACTCAGCTTTCCCAGGTTGAGATAAACCACCTGGTATGAGTGTTAGGACCCATCTGAGAGCTTGGTCACCTGGACGTTGGTGGATGGGCCAATGTAGTTTGATCAAATTACATACTAAGAACCTTGCATTATTTAATGTGGTTAGATTATAGGTATATATACCTCTGATAGTAAATTTATTTTGCGTGCTGTTGCCGATCTTGGATTCTGCTTCTACTGTGTGTTGCAGCCATGGTTTAATGTGCACCTATACATTTCTATTGGGATATATTTCCCATGGTTAGTGCTGACCCCCTTTTTCCCTTTCTGTACATATATTGTGAAGTTTTGGCTGCCTTCACTGGGTCGTGCACACCTGCCGCCCATTCACCTCCTGTCCCTCCTATTGAAACATCTATAAGGTATCCTACCCTCCCTGGTTTTATTTGTAGGCTTAGTTCCAAGAGAGGAGCATTCTGAGAGGTAGGAACTCAGCTTTCCCAGGTTGAGATAAACCACCTGGTATTAGTGTTAGGACCCATCTGAGAGCTTGGTCACCTGGACGTTGGTGGATGGGCCAATGTAGTTTGATCAAATTACATACTAAGAACCTTGCATTATTTAATGTGGTTAGATTATAGGTATATATACCTCTGATAGTAAATTTATTTTGCGTGCTGTTGCCGATCTTGGATTCTGCTTCTACTGTGTGTTGCAGCCATGGTTTAACGTGCACCTATACATTTCTATTGGGATATATTTCCCATGGTTAGTGCTGACCCCCTTTTTCCCTTTCTATAAGCAGCAGACCTGGCGCATTAACTGGCTGGGGAAATCCACACCCAGCCAGCTCAATCAGCCACACCTGTGGAGCTGAGCTGCTGTGAAAATGAGAACAACATATCCCAGCAGAACACTCAAACAGCAGGATTGAGATGCTCACCCTTAGGCCTCCAAACACGAACATGGCCATTGTCAGTGCCCAAACTAAACCTGGATTTGTCACTGAAGAAATCCCAGAACTACTACATAGCAGTTCAGTTTTATCATTCATAACACCACTGCAAATGCAGGAGGGAGTGGGTGGCTGTTAAAGGCAGTACATGTAAAGGGCACCTGGAGACAAAATGTTCTTCAGCCAAGTGCCTGGAAATGGTTTTGACAGGCACAGGGTCCTGTAACAATGGTGCCAGCTGTCTTTGCATCTGCAGACAATGAAACAGTTGGAGCTACTTATGTTTGTTGGACAATTAGACAATCCTCTCTACTAGCGTTCAAAGGGGTCTTGAGCCCAGTTACCAACACCTAAAAGTCTGGTCAGAATAGCCCAGGTGGCTAGCAATTCATCAATACAACAATCCAGCTTCTCACATTCCAATAATGCGCCCCTCTCACACTCTGTTAACTGGTCGAAATCTCTTTGATTGCCTTATAGAGTCATGTTTAGTGGTCAACAAGCTCTACACAAGCAGAAAAAGAGGTCCACTACACACATGTAGCTTCTGAGAGCCTTTTTTATGGCCCAAAGGTAGAACCACTTTTAGGTCTTCAGGTGGCACGACCATTCATCTAATCATGCCATAACTCTAATCCTTTCCATATCTTCATCCTGAGTTTTGCAGCAAATTGTCAACTCCTTGTAGGTGGTTGATTATTTTTGAAAGAGTGTATATTAGATTGTATTTAGTTAAATAAATGTTAGGTGCACTGTTCAGACACAATCTTCTGCCTCTGTGTCTGTCAAATATGGGCGTCGTCCCATTCTCCCAGTTCCCTGAGCTTATATTCACTCTCTTCCAGCACTCCTAGGGTTAATAGCTTCTGGTCTCCTGTTCAGCTGATGCTCCTTTTCCAATCACTGTCTTATATAGCTACCCTGAGCCTTTCCAACTTTGCTGCAGTGTTGATGAGAGCTTGTTGCCTTCACTTCATGTTCAGCCGCTGCTTCGGCAGTTACCTTGCTACCTTGCATTCTGCTTGTGCTCTGTGTTCTTTGTTCATGTACTCTATGGTCTTTTATTCCTGTTGTCCACTTCTCTGTTTATCCTTGTCCACTTCTTTCTCCTTTGTTTCTTTACTCCTCGGTGTTGTTCTATCTTTGTCTTATAGGTGTTCCGGCCCGCCAGAGTAAGTCAGCGCCTAGAGGAAGACCATGGGGCCATCCTTATCGGGACGAGTGCTCTGCTTGTAGGCAGGGGTCTCCCTCTCTTGGTTATTAGCTCTGGGCAAGATACCTTCCCTAGTTTCCATCTATATATGGGGCTGCTCACCTGGTATCTTACCTCCCATACTGGGGTTGGCTGTCAGCCGTGCTGAAGCCAATCTTCACCTACTTGGTTAACAGAGTGGTTCCATATCCACAGTCCTTACAATAATTGCTATTACTGCTGGTGTCACTTTAGCTAAAAATAGCATTATTTGCATAATATTAACAAGGCTTAGGGCAATATATTAGTTCTTAACTAATTCTTAAATAGATTAGATAGATAGATAGATAGATATGAGATAGATAGATATGAGATAGATAGCTATATAGATAGATAGATAAGAGATAGATAGATAGATAGATATGAGATAGATAGATAGATATGAGATAGATAGATAGATATGAGATAGATAGATATGAGATAGATAGATAGATATGAGATAGATAGATAGATATGAGATAGATAGATAGATAGATAGATATGAGATAGATAGATAGATAGTTTGAATTAGTATTTTCAAGCCTATTGATTACATTTATTTTAGAACTTTTTAATTCCTGCATTAATGCACATTTATCCCATTGTGAGCATAAACTTTTCAAGACAGCTGCGCAAAATTTATACAGTCCATTTGGCTCAGAAGCCACTATCATTTCCCATAAGCAAAGTAAATTAGGTCTTTTGTGTGACATTAGATTAAAAACGTTGGATTATAATATTAGAATCCCAAGCCATTTACTTCCTGGACATTACAGACCTTTATGCTCTTAAATTGTTTTGATTTAATTGGAAATTTATGATTTATGATTTGTGAGTTTCATAAAATTACAAGAAGCAAAAAGCACAGTTTATTAGAGCTACTTCCAATGTAAATAGAGGAAACTGCATGTTAAATATGAACTCCTGTTTAATAGAGTTAACGTTACTTTATTATTATTCAGGGACATTTTTCAAAGAAATTATCAGTTTGACAACTTTGTTTCTATAATTGAAGATTATTTTACTAAGCAGTCTCAATAAATATCCAAAATACCTATTTTACATTTTCCAACCTAGTAATTTACACAACACTGTTATCACTATATTGAATTTAATGATAGCTTTGTAGTCTTTATGTGTTTGGTAGGTCTGAAATTTAATGACATTTATTAAGTCATATGTTGAAGAAATGAACAGCACTCTGACAAGATCTTGATGCAAGTGCAGAATTTTTTTTAATGCTTTCATAACCAGACTAGAAACTTAATTGCTTGTGCTCATGGCAAGAGTTCAGTAATTACGAAGATTTAAAATCTACCTGAAACTTTGCCTTGTTAAATGGATTCATGGTTGTAAAGTATTGGCAACCTATCCTCAACATCAGACATCAATAGTAGATTGGTGGGGTTCACTGCCTGGGATCCCCACTGAGGTGAGCAAGCATACTCGCTAAGGACAATTACTCGAGCGAGCATTGCCCTTAGCGAGTATCTGCCCGCTCGGCTGAAAAGATTCGGCTCCCGCGGCGGGGGGGGAGCTGCGGGGGAGAGCGGGGAGGAACGGAGGGGAGATCTCTCTCTCCCTCTCTCCCCCCTGTTCCCCCCTGCTCACCGCCGCAACTCACCTGTCACCCGTGCCGGCAGCCTAACCTTTTCTTCCGAGCAGGGAGATACTTGCTAAGGACAATGCTTGCTCGCGCAATTGTCCTTAGCGAGTATGCTTGCTCATCTCTAATCCCCACCAATCAGGTGCTTGCCAGGTAAGTGCACTTATGTACTGAACTGAATTCTGCCGGAAGTAGATAGCTCTGTTGCCACTGCAGTGGACAAGCTTGGTATTGCTGGTAAAGTTCAACTTCCTGTAGAATTCGGTTCATTACACCAGTGCTTGGTCTGGTGAACAGAGGATCAGCAGAGGGTCTGGGTATTTAAGCCTTGCTAATCTACTATTGATGACTAATCCTGAAGATAAGCCATTGATAGTTTAGATCTTGACAACCCCTTCAAGAACTTGGGTCATCATTGGGTGAAGTGCTGTTTATCACCTCTACGTATATAACAATCATAAGAGATAGAAGAACTACCAAACTGCTCTGGTACATATTGTTCTCATCTATTTTGAATTGATTAAATATCCATGAATGCTAAGTGTCATTTTTTTGTATTTCCTGTGTTGTAGGAGATTTTCGTGAACTGTATTTATGATCATTGTAACTGGATATACCATAGAAGAAAATTATAAAAGTCTTGTCCACTTTCATGCTGTTACTCTTTTTAACAAAAGCTCTTTAGGGAGCATAAGCAAAGCCTTTTATCTTTGATAGCGGTACGACCTATGGGCTCTGCCCACACAGACCATATTATACTTTAATAGCAATTTTCATCCTTCTAACACTTTTTTTTTCTTGTTTTCAGACCTCATGTGAACTTTCCCACAAAGTAAGGGTGGATTTTAAGTAGAATAGTTGATTTTTGTCTTTCATTTTTACCATTCTATTGAAAAGAGAAAACCTTTTAGTTACTTTCTGTAAAGCCGACATGTATTATGCATTTCTTCAAATCTGGAATAATTTATTTTCATATTGATGCACAATAGTTCATGATAATACAACTTCAAGAGATTTATATTTTTCAGTAGGTTGTAATTATGTTCTTCTGTTCACTAACATTATATTAATTCATTTTAGTTAATGACTTAGGCCTTAGTCAGACGGGCGTTTTTTGCCGCGATTTGCGCATGCGCATGCGTCCAGCGATTTTATAAAACCATTGCTTTGCAATGGTATCGGACACATGAGCGCTTTTCATGCACTCGTCCGATAAATTATAGAACAGAAATCGCAGATCGCACCTATCTGCGATCTGCGATTCCTGTTCTCTTCTCTATATGCGCTCAATGGGGCCGGCGGCAGCAGCGCCGACCCCATTGAGAACATATAGAAGACAAATCATTCTTCTCTGCCACAGCTGTAACAGCTGTGGCAGAGAAGAACGATGTTTGCCCATTGAATTCAATGGAACCGGCAATACAGCCGCCTCCATTGAAAGCAATGGGCTGCCGGCGAGCGCAGGATGAATTGTCGGGAAGGGCTTAAATATATAAGCCCTTCCCTGCAATTCATCCAGAAAAGTGTTAAAATAAAAAATATACAGTATACATACTCACCTGCTCCCGGCAGCCGGAGTTCCGTGCGGCCGTACTGCAGTGGGTGTGAAGGGGGTGGGAGTCAGACCTGTCCCCTGATTGGCTCAGCGCTGAGCCAATCAGGGGGCAGGTCTGACTCACACCCCCTTCACACCCACTGCAGGACGGCCGCGCGGAACTCAGGCTGCCGGGAGCAGGTAAGTATATATATATTCTTTATTTTAACACTTTTCTAGATGAATTGCAGGGAAGGGCTTATATATTTAAGCCCTTCCTGACAATTCATCCCACACTCGCCCGCAGCGCATTGCTTTCAATGGAGCGGGCTGTATTGCCGCTCCATTGAATGCAATGCGCTGGACAGCTCCGGCCCGCTTCTAATGAAACGCGGCTAGGAGCAGATTTTCGGGCGATTTTCGGGCACCGGTCACGCGATTTGCGGATGCGCATCCATCATGCGATCCGCAAATCGCGCGAAAAAACGCCCGTCTGACTAAGGCCTAACAGTTAAAGTTCGTTTTCTAACACTATACTTTTTAGTGCAATGAGCCATTATTGGAGGACTAGAAATTTAAAGGATTCTGTCATCAGGTTCCTGCTGCCCAAACTCAGGTGGCATGAACCCCCACCAGGGAAGCCTTTTACCTCCATGGGTGTTTTATTCTGAAACATTTCAGCATTTCAAAATAAATACCTGGAGTCAAACTTCAAAATATATTCTGAAGTGCTACAGTGTTTCAGAATAAAACATCCACAGGGGCAACAGGCTTCCATGTTGGGGGTTCATGTCGTCTGTAGTTTGGACAGTATAAATAAATAAAATAAACCTTGGTATTTGTATAGCGCCAACTTATTCTGCAGTGCTTTCAGGTAATTATTACCCCCCTCCAAGCTGGGTTCTCATTTTACTGAGCTTGGAAGGATGGAAGGCTGAGTCAACCTTGAGCTGGCTACCTGAATCATGCAGGGATTGAACTCGCAACCTTCAGGTTGGAGGTGAGAGCTTACACTCTACGCCACATGAGGCTCTATCCACCTTTTGACAGATTCCCTTTAATGAAACACTAGTGCAGAGTGTTCAGGCCCTGGACAACAAATACTAATTTATGTGTTAAGGTCTGTCTGGTTAATTATAAACTCTCCAGTGTTGTAAGTGGAATTGTTAAATAGCCATTATGTAGAAAAATCACCAGTATATGGACTACCGTATATACCGGCGTATAAGACGACTTTTGAACCCCAAAAAATCTGCTCTGAAGTCGGGGGTCGCCTTATGCGCCGGTAATACAAAAAAAAAAAAAGTGTAAAAAAAAAAAAATCATTACTCACCTCCCCTGGCGTTCTGTCGCGCTCCGGCAGGATGTCGCTCGCTCCTCTTCCTCGGCGCAGCATTGCTTTCTGAATGCGGGGCTTGAAATCCCGCTTCCAGAAAGCTAATACACACGCCGGCAGCCATGACAGCATTGAATGGCTGTGATTGGCTGAAGGCGCACGTGTGTTAGCAATCACACCCATTCAATGATGTCATTGAATAGTGTGATTGGCTGAAGCCACGTGTGTTTTAGCCAATCACAGCCATTCAATGATGTCATTGAATGGCTGTAACTGGCTGACGGCGTGTGTATTAGCTTTCTGGAAGCGGGGATTTCAAGCCCCGCATTCAGAAAGCAATGCTGCGTCGGGGACGAGGAGGGAGCGACAGCCTGCCGGAGCGCGACAGAGCGCCGGGGGAGGTGAGTAATGAATTTTTTTTTTCTCCACTGTATACCGGCGTATAAGGTGAAAGTTCGGGGGTCGTCTTATACGCCCCGTCGCCTTATACGCCGGTATATACGGTAGTTGTCCCAGTTGTGTCTCAACACTGAAACCAAGCTATCACATATTTCAGTTTGGTTGTTTATCCTCAGCTAAGTATATTTCTTACCCTTTGGTATGTTATGGATTTATCAATATTTTAATCAATTGCAAATGCCATTTATGATCTCATTTTGGATCTTATAGCTATCATTATGAATTCAAATGCATAATACCCCATTTTGGGGTATATCAAGGCTTACAGGCGGCTGGCCGCCCTTTTGGGGAAAATTACTCTGCTATATTTGCAGTGTTACTGAGTGCAGGGATTCATGGGTGAGCCCAGCTGATTTATCATCATTTTTGTATCAGCTACTACTTCAGACTGACTAATTATTTTTATGTAGTTTTATGATGACTTTTCTACCTTTTATGTGAAACTAATAAAGGTTATGTTTAATGATCTTCTATTACTTTATCCTTTTTCTGTGATAGTTATACTGGTTTGGATCTATTTGACTTGCATTCAGTGATATGAACACTGACTTAGCCATTTCTAGATCTTAACATTATTGTTGTTAAGTTACTGTATTCTTGTATAGTTTCAGCTTGATGTTTGGAGTTATTTTCTAATCATATAAGGATTTATTCATGTCATATTTTTTTAAAATTTCAATTACAATTTTTCTATTACAATTTAACAAAACTGCCGTTTTTATAAAAAAAAAGTATAAAACCATGACATAAGGATAAGGCTTTTTAAAAATTTTCCTAGATCTCAGTTTAAAAAAAATCATCAGAGTTTCCTCCATGATTTTCTTTTATTTTGCTGCATTCATTGGGGAACATTTACTTAGACTGGTGTTTCATAGGCATACAGCCTGTTTTGCTACATGTACTTGCTTAATGCATATACTGTCGCGGCCAGACTGGATGCACTGGATCAGTAACCTGCAGTACTCACGCAAATGCACTCCAAACAATGGTAAACAATACAGACAACCACAACAAGGAAAACACTGTCCCTAACTAACCTAACCCAGGGAAGGGACCTGCCTTAATACAGGTAACATGCGCTGAGAAGTGCAAACCTGACCACGTAACTAGGCCCTTAGCTGACCCTGCATAGGGTAGGAGAAAACCACCATAAACACGATGCAAAATATAATAACCCCTATTTTTAGTTTTGAGAAGAGTGATGCAAACAAGACATCCAGCTCCAAGCTCTGACTTCCAACAAAGCCAGAGAAATGAATCATTCATTTCAATGAAATGAAACAGCACTTGAGCTAAGCACCAGGCCAGGCTAAATAGCCCTGACAAATTACCCACAGATGAGGCCTAACATGTCTCACCTAAAACCTCTCCTACCAGAGCCAGAATTTTGAGAAACACATACAGAAACTGTACCAGCTTATTTAGAAAGGAAGCAATTCCAGAACCACTGCAACATGTACTCTATCATCCTTTCAAAACTTACAATATATTCGTATGCATGGATTAGCGACAACATTTATTTGTGTGTAAAAAAATAAAAATAAAGAGTACAAGCACTTAAAGGAAATGTGTCATCAGAAAATGACCTATTATATAAATTAGGTTTTTAAGTTAAACATTTTTGAAAAAAAAAATTTGGTGATTGTTTTAAATTTTTTAATGATACAATCTATATTATAAAAGATCCTAAAATACTACAGTTTCCACACTTATCACTAAGCCTAATAAAAGGCTGACACTTCCCATACTGTAGAGAAAACCTTTCCGCAGTCATCTCATTATTATCACATAACTATACATAGATAATACAGGATCCACCATTCACAAACAGGCCATGGTCATAACTTATCTAATGCCCCTTTCTGCACAATGGCCCTCACACAGATCAATGAGTATACCTAGAGCAATCTGCTATAAAAGTCAATGGGTTCCCTTCAGTCCATTGTGTCTATAGCCCATAAGACTGCTGTAAAATATACCTGTAATGCTGTTAACTGACATTTAAGTAAGATAGCAGCCCCCATAGTCATGTACAGAAAATACAATAAGAAAATAAAAACAGACTAGAAAAATGAAAAATATTTCACTTTTTGGTATAAATTAGTTAAAAAATATAGGTGATACATTTTCTTTGAGCCTTTGTATCAAAATGTCTTGGTATCAAGAGAAAGCAATATTCAGTAAGATGTAGAAATGAGCGAGTATACTCGCTAAGGCACATTACTCGAGCGAGTAGTGCCTTAGCCGAGTATCTCCCCGCTCGTCTCTAAAGATTCGGAGGCTAGCGGGGGGTGGGGGTGGGGAGGAACGGAGGGGAGATCTCTCTCTTCCTCTCCCCCCCGCTCCCCGCCGCAACTCACCTGTCACCCCCGCCGGCCCCCGAATCTTTAGAAACGAGTGGGGAGATACTCGGCTAACGCACTACTGGCTCGAGTAATGTGCCTTAGCGAGTATACTCGCTCATCTCTAGTAAGATGTGACCAGGCTTTTGACTGTAAACTAAAAACTCAAATAAATACCTAGAAATTTATCCTACTACAAAAACTTCAAAAATAAAGCAGCATTGCACATAAACTACACATGGTCAGATTTTTAAAATATATTTAGTGAAGCTTTTTAGCCTTGAGTTTAAAAAAAATTGTATATTCTGAAATATGCAATTGTTCTGTGTGAATTGGATAGATTTACTCACGTAATGTACTTCCACACTTGTCACCAATCTAATGTTTTCACTCTTTTGCCATCCTTACCAATTTTTTTCAAGATTGCGCTCCTGTGTATGACAATGTTCAAGTTATGTTTATAATGTACACCATGTTGACAAAAGTATTGGGACATACATACAAGGTGATGAAGTTTTTTTTTACTCATATTATTCAATGTGATGTTGGGCTACCTTTGATCTCAACGATTGCAGTATGAGTAGGATACAGTAGTATGAGTAAAAGTCTCAGATAGTGATGCTGGGAATGATGAGCATGTTGGGCATGCATGTATACGGCATTCTAGTTCGTGCCAAAGATACTTAATGGTTTGAGAACCAAACTTTGGGTTAGCCAATGAAATTTGCAGATATTCTGCTCCTCAAATTAACCTTCAACACTGCGTGCTGTATGACATGGTGATTGTTCATGAGACATGGAGTGGAACCAAAGTATTAGCACGGGATAGGTAATGCCACAATGTCCAGAATCTCTCCATGTTCATTGACATTGACGGTGGACTTTACTATAACCAAAAGCCCTAGTCCTTCCTAGCCGAAACACCTGCACACCATACCAGAACATACTCCAAACTTTACTGTTGGGCAATGCAGTCGCATAGAAACCACTCTCCAGATAACTGCCCCACCCAAGTGCGTACAACCAATTGGAAGATGGTGTACTCTGATTCAACTGTCCACAGCACTTACTTCCACTCATTTACAGTCCAAGACTGATACCCTAAGCACCATCACAGGTGTTTCTTTGCTTTCACTGCTGTGATGTTAGGCTTGTCTATAGTAACACTTCACATGATGTTCTCTATGGATGGTTCTGATATATATGGATATTTCAATGCCTGTGAGACCTTCTGAGCAAGTGTTTCAGCAGATGATGTGCATAATGCCTTCAAAGCTTGTACAGGGCTTTGTTGCCCACATTCTGTCAGTTTACGATGCCTCACTAAATGTGACTACGAACACACCATTTTTCCGTTTTCGAATAACATTGCCAACAGTGGACTTTGAAAGGTCCAAAAGTGCATCAATGTCCCATATTGCTTGGTTACTTAGGTGACATTCCACCAACATACCCCATTGTAAACCTATCAAGTCTATGCCTCATGGCATTCTGATGATTTTTTGTACTGGGATATGCCTGGGTGATAACTCCTTTATACCTAATGATAACACACTTGATTTGTATATTCCCTTCACCTCACAACCCGGGATTGGTGAGTGTCCCAGTACTTTCATCAAGATAGAGTATATCTCATAAGCTACATGATTCTCATGTACCTAAGAATGAACACCCACAGAAGTAAGTACTATACTATGGAAATTATATTTTATTCTAACAGCACATCCATAGATTCCGCTACATACAGGTGAATTTACATATACAGACAGCACATTCCTGCATAGGCTGTTCCTGAAATCTAATTTAATGGTATAAAAATGTGACATAATGGGAAATTAATTGAGCACAGATCTCATTTAAGAAAATTCAAAATTTTTAAATTAATAATTAAATGGGTAGTACACATTTGATTAAATGGTTTCACAAAAAAACTCTATTGAAGTATATTTTTGATGAGCTAACACAGAAAAGAGCAAAATTATGTGATTTATTAATGGAGACTTAGAAAAGTGTGCTGTATAGGGAAAGATCATCAATTTTAAACAAACCAGATCATTTATATAGCCCAAACTGTTCAACAGGAAGGAACAGGAATTTCGTAGCAACCTTCAGAACTCAGTCAACCAAAGCTGTCAACACAACTGAGAGAATCCTGCATCCATTCATATAGTATTACTCTATTCTATATAACCTTTCATTAAATGAAGAATTGGGTGACATGAAAAAGAAAAGATACCATTCAGACCTATGTTAAATGGAATCTGTCGCTACTTTTAGCCCTATAACCTAAGCTTATAGGCTTAAAGTAGGTGACCTGTGGAGTCTGAGGATGTGTTATACTTATCTTCCTCGTCATTTCCCTGCTATGAGCGCTAAAAGCTGCTGCTCAATGCATTGAGTGACATGCTAAAGTAGCCTGCCCATTCTGATTTTATAGTAGGCGGACTACTTAGCAATGCAAGTTCAATGCATTATAGTGGCATCTGTCATCGCTAACACCAGTGGAACAACGGAGGACGTAAGCACAATACAATCGCGGACTTCACAGTACTAAACTTAGCTGATAGGGCTAAAAGTAGATGAAAGAGTCTCTTTAATTTAAACAAATACATAATAAGGATGAGCGAGTATACTCGCTAAGGCACTACTCGTCCGAGTAATGTGCTTTAGACGAGTATCTCCCCGCTCGTCCCTGAAGATTCGGGGACCGCTGCGGAGTGGGGAGCTACAGGGGAGAGCGGGGAGGAACGGAGGGGAGATCTCTCTGTCCCTCTCTCCCGCCCGCTCTCCTCTGCTCCCCGCCGCAACTCACCTGTCAGCTGCGGCGGCCCCCAAATCTTTATGGACGAGCGGGGAGATACTTGGCTAAAGCACATTACTGGAGCGAGTAGTGCCTTAGTGAGTATACTCGCTCATCCTTAATAAATAACCATATCCCTTGGTATCCTACAAATCACAGAAAAGGCCAACTATTATTTTATATTGGATATCAAGGATCCTAGTTCCAGATCGCACTTATTATAAAATTGGTCCACATATCAGTCTAGTCTTTTTGCAATAATCTATAACACCTAGAAATCAGTTCATAAGCCTCTCAAAATAATATTCTCTTACTTTATCTAAAGCCTTTTAATTGATTTTATTTGAAAATCAATAGGAGACTAATCTTGTTAGTGCCCACTATAGTGAAAGGGGTTTTACATTAAAAACCTGTTAGTTTACCCTCTGTGTCCGTAACAACCCTTAAGAATGTCCTACATTTCCTCTGGTAGAAGTTTATGGATTGCAATCAATATATATCCATTCTCTGGATTCTTTATGGATTTTTTTAAAAATTGCAATAAAAAGTGACATAATGTAACACAGCAGGTAGGGCGGAAAAAAGACATATGTCCATCCAGTTTAGCCTATTATCCTTTAATGTTGATTCAGAGGAAGGCAAAAATCTCTATAAGATAGAAGTCAATTTTCCTCATTTTAGGGGAAAAAATATCCCTTCCGACTTCAAATCTGGCAATCAAAATAGATCTCTGGAGTTAATCTAATATTATTACACTCAAGATAGACATCAAGGCTGCTCTTATACTCTTAATGAGTTCACCATCACCTCATTCTCATGCAGAGAGTTCCAAATTCTCACTGCTCTTACAGTAAAGAACCCCTTTCCATGTTGGTGTAGAAACCTTCTTCCCTCTAGATGTAGAGAATGCCTCCTTATTAGTCACAGTTCTGAGTATAAATACATGATGGGAGAGATCTCTGTATCGTCTTCTGATATATTTATGCATAGTTATTAGGTCGCCCCTCAGCAGTTTTTTTCTAAACTAAATAAAACTAAGTAATATAGATTAGCTATATGGGTTACCTCTGAAATACCTCTGTTTAAATAAGTATGCGTTGCTTGGCAAGAGAATTATAACCGGAATGGACATCAGAATTCTCAAATACTCTATTATGGACACCTAACTAATGATGCTTTTACACCTAATGATTTATCATTTGCATGAGTGAACAATGTCAGAGTTCGCTCGTTCGCTTATGCAGCCTGTTTATACAGACAGATAAATCATTGGCTCATTCACTCGCTAACTCATTCAGTCATTCACATTCACTGCATTAATGAATGAGAATGACTGAACAATTGGTATTTAAACTGACCGATTAATGAATGAGCCAATGATGATTTTTATGCTTGCATAAAATGAACAATGAATGATAAGTGAATGAATTATCATTCATAGTGCGATCATTGACTGTGTATACTCTGAGCGATTATCCTTTCATTTTGGCTCGTTTAAACGATTTTATGAACGAGAACTGTTCCACGTAAAAGGGCCTCAAGAGAAACAATGTTCTTTGCCTATGGATAACAGAAACTATCAAAAGGAGGACAGAAAAACTCTTCAAGCAATGTGATGATTTTTAGTGTAATATGTTTGTTGGCATACTTAGGAGGGGAGAATGGAGGAAAAATAAAGGGGGTGTTTTGTTATTGCAATTTTAGGTATGAAAAAGTCAATTAAAATACTTAAAAAGATGGTACAGGATCCTCAGAAGTATGACTTAGTATTTTCCGAAAAAATAAACAGTGTGGTACTGTGCTATATCGATGATCTGCTAATAATCTGGACAGACTCTGAAGATGAGCTGCTAACTTTCCATAAAAATTTCAACATGTTCCACCCAACTATCAGGCTTATTTTGAATCAATCAAAATTTCCAATATCAAAATACTAATGACCACCTGTCTGTAAGTGAGTGAGTGAGTGACTGTGTGAGTTACATCATGTGATCAGTCACCTGGGCTCTGAGCTCCGCCCGTGATCACATAACGGTGACATCATCACAGGTCCCTTATCCCTGTGCAGATTACGGACAGACTACACCCCCAACAAACCCCCGCAGCCTCAGTTGCTATGGAATAGTAACAACCACCTGTCTGTAAGTGAGTGACTGTGTGAGTTACATGTGAAGATGCCACCATCATGGGATCAGTCATGGGGGCTCTGAGCTCCACTCCTGATCACATGATGGTGACGTCATCATAGATCCTTCACTTTATTAAAAACCTGCTGAATCAGACAGCAACCATATGCTTACAACACCTGTGATGATGTCACCGTCATGTGATCGTTCACCTGTGTGGGAGGAATCTGTGGTCACATGGCCTGGGGATGATAAGTGTGTGCAGGACTCTGCCATGTTGGTTTTGATCCCAGTTGTATAGGATGAAAAATGTATGTAGCAGAGCTGTATGTGATGTACATGTAGCAGAGCTGTGTGTGTGTAATGTGCACGTACCAGAGCTGGGTGGTGCAATGCGCCACCAGAAACATTGGTGCTATAATTTCCTAATAATTAGTAGTACATTTCCTGAATATGACCATATACATCGAAAGTAATAACATACACACATCAATCTACCATAAACCCTTTAAGTTGTCCAGCATATTTAAGATGGAAGAGCTTTCATCGAAAACACATAAAAAACTCCATTATCTACAATCAAGCTCTATGATGGATCTGGATCTGTTCAGACTGTGAAGACAAAAAACAACATCTGTTATCTCTGAGAAATACATTCCTACAACAGTGATACCATTCACTGGTTACAGATGAGCAGATTCGCAGAGCCACAAAGACTCCAAAGAGTAGTCTCTTGGAATGCAAGCAGAATGAAGAGAACAGAAGTATGCCTCCATTGGTCACATCCAACCCCTAGATGAACATCTTGAGAAAAATCACTGCTGATTCCCAATCCACTAACTATCAGGGATGCAGAAGCCTTAGGGGGCCATAAGGCCTCTCTTTTCCATATAGGGAGCCCAGTACTATGAATAAAGCATTATAGTTGGGGGCCCAACAGGTTTTGCATTGGGGCCCAGGAGCTTCAACTTGCACCTCTGCATTAACGGGTTAAGAGAAGTTGGGGGGGGGGCAAGATAAACTTTTGCCCCCAGGCCCATGAGCCTTTAGCTATGCCCCTGCCCCAACCTATACTCCTAAAACACAATAGACTGAAGAGAATAGTTCCAGATTTATCTTTCCTCTAATAGAAATAGACACCAAACCTAAGGAATCTCCTTGTCAGAAGCACCCTCTCATCACCATCAGAGACTGGCACTTTCCCTTGTAATAGCAGAAAATACAAGACATGTACCAAGAATCTAGTCCACACACCCAACACACAACAGAACAATAAAATCACTGACACTTTCATCCTGTACATCCTTTAACGCGGCGGACTGGTTGTCCAGAAGGAATACATTGGAGAAACAAAACAAAAACAAGAGTCTTGAATGAATCTTAACAGATATAAAATAATGAAAAAGCTGGATACAGCTGTGGAAGCCATTTTTCTGGACCAGATCTCAGTTTACTGGATCTGAAAACCTTAATACTCAAACGTCATCTTAAAAATGAAAGAGACATAAGTATTTGGAAATTGAATTGAAAAGGACTATCTAGACATTAAGGGCCCTTTCACTTGGAACCAGGGGCGTAACTATAGAGGGTGCAGGGGATGCGGTTGCACCCAGGCCCAGGGGCCCATAAGGCCTCTCTTCTACATATAGGGAGCCCAGTACTATGAATAAAGCATTATAGTTGGGGCCCTGTTACAGGTTTTGCATTGGGGACCAAAAGCTTCAAGTTATGCCTCTGTGCAGCATGGTTTAGGTATGGGTACGGGTGCAGGTACAGATAGAGGGGGGGCCCCAGCTCACCTTTTGCATCAGGGCTCCTGAGCCTTTAGTTACACCCCTGCTTGGAACATTTATAGTTCAGGTAATCATTGGAATGTATGGAACTGAACAATAGTGGTTCAGTATAAACACAGTCAATGATTGAACAGCAAACAATAATTAATTCCCTTATCTTTATGCAGGCATAAAAATCTGGTGATAATCAGCCCATGTAAACTAGCAGTCATTCATTTATGAACAACTGCCTACTCACTCTGAATGGAGGTGGGCGACCAGAAGAGCTCTCCGATGTGCTCCACCTCCATTCAGCGAGCGATTATTGCTCCTTTGTGAGAGTACAGGAGCGATAATTTTTTGGATGACTTGTTGCTGTTTTTAGTCGTTTATTCGTTCATTACCCCCGGTGAGCCTAAAGGCGAGCTCCCTCCATGTTTTTCGATTTTTGCACTGCTTCTTTCAGTTGTGTGATATCCATGCTAGTATCAGCTCTGACAGTATCAGTCATCCTGTTCTTTGGCAGCCAGGTCTTTTTTGCCACTGATCTGTCCAAGCATTATAGATTTTTCTAGTGACTTTGCTCGCATTACATGGCCAAAATACGTGAGTCTGAGTCTGACCATCTTGCCCACCAGTGATATATCGGGTCTTATACGATTCAGGACTTCTCTGTTTGTTACTCTCGCTGTCCAGGGTATACGCAGCAACTTTTGCAGCACCACAGCTCAAATTCATCAATCCTCCTTCTATCAGCTTTTTTCTCAGTTCAGCTTTCACATCCATACATGGCTATGGTTTGCACTATTCTGCATTTAGTTGCTATACCGACTGGGACGACTATCGGAACAACTATTGGGATGACTATCGGGCACTTAAGCGCTCAACATACATACCTTGTAAAAAGTGCGCTAACACCAGGGCTCAATATAACACCTATGTTGACTTATTATATTGACACTTCACACCCATCATCCTGACCTGTGAGTTCCTAGTCATCACCTCCTCTATCTTATACACAAACTGTAGTTCTATGACTGTGGTTTATCATTATTTAAATGCTGTGCTCTTCTTCCCATTTGTTATCCTGACATTTTTAAATGCAAATTGATTACACTGTGTCTGCTCTGTTGGTATATACATTGCTCCAGATGTGATCTGTGACTTCAGGATGATGAAGGGGCCTAAGGGCCTTTTTACAGTGAACGAATATTGTCCAGATTCTAGCTGGATAGTGGGAATCTGAATGATAATTTTTCAGTGTAATTGCCAGCAATGACAGAATTATGAATGATAGTTTGTTTGTCATTCAGTTTGTGCAGCCATAAAAAGCAAAAGACAATCTGCCTGTGTAAACAGATAGTTGTTCATCTATGACTGTCGGCGCTGACTCTAAGTAGCCTCCAAGACTTGCAAACATAATTTTTCTGGTTAGCCGATAAAGATTTCACTTCTATAATTCTTTTGTCTTTTTTTATACAAGACTATTTAACATCTCAAAAAACTAAATATAGTTAATAACTAAAAAATAAAATATACAGAGAATGCAGCAACAAAATGGTTAAAAAAGTGGTTGCCAATAGATCCCATTAGCCACCATTAATGGGGTTTTATCATAATTATAAAAACATCTTCAGCAGCTGGACCCATTATGAAATAAAAAAATAGATCATACTCACCTCTCCTCGGATCCCGAAGTGGCGCTGACAGATGGACGGATGGAAGCACATGACTGTTGCGGCCAATCATAGGCTTCAGCATCACCAACAGCACTGCTGGCATCAGCTCTCATATCCTTGGCAAAATAATGCCAGGAAATTGGGGATGTGATGCTGTGGTCTCTGATTGGCTGAAGCAGTCACGTACTTCCGCCCATCCTTCTACCCATCTATCTATCATAGTAACATAGTATGCACGGCTGAAGTCAGACAATGTCCATCAAATTCAGCCTGTTTCTACCCTCCCTTGTTGATCTAGAGGAAGGCAAAAAAAAACCAATGAGGCAAAGACAATTAGCCCCCTTGGGGGAAAAAATTCTCTCCTGGCTCCATAATGGCAGTCATAGTAATCCCAGGATCAATGTTTGAAAGTTCCTTCCTGACTCCAAGACCCGAATCAACAACTCTGCTGGTTATTTAATGTCTATCTATCTATCTCATATCATCTATCTATCTATCTATCTATCTATCTATCTATCTATCTATCTATCTATCTATCTATCTCCTATCTATCTATCTATCTCATATCTATCTATCTATCTAAACTTTTTGCCTAAAGCGCCACTCTCGGGAAACTTTTTACCATTCGCCCAGGATGTAATTGGCATACAGGAAATATTGGGGCAAATAACATACTTACCGAGCCCTTCATTGACAAAATTCCTGTTCCACTCTGGTCCCCTGTCATCTCATGTGAGTCGAATCCTCCAGCAGACCACCATTGTCTCTATTCTTTTGAAACTGGCTTTTGAAGATTAAAGGAAGTCTCTACTGGTCCATGCAGAAAGATTCAAATAGTCACAGCTGAGGTCACATGAGCCGTTGGAAGACCAACGTAGAACAGCTCTCTCATCAATGGATCAGTAAGTACATTATCTTGCCCAATATATTTTGTATGCTGACTGCACCACAGGGAATAGAAAAAAATGTTTCTACAGTGTGGCCCTTTAATTGTAGGTTACTTTTCCTTTCTTGTGAGTTATGCTTTAAATTCTGAAAAGGTATTTGAAAAGAAATTCCATGCTTACAGTTGTTCATGGTGAGCATGGTTAATGCAATTTTGCAAGCACATCAAATAGTCTCTCGAGAGCTAGGAAATTTAGATCACAGTTTGCAGCAAGCTGTCTTACCCTGCACACAGGTTCTATCCCAAGAGCTTAGATTCAATTATGTGTTCCACTTGATTGCCACAGGTGCTTCACAGAACACAGTTAATCCAGAATGGTTTATATTGAGGCTTCACAGCTTCAAATATGTTTGCATTCCTTTGTTTTAAACAATAATACGCCTACAGTTACCTGGAAAATACCAAAATAGACGCTTTGTAAAAATTAGATATCAAGATAAATGGGATTTACTTTTCTTTCACAGAAGTCAGAATAGACTTTCACCATTTGAATGAAAAAAGATATTTTTTTTTTGGGGGGGGGGCTTTTGACTTGTGAAATACGAAGCAGTAAAACTATCGATAATAATCAACCATATTGGATCTTCTCAGTTTACAGAAGCCATTAAATGCCGAACATTTGCTTGCTATAAAGAAGCTGCAATGTTATCTAGTGGAAGGAGTAGGAGGGAACGTTGACGTCATGTATCGGTGTAAGATGCCTACAAAGCTTAGCAGTGGGGTTTTTTGTAGCTGCCTTTTGTTAAATTTGTCAATATTGAGTTTGTTTCAAGTGCAGATCAAGATCGTTTGACATCCAGTGTGCCATTTACCACTGGGACCCAACACTGCCAGTTTGTGTCAGAAACGTTGTATTTCAATAGAGATGAGTGATCACCAAAATGCTCGGGTCCTTGTTATTCGAGTCGAGCTTTTTGGAAAATTCGAGAGCTCTATTCCAGTAACGAACCCCATTGACTTCAATGGGAGATATGAGCATTTTTGTATGGGACCCGCCGGTTGCCAAGTTTTTTTTTTTTTTTGCCTGTGTTCTCTCTCTCTCCCCTCTCCAAGTTAGCCACAAACTATTGCTGACTTTCTGCTTCTATGCTAGGAGATGTGTGATACTCTGCATGATTCTGCTGGAAAAAGGAACTTATTAGACTAAATAGCCATTTCAAAGACAGTGCTTTGTTTGCTGCACACAAATGAACAGTAAAATATGCCGATGTATGCGCAAAAAAGCATAATTCATTCCACAAAAATGCAATACTCATGTGTGCGTTAATACACATATGCTCCCATGAATCTGACCTATGGGTCGGACCTGGTGTACATTTCTGAGAAAGCGCATGGAGGAGCTGGGATGCACTCAATACATGAAGAGATTTGCACCTCTTCATATACTAAGTGCACTGTGCATCAGGGAAAATCATACTGAGAGCTCCTTCACAGGCTGTAGGCGTTTTCACATGTGCCCGCCGACACCGTAAAAATGCGTGAACAGGCACACAAATCTAACGTTTGTGTGCCCGTTCAGACAGCATGGACCCCAGCGCATACATGCCGAGCCCGCAATGCTGTTGGACCTCCCCTCCCCCTCACCAGCTCACCTCCTCTCTCCTCCTGTCTGGCTGTGTGCAATGGGAGGGGGCGGGACGGGGGCAGAGCCAAGCTACTGCCACTTGTCTGCAGCCAGCAATGGGAGAGGGTGGGATGGCTGGGCGCTTTCACGCCACGGGAATATGGCCATGTGATCTGATGCATTGGAATCCAATGCATCAGACCGTATTATATATGGTCCGGCCGTGAAAACAGCAGCTGATATACGCGCGTGTGAAAGAAGCCTAAGCCTGGCATCAGAGATGTTGGGTTTAGCAAAAATGTTCCCCTTGATCTGTTTGTATATGGAAATCCCACAGTATTTTGAATGCTTCATTTTCAACCACTTTTTCGGGCTTTTAGTCCCAGCAATCCCTGCTTGTGAGCAGACGGTAGTTATTATACTTTTTAGTTCATGCTTTTTTAAGCTAAAACTGGATTTAGTTCAAAAATGATTTATAGAGTCTGGATCTTCAAAATTACTGATACAGAATTTAGTAGACTTTACGACTAGTGGCATCAGGTATAAATCCATGACTTAAAAGATGTATTGAACTTTGTGTACAAATACAATTCCTATAGAGGCATTATAGCATGGCAGACACGTGTACTATCACTGATAAACAAATGGGAATGAAGATTTGTGGTTTTTAAACTCCTATTACTTAATCTTTTGAAATTGTCTATTTCAGCCCAGGGAATTACACCTAGATATAATTGCAAGCAATATAATATACTGAGTACCCATTTTAAGTTCATGATCCCTTGAGCCGTGAAACTTGGAACAGCTGCAGCAAATTTTATGTCTACTGACTGCCAGGTCTACAATATCATTCAGCAATATACAGAATAATAAAGCAAAATCTATTGATGTACAGCCGTATTGTTTTTCAATAAAGACCACTGGTGCGGCAAATGAGCTAGGGCTCAGCATTTTTGAACAGATTTCATATCAGAAGCTCCTTCACCACATTTTAGATAATGAGATGGGGGCTATAATTCATTTATTGAATACTTTGCTGTTCTTTTTATTATTTTTTCCTGAATGATGATCCATACAAAGGCAATACATATCTTGTAATATACATTTAGCATGATCTGTGTATGAATTACTTTATACTTTTTGTGCATAATTATTATAAATGTGGTGCATCTGTATTCAACAATCTAAACAAATAGGCTCAGAATTACATGGACAAGAGTAGCATTGTTTCTGGAAGAAATATACTTTCTAATTTTATATAAGTAATTTAGTAATTGTAGAATGAAATTATCTTTTAGACTTTGTATTTTCATTTTAGTTTAGTATGTAGGATCTCTATGTATGGTCACCCAATGGGAACTGCCATCGTTTGCTACCAATGGGTAATGGGTGACAAATTTGTCAGGGTCATGCAATGCACACACAGAGGCACAGCTCATTACAAGATAGAGTTTAGATCCCATATAACTGTAATGAACCACCTGTGTGACTATCGTGTTACAATTACTCACCTGAGTTGACTGGTAAATGCAGTTGGCTTGGCGCTTGTTACTGTACGCTCTGCTCCTAAAAGCCCATTTACTTGCAAAGATAATCTTTCAGACGATTGAAAGATTGAAAGTTTTAGCGATCTTTTTGCATAAAGTGTGAATGGACACTAATATCCATTAACACTTATCATCATCATTTGCATGCAAATGGTCCTCCAGGAGCTGTTTGCAGAGCCCAGTGTGTGTCTAATCACACCCCCTGCTGTGCAAACAGCTGCATTGTTCCCGTCAGGGCTGCTGGCAGAGTACAATGTAATCTCCCGACTACCGGGGAGAACACAGCATGCGGTCTGTTGAGAGATACTTTATCTCTCTGCAACTGAATGATGGATTTTTAAACTCACCTTACAATAATCGTTCAAATCAAAAGTGCACAATGGTAGCATTTACACGTAACAATTATTGCTCATTTTCGGTCGTTTGAAAGAATTTTGAGCGCTACTTGTTACGTGTAAATGGGCCTTTAGGTTAAGAGATCGCCTGGTCTGTCTATATTCTGGTCTTCCACAAGGAAGGTTGGTCTTGTCTGCAGAAGATCCCCATGTTGTGAATCCCAGGACAATCAGTGACTGACTGTGTCGAACAGGTAGTACAATTGCAAAGTGGAGGATTGTAGTTGGATTCAGAGGCGTAACTTGAAGCTTCTGGGCCCCCATGCAAAATCTGTAATGGGGTTCCCAAATACAATGCTTTATTCATAGTACTGTGCTCCCTATATGGGGAAGACGGGCCTTGTGGGCCCCTCAAGGCTCCTGGGCCCGGGTGCAACTGCATCCCCTGCATCCTCTATAGTTACGACAGTGGTTGGATTATAACATTTTATCCTGTCAAAACCTATTTAATAATTGGCACTAAGTGGAACACTCTGATTTGCCGAACATGCAAAGTGCTTTGATTAGTTGGGTGAGTGTGAATATAGATAGAGAAATAGATCATGCAATATTAGCATTCACAGCAGCTGGCAGAGGGAGACAGTGCTGGAACATAGCATGGTGAGGACCTTACAAATCAAATGTGGAAATTACAAAAGGGGGAAAAAGTAGGATAGCACTCCCAAGAAGTGAATCGGGTGGAATAAACTCACCTGGAGTAGTGAGGACTCCATTGAAGACCGAGGATGGCCCCTAAACCCAACATCCACAATAGCCTTTTAATATAAAACTTCAATAAGGAGGGAAGACTCTCCATCTATACAAAACATCCAGGTCTGGAGAGCAACAATCACAGGCCCGATACCAAGGTCCGGGAAATGAGTATAGATTTAGGAGAGAAAAAAAAGAATTGCGCTCAAAGAGTGACCTCCAACCAAAACAGCTGATGATATGTATAGAAGAAAATATACCTTTCACTTACTTCACCATGTGGTATGAGAGACCTAACCAAGTCACCACAACCCCCTGTACATACAAGGACTGGTAGAGCCAGCAAACTGGTTTCCACGCTAGTAGTAAAGATGTCTCATCTCTATTGATGTAATCAGCCAAACAAGTAATCTCTATTGATGATGACATGGGCAGAAGAAGACCTCTGATAAGAAACCATTGCATGAGTTAGCATGTACTCTTATGTTAGAAAAATAAGATAACATAGCAGAGCTGATGTTCTGTGAAGAACATGTTTTTGTAAATAAACTTCTAGAACCTTCCACGCTTGTTTATTGGCTCAGGAAGAAAGGTGCACCCTTTGATTTGAAAGTATAAAGCTTGCTGTATGATGTATAGGAGCACGTATGAAAACAGGTATACAGTAATATGGCAAGCTCATTATCAACACTCTTATATGCATAGCCTAGATGGCATCTGTAAAACCCGATGACATGTTCCCTTTAAATGTTCTGCCCAGTCCTGAGTCTTGGAGCATATTTTACTCTCCCCTACACAACATCACAGAGAGCCCAGAGGAGTATTGATCTGAGGGTTCCTAAAAGCATTGAAGTCATCCCCAAAGTGTAAGTATATACCCCGCATGTCTGCTATAAAAATATAATAAAATGTATGTTATCTATGAGTGAATTTATCTCACTGCTACTTTGTATCTGCTTATTATATATGTGTATATGAAATGTGTTTTGTTAAAACATGGCAGTAACTACTGGACACAGTGGAGGAACATTTGTTGGTATTAACACAATGTCAGGGCACCTACCGTCTTTAATAAAGACATTTTCTAGTACTATCCTATTGCTTAGCTATCCTCAGGATAAGTCATCAGTAGTTGATTGCCATGGTTCCAGCTAACTGAAGCGGTAGCCATGTTTAGATGAGCACCGCTGTAACTTCGGTCTGTACTAGGCACAATGCTGTACATTGTATAGCAGTGGTGCCCAATATTACATCTCAGTCCCTTTTGCTCAAATTGAACTGAACTGCTCTCAAGTCACGTGACTGATGTGACATCATTAGCCTGAGAAGATAGCACAGGGCTCACCTGAATGCCATGGCCTTTTTAACCAGTTAACCACTGAGGATCTCAAATAGCAGACCCACACTGATCAACTATATAATGAGCCTCGTGTGCCTCAGAGTGTTAAAGCAGCAGAAATGCAGTCTTAAGCTCTCACTCATGACCTAAGGCCAGCTGCAAACAGCCGTGACGGGCTCCACCGTGGAATTCCGCGGCGGAGCCCGTCACGGCGCCCCCCAGGAGACCCCAAACTTACCTGCGGATCCGAGGTGGGTGAGGACGGGTGAATTCATGGTGCGGAATTCCCCGGTGGAATTCCTCACCGTGAGCATTGAGCTATTAGGTTCAATAGAACCTAATAGCTGCGGGCAACGCAGCGGATTTCCGCCGCGAATTACGCGGTGGAAATCCGTTCGTGGGAAGGAGGCCTAAGGCCTCATGTCCACGGGGAAAATCAGATCCGCTGCAGATTCTACATGTAGAATCTGCAGCGGGTCCCTCCTGCCCCGCGGACATGAGCGCCGAAAATAAGAATTTAAAAGCATTTACCTATCCGGCGCGGGCGGGGAAGATCAGCTGTTCCTCACGGCCGGATCTTCATTTTCGGCCGGCGGATGAATTCCTGACGCCGGCGGCACGTCGCCGGCACGTCGCCGACGTGCCGCGCGCATGCGCCGGGCACATCCGCCGAGCCGAAGCAAGGAAGATGCGGCCGTGAGGAACAGCTGACCTTCCCCGCCCGCGCCGGATGGTAAATACTTTAAATTCCTATTTTAGGTCTCCCGCGGATCCGGACGGCTTCCATAGGCTTCAATAGAAGCCCGCGGGAGCCGTCCCCGCGGGAGACCCGCACGAAAATGGAGCATGGTCCGGATTTTTCCATGCTCCATTTTTTTTAAAATCCCTTTTATTGACGATCCGCGGGTATTTATCTACCCGCGGGTGGTCAATGCATCCCTATGGGATGCGGATCCGCATGCGGGAGATCCGCTGCGGATCTTAAATCATATTTTGCCCGTGGACATGAGCCCTTAAGGTTGCAAGTTCAATTGCCGCATGCTTAAGGTCGACTCAGCCTTCCATCCTTTCGAGGTCGGTAAATGAGTTCCCAGCTTACTGGGGGGTAATAAATACATTTCCCTAAAGGTGCTGCGGAATAAGTTGGCACTATACAAATAACAAGATTTCTTTATTTACCCTGCATATAGGTCATAAATAGTGTAGTCCGGAAAACCTCTTCATGTTGGGCTTATTCACATGGGCATACATTTCTGTCTGTGTACTGTCTATGTATTTCACAGACAACACACACACATTATAGCCTGTGAGGCTATACACACAAAGATTTTTTTTTCACAGTCCAATGGTTCATATGAAAAAAATCATTGCATGACCTATTCTTGCCCACATCACAGAGGAGAAGAGGACATGCAATGTGCGCTGTTAATGCAGATCGGACAGCACATGGGTGAGTGGATATTAGGATTTGTCAAACAATCATGATTTACATTGTTGGCATACCATGGCTTTATACATTGGGACTATCACAGTAAGGAAAATTAGGTTCATATCTCCCATATTTGGAGATTGACTTGGATGACTATTTTCATTAACACTTCAAAAAGCTTATTTTGTGTGAAATATATTGATGAGCAAAATTAAAAAATTGTGATTTCAGTTTTATTAGGCGGAAAACCTGTTGAGCTCGAAATAATGTGAGCAGCGTTTTGCGAAGCTTTTGAAGTGTGTGTTTACCAAACAATATAAGATAAAGTGAAGAAATTACATAACAATATGTATTTACATGTTTCCATTAAAGAATGCCTCATTTTTCACAACAGTTTGGCTTTTACAAAGACGAAAAGGAATATAAAAAAGGAAATGCAAATCAGTGAACAAGAGAATTGACCAGAAAATGTAAATTCACTAAGTTGTTATGTATCTAAAGAAATGTAAAACTAGAGTGTGAATAAAACATTATATCATGTTACATGGTTTCATTATTCTGTATTATCCTTCCTCGACTTCCTATCATTGCATTAACCCTTCCAGTAATTTGCTATAAATTTATGGTATAGGCAACAGTGTTTTGACAGCTATCCTAATGCGGCAATGGCCCCTTAACCCTTATATGCCACTGTCAAACTCAACAATGGAGCCTGAGAGACATAAACTAAAGGTGCTTTTAGACAAGCATGTGTGTATGCGTACACAGGAGCGCACAAAACTACGCATCTATTTAGAACCATTGGTACCCTGTGCTGTGTTCACACGTCCGTATTTTACAGGCGTGCAAATGTGCATACTGCAAAACATAGGACATGCGTGCACGCATAGGTCCATGCTGTGCTTCAATATTCCCCACGGGGAGTCCCCTTATCACTGAACACTGTGACAGCGCTGTCAGAGTGTTCAGTGACAAGGGGACCTTCCGTGGGGAGTAAAGAATACCTTGCCACAGCTGTCACATTTGTGGTATAGGTTCACGATGTTCTCCTATTGCATTCAATGGGTCCGCGGCTGCTGTTGGCAGCCCCATTGAAAGCAACAGGCTGCCAGCAGTCCCTGCAGTGATTTTCAGGGAAGGGCTTTAAAAAAAGCCCTTCCCTGAAAATCATCCCTGGTTTATGTAAATAAAATAAAAAAAACTTTCGAACCATGAGACCAGTCAGGGACCCTGGGTGGCAGTGGCGCGGTTCTCCACAGCGTTCTGGAATGGTGTTGTGCCCACATTCGGGTCGGCGAGCGGCGGTGCCGTGCTCCGGTGTGCGGGCGCGGCATGTGGCACGCGTGGCCATGCGCGCGTGCTTGCTAGAAGAGGCGCGCACGCTCTATCTCTGTGAGTTATAGTGGCTGGCTGGGAGCTTCGGTCAGCTGGCTTCATTGGTCTCCGCTCTAGGGGCAGAGACTCCTGAATATAGTCTGCAGCTGCTGATAGCAGTTGCCAGTTATTGGTTCCATTCCCTGTGTGCTTGACCTCAGTCCTGCTCCAGTAGAAGTTACCTTGTCTCGATCCCGCTCTGCCTGTGTTCTGTGGTTTTCCTGTCGTGTTGGTTTATTTCATCTGCCTAGCCTGTCAGTACTAGTAAGTTTTCATCTGCATAGGTACGGCGGTTCCTCCCTGTCCTGCCACTAGGTGTTGGCAGCCTGGACCTGTCCACCTTTGGGGCTACCTCCAGGAAGGGACATTGGCGTGGGTGAGGGTCAGGGATTCCCACGCCGTGCATACCTGTGCACACTACTAGTACTGTAACAAACATATACTCACCTGTCTGCCGCTGCTGGGGCTCAGGCACAACTTCCCTGCTTCGTCCCCGGCAGTGTAGTGTAGTTCTTTGCAGGGGATTCCTTGGATGTGAAACCCCCGGATGTTGTCACATCCAGGGGTTTCCCCCTGTGGTCAATGGGGCTGCCCCATTGACAACATACAGAAAAGATTGCAATCCTCTGCTACAACTGTGGCCGAGGATTTCTTCATCTCCGCAGGGAGTCCCCTCATCACGGCTGTCACAGCTATGGCACATGAACGCAATGTTTTCCCATTGCTTTCATTGGGAGCAGGGCTTCTGCAGCCCCATTGAAAGCAGTGGGCTACCGGCAATTCCTGCAGGGATTTTTGGGGAAGGGTTTTAATTTAAGCTCTTTCCTGAAAATTATCCCTAGAATGTGTTAAAAATAAAAAACATATATACTCACCTCTCCACAATTGCCAGGGCTCAGGCGGGTCCAGCCACGTCTTCTACCTACACTGCTCTGAATTTAATGAATGGCTGAGCACTATGTAAAGGCTTTTACATAGGACTGTAAGTTGGAGGTGGCTGAAGGGAGGGGTATTGATATATTTGACACCGTGGGGTATTTAGGGAGGGAGGGTGAGTGATATGTTTTACATGTCACTGCAAAAAGTGGACAATGAGGTGTATAGATGGAATTGTATGTTGAAGTGGGATGAAGAGAAGGTAGTGAGGATTTTACATTTTGACTGTATGATGGAGGGTCCGACGGGAGGGAAAGTAAGGCCTTTAGGAGGGATTGCTTTTTTCTTTTTGGAGGGGACTGTATGCTGGCAATGCAGGAGCAACTTCATTCTAGACACAACTCTGACTTAATAGCTGGCCACTGCTCAATTTCAGAATGTGGTTTCAGCACCTGCGATACGCACAACATTCTGACACTGATAAAGTGTTGTGGTGCCCAAAGCCATTAGATAGTAACACCAGCACTAGGGATATTTGATTGGTATTAGTGTATCTTGACGCCACCAGAAGCTAGGGGTTGGACAGGAGGTACACCCATCTCACACCCCTAGCTCCTGATAGGGTCAAGACTGAAAGCTGCTGTTTGCTGTGAAACGGCATTTGTGTGAGCCGTAAGCTATGGAAGTGAGCAGGTGTGCTTACCGGCCATACCCCGTGCACGCAGCTGTGGCCTCTGTAGTGTAGTCAGCAGCAGCGATTAGAGGCATTGCAGCGTGGTGCTGCCGTGTCCCTGCAGCGCTGCTGCTGTGCCTGCGCGCCGTCAGAGAGTCCCCAGCCCCCACCACTGTGTCCTCCGTGCTGCCGAACATGGTGGCGGGAAGCGCCTTCAGCGGCGCTTCTGGACACTGTGCAGTCTGTAATGGTGACCCTGCTCTGCTCTTCTACACAGAGCGGGGTGGTGTATTCAAAGCCAACGGCCGGGAATGGGTTTTCACGTTGCCCAATGCGCAAAGCTCCCGCTCTGCTCTTCAACACAGAGCGGGGTGCTGTGTTCTGAACGGGCAGTGGGGAATGGCCTTTCAGGTGGCCCAATGTGCACCTGCTGTGGGGTGCATAAATGTAAAAAGGTGCAGGGCCACTTGCAAGCTATGCTGCTCCACGTACGGCTTTAACTTTGTGGGCTATCAGGACCTCCAGGCAACTATGCAGCTCAGCCAATCAGATACAGTGGGCGTCACCCCCTGTCAATCTTGTCTCCACCAGGACTTCCTGGTGGCGTCAAGATACACTAATACCTATTTGATTTCCTACTCTGTTCGGGAGCAGGAAAATAGCAACCCCTGGCCATACGGATGCATTTTATGATAAAACCACATGAAGCCAAATATATCCCATTGACTATAATGGGGTCTATTCAGTTTGTCCTATTTTTTAGCAGAAATCAGCCACAGAGGTTCCAAACAGCACCTCCAACACTGATGTGAACTAACACGGCAACAGTCAAAAACTTGGCAACAGTTCTGGTCTGAAGACTGATTATTTTTTTCTTTTTCTCTTGTATGGGGCCTGAGAAGGAGGTCATTGTAAACAATCTGTAAACAGAGGGGTAATGGGAAGCAATCTGTTTGAAGGTGGGGGACATGAAAATCAGTCTGTAATTTGAGGGTGCATAGGAAGCTGTCTAAAATAGAGAGAATGGGGCATTAGAGCAGTATGTAACACTCTTAGTGTGTGGACATTATCAATTTGGAGGGTAGAAAAGTTGACACTGTTTGTGGATAAAAGTGGGGTGGGGTTAATGAGTTGGGTACAAAAAATAGCACTTTTACTGTGTGGTGAACCGTTTCCACATGAGGCACAACTAACAGCTACGAAACAATATGGGGCACTATCTTCTTGGCATTATTGGGGCCTTTATCTATATGGCAGTATTGTTTTCAGGGCTGTTATTTTGTTGAGCGCAACTATAGTTTTGGCAACATTATTTTTGAAATGCAGTATGGGAGAGTACCATGCCACATGTTTGATATAGTAATGGCGGCAAAAGGCACAGAAAAAAGCAGAATGTGGAGTTTATGTAGGTAAGTAATAGGTAAGGAAGGTGCTGGAGAAGTGAATCAGATATGTCTAGGCAACAAACGTTAGAAATAAGTTGTAGCTAGGAGAGACCTTTATGGCAGACTATGCCAGACTGAAAAGATTTGAAAAGATAGCTCCTTCCCCCATTGCCAAGGGACAGGCAGTGCTTTGCAGAGAAACAATGATGAGTAGATGAGCATAAGTTATCTGAAATGTGCCTTTAAGGGTGCATTCACACGAACGTATATCAGCTCGGTTTTCACGCCGAGCCGATATACGTTGTCTCTCTCTGCAGGGGGGGAGGATGGAAGAGCCAGAAGCAGGAACTGAGCTCCCGCCCCCTCTCTGCCTCCTCTCCGCCCCTCTGCACTATTTGCAATGAGAGGAGGCGGGACGGGGGTAAGGTCTGAGAATTAGCCCCGCCCCCGTCCCGCCTCTCCCCATTACAAATAGTGCAGAGGGGCGGAGAGGAGGCAGAGAGGGGGCGGGAGCTCAGTTCCTGCTCCTGGCTCTTCCATCCTCCCCCCCTGCACATGAGGACGACGTATATTGACTAGGCGTGAAAGCTGAGCCGATATACGTTTGTGTGAATTCACCCTAAGCAAGAGGACAAAAATAAAGAGGTTTCAGCCCTATAGGATGTTGCGTTAGTTTCTTTTCATTCTACAAATCTACAGAATTTATATATTGTAATGTAGTATGAAAACATTATATATATATATATATATATATATATATATATATATATAGTCCACCAATCAATGAACCACCTAGTCCGCGCCCTCCGCTCTGCTAATAAGATCAGATTAAGTGCCCCTTTAATTCGCACCTCTCTCTCCCACCTCCAAGACTTCTTCAGAGCAGCACCAATCCTCCGGAATGCGCTACCCGAAACTATCCAGGAATTCCCCTAAAAATACACCTCTTCAGGGAGGAATACCACATCCCCTAAACTAAGCCCCTCTTTATTCCACCTGATAACATGCTCCCTGCTCTACTGACTGCAATCCCTGTAGTAATACCAATTTGACCACTATACGTCTCAATTTGACCATTGTCTGTGTGTATAGCATCCCACACTCTCCACCTCGCCATACTGTGCGCATCTCCAGCCCTTTACCTTCTGTATCACCCCATTATCTGTAGTATGTAAGCTCATTGGAGCAGGACCCTCACCCCTACTGTCTCCATCATTGATTACTACATGTAACCGTGGTTTTCGCATCTTTGTTTTTTGTATCTGTTCTCCCCTGTTCTCTAAGCGCTGCGGAATATGTTGGCGCTATATAAATAAAGATTATTATTATTTTAATATTAATAATATTCTACATTAACATTGACGTACTGCACAGACTTGGTTTCCTACATTGACACAATCGTTAAGCCTCTTTCAGAATAAAAGCTTTGAAAAGTGATTCTAATATATGCAATTACTCCCTCTTCTTCTCATGCTCATAAATACGTTCCTGTATTTATTTCCATTTAGAGTATTCTAGAAATGAACTCATGCAGACAGCAATACATATAGAAGCTCGTGATTGTAAAAGACATCTTCTGATGTCAATGCCGGAGTAAGTAATAGATGATTGGAGGCTGAATCTGTGTTGTACATAAGAGATTTGCAATTTAAACTGAACATAATATAAAGATGTCAGCTTACTTTGATGGTGAAAATATAGTAGTTCTACTCTCAGACCACCATATTGTTCTTGTAATACTTTAATTTGTCAATAAATGGAAAGGCTGTCGCAAAGGGTAATCACAGCAGACTCTTCAAGTTATTAAAATTCAGTACTTCAGCAAGCTTTAACAAAATCACTTTCCTGAGCCCTCGCTGCAAAAGTACACATCTAATGTTATTAAAGTCCCCTGACAGGAAATAAATTGGCAGTGTTTTCTAAAATGATTTCAATTTCAATCTAGATTATGGCTGCATATTGTAACAGAAAGATTGCACGAGTTGATGATGCAAGAAAATATTGTCTAAGGTGGAAAACATAAGTAGGAAAATGTGCAAAAAGTTGACTTGGTCAAATGTCATAAAATCTGAATGCATTAATATGAGATGTATGAATGCTCCTATACAGTACTATGCACAAATTTTAGGCAGGTGTGAAAAAAATGTAAGAATACTTACAAAAATAGAAGTGTTGATCATCCCTAGTGATAACCCTTTGCCTTCAAAGCAGCATCAATTCTTCTAGATACACTTGCATAAATTCAGGGATTTTGTAGGATTATAGTCAGGTGTATCATTAACCAATTATTCCAAACGGGTGATAATAATCTACATATTCATATGTAGGTTGAAGCGCAGTCATTAACTGAGGCAAAAACAGCTGTGTAGTAAGCTTAAACTGTTGTCATGCAAATAGCATAATGGAATAATACCTTTACATTGCTGCAAAGCCCTAGAAGTCTCCTCACGCACCTCCTAGGTGCTGTCCCAAAGGAGAAAATATACCCTTCCTGACCAATATCTAATTGGATCTGCACACTGATGAGAGGCAATCACCCTGAAACAGCTGTCTGTGCATGGTTATTCTGGCTTTGGCTCACAATTCCCAGTCATGGTTGCAAGGCTTGTTTAAAAAGTCTGACATTGAGTTGCAGGAATGCTGCCTTCCAATAGTTGGTGCTGCAGACAGAGGTGTAACTTGGAGCTTCTGTGCCACAATGCAACATCTGTAACAGGGCCCACAAACATAATGCTTTATTTATAGTACTGCAATCAATATATGGAGAAGAGAGGCCTTATAGACCCCCCAAGGCTCCAAAGCCTGGATGCAGCCACATCCTCTGCATCCTCGATAGTTATGCCCCTAGCTGCAAATGTTTTGTTCCATTTTGCCATTTCTATATTTCTCAGAGGAGCATGGATGTCCTTATTAATCTCCTCACACACCTGCTGGGTGCTCTCCCTAAGGAGAAAAAATATCCTTCCTAAACTGGATGAGGAACAGCCAAACTCTGCTACAAGATACAAGGTAGTTATACTGCATCAACAAGGTCTCTCGAAGCAAAGATTTCAAAGCAAGTATAATAAAACAAAGAAGGAAAGAGCTCAGAGGATGATAGACCACTTACACCTGCCGAGTGTAACTTATTTTTGCTTTCTAAGGCCTCGGTCACGCGGGCATTTATTGAATGACAGCTGAGAGCTGCCCCTGATTGGTCCCTGCGCTGAGCCAATCAGAGGCAGCAATCACTCACCCATTCATGAATGGGTGAGTGAGAGCTGCCTCTGATTGGTGAGGGCTGTGACCAATCAAAGGCAGCCCATTCAGCAGGCGGGGATTTTAAATCCCCGCCTGCTGAATACTACTCAGAGCAGTTCAGGAGAACTGCCGGCTGCCGCGGCTGAACTCCGGCTGCAGGGACAAGGTGAGTATATATTTTTTTTTATTTTTACACATTTTGGGATGATTTTCAGGGAAGGGCTTATATTTTTAAGCCCTTCCCGAAAATTCATCCCGCGCTCGCCGGCAGCTCATTGCTTTCAATGGAGCTGGCTGTATTGCCGGCTCCATTGAATTCAATGGGCGAACATCCTTCTCTGCCACAGCTGTTACAGCTGTGGCAGAGGAGAATAATCATTGTAGTATATGTTCTCAATGGGGTCGGCGCTGCTGCCCCATTGAGCGCATATATAGAACACAAGGAATCGCAGAACACAGATAGGCGTGATCTGTGATTCCTCGTGTCTGGCCCATTTCGCCGAAAACGCTGCTAGCTGCAGATGTTTCGGCGAATCGTCGGCCCCGGTCAAGCGATTTGCGGATGCGCATCCGGCATGCGATCCGCAAATCGCAGCAAAAAACGGCCGTCTGACCGAGGCCTAATATTTTGGGGACGCTGCTTTCCTTTCTTTCTCATATTTTTGGAAGACTTCAAAGCAGACTGGGGTTTCAAAATGTGCAGTTCAAGCTCTTTTGAAGGAGCGCAAGGAAATGGGCAATGTTGAGGACTGTAATGCAGAAGATGAAAGACACATTAAGCTTACTGCCCTTCAAAATCAGAAGATCTCCAGTAGTGCCATCAGATCAGAACTGGCAGGAATTATTGGCACCCTGATATACCCTTCTAGTCTTTGGAGAATTCTGGCCAGAACTAGTCTTCATGGAAGAATTGTGGTCACAAAGCCATTCCTTTGCTGTGGAAACAAGGCCAAAATAACTAAACTATGCATAAACACATAAAAACGGGTGTGCAGAAAAATGGCAGCAGGTGCTCGGGACAGATGAGTTCAAATTTTAAATATTTAACTGTAACAAAAGGCAGTTTGTTCATCAAAGGGTTAGAGAGTGGAACATTAATGATTGTCTGCAAGCAACAGTGAAGCATGATGGAAGTTCCTTTCAATTTTGGGGTTGCATTTCAGCAAATGAAGTTGGGGATTTGGTCAGGATTAAGGGCGTCCTCAATGCAGGAAAATACAGGCAGATACCTATCCATTATGCAATGCTATCAGAGAGTCTGATCGGCTTTAAATTTATTCTGCAGCAGTGATTGGCCACCATGTTCATGTGTCAAAAATGTATGACATTGTTTGAGCCATGTAAATAAAGGACAGAGAGATTTAAGTAAATAGGGTAAACTTATGCAAATGTATAACATTATTGTTAATGCTAATAGATGCACTTACATATAGTTTTTGGTCATGGAGAGAGGGGAGGCGGTACCTATTGATCCTGCCTCTGTCCCCAATTACTCGTGGATCGACTATTTTGAGCGCACTTGCCACTACCAACCATCACAGCAGAGCCTTGATCGATCACTCTAACAAGATTGCAAGCTTTGAGTCGCTAGAATACAGGGTGATTAGTATGCAGCTTTCCCAGGCTTCTGCAAGCATGCAAAGCAAAAGCTCAAATCACCACCTAGTCCAGTCTAATGCACCCAGCGCTCTACAATGCCATGCACAATACACATGCTACCACCACCAGCTATTAAGGGAAGCTGGGACCCAAAGTTATGATTCGTTTTAAAACGGACAAGGGTTAATTAGTAAATTAGTAAATTGCAGACTTAGTCTAGAAAAAGACTAGCAGTGCAGATATATTTATGAACAAAAGTATACATAAAAGATGTTACATGGGAATATAAGGGAATACAAGTATACTCAACTAGACAGTATTTTATGCAAAAATGGGACAGTCCATCTGCAGCACCATATCTCCGTGGTCTGACACTGTGTCTCTCTGAGACCCTAAGTTTAAACATTTTCCCAGAATACACCTCCACCCCCCTCCTCTGAGGTCATTCAGAGAAGGATGGGGTAAATGTGTATGGACTTGTGGAAAACCATAATTCCCCATTTCGGTCATATCACTGCACAGGGTTTTCAGATATGCCTGCCATATTTCTGGTCATGATTTTATCTATTCCTTAATATCAAGCATGACACTTGAATTATAACCAGGTCTAGGAATATGTAGTTTAAGGAGGTTCCAGGGCCTGTACTGAAACGTGAGGATGCGTTTTATTCTGAAAATATATTTCATATTGGGCTAAGACCCTCACACAACTAATAATTCTTATTAAAAGATTTTCCCTTAACTAAATCTTCAGCTTTCGGCTCTTGTCTACAAGCAGCCCTCTGCTGGGTGAAACAACAGGCAGGAGAAAACTAAGAAACCTCTATAACTGCATTCCAACTATTCAAGGCTGGCATGGGATTATACAGTGGATAAAAAAATTGGATGCTGAATGTAGGCCTGATACACAAAACAAAATGGCTGACGGCCCAACAGTCTCTATATCTCATTTTTTATAATGGGCATTTTAAATATTTTCATAATTGATATTAAAATGCAGCTTTATTCATTCTTCTAAAATCAGGTAAGCCAATTGTAAAGCATTTATGTATCATTCTTTATGCCATGTTTTGTAAGGTGTAGTGTTTTTAATCTTTTTGAACAAATGAGCATTGATTAGTGTTAACATGACCTTATTTTTCATGATAATTAATAAGTTGTCATTGCTATATGTTTAAAAAGTGTTCACTTTTTTTTATGATTCTTGTATATGAAAGACATGACATTGTATATATCTCATGGTCTGAGAATATGGATAATCTGTCAAACTACAAAAATATAAGATAACAGATTTGTGTTAAAGTTACCTTATTATCCTTTTCTGTGACAGGTGGGTGGGAGGTCAGGAAGTTCTGGGTTGTCTTGTTAATTTCATTCCATTGGCCTCAAGGCCCAAAGCATCTTCCTGCAGTTTCCTACCATATTAAAAAATTATCCATAGCAATCTCTTTATGCCTGCTATGGGCTCCCTAGTGGAGCGTGAATGCCAGAATATTGACTTCAACTTCAGCATATCATTACTGGCTTGCCAAGCAGCCATTGTGGTCTAAATTATTTCTATAGGCTGAGCTGAGATAGTAGGTTAACATTTCAGGCCCTGAGGCTCATGAGACAAATGTTATATACTAACTTAGGAGAAGTCTGCCAAAGTTGGCAATTATCAAGAATTGTTGTCATGCTATGTATGTATATGCACATTTATATGTGTGCATATGTACGTGTAAAATTACAGCGTTTTGCACTAACGAGATGCTTGATTATTGGAGTTTTACGTTATAGGCACACATGAAATACAGAACATTGCGCCCCTAGAGTGCAGCCTCTTAAACTGTACAGGACTCTATGGACAAGGAAGCAAACCAACACAATTAATATCACAATTATTTCTAGTGTCTATTTGATTGGCTGTTATTGTGTTAATAATTCATTTGTGATACTCCATAGAATGGGACTTACCTGGGAACTGCTAATTAGAGAACCTGGAGAGGTGCAAATTATCTCACATTTGACAAATCAGCTGTTGAGCTGCCTGCGGTGCAAATACTGTTGAAGTGTAACAGCTGTGAGATGTGACACCCTTTATGGAAAGGCTTTACACAAGTTAAGTTAAACAAGAAAGTTATGGCAAAAACATAAAATAGTATTATGAAACCTACACTATTAGACTTCATGTCTACGGGTGGCTTTGATTTGCGGAATCTGCAGGGGTCACCCGCACGGAAGATCCGCATTGGCATCCGCAATTGAATTTAAGCATGCGGATTTAATTTGCGGACCGTTTGGTGCGGAAAACAAATCACAGCATGCTCCATTTCAGTGCGGATTCCGTGCGGACGGGCTCAATAGAAGTTAATGAGTGTGGACGATTTGCAGTGCATCCGCAAATGCAATTGCAGATGCACTGCGGATTTGAAGGTTAAAATCATTTAGGCTGGGCTCATACTGGGCAGAATTGCCATGGAATTTCCCCCGGCAATTTTTATGCTTGGATAAAGCAGCAAAGTGGACAAGATTTGCAAAAATCTTGTCCACATGCTGCGACCAAGCAACACAAAAAAAATTGACATGCTGCGCGAGATTCAAAGCCGTGGCATGTCAATTTTAGTGCTGTTTCCACTGCGGTCATCTCTTCTCTCTATGGGGAAGAGCTGGCCGCAGCGGAATAAGCTGCTTGAAATCCGGCAAGGGACTTCAAGCTGCAGAAATCCTGCGGAGTTTCGTGTGGCCCCCCTGCGGACATTCCGCAAGATTTCTGCTGGATTTCTGAGCCATGTGACCGGAGCCTTAGGGAGATGGGGAAAAGGCTGGGAGGTGTGGTTGCAGATTTTTTTCCATGCAGATGATCCACAGTGCATCCGTGTACATCCGTGCGGAAAAAACATTACATTTACGATCTCCCGCAAATGGTTTCTGCAGGTCTTCCGCTGCGGAAATCCGCATGCGGAATCCGATCCGCCAGTGGAAATACAAAAAAGTTCAATAAACACCAAATATTAGCAAAGTCAGTTGTACACAAAATCATTAAAGTACCAAACCAAAAAGAAACAAAATGTACATCACGCCAAAATAATAATAGTAACCATAATAATCATCTTTATTTCACATCACATTAAAACATTAAAAAGAGCAAGTTCTGCCACAAAGTGGAAAAATCACACCAAAACGCCTCAGGCCTTAGTCAGACGGGCGTTTTTTCGCGCGATTTGCGCATCGCATGTCGGATGCGGATGCGGAAATCGCGTGACCGGGGGCGAAAAATCGCGGGAAAAATCTGCACCTAGCCGCGTTAATCGTCGCAGCAAAACACCCGTCTGACCGGAGAAAAATCGCCGTGCGCATCAAAATGCGCATGAAACTTAGACTGGCCGGCGAAAAAAACGCAGCTAGCTGCAGTAAATGATTTTGGTGCGCACATAAAACGCCGAACGCAGATAGGCGCGATCTGCGAATCGTCGTGCCCTATAATTTATCGCATATCCGCATAAAAAGCAGACATGTGACCGATACCATAGTGAACCATTGGTTCTATATATGCGCGAATCGCATGCGCATGCGCAAATCGCGCGAAAAAGCGCCCGTCTGACTAAGGCCTCACAGTGTAAACATATGTGTATACAATATAAATAGAGTGCAAGTGCAAAGATAAATGCAAAGATAATACTTACCTACATGCGGATGTTTAGAAATGGATGATACACATAGCACACGTTTCGTCTGACCCATAACTTTATCTGGAAAAGGTAAACTATAAACATGCCCTTCTATTTAAACTGCTAGTGCCCAATCTCAGATTCATCCTGCATATCAGAAGCTGTAGATACAACAAGGCTCAAGAAGAGGGAGAAGGCTACTGTGCCATAACATACAGAACACAGTTTAAGAATAAAGTCAGATACTAGTAGGGCATTATCACAAAATAACACCAGAAATAAAAATACATACTTTTGTAAAATCAACAAAATAGAACAAATCCTAGAAATAACAATAATTAATAATAATAATGCAGCACTGCCTTGAAAGAAAGACAGTATTATGAGATTAACCCCTTAGGGCTAATTCCCACGGGCGGATTTCCGTCGCGTATCACGTGGCGGAAATCCATGGCGTTGCCCCGCAGCTATTAGGTTCTATTGAACCTAATAGCGCAATGCTCACGGTGCAGAATTCCAACGTGGAATTCTGCCCTGTGAATTCTCCTGTACTCACCAGCGGTATGTTCTATTTGCCGCGGGCGTACGCGCGGACGGCTTCCATTGCAGTCAATGGAAGACGTCCTACACTCTATCTTCTGCTGTAGCACAGCGGAAGATAGCGTGAAAGCGCTTCCCCAACTACCACCGGCCGCAAAATATGACACGGCTGACATGTCATGTGACGCTGTGGGTGTGTCATATGATGCTGTCGGCTCGTACCATGAAACTGTCGGCGCGTCATGCACTCTACTGCGCATGCGCGCCAGAGCGTCATGTGGGACGTCGGATATCGGATCCGGAGGTAAGTGTGGGGTCTCTAGGGGGCCGCCGTGATGGGCTCCGCTGCGGTATTCCGCTTGCGGACCCCGTCACGGCCGTGGGCATTAGGCCTTAATGTGTACAGTATGTGCTCAGAAGTAAGCCTCCATATTCCCGCAGATGGAAACAGTGATCCCCGTTATAAACCCCTGCATGCCGCAATCAATATACATTGCGGTATGTAAAGGGTTTACAAAAGGAGCACGCTCCCTCTGTGATGTCATGGGCCCTCCACAATGTAACCACAGAGGTCTGATGCGTTGCCATGGCAACCAGTTATCAGACACTGGTCTCTGGGCTTGCCATAGCCTGTGATTGCTATTGTAAGAGATAAGGCATTGTAGCACAGAAGTACTGGAATTCATTATCATAGCAATTAGAGCTCTTATGGTTCAAGTCCCATACTGGGACATAAAAAAATGTAAAAAAAAAAACAAAACTAAAAATAATATTAAAAGATAATTCAAAAACAAACATATTTGGCATCATTATACCTCTAAGAACTTGTTCAATAAATGAAACACACCATTTATCCTGCATGGGAAAAACCACAAAAAAAACAACTAAAAAATGAGGCAATAAAAATGATACAAAAAGCCATATGTATGCCAAAATGGTATAAATAAAAACTACAGATTGCCACGTAAAAAAAAAACAAACCCTACAGAGCTCCGTCCATGGAAAAGTAAAAATGTTATGGGACAACAATATAAAAAAAATTAAAATTTCCCAAAAAAGGGTTTTATTGTGCAAAAAAAAAAAAAAAAATTGGTATCGTTGTAATCGTACCAACATGCAAAAAAAATGTATCATGTCATTTATGCTATGAAACCAAAAATGAAAAAAAAGTGTAAAAATAAAAGTCCTTATATCGCCATTTTGATGGAAAAAATTAAAAGTTATGGCTTTTGAAAAGTGGACATGAAAATCCCCCAAAAATCGTCACGTCCTTAAGCCCAAAATAGGTTATGTGTTTTAGGGGTTGAAGTTATGCACAACTTAGGTGCAATATAAATGCAGACTATAGGGATGTCTTCAGAATGGAATACAGCCTAGGATTAAATACAAACACTATTGCAACATCCTCAAAATAAAAGACAGTCCAAATAAAGGCAAACAATATTTGCACATCATTGTAAAGCTGAGCAGCTAGAGGTGTTGTCAACAGCTTCAAAATTGGTGGATGGTAAGTCTAATGGAACCACATGGTGGCTCGGGGACAGGGGCTAACCTTGTATGTCCATCTTGTCCTTCAGACTTTTCTGGTCCCTTTCCTGTTGACATGAAACCAGAAGCACTGGTGCGGTGAGGGATGACCGGTAAGCAAGTTCCCAGTGTCACTCTTCAAAGTAATCCCAGCTCTCCATGATGCTAGCAACACCTGGAACTTGATTTGAACAAACACACAGCTTATGGTTCTCCTGATGCTCTGGGAATTAGATGTTTGTACAGCCTCTGAAATTCAGCTTGTCTTTATGCTCGTTGATGAATAAGTCACTTTTTAGCAGTTTCCATGCAGAGCTATACTTCAGCATACTTCCAGTAGCAAACTTATCTTGTCTCCTGCAGAGAGTGTGAACTGTCCTCAATTTATGTACTTTGGTCTCTAAGCAATGAGGGATCTGTGCATAGAGCAAGGAAGCAGACACTCTCACCTTAGCACTGAGGGCCAATAGCCTGAATAAAAAATTGCAAAAAAAATAAAAACTACAGTTTGTTCAGCAGCACACACCTCTTATGCGACAGCTCGTATTTCTTGAGACTCCCCTTTTTTGGCAAGTCCCTGGCTGGGCAATAGTTAACATTAACATTTGAACAGAATAAAAAAAACCTATGCAGTAATCAAAATAAACGTAATGTTCATATCTGAGTGGGAAACAATTATTCATTGTTTGATTTCCATGGCACAGAAGAGAAATGTCCACCCATGATAACCAAGACTGGGGTAAAATTAACATTTATTGCTTGCCCCTGCTAACAAAGAGGGACAGTCGGTGTAGCTTTACCTGCAGGTTCTCCATCCAGTGGTGCCATTGGTGGCAGCAGCTGCTGCCATCTGAGGAGGGCAAGGGGTCAGATGACAGATTTTGTCCCAGTCAGGAGGAGTAGATTGTGCTGGAGACCATCACAGTCAGATTGGTAGATACAGTCTGGCTTTATGGGGAATCGGGCTCACGGACACTCTTCATCACAGTATTGTACATAGTTTTTCCCACCACCAAATCATACATATGTGTTGGTAAATCAGGCTGGACTACTGACAACTAGTTTACAAATATGTTATCAACCCAGTGGAAGTCCTGGATACCCCCGCATAGATTTTAAATGCAACAACACTTCAAAACTCCAGTGTTGATGGTGTTATTCTCCTGTATAGTGCTGTAGGCTCTCCTTCTACTCTGCCTCAATTTGTCCCCTCATGTAAGCCGTTTTCTACCTCCTCATCCCTATGGGGGTACCCTTTAGATAGTGGTGAAATGTGCAGTCCTGGTCAGACAGCTTCCAGACTAGGCCCCTGCATCCCATCACCTATTCTGTTAATGAGTCTAAGTTATAGTACAGATCCGGGTACTGGCTCAGAATAAACACAGCCTCTGGGACACAGGCTGCCTGGACAGGAAAGTGGAGATCTGAGCTGGTTCTCATGTTGCAGTGGGTGCCCACAGCCTCTCCGAGGGATTTGAATGCCCTGGGAATGAGTTTGTTCCAACACCTGTTCCATGGGTGACAAACAGCCAGCAAGCAATGGTGTCCAAGGAGGCAACAGCATCAACAGTGTAGAAATTGTAGAAAAAGGTTTTATTGCTCCATAAAATGGACCCCTGATTGGTCCCTGCGCTGAGCCAATCAGAGGCAGCTCTCACTCACACCCACTCACACCCACTGCCGGCCGGCAGCGCTGAACTCCGTCTGCCGGGACAAGGTGAGTATATATATTTTTTTTTATTTTTACACATTCCTGGATGAATTGCAGGGAAGGGCTTATATATTTAAGCCCTTCCCGACAATTCATCCCACGATCGCCGGCAGCCCATTGCTTTCAATGGAGCCGGCTGTATTGCCGGCTCCATTGAATTCAATGGGCAAACATCGTTCTTCTCTGCCACAGCTGTTACAGCTGTGGCAGATAAGAATGATTTGTCTAGTATATGCTCTCAATGGGGTCGGCGCTGCTGCCGCCGGCCCCATTGAGTGCATATAGAGAAGAGAACAGGAATCGCAGATAGGTACAATCTGCGATTTCTGTTCTATAATTTATCGGACGAGCGCATAAAAAGCGCTCATGTGTCCGATACCATTGCAAAGCAATGGTTTAGAAAATCGCCGGACGCATGCACATGCGCAAATCGCGTGAAAAAACGCCCATCTGACTAAGGCCTTAGGCTCAAATCTGACAAAAGACAACATCTGCATGGAGTCTGAATGTTCTTCGTGTGTTTCTGTTTCCTATTGTTCTTCTTGTCCTCCTACAGAGTAGGAAGAAAGAGAAAGAGGAAGAAAGAACAAACAGCATGGTGATTAGCAGTGTTGCCTTGTAGCAATGACATCTTAGGGTAAAGTCTGACCAAGCACAACATCCAAATGGAGTGTCTATTGCGTGTGCCCTCCTCTAGAGAAATAAAAGCCATGGTGGCTCAGTGGTTATCACTGTTACCTTGCAGTTAGGAAATCATAGGTTTAAATCTCACCAAAGAAAACATCTGCATGGAGTTTTCCAATTTTTATGCAGATGCTGTCCTTGGTCAGATCTGAACCTACGACCCCAGAACTGCAAGAAAACAGTGATAACAACTGAGCTACATTTATTTTAAAAAAAGCTCCACCATCATCCCACTGTAGTGGCCTCAAAAAAAGGCACTACATAGCGCTGTTTAGTTTACTGGGGACCAATAATATAATAACCGGCCCTAGGGGGTTACTCTGAATAATTTTGCACGGCTGATGCAGGTAACCTAGCAACCAGTTAGTCATTTTTATCCAGCTGCACAAGATAGAAAAAATGCCTAGAGACTCATATGATGCAGGTAGCCTAGCAACCAATTAGATTGTGATTGGCTGCAGACAGATTGGTCAGGTGACAGAGGCAATAAGTAGCCCGACAACGGTCGCAGGAGGCTTAATAGTGACCAGAAAGTGAACCCCAGAAAGAGTAGTGACAAGGAGAAAAGAAAGTGCCAGGCAGGAGAGAAAAGAGGAAGAGAGAGAGCGCAACAGAGGCAGAGAGAGCAGAACAAACAGAAGCAAGAAAAAGAGAGAGACAAGAGAAGAAAGAGAGAAATCAGAGAAACAGTGAGTAATGGAGAACGAGAGTCAGCTTTGACAGTGAGGGAGATAAAGAAATAAAGAGATGTAAATACAAAGAGGGATAGAGAAAAGAAATCCGGAGTAAGCTCCCAGTATGTAAATGTGCTTGACACAGGTGTCTTCATTGTAGCAAATTGTGTATCATTTATTGTTCACTGAGTGTGTGGAAGGAAATTGCCTCATCTCCCAGCTTTATTTAATAATACCATATTTACAACAAGTTAAGCAAAATATCTGACTCCGTGTATTATTCAGCCCCTCACCACTTGCAACTACAAATTGTGCCACTGGGGTCCGAACTAAAAGAAAAGGAGAAAACAAATCACAATTAATTGCCCACAATAAAATTAGCGCTCACCATAGTGCTTTGTGGAGTCACGACACCATTAAGAGGCTTTCAGAACTTTTGAAAAGTTAATTTATCTCTAATTGCAAGCTTATAGCATATATATTTCTGCTTACTGTTCTATATTTTTTTTGCCTAATGATGTATGTCACTCTTTCTCGACATATGCCGTACATGTATGGCACACGTTAGGTGCCTGGCTAGAAGTGAGCTTGGGAGCTGAACTCATTCTATACATGGTGGGCATTGGCTGTCTTTGACAGCTGCTAATAGCAGCTGATAACCCTTTAAATGCTACTGTCACTTCTGATAGCAGCATTTAAATGTCACGATCTGTGTTCAGGGGTTCGAGCGGCCCCCCTAGATGAGACCATGAGGCAAAGTGAACACTGTCTTAAAAAAAAGCAGAATGTAATGCCTGAAATGCGCTTTTATGTTCAGCCTGACTCCAAGAAAAGAGCTAAATCAAAAGCTGTCAAAATATTGCATGTACCCTCAAAACAAACTACAGGTCACCTTCAAAAAACAGGCCCTTGCACAACCCCAATGATGGAAAAATAAAAAAGACTATGGGAGTCAAAAGATGGCAACAGAAGGCAATATTTTTTTAAATGGTATTTCATTTTTTTAAGTAGTGTTACATAAAAATCTATACACATTTAATATCGCTGTAAAAGCGATATTACGCAAGAAATGAAAATCATGTTTTTTCCCATTTCTCCCCACTTGGAAATTTTTGAAAGTTTTCCAATACATTATATAGTAAGTTAAATGATAACATTCAAAAGTATAACTCATCCTGTAAAAAGCAATCTCTCATTTAGCTATGTTGTCAGAAAAATAAAAGAGCTCTGACTTTTGAAAGTGGGATGAAAGAATGAAAACGAGAAAACAAGAAAGTGCTGCAGTTGGAAGAGGTTAAAGTAAGTATTGAGGCTAGGTCCATATGGGCGCTGATTTGCAGAGGAATGTCTGCAGCGAGCATTCTGCTGCAGATAAGCCACGGAAAGCCTGCCTCCAAACTCGCACCAGTTGGTGCGGGTTTTGAAGTGAGTTTTAGCGCTAATTCCTGGGAGGAATTCACCTCCTCATTGAGAAGAGGTAAAATCCACAGTGGAAATAGCAATAAAATTGAATTTCGTAACGCATATCATTTTCTGCATGGGTTTTATGCAGATTACTTCCGCAGCTTGTGGACAGGATTTTCAAAATTACGAATTGATTATATGCTGTATGTGCAAATTCTTCTAATATTAGTGAACAGATTTCTAATGGCAGGGGGCGAGAATTCTGCATTAAAAAGCCCCCATTAAGAAGGCTTGGTAAAATTCTGCTTTCCTTTGTGTATTCTTCATTATCTCGTATTTCTGCCTAACATTTTTACTTTGTCATTAAGCCCACCGGGAAAAATCTTGATCTTTCTACAGTTTCTTTTTAATAAGATGTCTGTTTTTTTTACTGATATTTATACTACACTGCTATACAGAAGTATGACAATTAGAGATGAGCGAACGTACTCGTCCGAGCTTGATGCTTGTTCGAGTATTAGCATGTTCGAGATGCTCGTTACTAGAGGTGAGCACCACGCGATGTTCAAGTTACTTTCACTTTCATCTCTAAGACGTCAGCGCGCTTTTCTGGCCAATAGAAAGACAGGGAAGGCATTACAACTTGCCCCTGCGACGTTCAAGCCCTATACCACCCCCCTGCAGTGAGTGGCTGGCGAGATCAGGTGTCACCCGAGTATAAAAATCGGCCCCTCCCGCGGCTCGCCACAGATGCGTTCTGACAGAGATCAGGGAAAGTGCTGCTGATGCCGGAGCTGCTATAGGGAAAGTGTTAGGATTGATTTTAGGCTTCAAGAACCCCAACGGTCCTTCTTAGGGCCACATATGACCGTGTGCAGTACTGTTGAGGCTGCTTTTTGCAGTGTTGCACATTTTTTTTTTGTATATCGGCCGTGCAGAGCATTGCGTCCAGAGCATTGCGTCCTGCAGTAATTTTACATAGTCCATGGCCAGTAGTGGTGGTGAGGCAGGGACAGTGAAAGTCATATCCAGTCTATATAGGCAGTGGGCTTTTCAAAAAAAATTTGGGAAAAAAAATCTATTTGGGCTGCCTGTGACCGTCCTGACTGTACTGCGTCTCTGCTGGGGGTAGTTGTCCTAATTCATACGCAGCCAACGGACCCCAACGGTCCTTCTTAGGGCCACATCTGACCGTGTGCAGTACTCTTGAGGCTGTTTTTTTTAGCAATGTTGCTCTTTTTTTTTTTTGTATATCGGCCGTGCAGAGCATTGCGTCCGCAGTCTGCAGTCATTGTACAGAGTATAGGGCCAGTACTGGTGAGGCAGGGAAAGAGATATTCAGGCTATATAGGCAGTGGGCGTTTTCCAAAAAATTGGGGAAAAATACTATATTTGGGCTGCCTGTGACCGTCTTCAGTTTACTGCATGTCTGCTGGGGGTAGTAGTCGTAATTAATACGCAGCTAAGCGTTACAGCAGGCTTGCGCAAAATTGTTTCCTGGATCTGCTGTCTCTGTTACATGATCGCCGTCATCCCGCCAGAGGGAAAGAGTATACATAATATTATACGCTGCCTACAGTATCTGTCTGCTGGAGGTAGTAGTCCTAATTAATACGCAGCTAAGCGTTACAGCAGGCTTGCGCAAAATTGTTTCCTGGATCTGCTGTCTCCGTTACATGATCGCTGTCATCCCGCCAGAGGGAAACAGTATACATAATATTATACGCTGCCTACAGTATCTATCTGCTGGGGGAAGTAGTCGTAATTAATACGCAGCTAAGCGTTACAGCAGGCTTGCGCAAAATTGTTTCCTGGATCTGCTGTCTCTGTTACATGATCGCTGTCATCCCGCCAGAGGGAAACAGTATACATAATATTATACGCTGCCTACAGTATCTATCTGCTGGGGGTAGTAGTCCTAATTAATAGGCAGCTAAGCGTTACAGCAAGCTTGCGCATAATTGTTTGCTGGATCTGCTGTCTCTGTTACATCAGCGCTGTCATCCCGCCAGAGGGAAACAGAATACATAATATTATACGCTGCCTACAGTATTTGTCTGCTGTATCAGCTCAGCATTTAAAAAAAATAGAAGCAAAATACTTAAGGTCTACTACTGGCCTTTGGCCACTTGACTGCTTCTGCGCTGTGAATTCCACTAGCTCAGTCATACGCACCTACGTCTCACTACAGGCGTGTGCAAAATTGTTTCCTGGCTCTGCTGTGCGTTCCGTAAGGGAAGTCAGCCTCCAACCACAGGCCAATAAGCGGCACATTTAATTACAGCGTTCTGTTTCTGCACTACTGGTAATACACCATGTTGAGGGGTAGGGGTAGGCCTAGAGGACGTGGACGCGGGCGAGGACGCGGAGGCCCAAGTCAGGGTGTGGGCACAGGCCGAGCTCCTGATCCAGGTGTATCGCAGCCAACTGCTGCGGGATTAGGAGAGAGGCACGTTTCTGGCGTCCCCACATTCATCTCACAATTAATGGGTCCACGCAGTAGACCTTTATTAGAAAATGAGCAGTGTGAGCAGGTCCTGTCGTGGATGGCAGAAAGTGCATCCAGCAATCTATCGACCACCCAGAGTTCTACGCCGTCCACTGCTGCAACTCTGAATTCTCTGGCTGCTGCTCCTCCTTCCTCCCAGCCTCCTCACTCCATTACAATGACACATTCTGCAGAGCAGGCAGACTCCCAGGAACTGTTCCCGGGCCCCTGCCCAGAATGGCCAGCAATGGTTCCTCTCCCACCGGAGGAGTTTGTCGTGACCGATGCCCAACCTTTGGAAAGTTCCCGGGGTCCGGGGGATGAGGCTGGGGACTTCCGGCAACTGTCTCAAGAGCTTTCAGTGGGTGAGGAGGACGATGACGATGAGTAAGTCCGAGGGAGGAGCGCACAGAGGATTCGGAGGAAGAGCAGCAGGACGATGAGGTGACTGACCCCACCTGGTTTGCTATGCCTACTGAGGACAGGTCTTCAGAGGGGGAGGCAAGTGCAGCAGCAGGGCAGGTTGGAAGAGGCAGTGCCAGACCGAATAATCCACCAACTGTTTCCCAAAGCGCCCCCTCGCGCCATGCCACCCTGCAGAGGCCGAGGTGCTCAAAGGTCTGGCAGTTTTTCACTGAGAGTGCAGATGACCAACGAACAGTGGTGTGCAACCTTTGTCGCGCCAAGATCAGCCGGGGAGCCACCACCACCAGCCTCACCACCACCAGCATGCGCAGACATATGACGGCCAAGCACCACACAAGGTGGGACGAAGGCCGTTCACCGCCTCCGGATGCACCGCTGCCTCTCCCCCTGTGCCCCAACCTGCCACTGAGATCCAACCCCCCTCTCAGGACACAGGCACTACCGTCTCCTGGCCTGCACCCACACCCTCACCTCCGCTGTGCTCGGCCCCATCCAACAATGTCTCTCAGCGCACCGTCCAGCCGTCGCTAGCGCAAGTGTTGGAGCGCAAGCGCAAGTACGCCGCCACGCACCCGCACGCTCAAGCATTAAACGTGCACATAGCCAAATTTGTCAGCCTGGAGATGCTGCCGTATAGGGTTGTGGAAACGGAGGCTTTCAAAGGTATGATGGCGGCGGCGGCCCCGCGCTACTCAGTTCCCAGTCGCCACTACTTTTCCCGATGTGCCGTCCCAGCCCTGCACGCCCACGTCTCCCGCAACATTGTACGCGCCCTCACCAACGCGGTTACTGCCAAGGTCCACTTAACAACGGACACGTGGACAAGCACAGGCGGGCAGGGCCACTATATCTCCCTGACGGCACATTGGGTTAATTTAGTGGAGGCTGGGACAGAGTCAGAGCCTGGGACCGCTCACGTTCTACCCACCCCCAGAATTGCGGGCCCCAGCTCGGTGGTGGTATCTGCGGCGGTGTATGCTTCCTCCACTAAACAACCCTCCTCCTCCTCCTCCTCCTCCTACGCAACCTCTGTCTCGCAATCAAGATGTGTCAGCAGCAGCACGTCGCCAGCAGTCGGTGTCGCGCGGCACGGCAGCACAGCGGTGGGCAAGCGTCAGCAGGCCGTGCTAAAACTACTCAGCTTAGGAGAGAAGAGCCACACGGCCCACAAACTGCTGCAGGGTCTGACAGAGCAGACTGACTGCTGGCTTGCGCCGCTGAGCCTCCAACCAGGCATGGTCGTGTGTGACAACGGCCGTAACCTGGTGGCAGCTCTGCAGCTCGGCAGCCTCACGCACGTGCCATGCCTGGCCCACGTCTTTAATTTGGTGGTTCAGCGCTTTCTGAAAAGCTACCCACGCTTGTCAGACCTGCTCGGAAAGGTGCGCCGGCTCTGCGCACATTTCCGCAAGTCCCACACGGACACTGCCACCCTGCGCAGCCTGCAACATCGGTTTCATCTGCCAGTGCACCGACTGCTGTGCGACGTGCCCACACGGTGGAACTCTACGCTCCACATGTTGGCCAGGCTCTATGAGCAGCGTAGAGCTATAGTGGAATACCAACTCCAACATGGGCGGCGCAGTGGGAGTCAGCCTCCTCAATTCTTTACAGAAGAGTGGGCCTGGTTGGCAGACATCTGCCAGGTCCTTGGAAACTTTGAGGAGTCTACCCAGATGGTGAGCGGCGATGCTGCAATCATTAGCGTCACCATTCCTCTGCTATGCCTCTTGAGAAGTTCCCTGCAAAGCATAAAGGCAGACGCTTTGCGCTCGGAAACAGAGGCGGGGGAAGACAGTATGTCGCTAGATAGTCAGAGCACCCTCCTGTCTATATCTCAGCGCGTTGAGGAGGAGGAGCATGAGGAGGATGAGGAGGAGGGGGAAGAGACAGCTTGGCCCACTGCTGAGGGTACCCATGCTGCTTGCCTGTCATCCTTTGAGCGTGTATGGCCTGAGGAGGAGGAGGAGGATCCTGAAAGTGATCTTCCTAGTGAGGACAGCCATGTGTTGCGTACAGGTACCCTGGCACACATGGCTGACTTCATGTTAGGATGCCTTTCTCGTGACCCTCACGTTACACGCATTCTGGCCACTACGGATTACTGGGTGTACACACTGCTCGACCCACGGTATAAGGAGAACCTTTCCACTCTCATACCCGAAGAGGAAAGGGGTTCGAGAGTGATGCTATACCACAGGACCCTGGCGGACAAACTGATGGTAAAATTCCCATCCGACAGCGCTAGTGGCCGAAGGCGCAGTTCCGAGGGCCAGGTAGCAGGGGAGCCGCAGAGATCAGGCAGCATGTACAGCACAGGCAGGGGAACACTCTCTAAGGCCTTTGACAGCTTTCTGGCTCCCCAGCAAGACTGTGTCACCGCTCCCCAGTCAAGGCTGAGTCGGCGGGAGCACTGTAAAAGGATGGTGAGAGAGTACGTAGCCGATCGCACGACCGTCCTCTGTGACGCCTCTGCCCCCTACAACTACTGGGTGTCGAAGCTGGACACGTGGCCTGAACTCGCGCTGTATGCCCTGGAGGTGCTTGCTTGTCCTGCGGCTAGCATCTTGTCAGAGAGGGTGTTTAGTGCGGCTGGGGGAATCATCACAGATAAGCGCACCCGCCTGTCAACCGACAGTGCCGACAGGCTTACACTCATCAAGATGAACAAAGCCTGGATTTCCCCAGACTTCTCTTCTCCACCAGCGGACAGCAGCGATACCTAAGCAATACGTAGGCTGCACCCGCGGATGGAAGCATCGTTCTCTATCACCATCAAAAACGGGGACCTTTTAGCTTCATCAATCTGTGTATAATATTCATCCTCCTCCTCCTGCTCCTCCTCCTGAAACCTCACGTAATCTCGCCGAACGGGCAATTTTTCTTAGGCCCACAAGGCTCAGTCATATAATTTTTGTAAACAATTTTTATATGTTTCAATGCTCATTAAAGCGTTGAAACTTTCACCTGAACCAATTTTTATTTTAACTGGGCTGCCTCCAGGCCTAGTTACAAATTAAGCCACATTAACCAAAGCGATTAATGGGTTTCACCTGCCCTCTTGGTTGGGCATGGGCAATTTTTCTGACGTACATTAGTACTGTTGGTACACCAATTTTTTGGGGCCCTCGCCTACAGTGTAATCCAATTAATTTTTTGCCCACCTGCATTAAAGCTGACATTACATCAGCTGTGCTGGGCACTGCAATGGGATATATTTATGTACCGCCGGTGGGTTCCAGGGAGCCACCCATGCTGTGGGTCCACAGGGAGTTGTAACTGCATGTGTCCACTTCTGAAGAACCCCAGTCTGACTGGGGCATGCAGTGTGGGCCGAAGCCCACCTGCATTAAATGTGACATTACCTCAACTGTGATGGGCAATGCAATGGGATATATTTATGTACCGCCGGTGGCTTCATGGCACCCACCCATGCTGTGGGTCCACACGGACTTCACAATAGGGACTTGTACCTGCCTGTGTCTATGAATTAAAAACCCCTGTCAGCTTGGGGCATGCAGTGTGGGCCGAAGCCCACCTGCATTTAATTGGACGTTACCTCAGCTGTGATGGGCACTGCAATGGGATACATTAATGTACAGCCGGTGGGTTCCAGGGAGCCACCCATGCTGTGGGTGCACACGGAATTCCCATTGCGGAGTTGTACCTGCCTGTGACTATTTATAAAAAACCGCGGTCTGACTGGGGCATGCAGACACCTTGACAGAATGAATAGTTTGTGGCACATAGGTTCCCCATTGCTATGCCCACGTGTGCAGCTCCTGATGGCGATGGCACAGGATTATATTTCTTATTGCTTCTGTACAGCATTGTGGGCTATCGCCCCGCCCCTTTTAAAGAGGGTCGCTGCCTAGCCGTGCCAACCCTCTGCAGTGTGTGCCTGCGGTTCCTCCTCATGGCAGACGCACTTATAAATAGACATGAGGGTGGTGTGGCATGAGTGCAGCTGAAGGCTGCGCAGGGACACTTTGGTGTGCGCTGTGGACACTGCGTCGTGTGTGTGTGTGTGTGGGGGGGGGGGGTTGGGCAGCATGTAACCCAGGAGAAGTGGCAGCGGAGTGTCATGCAGGCAGTGATTGTGCTTTGTTGGAGGTAGTGTGGTGCTTAGCTAAGGTATGCATTGCTAACTATGGCTTTTTAGAAGTAAAAGTTGTTGGGAGGGGGGGGGCCCACTCTTGCCGCTATTGTGGCTTAATAGTGGGACCTGGGAACTTGAGATGCAGCCCAACATGTAGCCCCTCGCCTGCCCTATCCGTTGCTGTGTCGTTCCCAACACTTTCTTGAATTGCCCAGATTTTCACAAATGGAAACCTTAGCGAGCATCGGCGATATACAAAAATGCTCGAGTCGCCCATTGACTTCAATGGGGTTGGTTACTCGAAACGAACCCTCGAGCATCGCGATAATTTTGTCCGAAATAACGAGCACCCGAGCATTTTGGTGCTCGCTCATCTCTAATGACAATTTATTATACCAGTGACCAGGCAATTGCATGGTTAAGTCTTAAAAACTATAAAAAGTTACAAATATAAAAATAATGCAGAAAAAACTTTTCACTTTACAAAATGATTTTTGTGAAAAAAATAAATAAAAAAGTACACATAATTGGTAGTAACTAGAGATGAGCGAGTATACTCGGTAAAGGCAATTGCTCGAGCGAGCATTGCCTTTAGCGAGTACCTGCCCGCTCGAAACAGAAGGTTCAGGTGCCAGCGCGGGGAGCGGTGAGTAGCGGCAGTCAGCAGGAGGGAGCGGGGGGGGGGGGGGGAGAGATCTCCCCTCTGTTCCTCCCCGCTCACCCCGCAGCTCCCTGCTTACCGCCGGCACCCGAACCTTCAGTCTCGAGCGGGCAGGTACTCGCTAAAGGCAATGCTCGCTCGAGCAATTGCCTTTACCGAGTATACTCGCTCATCTCTAGTAGTAACACAACCATGATCACTTATACTATAAAAATAGTGCATTATTTATCCTGCAGGGTAAGCAACATCATAAAAAGCCCAATGCCAGCATTGCTGTTTTTTTTATTGGCATGCCTCCTGAGAAATAAGAAAAGGTAATCAAACGGTCACATGTACCCCAAAATAGTACCAATAAAAATTGTAGTTTGCCCTGCAATGAACAAGCCATCACACAACTCCATTAATAGGACAATAAAACAAAAACAATTGGTTATTTTAAAAATAGTGTTTTTTTGTGGATAAGTAGTAAAACATAAAAATTATATACAATTTGGGATTGGTATAAAGATATCAATCTGCAAAATAGATTTATTGCGTGATTCATGCCGTACAATGAATTCTGTAAAAACAAAATTCCCAAAATTGTGGGATTGCTTTTTTTTTTCATTCCTCCAAGGAATCCCTATACTTACCCCTTTTAGGAATTAATTAGGATTTATACATGAAGGATGGAGGTCAGGGTCAGCCTTGTCAGGGCAAGTGCTCCATGTAGGGAGTTGTGTATTTGAGATTTATTAGGGTTTTATTTTCTCTTATCTTTAAACAAATGTATTACAATTTATGTTTCAGTATACATAGCAACATAGTATGTAAGGACGAAAAATGACACATGTCCATCCAGTTCATCCTATTACCCCCAATGTTGTTCCAGAGGAAGGCAAAAAAAAACAATAAGGCAGAAACCAATTTTTTCCCATTTAAGGGAAAAAATTCCTTGCTGTCTCCAATCTGGTAATCAGGAATAATCCCTGGATCAACAACCCTTTTGAAGTTATTAATGATTACCACATATAATATTGTATCATTGAAGAAAGACATCCAGAACTCTTTTATCAAATTTGCCATCACCATGTTGTCAGGCAGATAGTCCCATAGTCTCTCTGCTCTTACAGTAAAAAACCCTCTTCTATATCAGTGTAGAAACCATCTTTCCTCTAGATGCAGAGGACGCCCCCTTGTTAATGTCACATTCCTGGGCATAAACAGATCATGGGAGAGAACTCCGTATTGTCCCCTGATATATTTATACATACCGTAGTTATCAGGTCACCCCTTAGTCGTTTTTTCTAAACTAAATAATACAAATTTTGATAACCACTCTGGGTATTGTAGTCCGCCCATTCCGTGTATTACTTTAGTTGCCTGCTTTTAAACCCACTAAAGCTCTGATACATTCACTGAAAAAGCCAAAAATACAATACCTGAAGGTCTGCAAAGCAGACACGGTCGCCATAGGCACGATCGCCATAAGGCAGGCACAATCGCCACCGGCACAATCGCCGTAGGGCAGGCGCAATGGCCTTAAGCCCTGAAGATATGTAGTCAGCCAGACAATAATGTGTGGAGGAGCAGCTTGTTCCTGGCAGGCTAATATGCAGTCACCCACTCAACCCAGCCCTAATTGGGGAGGAGTGACTGCATATACTAATAGCCTGCACATGTGAACGATACCAAAGATGTCAGCCATAGATGGGTGGTGACCCACCATACAGGATATCAACCCTGGCTGTATATGCAGTCACTCCTCCCCAATTAGGGCTGGGTTGAGTGGGTGACTGCATATTAGCCTGCCAGGAACAAGCTGCTCCTCCACACATTATTGTCTGGCTGACTACATATCTTCAGGGCTTAAGGCCATTGCGCCTGCCCTACGGCGATTGTGCCGGTGGCGATTGTGCCTGCCTTATGGCGATCGTGCCTATGGCGACCGTGTCTGCTTTGCAGACCTTCAGGTATTGTATTTTTGGCTTTTTCAGTGAATGTGTTTTTTTTTTTTTTCTTTTTCCTCACCTCTGTGATTTTATGTAATTTATTATGAGTTAGCGTAGGTACTGGCGGAAGCGGTGTGACCTCGACGCGGTCCGTCAGCCTATGCGTTTTGGCCAAAATGCAGTACCAACACCCGCATTTTATTAGTATGCATTAGTATCTTTGTATGTAGTTTGCTAGTTGGTGGGGGAGCCCAAGATGCCAGCCAGTGTGGCCCACCTTGGAGATACAGGGCAACCCGCTGTCATATCAGCCAGGGTTGATATCCTGTATGGTGGGTCACCACCCATCTATGGCTGACATCTTTGGTATCGTTCACATGTGCAGGCTATTAGTATATGCAGTCACTCCTCCCCAATTAGGGCTGGGTTGAGTGGGTGACTGCATATTAGCCTGCCAGGAACAAGCTGCTCCTCCACACATTATTGTCTGGCTGACTACATATCTTCAGGGCTTAAGGCCATTGCGCCTGCCCTACGGCGATTGTGCCGGTGGCGATTGTGCCTGCCTTATGGCGATCGTGCCTATGGCGACCGTGTCTGCTTTGCAGACCTTCAGGTATTGTATTTTTGGCTTTTTCAGTGAATGTGTTTTTTTTCTTTTTCCTCACCTCTGTGATTTTATGTAATTTATTGTGAGTTAGCGTAGGTACTGACGGAAGCGGTGTGACCTCGACGCGGTCCGTCAGCCTATGCGTTTTGGCCAAAATGCAGTACCAACACCCGCATTTTATTAGTATGCATTAGTATCTTTGTATGTAGTTTGCTAGTTGGTGGGGGAGCCCAAGATGTCAGCCAGTGTGGCCCACCTTGGAGATACAGGGCAACCCGCTGTCATATCAGCCAGGGTTGATATCCTGTATGGTGGGTCACCACCCATCTATGGCTGACATCTTTGGTATCGTTCACATGTGCAGGCTATTAGTATATGCAGTCACTCCTCCCCATCTGGGCTGGGTTGAGTGAGTGACTGCATATTAGTCTGCCAGGAACAAGCTGCTCCTCCACACATTATTGTCTGGCTGACTACATATCTTCAGGGCTTAAGGCCATTGCGCCTGCCCTACGGCGATTGTGCCGGTGGCGATTGTGCCTGCCTTATGGCGATCGTGCCTATGGCGACCGTGTCTGCTTTGCAGACCTTCAGGTATTGTATTTTTGGCTTTTTCAGTGAATGTGTTTTTTTTTTCTTTCTTTTTCCTCACCTCTGTGATTTCACTAAAGCTCTGATATATCCTTCTTGAGTACCGGTGTCCAAAACTGTATACAATATTATATATGGGGTCAGACTAGTGAAAGAGGAAGAACTATGTTCTCGTTATGTGCCGTTAGACCTCTTTTGATGCACACCATAATCCTGACACTGATTGCTCTGGTTAAGCTTACAGTTAACTAAAGTCCTTTTTAATGTCAGTGTTTCCCAGTGGTTTCCCATTTAGTGTGTAATGGTGACATGTATCTCCTCAGCCTGTGTGCATAACCTTACATTTATCAGTGTTAAACCTCATTTGCTACTTTTCGGCCTAAACCCCCAACTTATCCAGGTCCTCTTGCAATTCCTTGCGTCCTCTCTAGTGTTAATTTATTTACATAGTTTTGTAATTCTGTTAATATGGTTATTTTACTGTGCCATCCATCTAAAAGGTCATTAATAAATATATTCAAAAGCACAGAGCCCAAAACTATCCCCTGTGGTACTCCACTAGTAATGGTGACCCAATCAGAGTATGAACCATTCATAACCATCCTCTGCTTTGTATGACTGAGCCAGTTACTTACTCACTTACACACATTCTTGCCCAGACCAAGCATTCTCACTTTACATACCAACTTTTTATGCGGCACAGTATCAAATGCTTTGGAAAAGTCCAGATACACAAGATCCAATGACTCTCCCCGGTCCAGTCTAGAACTTACCTCCTCGTAGGAGCTGATCAGGTCGGTTTTACAGGAGCGATCTCTCACAAACCCATCCTGATACAGAGTTATGCAGCTATTTTCCTTGAGGTACTCCAGGATAACATCTCTTAGAAACCTTTAAACCATTTTACCCATGGGAAATATGGAACTAATGGTATATTGTCAGTTAATACTTGGTGACTCTGTGACCCTTAAAGTTTTATTGTATTGCGATGTAAACCCCTATTGACAAGTTTGCTGTTTTCTTTACCATTATCAACCTATGTATGACTCAGACAGAGCCCATTAGACTAAAACTACAGGACCACTTAATAGTGCAGCACTGATTTTTCAGTAAACTAGTATTGATTATGAAATGATAATAATAATAAAAAGCTAAATGTCTTATTTCCCTCGGTGAACATGTTCTAATGTCCTTTTCCAGCTAAAGTCAGAAAATAATTTATAAAATGACAAATTAGCAGCTTTTTTATGTTCCCTTTACTTAGAGCCCTTTATTAAATATCCATACACTAAGCAGATCAAATGTAATGGAAATGTACAACTGAGGAAGTGACATTAAGGGCCCATTCACACCGCCAAATAATCCAGCAGTGTGCTGCAAGTGCATTTAGCATTTATGTCCTGTTTTACATGGATCTGCCCATAATTGATAGTTTAGTCTTTGTCTTTAGTCTTAAGCTCAATCTCCACTTGCACACATGGAATCCACTGCTGAATCCCGCAGCGGAATCCAGCCCATTTTTTACCTGTCCAGTTCGAGCATGGGTCTCCCCTGTGGCAGCCGGATCTTCTTTCTTCAGCACGGCGGATGCGTCTGGACACTCCGGCGATGTGCCGGACACGCATGCGCAGTGTAATTTTTTTTAATCTCCTGCTTTCCTGCGGATCTATGGCCCATCCACAGTGACAGCTATGGCTGTGCCGCGGATCGGACGGCTTCCATTGACTTCAATGGAAGCTATCCCGTGGGATCCGCAGAAAAATGGAGCATGCTGCGATCTGCATGCCGCGAAAAAAATCATATCTGAATGCTTTAAATTGCCTTGCAGATGCTAATGCTTCCCTTTGGGTAGCTAGAGGTGCTGCTCTCCCACGCGGGATAATTATAATTAAAATCTGCCCATGGACATTGGGCCTTAGTCCTAATATAAAGAATATGTTTTCAAAAGAAAGCAGTTCTAGCAACATTTTTTAGAACTATATCTTACAAAACTACTGTTAAATTTGAGAGTTCTCCTTCCCACAGGTAGTAACAGCATGCTGTCTCTCCATTACCCCAGCAGTAACAACTGAGCTTCTGCCAATGGTTTTAGTAGAGCATCCCACTTGACTATTAGGTATAATGAAAACAAAGATCTGGTACCGTGTTAGCCAGTAGAGCAAAATGTGATTGTTCTCAGCAAGAGAAATGACGTAATCTTGTAGATATGATACCTTTTAATGGCTAACAAAAATACATGATGTTATAGCGAGCTTCCGAACCAACGCAGGCTTATGGATTGGATCTGAAGAGGCATGCATATTTATACACACTTATAACATACATACATACAAGTCACAAAACCACAGAAGAATTTGGGAATATAAATTGATAACAACCTTTGACACGCTGAATACTGGGTTAAATTATTCCCCAGGATTTATGCGTGAATGGGAAGTGTGAGACATTTATTATACAGATAAGACCCCCATCAACAGTAATTCAAGAACCATAAACTTTCACTCCCTTATCAGTGTTTAGCTAAAAATGTTTGTGTATATCTTGTAGCAATTCAAGCCTGCTGACCTCCCCCCCTCCAACAGTAATTTAGGGACCATAAAACTTTCACTCCGCAATCAGTGCCTAGACAAAAAAAAGTTTGTTTGCTGTTGCAGAATTCCTTTTAAGTGCGAACCAATCACATCCATATCTGTGCCTTGTCATAAGTATGTATGTTATAAGTGTGTATAAATATGCATGCCTCTTCAGATCCAATCCATAAGCCTGAAGAAGAACCCTGCGTTGGTTCGCAAGCTCGCTATAACATCATGTATTTTTGTTAGCCATTAATAGGTATCATATTTACAAGATTACGTCATTTCTCTTGCTGAGAACAATCACACTTGACTATTAATCTCAGTAGTGACTTTCCCCTTTCTCCATAAACTTATGTTCACATGCTACCCATAAACATACAGACATATGCATCCCTTGTCTAATGGGAAATATGTTTCTTAAAACTATAGAAAAATCCAATGTTGGAATGTATCGTTGTTAAAAGATCACACCAATTTCTGATTTCAAGCCAAAAAAGATTAGAAAACATTAGTATAGACGTAATGATTATCCACAATGGCCTTGTAGTTAGTGACATTGTTATATTTATGGCCAGCTCCTTGCTTTAAGAATAGGTTGATCAGCATCTCTACATGTAATCAAGCTTGTATACAAGAATGTAATCATCATTCATGTTTAAGAGGCACAAATACAGTAATTGACCTTAAAGGGGTTATCCAGGCAGCCGAGTGTGTAGTGGCCGGTGCTCGTAACCGTAGGAGCAGCTCCGATTGATTTCAATTAGAGCTGAGCTTACAATTACAAGTGCTGGTCACTAGAGCGGGGTCAGGGTAGTAGATTCTGCTCTGATCCCAATGTATCCAGCCGGGCGTTGCCTGGATATTCACTTTAGGTTCATTTTTCCTCCTACTGAAGTTCAGAACATTGGGGCAGACTTAAATATGCCATCATTTCTGTTTTAGACAATTTTAGACACTTTTCACAGTAAGTCCAAAAAGGGACATGGCATCACAAAAAATAGGTAATGACCTAATTGTAACCTTGTGCACCAAAATTTTGATGCAAAAAGTGTTATATAACTAAGACAACTAATAGGTGGTATAAACTTAGGGTTGTTTTAGATGCGAGAACTGTTGGGCGCTCAAGTGCTGACAGACTTCCTAGCAACCATTGTTCCTCTGCTTTCACATAGGAGCACTAGTCATTCAGTGAATGGAGGCAGAGCATGCCGGATATATCTTCCGGCCACCCATTCACTGCAAAAAGTTAGCTCGAAGATGAACTGTTTATTCTGAGTGAGAACTTGCAACTTCAGTGAGCTAAAATGGAACAACTAGCAACTACTGAGCGATTTCTGGTTCAGCATCCTGTCCAGTGCCATATTTTCTTGGTCCAACCGTCGCCCATAATCACTCATTTGAATGATAATATGAGAATTATCAGCCCATGTAAAAGTAACCTTAGACAGTCTAATAATATGCCAGTTTTATCATTCAGCATGAGTCACTGTTATAAGTAGGATGCATTTTAAGAAAGTTTGAACAGTTTATTATAGCCCTTTAAAAAATATCTTTATTTACCAATCTTATTCAAATATTTCTTTTTAAAATTTAAAAGTTTAACAAAAGAGTGCAGCCCTCACACCAAAACAGTAGATCATCAGTCAAATATGCAGTAGTGTAATGGTTGATATCCCATATGCGTGTTACAATGTATAACAAGCATCATATCAAAATATATTAATAGCAGTCACGTGTTACCACGCAAAATAAATGGACATACTTATACCATATAAAGCACCGACCTAGATGTACCCCGACACAGTGTTTCACCCAAAAGATGGCTTCTTCTGGGGGATAGTTTCAGGTATACCAGGTTGTTCTTTTAAGAATGAAATTATCAATCACAGGTGTTGTTTTGCCCGAGTGAGAACTGATTAGCTGGTCGTCTCGCCCTTGCAGGAAATGGGGCAGATATTACTAAATTGTAGGATGAAAGTGGGGATTCAATTGTGTCAACTCCAAGCAGTTCCCTACAGAAAAATTCATGAACAAGGGTTCCTACTCAGACATATATGTTCCTATAGGACTGCAATATCATCTTGAGAGTAAAGTAGATATCTAATGAACGGGGATATAGATAAAGATATAGACAAGACCAAAAGTCTACTACAACACATAAATCCCCTTCTGAAAATAAATTTTCATTAAAAAAATACAAAATTTATAATGTCCCTAGCGGGACTCGAACCAGACACCCCAGCATTACATAACAACAGTGTAATCTATTGTACCACAAAAATAAAAAGTGCACCCCCATGTGAAGTGTAAAGTGACAAAAAAAAATTTTTATTCTGATATATACATACATCTCTCACAGAGGTCATTGGCTGTGTCTATGCACTCTAAAAAGAAAGAAACTGGGAACATGCTGATGAACACACACTTATAATAAACTGTTAAAAACAATATATACAACATATACCAGGGTCCAGTTCAAGGACATCTGCAGCACACATAGAGTTCTAAAAGAACCATTGCCTTCATTATGGGCCTTTCACATGGGCCGATAAATTGTTCAGATTCCGGCATCTAAAGACTAAACAGGCTGTCATTCATTTATAAATGACTACCTGCTTTCTGTGAATGGAGGCAGGAGGCCCGGAACGCATATTTGGTATTTCAGCCGCACTTAAGCAGCGCTGCTGATTAGGACCACCTGATTGGCTCTTCAGCACCACGTGACTACACAGCGTGCACGCGGATTGCCTTAAGCAGCCGTGCACTACAGACTACAGTTAAGCAGCCGTGCACTACACACTACAGTTAAGCAGCCGTGCACAGACCCCCCCTTTGGAGATGTGCACGAGTGCTACTTCACGAGACTCGCGGGGGTTAGGTTTAGGGTTAGCACAGCTCTTCGTGCACGGCTGCTTAAGTGTAGTGTGTAGTGCACGGCTGTTTAACTGTAGTGTGTAGTGCATGGCTGCTTAAGGCAATCCACATGCAGGCAGTGTAGTCACGTGGTGCCGAAGAGCCAATCAGGTGGCTCTAATCAGCAGCGCCGCTTAAGTGCGGCTGAAATACCAAATATGCGCCCGGAAAGATCCCAAGCATTTCCACCTCCATTCACAGATGTCTAAAAGCACAGGAAGGATTATCACTGGGACGACCTATCAGACATCTAAGTTGTTCTGTAGAGTTGAGCGAACATACTCTGCCGAGCTTGATGCTCGTTCGAGTATTAGCGTACTCGATGGTGCTCGCTACTTGAATGAGCATCAAGCCGTGTTCGACCCCACCCCAGGTTTTGGCTCCTCCCCACTGTGACGCATTGCGCGTCATTGGCAAATTTTTTGTCTGGAGGGAGAGGGAGAGAGGGGGAGAGAGGGAGAGAGAGGGAGAGAGGGTGAGAGAGGTGGAGAGAGGGAGAGAGGGAGAGAGGGAGAGAGGGGGAGAGAGCGGGAGAGAGGGAGGGAGAGAGGGGGAGAGGGGGAGAGAGGGGGAGGGGTGGAGAGGGGGAGAGAGAGAGAGAGAGAGAGAGACGAACCTAGGAAAAAAAAAAAAGCTCGGCACCCGCCGTCCCACATACAAAATTGCTCGAGTCTCCCATTGTAGTCAATGGGGTTCATTACTCGAGTAGAGCTCTCGAATTTTACGAAAAGCTCGACTCGAATAATGCGGACCCGAGCATTTGGGTGCTCGCTGATCCCTATTGTTCTGTGTAAAAGGGCTCTTAGTAAATTTGCCCCATTATGTTTGGCAGTGGGCTCCACCAGTATTATGATCTATATAATGAGAGAAAATAGGAAAAAAGGAACTGCGCTCCTTATGGAAAATATCCCCTGGTGTCGATAATAGATATAACCTCCGTTTGTTCCGTACAACGCGTTTCGTCACTAGGACTTTATCAAGTACATCATGTACTTGATAAAGTCCTAGTGACGAAACGCGTTGTACGGAATAAACGGAGGTTATATCTATTACACTGGCCAACACATATTTTGGTGCAGAGCGTTTGACAGCTGTTATAAGGTATATTTTGTGCCCTGATTTCAAATATGCCATCCATTTTCCCCTATCAGCTCTAGTTTCTGAGATATAGGCACCGACTGAATTTTGTTACCATATTCCATATTAGACATATGATTGATATAATTAAACAAATACCGTACAAATTATTGTTTTTTTCTACAATATTGTTTGGCCCTAGTGTCCCAGAGGCACATAAAACATGGATATTTTGTGTACCCGCTTTGTTGGCCTAATGGGAAATTGATAGAGATGAGCGAGCATACTCGTTAAGGGAAAATACTCGAGCGAGTATCGTCCTTTTCGAGTACCTGTCTGCTCAGCAGAAAAGATTCGGGTGCCGGCGGGGGTGAGCAGTGGGTATGCTGAGTGCTTGGCTGGCTGGTCACCAGCAGTGTGTAGCAGCTGCGGGAAAGGAGGAAAGGATGCCGGCCTAAGATCACCCCAGTTGTCCTGAAGAGGAGAGGACAGCCGCTGCTATCATTCACCTCACAGCCGTCTCACATGGACCCCCACTGGCAAAGCGGACAGCAGCTTCCAGGACCTGTGGTGATGTCACCAGTGTCGGAGGAGTCAGCAATCACATAGTACCCTAGTGTGTGTGTATTCTAGTACTCTAGCGTGTGTGTAGGAGTGGCCAAAGGGGCTACAAATAAATTTTCATGTAGCGCAGGAAATGTGTTATATTTGGAAAGATTACACCAAGGGGCTAGTTCATGTATGGAAATGTGCTTTGCAGCTGTATGCAGCACGATTTAAGAAGAAGAGAGGGGTCCAAACTGAACTTTTGTACCTGGGCCCCTGAGCCTTTAGGTATGCCTCTGAACACAATGATTGTATAGCTACAACACCCCACAACACCTCGGGCGACAAATGTACACAACCATTCCTCACTACTGGTCGGGACAAACTAAATATACGAATAAGATTGGCTATGTGACGCAGCATGACTGGCCATGCGCATGCGCCGAAACTATAGCTGATAGGGAGAAACTGTTTGCATATTTGCAAATAAAAGGTCAAATATACACTAAATCAGTTGTAACATTCCCGGCACCAAACAATTTTTTCAATTTTGTTGTCCAGTGTTATTGACACCAGAGGATATTTTCCTCAAGGAGCGCAGTTCCTTTTTTCCTAACTTCTCTCATTGTTTGTGGACGGATCCCTGCAAGGATACAGCTTATAGAAACTGCTGGCTCTCCTAGTCCCTAGCCTGACAGGATAAAGAGGATCTCTGGAGGAGGATTGATTATTCAATCAATGTTATTAAAGCTTACATGGATATGGGATGTTAGTGGGTCCCTATTCAGGGTCCTGCTAAACACCGGGTAAGTTCACATCTTATTTATCTAGCCAAAGGGGCTATATTTATTTAATACTCCCTGTGGGCGCTGTCCTTACATAGTTTTTGTTGTATCTTGTTATGATCTATATAAATGCATTTAAAGGGGTTGCCCGCGACGAAACGGGTTTTTTTTTTATTCAATAGGCCCCCCGTTCGGCGCGAGACAAACCCAATGCATGGGTTAAAAAAAAAAAAGGTTTATTACTTACCCGAATCCCCGCGCTGTGGCAACTTCTTCCTTACCTTACTAAGATGGCCGCCGGAATCTTCACCCACAATGGACCGCGGGTCTTCTCCCATGGTGCACCGTGGGCTCTGTGCGGTCCATTGCCGATTCCAGCCTCCTGATTGGCTGGAATCAGCACACGTGACGGAGCGGAGCTACGAGGACCAGCTCTCCGGCACGAACGGCCCCATTCAGCAGGGAGAAGACCGGACTGCGCAAGCGCGTCTAATCGGGCGATTAGATGCTGAAATTAGACGGCACCATGGAGACGAGGACGCTAGCAACGGAACAGGTAAGAGAATAACTTCTGTATGGCTCATAATTAATGCACAATGTACATTACAAAGTGCATTAATATGGCCATACAGAAGTGTATACCCCCACTTGCTTTCGCGGGACAACCCCTTTAAGTAGATGGAGAATTTGCAATTTTGAAAGTTTTTTTTATTCTGAACGGCATTCCCAGATCTATACGTCAGCTGTACGTTAATTTATAGGTGACTTTAATTCTAATTCTATGCAGTTGATTAATCACCTTTTATTCCACTTGTTATATTGATATTTTCAAAGCCTAAACTACATTTCAGATCTGAATAAGGAGCTCAGCTTTGACCTTTTCAACTACACATCCCTCATTCATGCTCCATTGCAGTGGTGTAGAACAGTGAAGATAAAGAAAGGAGCTGTTGTATTACAGGGTTCCATTCCTGGCAGTAATTTATAGAGGTATCTGACCAAGTGAATTCTGGTTGGATAGACTCATATCTTTTTCTATGAAACAATTACAGTATGCTATTTAGCCACTGACTGAACATTATACACATCAGTGGTGTAACCAAGGAAGACAAATGAAAAATATATATTTACAGTGTCCAGGGACATAAAACATAATCTAAAAGAATCATTGGCTTGAAGGTGACTTTTCCGAACCATGGATTATCAGGTGCCGTCCATGATTCAAGTACAATCTATTACTAGTTTCTATTCACTGGTGTATTAGACCACAAAACACATTGCTCTGTAATGTGTTCTTGAGTCATTTCACAAACGGTGGTCTTCAGAAATGATCTCTTCCTACGGAACTCTACCGCTGCTTCTTACATCAACATTTGTGTATTTCAAATACTAAAAGTAACATGTAATTTTGATGCTTTGTAAACTTTAAGCAATTGTATGTGATAAACATAGAAATAGCAAATTTAAAGCAATAATGTTCAGAAAGTGGATATTGAGTGTTGCAAAAAAAGTATCTTTTCTATTGATTTGATTTACTATGTGTTTGGAACATACTGAAATGTTCCCAGCTAACCCCCAACAGTCACATAAAAATTTGAAAAATCCTCCTGAAAATGTCACTTTTTTTTATTGAAGATTGAGAATTTTTGTCTCATGTAAAAATATTCGGCACATTACTCAATCAAGTCCATTTTTAACCCCTTAGTGAAATAAGAAATTTCAGCCTTAAGAACTAGTTAACAGGTTCCCCTTTTGAGTTCTAGCGGTCATAACTTTTTAAATTTTTTCATTGTATGAGACTATGAAATCTTGAATTTTGTGGGACACCTTTTTATTTTTATAGCAACTAATTTTGTGTACATACAATGTACTACGTAACTTATTATTTTTTTTTTAACTAAACAGTTTTTTTATTGGGTTATTGCTAGAGATGAGCGAACGTGCTCGTCCGAGCTTGATACTCGTTCGAGTATTAGCGTGTTCGAGATGCTTGTTACTCGTAACGAGCACCACGCGATGTTCGAGTTACTTTCACTTTCATCTCTGAGACGTTAGCGCGCTTTTCTGTCCAATTGAAAGACAGGGAAGGCATTACAACTTCCCCCTGCTACGTTCAAGCCCTATACCACCCCCCTGCTGTGAGTGGCTGGCGAGATCAGGTGTCACCCGAGTATAAAAATCGGCCTCTCCCGCGGCTCGCCACAGATTTGTTCTTACATAGAGGAGGGAAAGTGCTGTTGGTGCCGGAGCTGCTATAGGGAGAGTGTTAGGAGTATTTTAGGCTTCAAGAACCCCAATGGTCCTTCTTAGGGCCACATCTAACCGTGTGCAGTACTGTGGAGGCTGCTTTTTGCAGTGTTGCACTTTTTTTTTTGTATATCGGCCGTGCAGAGCATTGCGCCCTGCAGTAATTATACATACTCCAGGGCCAGTAGTGGTGGTGAGGCAGGGACAGAAGACATATATTGTGAGGCAGGGACAGAAGACATATATTTATTGAATATAGGCAGTGGGCCTTTCCAAAAACATTTGGGAAAACAAATCTATTTGGGCTGCCTGTGACTGTCCTCAGTGTACTGGGTCTGTGCTGGGTGTAGTTGTCCTCCTAATTCATACACAGCCAGCTAAGTGTTACAGCAGGCTTGCGCAAAATTATTTCCTGGCTCTGTGTTGGCTGTTAAATCACCGCTGTATTCCAGTCCACAGTGCAACAGTCTGCAGTTATTTTACATACTCCAGGGCCAGTAGTGGTGAGGCAGGGACAGAAGACATATATTGTGGGGCAGGGACAGAAGACATATATTTATTGAATATAGGCAGTGGGTCTTTGCAAAAACATTTGGGGAAAAAAATCTATTTGGGCTGGCTGTGACTGTCCTCAGTGTTCTGGGTCTGTGCTGGGTGTAGTTGTCCTCCTAATTCATACGCAGCCAGCTAAGTGTTACAGCAGGCTTGCACAAAATTATTTCCTGGCTCTGTGTTGGCTGTTACATCACATTCCAGTCCACAGTGCAACAGTCTGCAGTTATTTTACATACTCCAGGGCCAGTAGTGGTGACGCAGGGACAGAAGACATATTTATTGAATACAGGCAGTGGGCCTTTGCAAAAACATTTGGGGAAAAAAATCTATTTGGGCTGCCTGTGACTGTCCTCAGTGCTCTGGGTCTGTGCTGGGTGTAGTTGTCCTCCTAATTCATACGCAGCTAGCTAACTGTTACAGCAGGCTTGCGCAAAATTATTTCCTGGCGTTCCGTAAGCGCAGTCAGCCTCCAACCACAGGCCAATAAGTGGCACATTTAATTACAGCGTTCTATTTCTGCACTACTGGTAATACACCATGCTGAGGGGTAGGGGTAGGCCTAGAGGACGTGGACGCGGGCGAGGACGCGAAGGCCCAAGTCAGGGTGTGGGCACAGGCCGAGCCAGTGTGGTGGCCAGGGGTAGAGGCAGGGCCAGACCGAATAATCCACCAACTGTTTCCCAAAGCGCCCCCTTGCGCCATGCCACCCTGCAGAAGTCAAGGTGATCTACGGTGTGGCAGTTTTTCACAGAGACGCCTGACGACCGACGAACAGTGGTGTGCAACCTTTGTCGCGCCAAGATCAGCTGGGGAGCCACCACCAGCATGTGCAGGCATATGATGGCCAAGCACCCCACAAGGTGGGACGATGCCCGTTCACCGCCTCCGGTTTGCACCACTGCCTCTCCCCCTGTGCCCCAACCTGCCACTGAGATCCAACCCCCCTCTGAGGACACAGGCACTACCGTCTCCTGGCCTGCACCCACACCCTCACCTCCGCTGTCCTCGGCCCCATCCAGCAATGTCTCTCAGTGCAGCGTCCAGACGTCGCTAGCGCCATTGTTTGAGCGCAAGCGCAAGTACGCCGCCACGCACCCGCACGCTCAAGCGTTAAATGTGCACATTGCCAAATTGATCAGCCTGGAGATGCTGCCGTATAGGCTTGTGGAAACGGAGGCTTTCAAAAGCATGATGGCGGCGGCGGCCCCGCGCTACTCGGTTCCCGGTTGCCACTACTTTTCCCGATGTGCCGTCCCAGCCCTGCACGACCACGTCTCCCGCAACATTGTACGCGCCCTCACCAACGCGGTTACTGCCAAGGTCCACTTAACAACAGACACGTGGACAAGCACAGGCGGGCAGGGCCACTATATCTCCCTGACGGCACATTGGGTGAATTTAGTGGAGGCTGGGACAGAGTCAGAGCCTGGGACCGCTCACGTCCTACTCACCCCCAGAATTGCGGGCCCCAGCTCGGTGGTGGTATCTGCGGCGGTGTATGCTTCCTCCACTAAACCACCCTCCTCCTCCTCCTCCTCCTCCTCTGTCTCGCAATCAAGATGTGTCAGCAGCAGCACGTCGCCAGCAGTCGGTGTCGCGCGGCACGGCAGCACAGCGGTGGGCAAGCATCAGCAGGCCGTGCTGAAACTACTCAGCTTAGGAGAGAAGAGGCACACGGCCCACAAACTGCTGCAGGGTCTGACAGAGCAGACCGACCGCTGGCTTGCGCCGCTGAGCCTCCAACCGGGCATGGTCGTGTGTGACAACGGCCGTAACCTGGTGGCGGCTCTGCAGCTCGGCAGCCTCACGCACGTGCCATGCCTGGCCCATGTCTTTAATTTGGTGGTTCAGCGCTTTCTGAAAAGCTACCCACACTTGTCATACCTGCTTGGAAAGGTGCGCCAGGTCAGCGCACATTTCCGCAACTCCAAGACGGACGCTGCCACCCTGCGGACCCTGCAACATCGGTTTAATCTGCCAGTGCACCGATTGCTGTGCGACGTGCCCACACGGTGGAACTCTACGCTCCACATGTTGGCCAGGCTCTATGAGCAGCGTAGAGCTATAGTGGAATACCAACTCCAACATGGGCGGCGTAGTGGGAGTCAGCCTCCTCAATTCTTTACAGAAGAGTGGGCCTGGTTGGCAGACATCTGCCAGGTCCTTGGAAACTTTGAGGAGTCTACCCAGGTGGTGAGCGGGGATGCTGCAATCATTAGCGTCACCATTCCTCTGCTATGCCTCTTGAGAAGTTCCCTGCAAAGCATAAAGGCAGATGCTTTGCACTCGGAAACGGAGGCGTGGGAAGACAGTATGTCGCTGGATAGTCAGAGCACCCTCATATCTATATTTCAGCGCGTTGAGGAGGGGGAGGAGCATGAGGAGGAGGGGGAAGAGACAGCTTGGCCCACTGCTGAGGGTACACATGCTGCTTGCTTGTCATCCTTTCAGCGTGTATGGCCTGAGGAGGAGGAGGATCCTGAAAGTGATCTTCCTAGTGAGGACAGCCATGTGTTGCGTACAGGTACCCTGGCACACATGACTGACTTCATGTTAGGATGCCTTTCTCGTGACCCTCGCGTTACACGCATTCTGGCCACTACGGATTACTGGGTGTACACACTGCTCGACCCACGGTATAAGGAGAACCTTTCCACTCTCATTCCCGAAGAGGAAAGGGGTTCCAGAATGATGCTATACCACAGGGAGCTGGTGGACAAACTGATGGTAAACTTCCCATCCGACAGCGCTAGTGGCAGAAGGCGCAGTTTCGAGGGCCAGGTAGCAGGGGAGGCGCAGAGATCAGGCAGCATGTACAGGCAGGCAGGGGAACATTCTCCAAGGCCTTTGCCAGCTTTATGGCTCCCCAGCAAGACTGTGTCACCGGTCCCCAGTCAAGGCTGAGTTGGCGGGAGCTCTGTAAAAGGATGGTGAGGGAGTACGTAGCCGATCGCACGACCGTCCTCGGTGACGCCTGTGCCCCCTACAACTACTGAGTGTCGAAGATGGACACGTGGCCTGAACTCGCGCTGTATGCCCTGGAGGTGCTTGCTTGTCCTGCGGCTAGCGTCTTGTCAGAGAGGGTGTTTAGTGCGGCTGGGGGAATCATCACGGATAAGCGTACCCGCCTGTCAACCGACAGTGCCGACAGGCTTACACTCATCAAGATGAACAAAGCCTGGATTTCCCCAGACTTCTCTTCTTCACCAGCGGACAGCAGCGATACCTAAGCAATACGTAGGCTGCACCCGCGGATGGAAGCATCGTTCTCTATCACCATCAAAAACGGGGACATTTTTGCTTCATCAATCTGTGTATAATATTCCTCCTCCTCCTCCTGCTCCTCCTCCTGAAACCTCACATAATCACGCTGAACGGGCAATTTTTCTTAGGCCCACAAGGCTCAGTCATATAATTTTTGTAAACAATTTTTATACGTTTCAATGCTCATTAAAACGTTGAAACTTTCACCTGAACCAATTTTTATTTTAACTGGGCTGCCTCCAGGCCTAGTTACCAATTAAGCCACATTAACCAAAGCGATTAATGGGTTTCACCTGCCCTCTTGGTTGGGCATGGGCAATTTTTCTGAGGTACATTAGTACTGTTGGTACACCAATTTTTGCGGGCCCTCGCCTACAGTGTAATCCAATTAATTTTTAGCCCACCTGCATTACAGCTGACGTTACATCAGCTGTGTTGGGCACTGCAATGGGATATATTTATGTACCGCCGGTGGGTTCCAGGGAGCCACCCATGCTGTGGGTGCACACGGAATTCCCATTGCGGAGTTGTACCTGCCTGTGACTATTTATAAAAAACCGCAGTCTGACTGGGGCATGCAGACACCTTGACAGAATGAATAGTGTGTGGCACATACGTTCCCCATTGCTATGCCCACGTGTGCAGCTCCTGATGGCGGTGGCACAGGATTATATTTCTCATTGCTTCTGTACAGCATTGTGGGCTATCGCCCCGCCCCTTTTAAAGAGGGTCGCTGCCTAGCCGTGCCAACCCTCAGCAGTGTGTGCCTGCGGTTCCTCCTCATGGCAGACGCACTTATAAATAGACATGAGTGTGGCGTGGCATGAGTGCAGCTGAAGGCTGCGCAGGGACAATTTGGTGTGCGCTGTGGACACTGGGTCGTGCAGGGGGGGGGGGGGTCGGGCAGCATGTAACCCAGGAGAAGTGGCAGCGGAGTGTCATGCAGGCAGTGATTGTGCTTTGTTGGAGGTAGTGTGCTGCTTAGCTAAGGTATGCATTGCTAATGAGGGCTTTTCAGAAGTAAAAGTTGTTGGGGGGGGCACTCTTGCCGCTATTGTGGCTTAATAGTGGGACCTGGGAACTTGAGATGCAGCCCAACATGTAGCCCCTCGCCTGCCCTATCCGTTGCTGTGTCGTTCCCATCACTTTCTTGAATTGCCCCGATTTTCACAAATGGAAACCTTAGCGAGCATCGGCGAAATACAAAAATGCTCGGGTCGCCCATTGACTTCAATGGGGTTCGTTACTCGAAACGAACCCTCGAGCATCGCGAAAATTGCATCCCGAGTAACGAGCACCCGAGCATTTTGGTGCTCGCTCATCTCTAGTTATTTCATTTCATACAAATTATGCATATTTGTACAGACAATCAATGAGTAATATACATTGTGGTGTCTTGTTTAACATTCACTTAGGTGATAATAATTGATATGAATTTATTTAGAAGTGAAGAATGACGAAACAGTAAAAACTATAATTAAAACGTTTGTTGTTTTGATATAAAGCGCAGCCACAAATTCCACCTGAGATCAAATTTATGTCGGTCGTTGTTATTGTTGGCAATAATTTTCTCAAATGAATAGTGGTCTGTAATTGTATCGATTAATTCTTTAATGCTAGGGGTGGATTTTGACTTCCATTTTCTTGTGATTATTAGTTTAGCCACTAGTAGATAGTGGCATACCCATTTCCTGTATTCAGGCGGTATGAGGTTGCATTCCAGCAGTAGTAGGGCGATTTTTGGGGATCGAGGGATCCTAAGGCCGATCACTTCATGTAACACTGAGAAAACCTCATTCCAGTAGGGTTGGACCAGAGGGCACTCCCAAAATATGTGGAATATATTACCATCTCCTCCGCACTCCCTCCAGCATTGGTTGTTTACTGCGGGGAAGCATCTTGCTAATCTGGAAGGGGTATAGTACCACCTAGTAAGTAATTTATAATGTACTTGTTTAACATTTGCGTTCAAGGTGGCCCTATTTACCCACCCAAAAGAGCTCAACCACTGCGATGTTGCAATGCTTTCTCCCAAATCTCTTTCCCAGTTGATCAAATGAACCTTTTTTGTTTCTCCCATGTCCCCAGAAAGGGTATTATACCATCGACTTGTAGTGCTTTGTTGAGATATATGGGGTTCGGAAAAAACCCAGACTAGATCAGCTGGTAACATAAGTCTTCCTAGTTGTTTTTTTTCAATAAAGGATTGGATTTGATAGTATGTATAGAGGTCTTTTGTAGACAGATCAAATTTTTCCATAAGGAATTGAAATGGGATCGTCTTATGGTCTTTTACAAGATCGGTAATAAGCTTAATGCCCTTCCTGGTCCAACCCCCAATCGAAATGTTAGGGATATAATAGGTAAGCAGTTCTAATGAAATTGTCGAGAGTTTCTTTTTGGGAGATTGTATGAGTTTGTATGTGTAAATGTTCCAGGCCTGAAGAGACGTGAGCATAGGGAGCGATAATGATTGCGTATCTAGATATAGGTGGAGGTCTGGGTAAATGATACTAAGGATTGAGGCTTGTAGTAGAGATAATAGGGATCTATTTCTGTGTATGTGTTTTTCCCTGTGTGGCCACGGTATTGACCTGGAGTTTTCAAGCCATAGGGTCGATTGATTTATATTTATTGCTTGGTAATACGACCATAGGTTGGGTATTTCCAGTCCACCTTGTTTGCAGTTAAGGTACAAAATACCGGCTGCCACACTAGGCCTCCTTCCCCCCCACACAAAGTTCAGTAGTTGTTTTTGAAACTTATCTATGGTGTTGTATGGTATTGGATATGCCAGAGTTCGGAATAAGTATAGAATTTTTGGTAATATGAGCATTTTATACCATACAATTCTACCAAACCAAGATGGATCTTTCCCTCTCAACGTGTCTAACTCTGATTGGATGGAGGAAAAGAGAGGATCAAAGTTTAAGGAGATGATATCTTTTAGTGGATGGCAGATTTTTACGCCTAAATATGGAATTGAGGATGGCCACTGAAATGAGAATTCCCCTTGTATGTCTCTTCTCAAGCACGTATTTATATTTATGCCTAGTATTTGGGATTTACTTATATTTGGGCTGTAGTATAAGGACTTCCCAAACATATCTAGAATTTTCATTACTTCCCTTAGTGAATTTAGGGGGTCCGACAGGGTCAAAAGCACGTCGTCCGCAAAGAGCCCTATTTTATGGGATCTGTTTCCTATGGGAATTCCTCTTATATCTGGAGATACTCTAATTAATTCAGCAAATGGTTCCATTATTAGTATAAACAGTAAAGGAGACAAGGGACAGCCCTGTCAGGTTCCGTTAGTTATACAAAAGGGAGATGATAGGGCTCCGTCTACCAAAACTCTGGCCGACGGGGCAGAGTAAAGCGCCCGGATTGTTGTGAAGAAGTTTTCCGTTATTCCAAATTTTCTTAGTGTAGCAAATGTGTACTCCCAATGAAGCCTGTCAAACGCCTTCTCCGCATCCAGTGCAAGGAGGAGAGAAGGCGTCCGACCCCTCCCCATATCTGCCACCAAGTTTAGCGCTCTCCTGGTGCCATCTGCTGCCTGTCTTCCTTTAACAAAACCCACCTGGTCGCTATTTACGATGTTAGGTAAAACTTGTGAGAGCCTTGTAGCCAGTATTTTTGCATAAATTTTTATATCTACATTTAGTAGTGAGATTGGCCTGTAATTCGCTGTGGAGTCGGTTGGCTTTCCTGGTTTGGGAATTGCTACAATAATTGCTTGTAGCATTTCTTTTGGGAACTCACCTATGGATATGGCTTCATTGAATGTTGAAGCAAGGTAAGGGGAGAGTATATTTGAAAATATTTTGTAGTACTCGTTGGAAAATCCATCTGGGCCAGGTGACTTAAAGTTTTTCAAAGTTTTGATGATTTTTTGGATTTCTTCTCTGGATATGGGTCTATTGAGTTCTTGTAACTCGTTTTCTATTTTGGGAAGATTAATTTTGTTTAAAAATGTATTAATTATGTTCATATTTGCCTGGAATATAGAAGTGTCGTCTTTTAATTTGTAGAGTTTAGTATAACATTTTGCAAATTCTTCTGCTATGTCTTGTGGGTGGGAGAGTTTTGTTTTGGGATCTTCTGCTTTGACTACGAATGGGATTTTGGTTCTGATTTGTCTTTTCTTAGCTTTGTTCGCCATAAATTTTGAGGGATTATCAAATGAGGAGTAGTAATTCGCTCGCATGAAATCTGTGTTTTTATTGTGTTCTGTTAGTAGAAGTGATCTCAATTCTCTGCTCAGGGACAACAAGGTTCTCTGGTCGCTTATTATTTGGTGGTTTTGTAGTAGTTTTTCTTGGTTTTGTATTTGGATTAGGAGATTGTTTATTTGTTGTTGTTTACGTTTCTTGCGTTGGGCACTCATTTTTATTAAAATACCTCTGGTGAAGGCTTTGTGGGCGTTCCAAATTGAGAAGATGCTTGCATCAGAATTTGCATTTAAATTGAAATATTCTTTTAGGTGGTTATTAATTGTGGAGGTATTGTAGGGAGAGTTAAGGAGTGTCACATTATTTCGCCACATTCTGGCATTGCCTAGGGCTTCTCCCAAAGCAAAGGTAAGTGTTATCGGGGCGTGATCTGACCAAGTGGTCAGTCCTATCTCAGAGGCAGTGATTTTCTGAAGTGTCCATCTGTCTACCAAGAACATATCAATTCGAGAGAAAGACTTGTGGCGTGGTGAGAAGAAAGTGTATTCTCTCGAGGAGGAGTCGAGGCATCTAAAAGAGTCGTATAACGACTCCTTATGTAGCCAGGGGAGTAATGTTGGGGCTGTTCTATGTTTAGCAGTAGTATCGATTGATTTGTCTGAGATTAGATTAAAGTCCCCACATATGACTAAGTCACCGTTTTTGATTTTTTTGATAATTTTGTTTAGGAAGGAAATCTGACCTTTTTTGGGTGCGTATATGTTTGCCAAAGTAATGTTTTTCTCGTTAAGAGTGCCTACCAAAACAAGGCATCTCCCCCTTGTGTCTGCATATTGTTTTGTTAGCGTAAAATTTATGTTTGCTCTAAACGCTATCAGCACCCCTGCGTGTCTTTTTTCTACTGCATTTGCCGTAAATATCTGGGGGAAATTTTTGTTAGAGAAATTTGTGGTTGAATTATGCAGAAAATGTGTTTCCTGGATACACACTATGTCAGCTTTGGTACGGTTGGCGTCTCTCCATACAAGAGATCTCTTAAAGGGGGAATTCAGCCCTCTAGCATTCTGAGACAGTATTTTAACCGACATAATAATTAGGTATTAGATGTATAGGTGTGGAAGTTTGTGGACTTACTGCGCCTGGATTTTGCATATCGAGAATCATAATAAGAACATCAACAGAAAAGTCTGAACAGTCGCCTGCGGGTAGCTTCTTCAGGGTCTTGTAAAATCTCTGGGCGACGAACTGGAAAAAGAAACAGTTTAACAAAACAAATGTTAGAGCAGGAATTATTGCCTGCATTGTTTGGAAGGCGACATAATAGTCCACCTGACAGCGTCCGCCTTTTGAAGTAGGTAATTTATTTGACGTGTCCCGCTTTATTTAGGGTAGTTTGTTTCTTTGTTGGGTTCCAATGAGATTAGGTATGATCCAGTTTTATAAGGAAGTAAATTAAGACCACTCGTTAACGACCTTTTTTGACCTCTGCAGCGAAGTGTCATTTTGTTTATCAACTGGCAGTCCCCATTTAGACATGAGCTTTTTCCCCTCCTCAGGGGAGTTAGCTATATGTAGGATGCCATCTCTGTGGATCAGGAGTTTGGTTTGGAAACCCCATTTATATGGAATTTTCTTTGTACGCAGGGTGAGTGTAATGGGCAGAAAGGCTCTTCTTGCCTGCATTGTAGCAGGGGAAAGGTCAGCAAATAGGTGGATATTAGCGTATGGTTCAGGCAGCAGATTTGCTTTACGTGCGGCCTGCATCAGGGCTTCCTTCACGTGAAAAAAATGAATTCTTGCGATAGTGTCTCTTGGTAATTTTTCTGGCACGTGACTGGGCTTAGGAAGTCTATGGATTCTGTCAATTGTGAGTTCTTGTTGAGAAATGTTTGGAAGCAAGGCAACAATAAGGTTTGATAGGAATTCTTTCAATTCATTCTAACTGATGCTTTCGGGGATTCCTCTCAGCTTTATATTATTTCGTCTGTTCCTATCCTCTAAGTCTGCCATCTTGTTTTTCATTGCTGCAACTTCCTCTGTTAGGGCATAATGTGCATCTATCAGGGAGTTATGCGATGTAGTAAGTTCTTTCATCTTGTTTTCTATGTGGTCTGTGCGGTCTCCTAATTCTTGTATGGAGGCGTTAAATGTTGCAGACATGGCGGAGATGTCGTTCTGAAGTGAGCCTCTCAGAGCAAGAATCATGTTTTTAATAAACTCCTCAGAAGCAGGTTGTTTAGAGGTTGGAACACTGAGGATAGGATCATCTTCCTCAAATGTATGTTTGTACTGCTTAAATTGTGTGTTCTTTACTACTGGGGACTGGGGAGACATCCTTGGTCTTTGTTTCTCTGGGCTAGCAGAGGGGGATGTGCTGCTGGATGCAGGCTGCTTGTGAGCCAACACCATTTTGATGGGAGTAGCAGGGCCGGGGTCTGCATCCATAGAAAAATGACTTACCCCCTCCTGGAAGGCTGGTTGGGTGTGCATTCCCTCCATACTCTCAGCGGTGCTTGCGGCGCTTTCAGAGAGATGAGGGGAGTCAGGATGCTCAGAGAGCCTCTCATCCGAGGATGCAGGAGAATGGTACCCACGGCTCTGCACTGTGAGATCGCGATCAGCGCTCCGTGCTGAGAAGAGGTCCTTCATCTGCTGTGCTTGTCTTATTGCTGGGGACTGGGGAGACAACTTTTGTCTTTGTTTCTCCGGACTTGCAGAGGGGGATGTGCTGCTGGATGCAGGCTGTTTGTGAGCTGACGCCATTTTGATGGGAGCGGCGGGGCTGGGGTCTGCTTCACTAGTAAAGTGACTTACCCCCTTCTGTATGGCTGATCGGGTGTGCATTCCCCCGGCACTCTCAACAATGTCTGCAGCGTTTTCAGGAAGATGAGGGGAGTCGGGATGTTCAGAGCGCTTCTCATCCGAGGATGCAGGAGAGTGGTACCCGTGGCTCTGCACTGTGGGATCGCGGTCAGCGCTCCGCGCTGAGAAGTCTCTTACCCGCTGTGGCTGAAGCTTGGGAGGCTTTCTTTTTGTCATGGCTCTCAACATTTAGTATTGCTCTGATGGTAGGTGTAATTTTCTAATCTCTGGGACACTTTTTTAGTCGCTTTTAGGCACTTGCTTGACGGAGCTTAAAGTTTTGCTACCGTCCTGGCTGCAGTCAGGCCACACACCCCCACGTAACTTATTTTTGAACAATCTGTTTTTATTAAGAGAAAATAAATCATACAAAACAGAAATATGTTGCAGTACAATTCGGCACCATAATGGCAAAGTTGGATGTACAGGTCCAATATACTAGAAAGTCAAAACAAGATGAAACATTGAATTTAGACTGAAAAAAATATGAGTAGCAGTTAAGTCATAAATCAAAGAACAATTATAAAGATCTGTATTGATGAGTGATGTTATGGTTTTGGTAACATATGAAGAGAGCACTAACAAACTTGCGCAGGGATCTATAGCAAAATCCCTCATAAACATCTTCAATTTAAAATTGTTCTCCTAATGACAAATATCGACTATAAACCAAATCTAGAGAGAATCAGTTTATATTTAGATAATTTGAATTATGCCAAACAGATTATAAAACCAGCATGGATCAAAATACACCTATGCGTCATTTCTGCCAGAAGTGAGTGCGCTAGACTGCTCAGGACATCAATGATTAAATATTCATAGCAGTTTTAATATCTCAGACCCCATTTACAATGACAGATGATCGCTCAAAAGTCACTTAAACAACATCTTTGCATAGTCTAAAGTCGCTACTTAAGAGCTATGCTGGCGGAGTAGGACACCGCCGCTATCGCTCGGCGAAAAATAGAGCTGTTTTGCATAAGCAAACAGCAGTATTGTTCTTCGTGATTACAGCTCGCATCCCGCTGTGAACTACAGGACACCAGCTGAAAGAGTCTTATCAGTGCTGCCAACTGTGATAACAGCCTGCACTGCTAATAAGTGTCAGGGAACAGGGGTCCAGTACTGGTAGTCCCTAAAAGCTGCCCATAACCCCTGTCCCTACCTACTTGCCCCCCTAGGCTAGGCCCCAGAGCAATAACTGGGCGCCGGTCCCTATACTCACTAGGGAAGCGGGGCATGGGGTCAGACTTACAAACAGATACAGAGACAAGCAAACACAGAGGCAAGTTAGGAAGTCCGGGTCTGCAACAGGAGAATACACAGTACCAGGGATCAGGCGAAGGTGAAGTCAGGGTCAGAAGCAATACGTCAAAACAGAGAATCAGGCAAGTGCAAAGGACGCGAGTGCAGAAGGAGACCAAACTAACACTGGCAAATGCTGGAGGGAACAGAGGCATTTAAATGCTGTCAGAACTCCCGCCCCAGCAGCTAATTGGGGCTGGAAGTCTGACAGCAGCAAGTCAATCACCAAAGCACTGAGAAAACCGCCCCCAGCCTTGCTGGAGAGAGTGAGACCAAGGACACGCGCCTGGTCGTTACGCTGACGGAGACGCGGCGAGGGGCGTCACCCGCTGCGTCCTTAGTAAGCCATTGGCAGATAGGATTCCGGCGGCCAGGGGAGATCACTAGAACCAGGGCTCCCCTGCACCGCACTGCTGCAGTCCGGGTAATAGAGCCAGCGGTATGGGCATGGCAACCCCAGTTCTGACAATAAGAGTTCATCGCTCAATTCAAGAATACTTGAATTGAGCGAGGAACGACTAGTGCACAAAAACTGCACGATGTGCGTGCATTTAGACGCAATGGTTATTGCTCAAAAGATGTCTTTGAGTGAATTTTGAGCGAGAATCGTTGGGCCTAAATGGGCCTTAAGACTAAAAGGTCAATTCTTATACAAGTTGATATCTGTAACTTGATAGACTGATAATTATTAAATGGTGGCACGTAAGTGTAGATGGGCTTTACCCGTTTACTACCTCATTTTACAGTGAGAAGATTGGCCACACCATATGCTAAGTGGGTATAGCATTGCTGTATACCCAAACTGTAGAGATGCGCAAATGAATCCCCATTCCTTCCCAGAGTGCATTCTTGCAAACAATATATATTATTTACAGGGTCAGGGCAGATATCTCTTGAGTCCTGAAAATATGAGGTGTAAGTACGGTCTCCACAAACCATAAGGGTGAATGGTAGAATAGTATTGACTTCCACCCAGCCTGATCTGTTACATAGTGCTTTAATTAGTTAATAGGGACAGCGTATCAGCACAGAAAAATTACATTTCCCCATTCTTAAATGCCCAGCCACCATTTCTTTGCCCAAAAACTGTCTCTGCCATGCACTGCCATGTGAACAATAACGTGTTGCTGGCATTGAAGAATGCTGTCAGTGGCAGGGTACATCTGACCATGAACACGTGGTTCAGAAAACATGGCCAGGGGCATTACATATTGTTAACAGCCCACTGGGTCAATGTCCTGAAGGTGGGGCATAAAGCCGAAAGTGGTAGTCCACATTTCATGGTACCCTTAAGAATCTTGGTTAGAGATGAGCCAGCACACTTGTCCAAGCTTGATGCTCGTTCGAGTATTAGGGTGCTCGAGATGCTCGTTACTCGAGACGAGCACCAGGCGGTACTCGTCTCGATTAAACGAGCACTGACCATTGAATTCAATGGAGCCGGCAATAAAGCCGGCTCCATTGAAAGCAATGGGCTGCCGGCGATCGCGGGATGAATTGTTGGCAAGGGCTTAAATATATAAGCCCTTCCCTGCAATTCATCCAGAAATGTGTAAAAATAAAAAATATATATATACTCACCTTGTCCCGGCAAACGGAATTCAGCGTGGCTGGCCTGCAGTGGGTGTGAAGGGGGTGTGAGTCAGGCATGCCCCTGATTGGCTCAGCGCTGAGCCAATCAGAGGCAGATCTCACTCACACCCATTCATGAATTCATGAATGGGTGAGTGAATGTTGCCTCTGATTGGCTCAGCGCAGCTCTCAGCTGAATGACAGCAGTTCAGCACCACAGTGCAGGGGACAGCAGGAGAACACGCGGCTGTGCCCCGGCAGCTGAAGGGAGGTGAGTATGTATTTTTGTTTTTTAAATCACTTTTAATTCATTTCCAGGGAATGGCTTATATGTAAAGTCCTTCCCTGAAAAAGAATTCAGGTGTGCCAGCGGACCATTGTCTTCAATGGAGTCGCCGGCAGCAGCAGCGGCTCCATTGAAGAGAATGCCTGCATTTTTATTCTTTTTTACACTAAAATCTTTCTTTTACAGGTAAGGGCTTATATTTTTAAGCCCTTCCCGAAAATTCATCTGTATTGCCGGCTCCATTGAATTCAATGGGCTAGCATCGTTCTAGCTGTGGCAGAGGAGAACGATCGTTATGCTGACAGTGCGGGGGGGGGGGGTCTCACTCTTGCCACTATTGTGGCTTAATAGTGAGACCTCGGAGCCCGAAATGCAGCCCTGCATGTTGCTCCTCGCCTGCCCTATCCATTTCTGTGTTTTTTACATGACTTTGGTGATTTGCTAAGATTTTCACAAATGAAAACCTTAGCGGAGCACCAGTCATATACAAAAATGCTTGAGTCGCCCATTGACTTCAATGGGGTTCGTTACTCCAAACGAACTCTCGAGCATCACTGAAAGTTCAACTCGAGTAACGAGCACCCGAGCATTTTGGTGCTCGCTCATCTCTAATCTTGGTGGATCTGACCATGAACACATGGTTCAGAAAACATGGCCAGGAGCATTACATAATATTAACAGCCCACTGGGTCAATGTCCTGAAGGTGGGGCATAAAGCCGAAAGTGGTAGTCCACATTTCATGGTACCCTTAAGAATCTTGGGACATTCATCCATGTCTGCCCCCTCCACATCCCCACTTCTTCTCCTTCTCTTCTTCTACCTCTTCATGCCACCTTTAAACACCCTCCACATCAGCACAGATATCCAAATGTGACAAAATCTGACCTCCATACAGCAGTGCGTGTGGAAAACGTCAAAATGTTGTCCAAAAACTCATATATTTAGGGAAATACAGCCATATGTCCCAAAGAGCTGTCAAGAGTTCTGCAGGCCCAGGTTGACACATGGTTGATCCAGCTCAATCTAAAGCCAGGAAAGGTCATGTATGAAAATGGGGCCCAAGGGGCTGGCAGTCCTTCGCCACAGCAATCTCATACATGTATCTTGTTTGGCCCATGTGATTATCCTAGTAGTGCAACACTTCCTAAACAATTACTCAGGTTTATATCTACTGTTGGAAAAGGCCAGGAAACTACTCACACTTTCATTGTTCACACTCGGCCACCTCCTACCTGATGATGGTGCACCAACAGTTTTGGGCTACCTCCAACCATCTGATCTGTGACTTAGCTACATGGTCGAATTCCTCAGTGAATATTTTGCAGAGTCTAAACCAGCAGCAGAGAGCAATCACAGAGTACCAGATGGTGTATGCCATTAGCAGACACTGTATGGAGATCAGTCACTTTAAGCTTGTGGAGTGGATGCAGATCAAAGACATGTGTACCGCTTTAGGCTGCTTTCGGGAAGTAGCCAAAATGATCAGTCGGAATGATGCACTGATCAGCATGACTATCCCTGTTGTCTGCCTACTGGAACAGACGCTACAGGTACTCCTCAACATGTTGTTGTCAAAGGAGGAGGAGCAGGAGGAAGGGATACCAATCTCCCAACTGTCTGGCCCGTCCGCCCTTACTCAACCCCACAGGTAGGGTAAGACAGGGGGGCATCTCCCACACATGGGAAAAGTATAGAGGAGAAAGAGGAGAAGGAAGAGGAAGGGCATAATATACGTTTAAAGGCAGGGTGGCTACGCAAAATTCTTTAAATCCATCACTAACTTCAAGTGGATGGCGGTACTGTGAGGAGAGTGGTCAATCACTCTTAGGCGCTTTGAGGCATATGAATGCTTTTATGCGGAAGTGCTTGAAGAAGGATCAATGCGTAGCCCACATCAAATCATCAGATCAGTACTGGGTGGCCACCTTACTTGCAACAAGACCAAAATAACAAATCTCTCCAACACTGGAGAGGGACCTCAAAATGAAGCACTATCAGGATAGACTGTTAAGCAGATTGAGCGCAGAATTTCCTTATGGCTGCAGGGATACATCCGCAATGAATTACACCCTAGTGGCTCATGACGAATGAGCAGGAAGCCACCACGGCAGCACCACCGGTGACAGGGGAAGTCTTACAGAGGAGTGGCATCGTTTTTTCAGCCTGCCGCAGCCTACAGCAAGAGCACAGTATAGGACTCACAGTCACAGGCAGCACTTATCCATGATGGTCCAAGAGTATGTCAGCTGCCACATGGATGTACTCAGACATGGCATTGGCCCTTTGACTCCTGGGTGTCAAAGCTGGATGAGTGGCCAGAGCTTGAACAACATGCTTTAGAGATGCTTGCCTGCCCCGCTGTCAGTTTGCTATCAGAAAGGATGTTCAACACAGATGTTAGTAGGGTAATTAACAGATGCATTTGCCTGTCCACAGACAATGTGGATTGTCTGACATTTATAGTAGTGAACCAAGCATGGATTTCTCCTGACTTCTGCACCCCATAGCAGATCCCACTGATTAGTTAGCATGCTGAAAATTTTTACTCACATATGACTGAGCATAGATTTATGTAAAAAAGCACACTGTGCCCTCAAGGTGCTGTTGCTGATGGTGCTGTTCTTCTTCTCCTGCTTCCACCATGTTTCCTCCTCCTCTTTCCTCCAAATGAAGAATATTTCAATATGGAAATATTGAATACACTTTGCCCTCAAGAAGCTGCTGCTGCTGGTGTTACTGCTGCTCTCCTTTTGCTTCTGCCATATTTTCTCCTCCTTTTCCCTAAATAAACATTTTCTAAAGCACAAGAAACTGCTGTAGCTCTACAGCTTTTCTTTGGGGAAGGTCCGTGCTTGGCTTGTCTGTTCACCTGAAAGACTTTCTTCTTTGCAAAATGCTCGGGTGCTCGTTACTCGGGACGAACTTTTCGCAATGCTCGAGGGTTCGTTTCGAGTAACGAACCCCATTGAAGTCAATGGGCGACCCGAGCATTTTTGTATATCGCCGATGCTCGCTAAGGTTATCGTTTGTGAAAATCTGGGCAATTCAAGAAAGTGATGGGAACGACACAGCAACAGATAGGGCAGGCGAGGGGCTACATGTTGGGCTGCATCTCAAGTTCCCAGGTCCCACTATTAAGCCACAATAGCGGCAAGAGTGCCCCCCCCCCCCTGCACTGTCAGCATAAAGATCGTTCTCCTCTGCCATAGCTGTAACAGCTGTGGCAGAGAAGAACGATGTTTGCCCATTGAATTCAATGGAGCCAGCAATACAGCAGGTTCCACTGAAAGCAATGGGCTGCCGGCGATCGCGGGATGAATTGTCGGGAAGGGGTTAAATATATAAGCACTTCCCTGCAATTCATCCAGAAATGTGTTACAATAAAAATATATACCGGCGTATAAGGCGACGGGGCGTATAAGACGATCCCCCAACTGTCACCTTATACGCCGGCAATACAGCGGAGCAAAGAATAAAAATCATTACTCACTTCTCCTGGCGTTCTGCGGTGCTCCTGCAGGCTGTCGCTCCCTCCTGGTCCCCGGTAGAGCATTGCTTTCTGGACGCAGGGCTTGAAATCCCCGCCTCCAGAAACACACGTGCCTTCAGCCAATCACAGCCATTCAATGACATTATTGTCATTGGCTGTGATTGGCTGAAGGCACGTGTGTTTCTGGAGGCGGGGATTTAAAGCCCTTCGTAGAGAAAGCAATGCTCTGCCGTGGACCAGGAGGGAGCGACAGCCTGCAGCAGCACCGCAGAACGCCAGGAGAAGTGAGTAATGATTTTTATTCTTTGCTCCGCTGTATTGCCGGCGTATAAGGTGACAGTTGGGGGGTCGTCTTATACGCCCCGTCGCCTTATACGCCAGTATATATTTTATTGTAACACATTTTTGGATGAATTGCAGGGAAGGGCTTATATATTTAAGCCCTTCCCGACAATTCATCCCGCGATCGCCGGCAGCCCATTGCTTTCAGTGGAACCTGCTGTATTGCTGGCTCCATTGAATTCAATGGGCAAACATCGTTCTTCTCTGCCACAGCTGTTATAGCTGTGGCAGAGAAGAATGATTTGTCTTCTATATGTTCTCAATGGGGTCGGCGCTGCTGCCGCCGGCCCCATTGAGCGCATATAGAGAAGGGCAGATTTTAATACTCGGGTGACACCTGATCTCCCCAGCCACTCACTGCAGGGGGGTGGTATAGGGCTTGAACGTCGCAGGGGGAAGTTGTAATGCCTTCCCTGTCTTTCTATTGGCCATAAAAGCGCGCAAATTTCTCAGGGAAGAAAATGAAAGTAACCGGAACACCGCGTGGTACTCGTTACGAGTAACGAGCATCTCGAACACGCTAATACTCGAACGAGTATCAAGCTCGGACGAGTATGCTCGCTCATCTCTATTTATGACATTACTTTTAAAACAAGCATCACATCTGCTTTTTGTGTAGCAAAATTTTGTAGCTCTATAGATGTTCCTTGAAGCAGGCCCATGCTTGATTGCTGTTTTCAGCTGGTAGAATTTATCCTTGTAAAATGTATAATATTGTCTTTAAAATAAGCAGTATCAGCAATAAATGGGAAACCACTGGGAAACACTGACATGGAAAAGGACTTGGGGGTTTTAGTTAACTGTAAACTTAACTGGATCAACAAGTGTCAGACAGCTGCTGCTAAGGCAAATAGGATCATGGGGTGCTTTCCCTCACGGGAAGTGCTGAATCCTATTGTGGGCTATTCCTGAGATTGTGCCTGCTCCATCTTGCGTCACTAGTCTATGAACATTCGCAAGCACAGCCTCGGCAATAGCCTGGCATTGGATTCAGCATTTCCTGCTAGGCAGTGAACATTACATCACTAGTGATGTAGCGTACACCGACCTGCAGGAAGCAGAAAGCTGAGAATGGGTGCTCCATAACAGAAAGAAGAGGATTTAGCCAGCCAGAGGTGAAGTGACCTGGGGGACTGGAGGAGCCAGGAGAAGATAAGTGAGGAGAAGGTGTGGTAAGAAGGCTGCCTGGGGAGGAATAGGTAAGTATTGATTTTTTTTCCAATGACCAACCCCCGTAATGGGAGTCGAAATCGTCCGTCCTGATTAACAATGAGTTTTGTGAAAATCACAGCCGCAGAACTGAACGAAACAAAATCATTGATTGCAATGGTTTTATTACCACCATTGGGATCCCTGTGTATTATTATTATTATGCGCAGGAAAAGATAGGGCGAGCATATTAGCGCATGCCCCAAGTGTTTTAGCCCTAAAACACACTCCGGTGCCCTGGATAAACTAGGCTGATAAAATAGGTTCTGTATCCATCTTGTCTGTGTCTGAACCTGCAAGTATTCTTACAGGGATTCTTTTTGTGTGTTTTTGCAAAGCAGCCAGAACAGGCAGACGGAGAGGGGGGCATGTCTCAGATGTTCTAACAGCGCTCTGCATAGGAAATTAGCAGACTGTGACAACCATTTTATGATATAAGCAATGAGGATGCAAAATGGAGGAACACAAGCAGGATGTCTCATGCGAAGAGCATCACGTATGTTGCCTATGCATTATCAATATATAGTCAATTTCTCAATTTGAAAAAGAGGGTGAGATTAATTGTCAGCAATTATCGGTGTCACCTTGGAAACACAATACTATTAATGCACCTATTTCTAGACACAATGCCCTTAGGGACTCAAATGCACTGCCATGCAACAACCAAAACCAGTATTCCCATATCTCCATTGGGACACTGTAGGCCAGCTGTGGAGCACTAGAACGTAGAGCATGATCAGTCTTTAAAGAACTGTGTTATACTGCCTAAATGCTATGCCGAAACATAGCCACCCTTCTTCCTGCAGGTGTTCGCTGCAGAGAACTTGCGGCAAATTCACAATGTGTGAATCTGGCATTATCTATTGTTTTTTGTTTTTTTCCCCTTTACTATTTCTTTTGGCCCTCAAGCCCTTCTTCCATGCCTTCTTAATCCCCCAGTTATCCTTAGCAATCTAAGTTCACAACAGCATACGTATAAATGTTTGTTCTAATTAAGTTGACATTTTTCACAAACAGCAACATTCTGCATATGGGTCTTTTTAAGCATGGATCAAAACTTAGCTTTTTTTGAAAGATGTGATGTTAACCCTTTTCAATCCACTGTCTGACATCTGAAGACATTATGATTTAAGGCTGTACAGCTCCGATGTTGGAAGACATCTGTCGGGGTTCTCTTAGTGTATATTGCCAGCCATTCTGCTTTCGGAGCCTATCCAACGTGTCACCTCATGCAGTACTGGGTTTAGCCAGCAGACAGCGCCGTTGTATAACAGCAGAAAAAGAGTAAGTCCTCTATGAAAACGAGGATACAAATTGGATTGGAAAGGGTTAATAAACACAAATTTTTTTAACATTTTGCTACTGTTGTCTTCTTGGATCCGTAAAGGTGGTTTGGACATCTCTGTCTGATGGCTATGCATCAGATGCCAGTAATCCAAGAATATTAAAATATTGTGTTGCATTATTTTTACCAAGTGAACCACAACCATACTATACTAATGATAGTACACCCTTTTTCGCACTTTTAACCTCCTCCTTGCGAACACATGTTTTTGACTCAACCACCAGTGATTTTTCCCTATATTGTTTCTACTTTGAGCATATAAAAAACCCTGCATGCAAATGGTTGTCATTACAGTGGCTGAGCATAAGGCAGCATACCATTTCTAGTTCTTTAAAGCCATATATTTTGTTATGTCTCTTGTTATGGAACCTTGAATCTTTGCACTCTAGGGTAAAGGACTGAGATTTAGGCTGATTGAATCTGTTTTTAGAAAACTGCATCTATTCACAAAACATAACTGCATGGTAGATGCTTCGTATAAATCTCCACCGCATAGAAAAAAAGTATTAAAGTATATTCTATAATAAAACAAAACCGACGAATGATACTGAGTTCGAAAGGATGGCTCAATAAAGATTAAGGATGCTCTATCTGTACTAGCTTCACCCCAAACAGCACCATACAAAAGGCTGCAGAAACAATACTGCATTGGCTTCATATCCTCCAGAGTTCTGCTTCACTCACTATTAACACTTCTAACCAACATGTCACATCATTTTTTAGAGAAGTAATGAAATTAATGATATTTTTCAATAACCTTATTTTATTTTAAGTAACACAAAGACATACCAAAAACTATTTTTCTTCTCTGATATCAATTCATTTACATTAGCATACAAATTGTATGTAATATATATATATATATATATTATTTTATTTTTTGCAAAAGTCAGTACTATAGAGAGAGGAGGGATACAAGGTTTCAGTTAGAGATGAGCGAACATACTCGTCCGAGCTTGATACTCGTTCGAGTATTAGCGTGTTCGAGATGCTCGTTACTCGAGACGAGTACCACGCGATGTTCAGGTTACTTTCACTTTCATCTCTGAGACGTTAGCGCGCTTTTCTGGCCAATAGAAAGACAGGGAAGGCATTACAACTTCCCCCTACGACGTTCAAGCCCTATACCACCCCCCTGCAGTGAGTGGCTGGCGAGATCAGGTGTCAGCCGAGTATAAAAATCGGCCCCTCCCGCGGCTCGCCACAGATGCATTCTGACAGAGATCAGGGAAAGTGCTGCTGGTGCCGAAGCTGCTATAGGGAGAGCGTTAGGAGTTATTTTAGGCTTCAAGAACCCCAACGGTCCTTCTTAGGGCCACATCTAACCGTGTGCCGTAGTGTGGAGGCTGCTTTTTGCAGTGTTGCACATTTTTTTTTTTTTTTTGTATATCGGCCGTGCAGAGCATTGCGTCCTGCAGTAATTTGACATTGTTCAGGGCCAGTAGTGGTGAGGCAGGGACAGAAGACATATTTAGTGTATATGGGCAGTGGGCCTTTCCAAAAACATTTGGGAAAAAAAATCTATTTGGGCTGCCTGTGACCGTCCTCAGTGTACTGGGTCTCTGCTGGGGGTAGTTGTCCTAATTCATACGCAGCCAGCTAAGTGTTACAGCAGGCTTGCGCAAAATTCTTTCCTGCCTCTGTGTTGCCTCTTACATCACCGCTGTATTCCTGTCCACAAGTGTACTGGGTCTCTGCTGGGGGTAGTTGTCCTAATTCATACGCAGCCAGCTAAGTGTTACAGCAGGCTTGCGCAAAATTCTTTCCTGCCTCTGTGTTGCCTCTTACATCACCGCTGTATTCCTGTCCACAAGTGTACTGGGTCGCTGCTGGGGGTAGTTGTCCTAATTCATACGCAGCCAGCTAAGTGTTACAGCAGGCTTGCGCAAAATTCTTTCCTGCCTCTGTGTTGCCTCTTACATCACTGCTGTATTCCTGTCCACAAGTGTACTTGGTCTCTGCTGGGGGTAGTTGTCCTAATTCATACGCAGCCAGCTAAGTGTTACAGCAGGCTTGCGCAAAATTCTTTCCTGCCTCTGTGTTGCCTCTTACATCACCGCTGTATTCCTGTCCACAAGTGTACTTGGTCTCTGCTGGGGGTAGTTGTCCTAATTCATACGCAGCCAGCTAAGAGTTACAGCAGGCTTGCACAAAATTCTTTCCTGCCTCTGCTGTGCGTTCCGTAAGCGAAGTCAGCCTCCAACCACAGGCCAATAAGCGGCACATTTAATTACAGCGTTCTGTTTCTGCACTACTGGTAATACAGCATGCTGAGGGGTAGGGGTAGACCTAGAGGATGTGGATGCGGGCGAGGACGCGGAGGCCCAAGTCAGGGTGTGGGCACAGGCTGAGCCAGTGCGGTGGCCAGGGGAAGAGGCAGGGCCAGACCGAATAATCCACCAACTGTTTCCCAAAGCGCCCCCTCGCGCCATGCCACCCTGCAGAGGCCAAGGTGCTCTAAGGTGTGGCAGTTTTTCACAGAGATGCCTGACGACCGACGAACAGTGGTGTGCAAGCTTTGTCGCGCCAAGATCAGCTGGGGAGCCACCACCACCAGCATGCGCAGGCATATGATGGCCAAGCACCCCACAAGGTGGGACGAAGGCCGTTCACCGCCTCCGGTTTGCACCACTGCCTCTCCCCCTGTGCCCCAACCTGCCACTGAGATCCAACCCCCCTCTGAGGACACAGGCAAGAGTGCCTACCGGCCTGCACCCACAACCTCACCTCCGCTGTCCTCGGCCCCATCCAGCAATGTCTCAGCGCAGCGTCCAGACGTCGCTATCGCAACTGTTTGAGCGCAAGCGCAAGTACGCCGCCACGCACCCGCACGCTCAAGCGTTAAACGTGCACATAGCCAAATTGATCAGCCTGGAGATGCTGCCGTATAGGCTTGTGGAAACGGAGGCTTTTTAAAAGCATGATGGCGGCGGCGGCCCCGCGCTACTCGGTTCCCAGTCACCACTACTTTTCCCGATGTGCCGTCCCAGCCCTGCACGACCACGTCTCCCGCAACATTGTACGCGCCCTCACCAACGCGGTTACTGCAAAGGTCCACTTAACAACGGACACGTGGACAAGCACAGGCGGGCAGGGCCACTATTTCTCCCTGACGGCACATTGGGTGAATTTAGTGGAGCCTGGGACAGAGTCAGAGCCTGGGACCGCTCACGTCCTACCCACCCCCAGAATTGCGGGCCCCAGCTCGGTGGTGGTATCTGCGGCGGTGTATGCTTCCTCCACTAAACCACCCTCCTCCTCCAACGCAACCTCTGTCTCGCAATCAAGATGTGTCAGCAGCAGCAGCACGTCGCCAGCAGTCGGTGTCGCGCGGCGTGGCAGCACAGCGGTGGGCAAGCGTCAGCAAGCCGTGCTGAAACTACTCAGCTTAGGAGAGAAGAGGCACACGGCCCACGAACTGCTGCAGGGTCTGACAGAGCAGACCGACCGCTGGCTTTCGCCGCTGAGCCTACAACCGGACATGGTCGTGTGTGACAATGGCCGTAACCTGGGAAGACAGTATGTCGCTGGATAGTCAGAGCACCCTCATGTCTATATCTCAGCGCGTTGAGGAGGAGGGGGAGGAGCATGAGGAGGAGGGGGAAGAGACAGCTTGGCCCACTGCTGAGGGTACCCATGCTGCTTGCCTGTCATCCTTTCAGCGTGTATGGCCGGAGGAGGAGGAGGAGGATCCTGAAAGTGATCTTCCTAGTGAGGACAGCCATGTGTTGCATACAGGTACCCTGGCACACATGGCTGACTTCATGTTAGGATGCCTTTCTCGAGACCCTCGCGTTACGCGCATTCTGGCCACTACGGATTACTGGGTGTACACACTGCTCGACCCACGGTATAAGGAGAACCTTTCCACTCTCATACCCGAAGAGGAAAGGGGTTCGAGAGTGATGCTATACCACAGGACCCTGGCAGACAAACTGATGGTAACATTCCCATCCGACAGCGCTAGTGGCAGAAGGTGCAGTTCCGAGGGCCAGGTAGCAGGGGAGGCGCAGAGATCAGGCAGCATGTACAGCGCAGGCAGGGGAACATTCTCCAAGGCCTTGCCAGCTTTATGGCTCCCCAGCAAGACTGTGTCACCGCTCCCCAGTCAAGGCTGAGTTGGCGGGAGCACTGTAAAAGGATGGTGAGGGAGTACGTAGCCGATCGCACGACCGTCCTCGGTGACGCCTCTGCCCCCTACAACTACTGGGTGTCGAAGCTGGACACGTGGCCCGAACTCGCGCTGTATGCCCTGGAGGTGCTTGCTTGTCCTGCGGCTAGCGTCTTGTCAGAGAGGGTGTTTAGTGCGGCTGGGGGAATCATCACGGATAAGCGTACCCGCCTGTCAACCGACAGTGCCGACAGGCTTACACTCATCAAGATGAACAAAGCCTGGATTTCCCCAGACTTCTCTTCTCCACCAGCGGACAGCAGCGATACCTAAGCAATACGTAGGCTGCACCCGCGGATGGAAGCATTGTTCTCTATCACCATCAAAAACGGGGACATTTTTGCTTCATCAATCTGTGTATTCTATTCATCCTCCTCCTCCTGCTCCTCCTCCTGAAACCTCACGTAATCACACTGAACGGGCAATTTTTCTTAGGCCAACAAGACTCAGTCATATAATTTTTGTAAACAATTTTTATACGTTTCAATGCTCATTAAAGCGTTGAAACTTTCACCTGAACCAATTTTTATTTTAACTGGGCTGCCTCCAGGCCTAGTTACCAATTAAGCCACATTAACCAAAGCGATTAATGGGTTTCACCTGCCCTCTTGGTTGGGCATGGGCAGTTTTTCTGAGGTACATTAGTACTGTTGGTACACCAATTTTTTGGGGCCCTCGCCTACAGTGTAATCCAATTAATTTTTTGCCCACCTGCATTACAGCTGACGTTACATCAGCTGTGATGGGCAATGCAATGGGATATATTTATGTACCGCCGGTGGCTTCCTGGCACCCACCCATGCTGTGGGTCCACAGGGAGTTGTAACTGCATGTGTCCACTTCTAAAGAACCCCAGTCTGACTGGGGCATGCAGTGTGGGCCGAAGCCCACCTGCATTAAACATGACATTACCTCAGCTGTGATGGGCAATGCAATGGAATATATTTATGTACCGCCGGTGGGTTCCTGGCACCCACCCATGCTTACGGTCCACACGGAGTTGTAACTTCATGTGTACACTTCTAAAGAACCCCAGTCTGACTGGGGCATGCAGTGTGGGCCGAAGACCACCTGCATTTAATCGGACGTTACCTCAGCTGTGATGGGCACTGCAATGGGATACATTTATGTACAGCCGGTGGGTTCCAGGGAGCCACCCATGCTGTGGGTGCACACGGAATTCCCATTGTGGAGTTGTACCTGCCTGTGGCTATTTATAAAAAACTGCGGTCTGACTGGGGCATGCAGACACCTTGACAGAATGAATAGTGTGTGGCACATAGGTTCCCCATTGCTATGCCCACATGTGCAGCTCCTGATGGCGGTGGCACAGGATTATATTTCTCATTGCCTCTGTACAGCATTGTGGGCTATCACCCCGCCCCTTTTAAAGAGGGTCGCTGCCTAGCCGTGCCAACCCTCTGCAGTGTGTGCCTGCGGTTCCTCCTCATGGCAGACGCACTTATAAATAGACATGAGGGTGGTGTGGCATGAGTGCAGCTGAAGGCTGCGCAGGGACACTTTGGTGTGCGCTGTGGACACTGCGTCGTGCGGGGGGGCGGGGAGGGGGGGGTCGGGCAGCATGTAACCCAGGAGAAGTGGCAGCGGAGTGTCATGCAGCAGTGATTGTGCTTTGTTGGAGGCAGTGTGGTGCTTAGCTAAGGTATGCATTGCTAATGAGGGCTTTTCAGAAGTAAAAGTTGTTGGGAGGGGGGGGCACTCTTGCCGCTATTGTGGCTTAATAGTGGGACCTGGGAACTTGAGATGCAGCCCAACATGTAGCCCCTCGCCTGCCCTATCTGTTGCTGTGTCGTTCCCATCACTTTCTTGAATTGCCCAAATTTTCATAAATGAAAACCTTAGCGAGCATTGGCGATATACAAAAATGCTCGGGTCGCCCATTGACTTCAATGGGGTTCGTTACTCAAAACGAACCCTCGAGCATCGTGATAATTTCATCCCGAGTAACGAGCACCCGAGCATTTTGGTGCTCGCTCATCTCTAGTTTCAGTACTGCCAAGCCAACATGCCCCTTCTCTGTCTTTTTTGCCAAATAACAGACAGCAGCACTTCTGCTCACGCCAAGCAGATATTTTTTAAATGTCTTTCAACTGTTTAAAAAATACACTGTTTCCTGTTATTAAGCACTTCAAGAAGCACTCAGTTTATTTCAGGAAATTCATGTCTTCATCATTTTACTTTTTACTAACTCTCTTCGTAACTTAATTTATATTTCCGGGGCATTTTTTTGAATACTGTCAGTGAAGTTGAAATTGGTGGATTCCAATCTCTTCTCAAAAAAATGCCCCAAACATCAACTGATTGCACAATAGGAAGATATGGGTGTTAATACAATCTACAATAGAGATGAGTGAATCAAACCTGTAGAACCTGAATTTGAGGTGAACTTTGGCAAAAATTTGGGTTGTCGAGAACTGTAAGTTCAAAAAAACCCTAAAACAAGCACCAAGGTACTGGTACCACCTTTTCAATGAATGTATCTCAGTGGTTAGCACAGTTGGGATCCTAAGGTTTAATCTAATCAAGGGCAACATTTGCATGGAATTGGAAAACTCCATTTTGATGCTGCATTTGAACCTAGGACTCCATTACTGCAAGGCAACAGTGCCAAATACTGAGCTACCATGTCTTTTTTCTCTCGGCAGGAGGAAAAGAAGGTGAAGAACAGGAAGAAACACTCCATGTAGATGTTGTCCCAGGTCAAATTCAAATCTAGGAGACCAGCATTGCAGGGCAACAGCACTAACCACTAACCCACCAGATTAGCAGAAGAAGAATAAACATTAAGAGAACATACAAACTCCATGTAGATGTTGTTCTTGGTCAAATTTGAATGTAGGACCTCAGCACTGCAAGGCAACAATACTAAGTCCATTGAAGAAGAAGAAGAACCACAACCACCAGGCTCCTAGACAGTGCTTAGTACTTGTTTTAGGGTTATTTTTCAAATCTTTGGTTCAAATTAATTTGGATCAGACCAAACTTTTTTGACTAACCATGAAGCTACATCCATTGAAAATGAAGAACCACCACCACCAGACTCTTTACGAATGCTTAGTACTTATTAACGTTTTTTTTTTTTTTACTTTTGGTTCTAACTTATTGAGACAAAACCAATTTTTTTTCACTAAATTCACCAAACCGGACGAACCAAACTTTTGGAAAGTTTGCTCATCTCTGATTTACAAGGAAAATTAATATTACATAATGCTCATTTAAATAAATAGCAAAATATGTAACCCACAGTCTTCATTCTTTTCAGTAGCTCTCGCTAATATCAGATTAAATGCGGGACTTCCTCTATCTTATTTAGAAAACCTGATAGGACATATGAACAGGAATTGTCCCAATTACAATTTTTTTATTTATCAAAACTAACACAGAAACGTACTATTGCTGAAATATCATTCAATATACTACTTCCTAGTAAAATAGTCTGTAATATGTAAATCCTACAAATTATTATGTCAGTTAATTATAGAACTTAAAAGTACGAACCACATTGTGCTAGCAAACTCATCAATGGACTTGGAATGACCCTTAATGTGAATTTTCGTAATTTAAATAAAGGAAATCTAGTTTTGAATATTCACAAAAGTTAATTGAGTCATGTCTTTGATGTTTAAATCATGAGTGACAGATGCTTTGTGAATTAGCCTTCAGCCCTTATATCACTGAAAGATTAAAACAAAAAACTGTGTTACTGATGGAAAAACCCTAAAAACCTGAGCTGCTAATCTTTTCCTAAACAAGGTTTTTCTTATAAGAAATTAATAATTGCAGTGAATATACTAAATGAATTAAAAAGGAGATGTTATCAAAATTTAAACTAATCTACACACTAATAAATAATTTTTTTGTGATTTATTATGGGCAGCATAATGACTCAGTGGATAACACTGTTGCCTTGCAGCTAGTGGGTACTGCAATCAAATTTGACCAGGAACAATATAGGCATGGAGTTTGTATCTGTTACAATTAGCAGTCGCCATTTTGCCTAAAATCTCAACCTCTGTCAGTCACACATATGCTCTCCCCATGACTGGCTCTGGCCTTCTCTCTGCCTCTCTCTGCTGCCCAAAGGGCACATGCTCACACTTTTAAAGAGCCATCATGCCAATCAGGAAGCATTAATGTTTATATCAGGCACCTTCTGACTGAGGTAGGTGCCAAAGATTTTGGTTTTTTGGTACAGCCAAAGGTGCTGTTAATACGTGCTGACTGGTTTCTAACTTTGGCTATAACTGACATCTCAGGATTCTCCACTCCTGAATTCTACTTGTTGCATTGATCATTCTTCTGTCTGCTGCTTTCCTGACTCCTGATCTGTTAGCACCATGCTAAAACCTACTCTGTGTGCCCAAACCTCTAGTTTTGAAGTTACACTGCCTGCTTTAGCCAGAATACTCTGTCTACTCTTTTGCTCACATAAAATAAAATATATATCTTCTTGTTGGTATAGCGCCAACCTATTCTGCAGCACTTTCAGGTAATGTATTTATTACCCGCCACCAAGCTGGGTACTTATTTTACTGACCTCAGAAGGATGAGTCAACCTTGAGCTGGCTACCTGAACCAGGCAGGGATTGAACTTGCATTCTTTAGGTCATGAACAGAAGCTTAGAACTGCATTTCTGCTGCCTTTACACTCTGTGCCACACAAGGGTTGGATACCACATCTTTTTTCACAGCTGCCACACAACTGGGACCACTTCTAGTGTCACAGCCTATGGACCCCGCATAAATGCCCAGATCCCGACTTGTGTGGTAAAAGGGTAAATAATGAAGAAGAAAAAGAAGAAGAGGAAGAAGAGGAAGAAAAAGAAGAAGAAGAAGAAGAAGAAGGAAGAAGAAGAAAGAGGAAAGAAGGAAGTAGAAAGAGGAAAGAAGAAAGAAGAAAGGAGAAAGAAGAAGTTACTGGATGAGGGAGTGGGGATAGGTGGAAGGGGAGGGAAAGGTATTCTGCAGGGAAAAGCACCCATGCAACCCAAAATTTGAGACTGATTTAATTTGCCTACACCACAAATTCCTGGAAGCCTGCAGGGAAAGGGACCATGCCGACCATCTTCTAAGCCTAGTTTAATACTATGTTCAAGTATTATATTCATCTACACACTATACATTTTGTACATACCTCTAATGAAAAGCCCAGACAATCACAATCACACTTTTTAATGCAGTTTAGGCAAAGCATTTGCTGACATATACTGTACCTGTGAATATATGTCAAACATACACTGCTGTGGCATTTCTTTGACTAATGATAGTTAATAAGCACATTAGATATATATGTTGGCAGAATTTCCAAGAATGCACATCAAAAATACAGCAAAAAGTTGGTGTGAAAAAAAGGAACTAACAATATATGCTTCAGCATTATTACAGAAATCACTCAGAGCCTTATATTTCTATGAATTTCTATGCAAACCTCAGTCTTGAGTTCTTTATAAAGTTTACAACTATGAAGTTTGCACTTGTAAAGCAACCTTTCCAATACAGACATAAGATCACAACATGATACAGGAACGGCACATTTATAGAGGAAATGCTGTGAAGTTGTAGTCTTAATGGGAATCAAAAGCAAGGTATTGTTTCAGAGAGAATGAGCATGAAAGACCCACAGAGAAAACAAATTGTTGGGGCACAGTATGAAGGCAAAGTGAAAACACACTTTATGTGCACATATATCCTCATTCATCTGTGCACGGATTGAAATAATAAGAGTGGGGAAATCTGACTATAATAAATGGAACATGAATAGAATGATAAGAAAAATGCTAAATTCAATTGATTTTTCAAAAATACGGTGAATAATAATTAAAAATGTTGAAATGTAGCAAATAATTAAATATTGGATATTCCTTCTTTTGATATTGGCAGCTAATTAACACTTTAAGGCTGCCTGCCCACGAGCGTTGCGGTATCCTGTGGCGGATCTCCGCCATGGGAGCCGCCGCCCGGGAGCAGGAGCCGGCAGACGGATCTCCTCTATCAGCATATCTAACAGATAGGCTGACCACTGAGAATCCCGGCAAATCGCAGCATGCTGCGATTTGCTGGCCGCGAGCGGAGAATCGCAATGATTCTCCGCTCGTGGACAGGGGGAAAGTGCTCTCCATAGCAAGCTTTCACTGCATTCCCCGTGGCTGGATTATCGCTGCGAGGAACACAATGAAAACTCCCCCGTGGACAGGCAGCCTAAGGTTTCCAGGAAGGTTTTCTTTTCACATAGTAAATGCGGTTGCATCCGGGCCCAGGAGCCCAGTACTATGAATAAAGCATTGTAGTTGAGGCCCTGTTACAGGTTTTGCATTGGGGCCCCTGAGCTTCAATTTACACCTCTGCATTAGGGGGTTAAGAGAAGTTGGGGGCCCCAAGATAAACTTTTGCACCCGTGTCCATGAGCCTTCAGGTACGTTCCTGGATGAGATCATTTAGTTTTGTATTTATTTGTTAATTTTTTATTTCTGATGCTCTATATATGGGTTTCGAGTCACGTGCCAGCCTTTCCCCTCCCACAGCATTTACACAAAAGGAAAAAAGAGTTGTCAGTCTGTATGATGCAGGCGGGAGAAGCCAGGGCAGCCTTCCTCCATGACTCAAAGCTCAGCTCAGAATCAAACTATGAAATTTTACCATCAAGATGGTGCCTGATGAGCATCACACAGGAGTCTGCACTGCATGGAAGCGGCTGCAATACATAAAGGAGACATCCAGAGTGTAACAAGCAATCAGGTGAGAGTGGCAGGGATGGAAAAATGGGTTTTCACAAGAGTTCCTTTAAGGAATTTTTGTTTCATTTTTACAAAGTCACATTCCAAGAGCCACACCTTTTTATTTTTCAGTTGACATAGGGCTTGGTTTGTGGGAGACAGTTTTTATTTTCCAGTGGTAACATTTTAGGATACATTTAATTTAATGATTACCAATTTATTTTGGAGGGAATGGAAAAAAGCAGCAATTTTTTGGTGATTCATGTTTACATTATCATTCAGTCATTGATGGATTCAAACAAACACATGCGTATTTGCACGCACATTTGTGCCACATTTTCCAGAATGTGCATTGCATATTTGCGTGCGCAACTGCGTTTTTACTGTCCTTTTTGCAGGCACCAAAAATGAGCAACGATGCTCTCAGCCATTGAAATGGTCAATTAGTTTCATGACTTCATAATGTCCTCTTTCCCTGCACTAATGCACAGGAAAATAGAACACATTATGTATTTTTGTTCTGAGACTGAAATGTGAGAGCAAAATCTACACATGTGCATGAACACATTGAAATCAACTAGTTCTATTTTCTGCATACTGCGGGTGCAAAAACGCATGCAAATACGGTTGTGTGAATCTAACCTTAGGGCTCTCATCACACAGACATATTTACTCACGTATTTGCAGGCGCAAGAACCTATTGATTTCCATAGGTTTGTGCACATGCGCATATTTTTCCTGCGCATTTCAGTTGCACAAAAAAAAAATGCAGCATGCTCTATTTTCCTTTGCATTTGCTCACCAAAGGTCCTCATAGAGGTCAATGGGGTTGTACAAATGCATGAGCAATATGCAAGGAGATGTGTGAAACACTTGCTAATTCCGTTGGAAAAAGAACGCATCTGGAACTAATTAGCCATTTAAATTGTTGCGTCTTTATTTGCCACATGCAAATGAACATGCCTTGCAGGTGCAAAAAGTACAGTAAAATATGACAATGCACGTGGAAAAAAGCCTTGTTCGAGTTGTGCTGAGGTGCATGCAAATGCGCATACCCTCATGTGAAGGAGCTCTTAAAGTAAGGTTTGTTAGTTTAAGTATTCCTGTAAATGAAGGATGACCAGATATGGAAAGAGATATGAGATGAAGGCGATGATCATACCCCTTCACAGTTAACTATTCAAAAGAAAAGCTGGTCATAATGCAACTGCAGAGCCGAGCGCACCAAGGTGAGGGAGACCACGAGATGTGCAGAAGGGTTGTCATGGGTGGCTCTATGGTCCCCCTTCCGACAGTGGCTCTAAGAGTGCTCTGCTCGGGGGTTGTGCAGTGACCCAAAGAAGATACTGTAGTACGCTTAACAGGAAGGCCTGTTTTGTCACACATGATGCCAGTACTCCAACTGAACCCTCAGAATATAATGCAATGAAATAACTGAGACGAGTCCGGTAGCTTGTGGTAGAAATCTGGGAGTATGCTGATTTACTAAGCTGATATTTGAAACAGTAGAAAATACAGACTCTCCAATTCGGTACTTTGTAATGGCACAAATAGATACAGCAGTATGCAGTGAATTGAGCACGGTGAAGAACACAGCAATGATGACTTGAATAGAAACTGACTTCAATGCTCTTTGAAACTGATTTGCAAGCCAATTTTCCCACTAGTTGCTTTAGCTGAAGGGATGAGTGAATTTAGTAAAGTGTAGACAAAGCAGAGTGTAGGTGAGTCACTAGAGTTAGACCCTCGTGTGGTGCAGAGTGTAAGCTCTCTTCTACAACCTGGAAGGTTGCAAGTTCAATCCCTGCATGATTCAGGTAGCCAGCTCAAGGTTGTCTCATCCTTCCCAGGTCAGTAAAATGAGAAAGCGCTGCGGAATAAGTTGGTGCTATACAAATAACAAGATTTATTTATTTTACTAGACTAATCCTGGCTTTGATTTCACCGGGTAAACTTTAGACTTACTGTTTTGTAGAAGACCGAGCTCAGAAAGGCCCTCTCTTCTCCACTTTGTGTCACCAAGGGAGTGAAATGAGACCTCGCTCGACCCTGGGAAGAAACGTGCTGATGACTGCTCTCCTTTCTTGTGCAAGTACCTCCTTCTTCTCCTCGACCCGGCTACAACCTCTCCTCTCTCTCTCTTGGCTGCAACTACTAACTGCTCACTGACTCCTCCTTTTATATTCTCTTCTCCTTCCCACACTTTCTCTACTCCTCCCACTCTGCACAGGGACTTGTCTTGCTGCTTTCCCTCCCTTGGACTCTGCACCAGTGAGTTTGAAGCTGACTATCAGGCAATAGGACACCAGCTGACATCAGGGCTAAGCTCTAGGCTTAGTGGAGAGAAGGGGAGAAACAGGGTCTCTCCTACAGATGGCACCTTCTATGTCCAGGACGGCACATAGAGAGGTGTGACAGGACAGATGTTGCTGTGAGTGTTCTGTAGGACCCACTGGGCCACTACAATGAGTTAAAAGATAAGACTCTATGAACATATAATTATCCAATTCTTTACAAAAACACATTATATTTGTATTTAAAAAAGGATTTAAAGGAATTTAAGATTATTTGCTATAGAAGTTGGGCAAGTTGATTCAAACATAATTAGTAAAACGACTTGACTAAACTTTTATAAGAAGAAAAGATTTGCATTTATCTAGCATCTGTAAAAATGTCAGGGAAGATGTAGCTTTGTTCTTCAATAGGTTCCTGCAGTGCAAAACATATGGTAACTGTATATAGAACATCCCAAAGAGACCAAATCACTGAATTGAGTTAAAAGTACCAGACCATCCACCTCAGGGAAACCTAAATAGATAATTACTCCAGTTTCCATTGCACAAAATAGAGGAAAAGTCGGTTACATAACTGACAGAAAGTTAGCCTTACTTCTAACTTAATAATACAATGAAATGGCAGTAAGAATTTTTCTTCTCTTCTGGAAACACTTAATGAAAACATGCTAATATCAAGAATTAACAGGGAGCTGCAGCCATATTATTGCTACTACTATTATTAATAGCAGTCATAATAACATTCGAAGTAAAAAACAGTAATAATAAAACAGCAGATATGAATGACGTCTGTAAATCAGAAAAGGCATTCATAATACTTTGGAAACCATTTAAATAGGGTTTCTAGTGCGTATTTGTCACAGTGGCAGAGAAGTCCGTAATGGTATTTACAGAGTCACTGAAAAAAACTAAAATATAACTTTTAGTGAATTAATTTAAAGTATTTTGGCATGACACAATGGAAGTATTTTTTAAAACAAAAGCCTGTGAGCCCTGATCACTTATTGCATCACCAGGAACCACAGCATGTTGCTCGATACAAATGCCCTCTTTTAAGAAATACAGTGATACCTTGGGTTGCCAGTGCCTCAGCTGGCGAGCTTTTGAATGCAATGGACTGCTGGCAACCGCTGCAGTGATTTTAAGGGAAGGGCTTATATTTAAATTAATTGAATTAAATCAATGGCAGAGCACTGGCTGCGATTGACTGAGCGCTGTGACCAATCACAGGCAGCGCTCACCTGTCATTCAATGAATGGCTGAGCACTGCCTGTGATTGGCTGAATGCTCAGCCAATCAGACGCAGCCTTTTAAGCAGGCGGGTATTTTAAATCCCCGCCTGCTGAAAAGCTTCAGAGCAGTGCAGGGAGAACAAGCGATGGCACCTGAGCCCCGGCAGCAGCGGACAGGTGAGTTTATATATTTCTTCTTTTGTACTACAGCTAGGGATGATTTTCAGGGAGGGGCTTACATTTAAAGCCCTTACCCGAAAATCACAGCGGGGGTGCCGGCATCCTATTGATTTCAATGGAACAACAGCATCCCCAATGAAATCAATGGGAGAGCTTGCAATCCGGAACGGATTAATACCTTTTCCATCCATTTCAATGGGGAAAATTGATTTGACCTACGAGTATTTTAGGTTAAGAGCTTCGTCATGGAACGAATTAAACTCTTAACCCAAGGCAACACTGTATACTACAAAAACAAGAATATTCCAACAATCACCGATCACTTTTATTCAATTTATATAGAAAAAGGTGATATGGTCTATCAGTTATTACCAAGACCAAGTCGATGACAAGGAATAACCACTTTATTCCAAATACTGAAAGAGCCCCACAATAATTCTCTATATGAATACTCTATAATAACACAATCTTTTAATACTATTTACAAGGTTTACCAACCGCAACAAAGTAGCTCCAAGGCTTGTTGCCATTAATGCAGCAACATTGGACACATAAGGCTCTTCCCCTGGTTAGTTGCCTATTTATATCACAAGACAATTGAGAGTACAAAGAATCGGGGTTAGATATTACTAGATATTGATAAAAAAAATATTGTTTATTTATTGACATTCATCAGTTTATTTATTTATATAAGATGAGCACCAGTGTGTTGATGTTTCAATGGTACATTCTTGTTACATTTAGTGAACTGATCATGTTTGCAACGCTATATAAAAAGATGAATCGAACAGTGTCCAAACTATATCAGATTCAATGGCAGCTCTTTTTTATTATTGATTCACTGCTGCATTACCATGGCAACAATGAACTAAAAACTCTTGTACCCATCTAATGGAATTTTCTGCAGCCACTCAGAGTCTAATAGATGGCTGTTAATACTTATTTACTAACTGGACCCCCGTTTTTATGTAGTTTTTTTCTCAATTCTGTAGCTAGCTCAAACTAAGCTTTTCTTTCTCTCTCCTATCTTAGGCTAGTTGATGACTCTTCTCTGCTAGCTATTTCTTTCTAGTCTCAAATAATTAGCTGACGCTTGATCTGTCTTTGACGACTGTCAGCTCTGTTTCTATGTAACTTGATCTCTCTATCAACGCGTTTCTACAGCCTGATATATGCTGGATGATTCATCAGGATAGAGGAATGAGGAGAGGCAGCCTTACGCCTGTGATATCTGATCTAGAGATGGTATGCAAGGGGAGAGCAAGGGTTTAAATACCAGTAGCCCCACCTATCTTCCCCTGGGGGCTCGTCATCCGTCCCCCGATCAGCCTGTACTCCATATGGCAGCGACTCCATCCACAGCCCCGCAATGTTAAGGCAGCCCTGCGCCTACGCACAACCCCATCAACCACGGCACCCCGACGCCTTTGCCCAGCAACGAATTATGCTGCTGGGATGATGTCAGGTGCCGGATCGTGTCAGTGGAACACTGGAGAGGACTGCAAAAGGTTTCTGGTGAGAATGTAAAAGTGTTGGCAAATTATGTGCTGTCAATGTATTACGCTAGTTTACCTTCATAGATATTGCATTAATAAATTAGTAAAATTTGGTAACAATTCTAAATCAGCATGTCTTACATGTGGACTTTTTATGCCAACCTAGGTTCACATTTGCCATGGATATTGTGTGGAACTGCTCTGGATTCCTCTGCTTGCAATGCTATACACATGATAGAGGTTGAGCAAGCCTAACTATTTTGACAAGACCAGCTGATCATTTGATGTGCGTGACTGCATCCTGACTGTTCTTTGATGGTAGATTATTAGGAAGTTACAGTAAATACAAAATAAATAAACATACAATTGTTAAGGCCGTTTTCACAGGGCTGATGTCAGGACTCGGGGTCCGGGAAACTGGAAGTCCCTGAAAATACCCGCAACCCCTGTCCCTGCCTACTTACCCCCCTGGGCTAAGCCCCAGGGCGACTACTGGGCGACGGTCCCTACACCCACTAAGGAAGGGGGACACTGGGACTAACAAACGGACAGACACTGGAACAAACAACAGCAAGGAGAGTCAGACAATCCAGGTCGGCAACGAGAGGGAACGCGGTACAAGAGGGTCAGGCAAAGGCAACATCGGGTCAAAAGCAGAGAGTCAATATCAGGAGTCAGAACATGGAGTATGCTGGTGTAGCAGGAAGACCAAACTAACACTGGCACTGGTCTGCAGACACAAGCAGGTTTAAATGCTGTCAGAGCTCCCACCCCAGCAGCTGATTGGGGTGGGGAGTCTGACAGCAGCTGAATGCACCCAGCAGCACTGGGGAACCCGCCCCCAGCCCTGCAGGAGGCAGGAAAGGAGACACATGCCTGGTTGCTATGATACCGAGGACGCGACGCAGGGCAACACCCATCGCGTCCCTAGCAACCCGGCAGCGAGGAGGAGCTCGGCCGCCAGGGGAGGTGACGAGGACCGGGGCCCCCCTGCGCCACACAGCAGCCGCACGTGTGACAGGACCGACGGTGCGGGCACGATGGACCCGCGAACCGCCAGTCCTTACAGCTGAAATGCACAAATCTTGCATAAATATGAACCCCAATTTTCTTGAATGAGTTCATACATATGAGTGATTTTTTTCCTGCATAGCACCACAATGCTATGCAGGAAAAAAATTGCAGCCTTTTCTTTCTAGCTGTGAGATTGCAACTACCCAGTTTCCCCCAAAAAAGGACCTACCCTGAAAATAAGCTGTACCTTGATTTTTATGGGGCAGGGTGGGGGGTTGTGAATATAAGCCCTATCCCAAAAATAAGCCCCAGCTGGATTACATAAAAAAGGAATACATTACCTAGCAGGCTCAGTCCAGGTCTCTCCCACTGCTCTTTGGAGCCCCAACGCGCTTATTGCAGTCCTCAGCCACCCACAGAAGATTACTATCCTGTTTCAGGATTCATAAATCCCACCTCCAATCAATGCATTAGCTCAGCCATTTCATAAAGCTTGCTTCCACAAAGTGATGGCTGTGATTGGTTCTTCGACTGCTGCTCAGCCAATCAATACAGAGTTTGATGAACCAATCATAGCCATTGCATTGGTTCATCAAGCTCTGCATTGATTGCCTGAGTAGCGCCCGAGAACCAATCAGAGCCATTGCTTTCTGGAGGCGGGATTTATAAATCTCGTAACCAGAAAGTGATCTTCGGTGGGTGGCTGAGGACTGCAAGAAGCGCATCGGAGCTCTGGAGAGCAGTGGGACAGACCTGTACCAGGCCTGCTAGGTAAGTATAATAAGAGAGTCCCTGAAAATAAGGCCATGCGCCTTATTTTAAGGGGAAACATGGTAGCAACATTATTTTTTTCAATGGGGCCAGCCGCAGCAGCGCAGTCTCCATTGAAAGCAATGGGAGAACTCTGCAATTCTCTGCCATGGCTGTCACGGCCATGGCGGGGGATTCCCTTCATCCCTACAGGGATGAGAGGCCGCATCCACGGGGAATGCATCCACAGGGCTTTCACATGGATGGTGATTCACGGCCCAATATCACCCTTGCCCATGTGAAGTTAGCCTAACTGTATCCTAAATCTACATTTCTACACATTTCCCTGGCAACTGCAAGTTTATCAACGGACAATCAATTTATCAATTCCTCATAAATTGTTATCAAAGCACTAATATGCACAGATTATAATTTGAAAGAGGCTGCTGGGTGGAGTCTGAGCTCTCATACAGGATCAGCTATGGGGGGCTAACTTCCACTGGTAACTCATCTCTGTGACCAGAGGCTGGTATGGACTTCTCTCCTCCCAGGGTCTGGCTCTAGGCATCACCAACCAAGTGCTCGCCTCTGGATCATATTGTTGGAAATGGGGCTGATTGCAGGCACTTCAGTCCAATAAATGGAAAATTGTCTGACTTTCAACTTCTGATATGTGTTCTATTGTGAACAAAAAATAGTGGTTCTATAAGATTTCAAGATCATTACATTCTTTTTTTCTTTATATTTATTTGAATTTTACACAGCGTCCCAACTTTTTAGGAATTGGGGTTGTAATTAGAGATGAGCAAACTGAGCCCATCAAATCTGAATTTGGGTCAAATTTTACTAAAAGTTTGGTTCTGCACACAGTATAGCATGTTAGACTGTAGGGAGGCAATGTCGATCTAGTTCACCTGTTTATTCTTCAGCCCTAATCTGAATGTTTGTCTGTTCATCTCGTTGGAACCATAAATTTATAAAACCCCTAAAACAAGTATTTAACATTGTCTAAGGGCCCTGAACAACAGTGCTTGTTGCCTTTATGCACCAGAGGAGTTTTTACCGCTCCACTTAGGGCACCTGCATTAAAGTTTGACAGCTACAAGCCAAGCCAACTAAGTTTCCCCCCTGAATATACGTGTTAATAAAACATGGCTTTAATTAGTTAATAGAGATGAGCGAACGTACTCGTCCGAGCTTGATGCTCGGGCGAATATTAGGGTGTTCGGGATGCTCGTTACTCTTAACGAGCACCACGCGGTGTTCGGGTTACTTTCACTTGTATCTCTGAGACATTAGCACGCTTTTCTGGCCAATAGAAAGACAGGGAAGGCATTACAACTTCCCCCTGCAACGTTCAAGCCCTATACCACCCCCCTGCTGTGAGTGGCTGGCGAGATTAGGTGTCACCCGAGTATTGAAATCTGCCCCTCCCGCGGCTCGCTACGGATGCATTCTGACATTAGTTCAGGGAAAGTGCTATCGTGTTGGAGCTGCTATAGGGAGAGTGTTAGGAGTTATTATAGGCTTCAAGAACCCCAACGGTCCTTCTAAAGGCCATAAATCTTCTGTATATGCGCTCAATGGGGCCGGCGGCAGCAGCGCCGACCCCATTGAGAACATATAGAAGACAAATCCTTCTTTTCTGCCACAGCTGTAACAGCTGTGGCAGAGAAGAACGATGTTTGCCCATTGAATTCAATGGAGTGGCAATACAGCCGCTCCATTGAAAGCAATGGGCTGCCGGCGTGCGCGGGGTGAATTGTCGGGAAGGGGTTAAATATATAACCCCTTCCCTGCAATTCATCCAGAAATGTGTAAAAATAAAAATATATACCGGCGTATAAGGCGACAGGGCGTATAAGACGACCCCCCAACTGTCACCTTATACGCCGGTAATATAGCGGAGCAAAGAATAAAAAGCATTACTTACTTCTTCAGACGATCTGTGGCGCTGCTGCACGATTTCGCTCCCTCCTGGTCCACGGCAGACTATTGCTTTCTCTACAAAAGGCTTGAAATCCCTGCCTCCAGAAAGACATGTGCCTTCAGCCAATCACAGCCAATGACAATGATGTCATTGAATGGCTGTGATTGGCTGTGGTTCTGGAGGCGGGGATTTCAAGTCTTTCGTAGAGAAAGCAATAGTCTGCCGTGGACCAGGAGGGAGCGACATCCTGCAGCAGTGCCGCAGATCGTCTGAAGAAGTAAGTAATGCTTTTTATTCTTTGCTCCGCTATATTACCGGCGTATAAGGTGACAGTTGGGGGGTCGTCTTATACGCCCCGTCGCCTTATACGCCGGTATATATTTTTATTTTTACACATTTCTGGATGAATTGCAGGGAAGGGGGTTATATATTTAACCCCTTCCCGACAATTCACCCCGCGCACGTCGGCAGCCCATTGCTTTCAATGGAGCGGCTGTATTGCCGCTCCATTGAATTCAATGGGCAAACATCGTTCTTCTCTGCTACAGCTGTTACAGCTATGGCAGAGGAGAACGATCTTTACGCTGACAGTGCGGGGGGGGGGCACTCTTGCCGCTATTGTGGCTTAATAGTGGGACCTGGGAACTTGAGATGCAGCCCACCATGTAGCCCCTCGCCTGCCCTATCCATCACTGTGTCGTTCCCATCACTTTCTTGAATTGCCCAGATTTTCACACATGAAAACCTTAGCGAGCATCGGCGAAATACAAAAATGCTCCGGTCGCCCATTGACTTCAATGGGGTTCGTTACTCGAAACGAACCCTCGAGCATCGCGGGAATTTTGTTCCGAGTAACGAGCACCCGAGCATTTTGGTGCTCGCTCATCTCTATTAGTTAACCATTAAAACACCACAGAAGAGAATTTTTACAAACTCTAATAGAGCCCCCTCATTGTTATGTGCAACACTATAGCCAGTAAACATTGCTATGATGAGCATGCATCTGTATAAGAAGTCCGTCGCATGAGCAGGCCCATGAAAATGTGATCTAGACAAAAGATTTGGGTAGAAAAGACAAATACACAGGCACATGTGCAGTCACAATCTTAAAGGGGTTGTCCCGCGGCAGCAAGTGGGTCTATACACTTCTGTATGGCCATATTAATGCACTTTGTAATATACATTGTGCATTAATTATGAGCCATACAGAAGTTATAAAAAGTTTTTTACTTACCTGCTCCGTTGCTAGCGTCCTCGTTCCCATGGAGCCGACTAATTTTCGCCCTCCGATGGCCAAATTAGCCGCGCTTGCGCAGTCCAGGTCTTCTCCTGTTCTCTATGGGGCTCCGTGTAGCTCCGTGTAGCTCCGCCCCGTCACGTGCCGATTCCAGCCAATCAGGAGGCTGGAATCGGCAATGGACCGCACAGAAGAGCTGCGGTCCACGGAGGAAGAGGTTCCCGGCGGCCATCTTCACAGGTAAGTATAGAAGTCACCGGAGCGCGGGGATTAAGGTAAGCGCTCCGGTAAGCTGTCTGTACGTCCCTGCATCGGGGTTGTCTCGCGCCGAACGGGGGGGGGGGTTGAAAAAAAAAAAAACCCGTTTCGGCGCGGGACAACCCCTTTAAAGGAGTTAGACACAAAAATAGAAACCGAACGAGAGACACATATGAAGACGCGCTGTTCTTGCAATGCCTATCCTGGCTGCTGCTAAAATACTATATAGGAGCGGATTATTTTTCAAATTCCAGTTGTCGTATCCTATATCATATCTCCTGTATATCCAGATAGATGTTCCAAACCTGTCATAGGGCTCTTATACTCATCTAAGCAGTACTCTCCAAAAAAATCAAAAAGCGCAAGCAGCATAAGAAAAAGCATTGTTCTTGTAGGACCAAACTTAGCACCCAACCACATGCTAAATAGGACCAAAATCACAACAATAATTTTTTTAATTCTACGTATATCTTTTGTCATATCTCCTGTGTATTCCGATTGATGTTGCAACCCTGTCATAGGGCTGTTATATTCATCAAACAGTGCTCTCATGAAATCAGATAGCAAATTACCCACAATGGCATCGAGTAAGTTTACTACCATACTGCAGTGCTCTCTTGGGGTACATTCGCATGAGTGTGTGCGTACATAGGTGTGCACAAAACCGCGCACCCACGTACATGCACAAACGCGCGTATCAGGTGTTATGATGTATCAGCTGTTCACTGGACTGTTATTGCAGAAAACATTCTCTTCCATTTTGACATCATGGAATATGCCTCCTCAATGCTTTAAACGGAACTTGTTACCATGTGGCGGTTGCTGGTGCTCCCGGGGCGGCGGTGTGCGGGGTCCATTGGTCGGGGCGCGTCCCCCGGCTTGTTGTCCGGCTGCTGGGGGCACGGGTGCCTGGCCGGCGTGGGCGGCATGTTGCTGGTGGTGTGCACGCACCTGTAAGTGCAGCTGCCGTGCACGAGCTCCCTTTTATTATGTTCTGTTGAGAGTTGGCTGTCTCCCTCTCTCTGCCCCTGGGCAGAGGCTTTTGTTTAAAGGTCGGGCAGAGACTTGCAATCACTGCCAGTTATTGGTTTCCCTCAGTGTGCTAGCTAGTCTGCCTCTGTTGGTCTCATGCTTCTGTCATCTTTTCTGCTATACTTTGCTATTGTCTGCCAGGTTTTTTCATCTGCCTCAGTTCTGCTTTGTATTGTTCGTGTTGGTTATTTACATCTGCCTTTTCTGTTGGTATTCTACCCTTTCAATCCAGGTACGCCAGCGTCCCTTTTCCGTCCCTAGTGAGACCACCGCCCAGTTGCCGTCTGGGGTTAGCTAGGAGTGGAGGCAAGCAGGCATGGACAGGGGTTGTGAGTGAGATCTAGGGAACCCGTGCTGGCATATCAAGAGTAGTATACCATAACAGAACCATCCTAAAGCACCATAAACTAACTTATGGTGCTGTTTGGTTAAGTGACAGGGAGCCAGATGTTGTATTTTTCATACTACTCACCCACCTCCACAAATGCAGCAGTGTACAGTCTACTGTACCCTTTTTTTCCAAATATTATTATGTGTTCTTATGGCTAGTGTACAGGTGAAAAATGGTGATATGTTCCATTTTTTCTTATTACTTTTTTTTTTGAAGATTTCTCGCCACTGGGAATTCATTTGCATCCCTGCACTTCAAGTTCCTGTTGGGCAGATTGACAATATGGGGATAATCAGGAATACATGTGAAGTCATTTGGCAGCAGCTGAAATATTGGTGATGGGTCTACCCAAAGCTGTCCCTCCGAGGACCATATATGCTTCCTGGCTCCACAGGTCCACTGGTCCCTTTTTCTTATTGTGATGGATGAGGACTTTCTCTAGACTAACCATGTCCTGCACCCATTTCCAAGATAAAGGCTGGATGCCAGGTTGTGTATTTTTAATTACTGGTTCCCACAGGCCTGTCGAGTGTGCCTTTGGAATTCTCACCAGCAAGTGTCGAGTTTTACAGGGCACTCTTCTGATGGATCTCGGGAATGTGTGAGTAGTTATACAGGTTTGCGTGGTTCTGCATAATTTTTTGCCAGATCCATGATGCAGGTTTTTTCTCCAGCTTATCTTCTTTTTTTTCCAGTTAGTTTTTTTTGTTAGGATGTGCAAGACAATAAAGACCCTTAATGTGGGTTGCGTGCTTACATATTTGGCCAAAATACTTTAGGAAAAAAAATGTATTCTTATAAATTAAAAACAAAATACTCTATCTGTAATGCTACGTGTGCAGATCTTAAACGGCTTCTCCACATGGCTTCAACTATAAAATATGTTTACATGGCATATACCACAATGGAATTTTCTGGCTAGAATCTATCATACTGTGGTTTTGCATCGACTCTGCACATGAATTTAGTGCTATGAATGGAAAATTTTTGCATGCAGAATTTCCAACACATTTCTATCTGGATGCAAGTGAAGAAATGACATGTCAGATGTGGAGCTCAAAACTGAACTCCATACTCTACATGTGATCTTACAAAGGTTAGATAACTGGCTAATATTTCATTGGGATAACAGGATTTTCTTTCTTTTTTCATACACCATAAAATCTCATTTTGAAGCTGTTGCTTTACACTTCTTGGGTTACTTGTAATTGGAATGCCCAAGGCTCTCTTGTTCTGCTGGTCCTCAGTTGCATTCCATTCAATGTATAGTGCAATGTATATGCAATAATACAATTATTATAGCTTAGGTGTACTACCTTACATTTACAAACATTAAAATTCATCTGCCTTTCTCTTGTCCACATTGCCAGCTTATTCAGGTCTTTTTTGTAATGTTTTACAGTGAAACTGAGTTTTAAGTATCTCACAAGGTTTTAACCCTTTCCAATCCAATTTGTATCCTGGTTTTCGTAGGGGGCTTACTCTCTTTCTGCCGTTATACAATGGAGCGATCTGCTGGCTAAAGCCAGTATGGCATGAGGTGACAGGTTTAATAGGCTCCAACAGTAGAAAGGCTGGCAATACACAGTAAGAGAACCCTAACGGACGTCTTCCAACATTGGAGCTTTACGGCCCTAAATCATAATGTCTTCAGACGTCAGACAGTGGATTGGAAAGGGTTAAATCATCAACAAAGATTGACACTTGACTTTCAATCCCCTCCACAAGATAATTAATAGATTAAAGATAATTGGGCCCAACACAGATTTTTGAGTTTAGCCCATTTTGAGTATGCACCCTTTACAGTGATGCTTTGTTTTCTGTTTAGGCATAGTACGTTGTCCATCAGCCTCTACATCTGTAGGAGTAGAGTATGGGTGAAACCCTAAAAAACCCTTAGCGTTCCAGCAGATAACCAGTGATGTATAGCAATTAGCATATGACTTACTTCATGGGGGTGTCTCAGCTGAGAACACCCCCATCCAAAACCGCAGTAAGGCCTCAGTCAGACGGGCATTTTTTCGTGCGATTTGCGCATGCGCATGCGTCCGGCGATTTTATAAAACCATTGCTTTGCAATGGTATCGGACACATGAGCGCTTTTTATGCGCTCGTCCGATAAATTATAGAACAGAAATCGCACCTATCTGCGATCTGCGATTCCTGTTCTCTTCTCTATATGCGCTTAATGGGGCCGGCGGCAGCAGCGCCGACCCCATTGAGAACATATAGTAGACAAATCATTCTCCTCTGCCACAGCTGTAACAGCTGTGGCAGAGAAGAATGATGTTTGCCCATTGAATTCAATGGAGCTGGCAATACAGCCGGCGACATTGAAAGCAATGGGCTGCCGGCGATCACACGATGAATTTTCGGGAAGGGCTTAAAAATATAAGCCCTTCCTGGAAATTCATCCAGAAATGTGTAAAAACAAAAAAAAAAATATATACTCACCCGGTCCCGGCAGACGGAGTTCAGCCGCGGCCGGCCGGCAGTTCTCCTGAACTGCTCTGAGTAGTATTCAGCAGCCGGGGATTTTAAATCCCCGCCTGCTGAATGAGCTGCCTCTGATTGGTCACAGCCTCACCAATCAGAGGCAGCGCTCACTTACCAATTTATGAATTCATGAATGGGTGAGTGAGTGCTGCCTCTGATTGGCTCAGCGCAGGGACCAATCAGGGGCAGCTCTCAGCTGAATGACAGCTTAAGGTCCTAATGAGATTCCCTCTGGTCAGTTTATATTGTTTAAACTCTTTTGGATATGAATAAATTGGATAGACTAATAACTGTAACTTAAATTACAGTAAGATTATAAATGTTAAGAAATCATTATTTTCCTTATTATATGAAGGCTTAAAGGGGTTGTCTCACGCCGAAACGTTTTTTTTTTTTCCATAGGCCCCCCGTTCGGCGCAGGACAACCCCAAAGGATGTGTTAAAAAAAAAATGTATTATTTACCCGAATCCCCGCTCTGCGACGTCTTCCTTCTTCCTTCTTCTTCCTTCACCAAGATGGCTGCCGGGATCTTCACCCACGATGCACCGCGGGTCTTCTCCCATGGTGCACCGTGGGCTCTGTGCGGTCCATTACCGATTCCAGCCCCCTGATTGGCTGGAATCGGCACACGTGACGGGGCGGAGCTACGAGGACCAGCTCTCCGGCACGAGTGGCCCCATTCACCAGGAAGAAGACCGCACAGCGCAAGCGCGTCTAAAAAAGCAAGAAGACATCAGAATTAGATGGATCCATGGCGACGGGGACTCTAGCAACGGAGCAGGTAAGTGAATAACTTCTGTATGGCTCATATTTAATGCACGATGTATATTACAAAGTGCATTAATATGGCCATACAGAAGTGTATAACCCCACTTGCTGCCGCGAGACAACCCCTTTAAATATGGAAGTCCTCACACAGAAAGTAATAGATTATCAGTATATTCCACATCTGGTAACACCTATTTTTTACAAATTGCCCCAAGTTATACAAGGATATCCCTCCTTCACCCGTTAGACCAATAATTTTTGGTATAGGATGTCTCTTTGAGAGATTAAATACATGGGCGGATTTGCACTTCTAGGAGAAACTAAGTAATGTTGTAAATATAATACATTTTAATGGCTAACAAACATACACAATGTTATAGTGAGCTTTTGCATTTCTCAGGGCTCTACTTCTGACATAATGAAATTGATCCACAGAGGCATGCATACATATACACACAAATATATCTATTTTATTATGCCTAAGGAAGAACACAGAGTAGCTTCGAAAGCTCCCTATAACGTCATGAATTTTTGTTAGTCATTAAAAGCTATCATATCTACAAGATTACTTGGTTTCTCTTGCTGGGAACAATCACATTTTGCTCTACTGGCTAACACAATACCAAACGTTTTTCATTTCAATCAATCATATAAAAACACACAAAGAAAACTGTGGGAAAGGCTCAGTATGGTGTTTGTAACTCTTTGGTCCCTTAAACGCTACAGCAATATACCAATCCATCAATTTCACTTCTTACCAATTCCAATCTCTTCAAAATTATAACTAATGCCAAGAGCTTACTATTTGCATGGAAATATTTTGACCAACTCCAATCCCTTTCACTATATATATATATATATATATAAGTGGTGCCACCAAAAACACTGGTACTATAAATAATACTAATAACTATTATAACGACCTAATACTTATGCATAAATATATCAATGGTCCATTCAAGGATTTCTCTCAGAATCTAGTTATACCAAGGACTGCGACTGCAACAAGGGAGTGCCCTCTACATCTAGAGGAAAGAAGGTTTCTACACCAACACAGAAGGTGGTTCTTTACTGTAAGAGCAGTGAGACTATGGAACTTTTTGCCTAAGGACATGGTGATGACAAATTTGGTAAAAAAGTTTATGAGGGCCCTGCACGTCTTTCTTACAGTATTACATGCTATTTGTATACTGAAAAACGTTTGGTACCATGTTAGCCAGTAGAGCTACATGTGATTGTTCCCAGCAAGAGAGACCAAGTAATCTTGTAGATATAATACTTTTAATTGCTAACAAAAATACATGATGTTATAGCGGGCTTTCAAACCACTCAGGGTTCTTCCTCAGGCTTAAATGGAATAGATCTATTCTATTTAAGCCTGGGGAAGAACCATGAGTAGGTTCAAAAGCTTGCTATAACATCATGCACTTTTCTTAGCCAATAAAAGGTATCATATCTACAAGATTACTTGATTTCTCTTACTAGGAACAATCACAAAGGGAATGTGAACACTGATCGAGAAGTGAAAGATTCTTCTTGAGTGAGTCAATGATGAATCTGCCTGTCTAAACAGGCTGCATGAGCACAAACGACTTGGTGATGACGTTGCCAACTCTTTCGCTTGTGCAAATGAGAATCGTGAAGTGTAAAAAAAGGTTTAAAATGTAAGAGGCATATCTATGTAATCATTGATAGGTCCACTGTGTTTTAATTAAGGTTTTGGCACCATAAGTCCTCCATGATATGATTAAGAGCAATATTGTTTGAAACATGTTAGCAAATTGGACATTGGATTTGTTGCCAATTCCATTATTATTTTTAGATATCAAATAAACTATTTGGATTTTATTCCTGCTGATGCTGAACTTCTATGGACTTATAATTTGCTGGAGCCAGTGTTTGTCCATTCATAGCTGAATATGGTCATCAGGCTATGTATAGATTGCATGATGTTTCTGTCTATGCTGAGCACATTCTTGTGTTTTTTGCACACAGATTGGTCCTTAATCTCCACCCAGTGAACAGGGCTGTAGGTAGTACAAGGCATGGGGCTGGGAGCACCCAATTGTCCATGCGAAGTCCTTCTGTAAATCCATGGCTTCAGTGTCCTGAACCAGTTAAAATAAATCTTTACCAAATGAGAAAGCATTTACAACATAGAATAGTTAACGTATATGCCTGTAATTCATGTAAAATGCTTTTATTCTTGAAGACACAATTGTGCATGAATTGATGGAACGGCAGCACAATCTGTCCATGAGCGGAATGTTAAAGCTTTATAAAAATGTCCAAGGATTGTTTCCCTTCATTTATTCATGTATTGCTGAAAGACATTAAAATTTTTGTGTTCTATGGTCTTAATAATAACACTACTTGCTGCCAACCAATTAAGGCCAAAACATGAGTAATAGACATTGCTTCAAAGTATATTGTGTAAAAAATATATCTAACAAGTTAAAATAAATGGTATAAAAAATAATTTGCTAGCCAATTAAAATAATCATTATGTTCAATTTAAAGTATATGGGAAACTTTATACAATGTAAATGTGGTCAATTTTAGTGATGAGCAATTAGTGAAATAATCGGTCTGTGTCGGTATCAGGGGGGTTGATTCTCACTTCCTGTAAAGTCAATGGGATTAAAAATCAGGTTCACTAATTATCCCTCAGAAGGTCCCCAATGCAGCCAAAGCCCCTCAAATTGTATGGGAACACAGTTATACATCTGGAGAACACTGTGGTCCTCCCAAAGATTGCTAAAAATAGTGTACAGTGATTTAAAGGTCAATTGTAGCACAGCAGTGTCACTGAAAACAAAAGAAGGCCCACGTAGGGACTCCGAGATCAAAAATTACGCTAAGGAAGACAGCAGTGTGCTGCTTGTTTTAAAAGCAATGTCATACCTTTTACAAGGAGAAATTCTGCCAGGTGAAAACAACACTTAGGCACAGGCCCGCTACAAAAAAACAGCTGTAGAGCTCCCAAACATTTTGCTACATGAAATATCAGATGGTCTATTTATTTTATAAGCAATGTCATAAATTTTATAGGGAGAAATTCTGCCAGGTGAACACAATACTCAAACATGGGCATACTCCAAGGAACAGTTATAGAGCTATCAGAAATGTTGATATGCAAGACAGCAGGTGTGCTGTTTGCTTTGAAATCAATGCCATAAGGGACAAATTCTACGAGGTGAACAGAACAGCCAAGCATGGACCTTCTCCAAGGAAAAGCTGCAGAGCTACAACTGTTTCTTGTGCTTTGGGTGAAGGAAGAGGAGGAGAAAACACAGTGGAAACAGTTGAAGAAAAGCAGCAGTAGTCCCACTACCACTAGCAGCAATAGTGCCTTGAGGGCAGAGTATGCTTCTTGTGGAAAACTGAGAGCTGGTGTTGCGTATTTTCACATTGATATATTTTTTATTTGGGGGGAAAGTAGGAGGAGGAAACATTGTGGAAGCAGGAGCAGGAGAACAGCAGCACCACTACCACCAGCAACAGCACCTTGAGGGCAGAGTGTGCACCTCGTGGAAGCATGAGAGCTGTAGCTCCATATTTTTGTATTGACATATTTTTCATTTGGTGGGAAGTAGGAGGAGAACACAGGGTGGTAGCAGGAGAAGAAAAGCAGCGGCAACAGCAACAACACCTTGAGGGCACAATGTGGTATTTGATATAAATCTATGCTCAGTTATATGGGAGTAAAAATTGCCAACATGCTAACTAATTAATGGAATCTGCCATGGGGTGCAGACGTTAGGTGAAATCTATGCATGGTTCATTTTTATAAACAACAGGTGAGCAATATTGTCTGTGAACAGGTGGATGCATCTGTTAGTTATCCCACCCCAACTGTGCTTAATACCCTTTCTGATAGCTGACTGATAAGCATGTTGTGCAAATTCTGGCCACTTGTCCAGCTTAGACATCTATGATATTTAATGATCAAACCGCTGCTCAGACTGATCCATCCGGCCTGCTTCACAGGATTCTAGGGCCGACAGGTGAAGATTGACTACTGTGTGCCTGCGACTGGGAAGAGGAGGTTGTGATACTTGAGACATGCTGTCATCCACTCACTGACCAGTTCTGTGTGCTGCAGATGTAATGTATGGACAGAACCACTTCTAAGGAGTGGCAGTGGGCTTCCTTCACCTCCTACAGAACATGGAGCTGTTACTTTGGTAGGAGCCACTTAATGTGCCAACTTGACCAGTCCTCCACAACCTCCACCACCACCACCGACAGGTCCCCTACCCCTCGCTTCCTTCATGTTTACTTTTTATTTACTAATTTATTTTTATTTTGTTTTTTTGCATCACATTTTACTTATCTGCTAACTTTGTAGTTGGCAGAAAAACACTGTTAGCTTTGTAAAGCCTGCAAATAATTTTTAGTAGCCAGATTGGCAACTTTGAATCACAACTTAGGCTGCTGACACGTACTGTGTGTATTTGCTGTTTCCCTGTTTAAGTTTCCTTTTGTTTTCTATTGAAAAAAATGGCTCCAACTGAATAAGCTGAAATTCCTTGGAGGCATGAAATATGAGAAATATGAGAAGGCCACAGAGTATAACTTGTATCTTTGTAAGCTGTCCATGTTTGGCAAAGCATGATTGACATGTGGTGTCATTAGAAAGGTACCCTGGCTCCCAATTAGCTGTACGCTGAGCTCTGCAGCAGACAGTATGGGAAATTCATTTTTATTGTTATTATCACCAAAAATCTGTTGAGATTAACCCAATTTGATTTTGCAAAATTCAGGACAACATTAGTAAATATATTTGTTCATTTCAAAGCAATGCTTCCAATGATAATAATTCCTGTACTGTCACAAATGTTCCAGTGACTCAAGCCAGGTTTCAGAACATGTGGAATTTTTTTGACTCACTTGTGGAGAAAACTGATGTTAGGCCAAAGAAAAATGTTCTATTAATACTAAACAAAAAGTACCTAAATTTAACAAAGGCATAAAAATATTTTTAGATATCACATCAATATTAAACTTGATTTTAACCTTTTCTCTTTTGTTGGCATTTTTTTTACTTTCACAGCAAATCCATAATACAAAATGTATTTACCAGAAATCATCATAGTAGTTTTATATATTGGAATAATTTAAAAGAAAAGATACACCGCATAAAATCAACCTAGTGTTATGAAATAATTGTCAGAAATCTTGCACTGCAGTAATTTATAATAGTGGGGATGATGCTCACAATAACTATTATTCCTTATATGAAAATCAACTATTAAAATGAAGGAATAAAAATCACACATAAATGTTCTATGACATAGTTTGATGTAATGAATGAATAACATTATAATATCCAGTAAAGTAGAATTAATACTCTATACATGAACTGGCACTTGATATTACAATAAAACATTGTCTAAGGGTGCCTACCCACTAGTGATATTTGTTCTTGCGCTGCGGGAGCAAGTACTCATTCACTGAATTCATGAATGGCTGAGTGCTGCCTGTGATTGCCTGAGCGCTGTGACCAATTACAGGCAGCGCTCAGCTGTCATTCAATAGCTGAGCGCTGCCTGTGATTGGCTGATCGCTCAGCCAATGACACTAATGCTTTCTGAGGGTGAGGATTTTTCATTCTCCGGCCTCCAGATCACAGAAGAAGACTGCCATGCTGGAGAGAAGAGCCGGACTACTCTTTTAGGTGAGTATACGTTTTTTTTTTACTGTTTTTACAGCTATGGCTGATTTTCAGGGAAGGGCTTATATTTCAAGCCCTTCCCCAAAAATCATCGCTGCGGGGGTAGCCTGCAACCCACTGCTTTCAATGGGGCCGCAGCAGTGCTGACCCCATTGAAAGCAATGGGAAAGCATCATGGACTTCTGCCACAGCTGTCACAGCTGTCACAGCTGTGGCAGAGGATTCCTTCACTCCCACAGTCCTCGCAGGGATGAAGGAATCTTCTGCCATAGCTGTCACAGCTGTGGCAGAAGTCTGTAATGTATTGCCTATGTTTTTAATGAGCTGCCTCAAAATCGCAGGTAACTGGGGCATCTGTATTTTTTGATTGTAAAACCCCAGGATGCTATCACATCCAGAGGTTTCACCTTGTGCTCAATGGGGACAGTGGCAGCAGCACCGACCCCAATGAGAACATACAGTGAAGATTGTGAACCTCTGGCATAGTTGTGACAGCTGCGGCAGAGGAGCTCGATGTTCTCCCATTGAATTCAATGAATCCTATTGAATGACAGCTGAGAGCTGTTTCTGATTTCTCAGAGTGCTCAGCCAATCAGAGGCAGCCCTTTCAGCAGGTGGGGATTTTAAATCCCTGCCTGCTGAAAGCTCTTCATAGCAGTTTAGGAGAAGACCCGGCTAGACGCACCTGAACCCTGGCAGCTGTGGAGAAGTGAGTATATATATTTTTTACACATTTTAGGGATGATTTTCAGGGAAGGGCTTATATTTAAAGCCCCTCCCCCGAAAATCACTGCAGGGTTTCCCGGCAGCCTATTGCTTTCAATGGAGCCGGCTGTAGCGCTGGCTCCTTTGAATTCAATGGGAGAACATTGCGGTCCTCTTCCACAGCTGTGACAGCGGATTTCTTCATCTCTGCGAGGAGTCCCATTTTCACTGGACACTGTGACAATGCTGTCACAGTGTTCAGTGACAAGGGGACTCCCCACGGAGATGAAGAAATCCTCAGCCATAGCTGTGGTAGAGGATTGCGATGCTCTCTGTATGTCAATGGGGCCGCTGCTGCTGCCACCGGCCCTATTGACCAAAGGTGAAACCCCTGGATGTGACAAAATCCAGGGGTTTCCCATCCAAGGAAATTCCCTGCTGCAGCTGTCACAGCCGCAGCAGGGGACAGCGAGCAGCGCACTTTTTGTGCGGAAAAACGCGTCCAGGTCTGTTTTTTCCTGTGTGCCGCCCGCTTCGGTCATGCAAAGTTTTGAACACGTGTTATGCGCCTAAAAAATTTGCACATTAAAACGCCCGTGTGACTGAGCCCTCATAGAACATAACCTAAGAATAAAGAAAACATTGGTAAGACATCACCATAATAGAATTTAGCCTAGGAATAAGGTCATAAATGTTTGAGAAATCATAACAATATAGCACAGTATACACATGAAGAAAGAGACTATTGCGACATCCTAAAATATATGGAACATAGTCTAGGAATAAAGACAAACTCTGCTGTGATGTCATCAAATTGAAAACGCACTACAAACAAATAATTAACGCCATTCTGACACCGTTACACTGTAACATTGTACAACACTCTATTGTGAAAAATTTAAACTAAATAAGAGTTTGTTAAAGACACAAGTTATTGTGACATCATCACAATAGAAATTAGCTTGGAAATATAGCCATTAGAGATGAGCGAGCGTACTCACTAAGGCAAACTACTCGAGCGAGTAGTGCCTTATGCGAGTACCTGCCCGCTCGTCTCTAAAGATTCGGGTGCCGGCGGGGGGAGGGGGGGGGGCGGGGAGCCACGGGGGAGAGCGGGGAGGAACGGGGGGGGGGGGGGGGGAGATCTCTCTCTCTCTTCCCCCCCCCCCCCCACTCCCCCCTGCTCACTCCCGCAACTCACCACTCTCCCCCGCCGGCACACAAATCTTTTGAGATGAGCGGGCAGGTACTCGCATAAGGCACTACTCGCTCGAGTAGTTTGCCTTAGCGAGTACGCTCGCTCATCTCTAATAGCCATGTATTTATTTGATGTCATCACAACAGAACAATCTAGGAATACAGGCAAACACTAATGTGCCAACATTGAAAATTATAATTGAATTCATAGTCTTTGGTTACATTATCATTATACAATAAAAATAGGAATTAAGACAAACACTGTTATGATATGATCACAATAGAATCCAGCCTTGCAATAATGACCAATACCACTGGGATATCATCAAAATAGAACACAATTTATAAATGAAGATGCAGTCTATAGCAAGGACAAAGGAAAACTGGCATATCAGTAAAACATTTGTAGGAAGATCAAGAGAGATGCACTCTATGAAAATCACTAGGCTCTTGGCAAACTAGTTGTTGGACTTCAGGTAACCCTGCACAGGGACCCACCTCTGCTTTATCTCCCTTTGGCCTAGCCCCCATTTTTTTGCTTTGTGCTGTTTCTGGAAAAAACAAGACTTTTTTCTAGTATTAAACAACCTCTAAAGGCTTTACTCCCATGAATGTGTCTGATTTTGGCCCATGAAAAAATTAACTAATTTCAATCTGTGTGTGCCTGTGTTGCATCCATACTCATTGCTGGTGTCCATTTTTTACTTCAGTGTGTTATTTAGTAATAATCCATAATAATTTATAGAGATGTAGGTACGTCTTCACCTTAATAAGTCTTTTTTACTATATTTTTTCCGTATTAAAGCCAGATCAAGCTACTGTGATTGAATGTCAATGCCTCAAAATACATATGATACCAGCAACACACAATAAACACCAGGTCAAAAGTTGTCCATGCTGTACAAAACGCCCACTACCTGTAGCCAAGCACATATACAGTATAACTAGGAGTAAAACAAGATCAAACCATTCCAATTAATAGACCATGATACCAAGGGTAAAAATTACAATCCACCTCCTAACGTAGCACCATTATCACATCCCGCATTAGTGCACTGCTGAGTTAATGATTTGCGGCTCAGCATGGCTACATTACTTGCGTAGCTCAGCTGCCATCCAGAATGAATGGCAGTGGCCATGATATTCAATTAGCATAGCATGGTCCCAGATGGTTTGCATCGCAGATCTAACATGCCATCCTTCAAGGATGGCGCTGCTACATCTGTATGCATAACACTAAGTAGACTCCATTTTTATAAGTATTCACACATGTGTCCCTACAAAAAGGTATGGACAAGTAGAGAGAGGTGAACTTACCCAGATGTAGTGGGTGCTATAGTCAGTCCAAATGCTTTGTCTCTGTATGAGTATGAGGTTCAATAACTCTCGTGTAGATGGCAATGTAAAAAACTGAGTGGTATGCATGCTGTCCAAATTTTTCATATTTCCATCCCCATTAAAATTAGGGAAATTGATTTCTTTAGCCAAAAATGTATTCTTTAGATTTTAATTAGTTATCAATCTCTCATAGGGATACTAGTAATGAATAGAATGATTGCAATTTTGAGTTTCTGGAAGGAAATCTGACAAGTCCTTTTTTAAATGGTGTGGCTCCTTTATGGAAAAGGTTTTTGAAAGGAGAATTATTGAAGGCATTCTATATTGATATAACTATGATTTTAATGCTGGTGACTTCATTGTTATTTTTCTATTTTTGTGCAAATTAACTGAAAAAGGCATTCTACTGAAATATTATCACCATACTGTACATTTTTAAAACTAGTGTTCAATGTATAAGTTATAAGTTCTCACTCCTTACATATAATTAAATACAAATAATGGTATTTTAACAATAAATAGCCATCAAGGGTTTTTTTTTTACAGATAGATTTTAAAGATAAAATATTCAAGATACCAAAAGGAGGTTGTAGGAGCCTTTTATTATTTATGAAGGCGGGCAATCATAGTTCCTTTTGTAAAAAAAATGGAAATTCTATACCCCAATAATGGCAAATTCTAACTTTAGAGATGCTAATGTAATCAGATATCTCTTCAGAGATATAGATCTAGACCAACTTATGTTCTCTGTTACAATTGCATGAAATTATTTTTATTGAGTCTTTATGAATTCTGTCTTTCATCTTCTCAACCTCATTAGATATGCCTTCATCTACAAAAAGAACTGTACAACGATTTGCTTTTTTCTCTTTTCACCTTTGAAAGATAAAAAAAAAATCTTAAAATACATGCAATAGAGATTCCAGGCCTGAGATAACATACATTTAAATAATAATTACCAGATTATGCTAAGGTTAGGTTTCAGAGCCCAAAAAATGTTCGAGATATTTTAGTGAGATGTTTGTCATCATAGTTACATTATTACATAGGCTGAATAAGGATGAAGATCTACTGAATTGAGTTTCTTAATTGAACTCGGTTACTCAAACCTCCAGAGATTTTTGCCAATTTTGCCTCATTTAGGGCTAGTTAAATACATTCCCTGATTAAAACGAATTCCATACATTCTCTTGATTACTTAGAACTGCTTAAGTTACTCAAAAGGGTCAACTCAAAAGCTGCCCTTACGTGTATATGAAAAAAGATTCAAGAATTATGCAACCAGAAAATAAAGCAGACTAGAAAAAATGTGTCACAGTATACATTTTACATAATTAAGCATAAAACTATACATTACATTTAAAGTTTTGAGCAAAGTACCTATTTGATCTACATGGATAGCAAGGGAAGAAGTAAAGTTTATACTACAAGTGTTAAGACAGTTGATGTGGATTCACTGTGCCTCAAAACTGATTCAGCATAGCGCTACGTCCAGGGGCTGCAGTTGGAGTTCTCTGTTTTTTGCCCTTTAACCCCACCAATCGGAATCTGGTCTTTGCTGGGGAGATGCCAACCTGTTACTGCAGAAATAATATTTTGTAAGAGGCAGCGGGGCACCTTGGTCAGGTTTACCAATAAAGTGGTACCGTAGGGTGTAGACAGAGATATAGTCATGGTACACAGCCAAGGTCAGGACAGGCGGAGTAGTTTGATAATGATGAATCAGGCCAAGGTCCACAGCAGGCAGCAGACAGAGAAAATGTGGTCAATAAATAAGTAAGGTCAAGAGAGAAGTCAGGAAAACTAAGTGGAACAAGTATGGATCAAAGCCAGGAAAGCAGAGGGAACATAATAACTCCTTTACACACTAGAAGACTAATGGCTCAGGGACCTGTAGTGGGGAAAAATGCCTTAAATAGCCAGTGGCTTGTCTGCATTGGACAGTGATAGGACAGCTAGGTATATGTGCTTGCCCTTTAAATGGCAGGCAGCCCTGCCATGCTTGTGCACCCTATGAGGATCAAGAAACTGGCAGGAAATACTGCATCTACAACAGACAACACAAGAGACATGGTGCTGGCCACAACTGATGGCAGAATATAGTAGGTAAGGCTGTTGGCCATGACCAGTGGCCGTAACAATAACAAACATATAATACCAGGCTGAGGAAACATATGGAAGAGTTTCTAGGAAAACAATGCTTTTTGACTCATTTTCTAAACTATAAATCATAATTTCATGCAAAATATTTCTTTGGGTCAAGTCACAGTAGGTTTTTTATTTTTTTCTTAAAATTACATACAATTTAAACATCAAACAAAGTATTCGAACAAATAAATGATAGATGAGTCCTTTAGAAGTTTGAAAGTAAAGACGATGAGATGAAAAGTAAATATCACTGCAAAATTGTTATTCTGTATCCTTAAGCTTTCTTATGGTATATCTAAGTGTCTATTATGCTTACTAGCTCACACATTGTTCTGATTATCTAGTAATTTACATATATAACAATATTTAATAGAGAATGTAATATGTTGATATCTGTCATGATTAGAGGTGGGAGAAGGTTTCCTGCAGTTCATTGTGGCTACATGAGAAATTCCCTAAGTTTGCATTTCTTTGGTCTTTTTCCAAGACTCAGCAGTTGTTTGGCATATACATCACACAGGATATATCTCCAAGAAAAAAATATTTTCATGCTGTTCCAAGCTGCGTTATATATGTATTTCCTTTTAGATGTAAAAAAAAATCCAACGGGTAAACCAACTGTAGCATGATGATTAACCATTTAATCATGGGTCACCCTACGAATCAACTCTCACCATTTCTGTCTATCAAATACAGCGTCTTTTAACTAGCAAATAGTCATGCCATTGTCTGCCATGATTGTGTCCAACCAGTGAGTTCTAAAAGGTAGCAGAAATGTGGCAGCATACATAGTAAATTTCCAATGAAATAAACTTTTTATTTCTCCATGTTCCTTGAAATGCAAGCAACATTTCGGCCAGCAATGGCCTTTTTCAAGCCTCTATAAACATACACCACAAAACACTTACCGTATATACTGGCGTATAAGACGAGTTTTGAACCCCCAAAAATCTGCTCTGAAGTCGGGGGTCATCTTATACGCCGGTAATACAAAAAAAAGAAAGTGTCAAAAAAAAAAAAATCATTACTCACCTCCCCCGGCGTTCTGTGGTGCTGCTGCAGGCTGTCGCTCCCTCCGAGTCCCCCGCAGAGCATTGCTTTCTGGACGCAGGGCTTGAAATCCCCGCCTCCAGAAAGCTAATACTGTGATTGGCTAACACACGCCGTCAGCCAATCACAGCCATTCAATGACATCATTGAATGGCTGTAATTGGCTAAAACACACGTGCCTTCAGCGTCCAGAAAGCAATGCTCTGCCGGGGACCAGGAGGGAGCGACATCCTGCAGCAGCGCCGCAGAACGCCGGGGGAGGTGAGTAATGATTTTTTTTTTTGCTCCGCTGTATTCCCGGCATATAAGGTGACAGTTGGGGGGTCGTCTTATACGCCCCGTCGCCTTATACGCCGGAATATACGGTAAATAACAAAATAGATATCACAAAAAAGTAAACACCCACATTAATCAAAGCATAATGACTAAGGATGAGCGAGTATACTCGCTAAAGCACTACTCGTCCGAGTAATGTGCCTTAGACGAGTATCTCCCTGCTCGTCCTTAAAGATTCGGGGGCCGCCGCGGAGCGGGGAGCTGCGAGGGAGAGTGTGGAGGAATGGAGGGGAGATCTCTCTCCCCTCTCTCCCGCCCGCTCTCCCCTGCTCCCCGCTGCAACTCACCTGTCAGCTGCAGCGGTCCCCGAATCTTTATGAACGAGCAGGGAGATACTCGTCTAAGGCACATTACTCGGACGAGTAGTGCCTTAGCGAGTATACTCGCTCATCCTTAATTAATGACATACAGGTGTAAAACAATTACTCACACCCAATAGAAACAATACTATACATAAGAAAATCAATGGAGTCCAATGCTGCAGGTGTTGCCTCCTCCTCCAAATCCGCACTGCATAGCGTCCTGGAGTCCTCAATGCACATGCGCTGGAGTTCACGAATATTGTATTATCTGTCACTATTGGGTGTAAGTAATTGTTTTACATCTGTATGTCATTTCGCTTTGATTAATGTGGGTGCTTACTTTTTTGTTATTCGTTTTCCTGTATATCTATTATCTTTATGTAAAAGTAAAACATTATTCATCAGACCAAGGTACCTTCTTTTATGGTGCCATAATCCAGTTTTTATTTTCACATGTCTATTGTAGCTGCCTTTTGTGGTGGACAGGGTTCAGCATAAACACTGTAACTGGGGCTATGCACCCTATATGAGAGAGTAACTGTAGAGGTGTATGCCCCCAAAATATGACACAATTGGCAAACATTCAGAGACACTGAACAGCAATATTACTTACAGGGACTAATGCATTCATAAAGTTTCTGATAAAGTTAACATTTTAATACATCTTTACTAGAGATGAGCGAGCACCAAAATGCTCGGGTGCTCGTTACTCGGGACAAAATTTTCGCGATGCTCGAGGGTTCGTTTCGAGTAACGAACCCCATTGAAGTCAATGGGCGACCCGAGCATTTTTGTATATCGCCGATGCTCGCTAAGGTTTTCATTTGTGAAAATCGGGGCAATTCAAGAAAGTGGTGGGAACGACACAGCAACGGATAGGGCAGGCGAGGGGCTACATGTTGGGCTGCATCTCAAGTTCCCAGGTCCCACTATTAAGCCACAATAGCGGCAAGAGTGGCCCCCCCCCGCACTGTCAGCATAAAGATCGTTCTCCTCTGCCATAGCTGTAACAGCTGTGGCAGAGAAGAACGATGTTAGCCCATTGAATTCAATGGAGCCGGCAATACAGCAGGTTCCACTGAAAGCAATGGGCTGCCGGCGATCGCGGGATGAATTGTCGGGAAGGGGTTAAATATATAAGCCCTTCCCTGCAATTCATCCAGAAATGTGTTACAATAAAAATATATACCGTATATACCGGCGTATAAGGCGACGGGGCGTATAAGACGACCCCCCAACTGTCACCTTATACGTCGGGAATACAGCGGAGGAAAGAATAAAAATCATTACTCACTTCCCCTGGCGTCCTGCGGCGCTGCTGCAGGCTGTCGCTCCCTCCTGGTCCCCGGCAGAGCATTGCTTTCTGGACGCAGGGCTTGAAATCCCCGCCTCCAGAAAACACACGTGCCTTCAGCCAATCACAGCCATTCAATGACATCATTGTCGGGCTTGAACGTCGCAGGGGGAAGTTGTAATGCCTTCCCTGTCTTTCTATTGGCCAGAAAAGCGCGCAAATTTCTCAGGGAAGAAAATGAAAGTGACTCGAACATCGCGTGGTACTCGTCTCGAGTAACGAGCATCTCGAACACGCTAATACTCGAACGAGTATCAAGCTCGGACGAGTACGCTCGCTCATCTCTAATCTTTACACTTTCTTTTTCCAGAATCAGCAAATCTGCAACTTTATTTCATAGCAAAAAGGTACAATTTATCTGAGCATCTCTTGTGATACAACAAATCCATAAACATATTTTAGAAATAAGAAAAATAAGTCATCTAAAGCACTAAATAGTGATACATTTAATCCTAATTATTCTGCATTTTAAACTCAGATTTCTATTTTGCAAAAATTAAGTGCTTTGGCAAAATAAAAATATACATTTTTCCTGATGAAAAAGTCTTGAAACTAAACTTTATGTCTAGACATGCAGATAAATAAATCTGCTGATGCTGAACAAATCTCATTCAGTCTACATCCCAGTCGAGCCATAGAAAATGCTTAACAGACGGGTGAACCAAACATATAAATCTTAATGAGAATTAATTGATGCATTCTTTATTCTGTGCATTCAAAATGTTCTAATTTTTAAACATTCTGTTCTCTCATTTATTATTATTTTTATTCATATGAGCACAAGACGTTAGTGTTTTTAATATATTGAGGCTTTTAAATACTCTAGTATTTAATTTTAGTGTAATTAATAATTCTTAATTTATAATGAATAAAACTAAAAAAGAGAATTAACAGCTATTCAAACCTTTGTGCATGTAAAATGAATACGCACATATTTTACAGTCACTGCAGAAAAAAATGATGCACTTACCAATTTTTGCATTGAGTTTTCCTTCTCATGCATTTAGAAAGGCTCACACTTGGTTTTCTAGCTCTCCTACATTCAGGTTTCTGGCTCAGGGGCATTCACAGAACAAGCACAGAAAGTGCTGAAGCTCAGCTTCACGTCATTATTCCTCTTTCAGAGGCTGTGTAGCATAATCAAACCCACTCAATACTATACAGTATTTCTCCTCTATATCATCCTCTATATGAGTAGCTGGTGGTATGTTTTCCCTCACTACTGATAAAAGCAGTAGATTCACCCAGAGTGAATTACAGCCCTTTGTTATAGTAACTTTCTCTGCTCTACTTTCCTCCACAATCCCCTTACATATTAGCTTAGTGGAAAAACAGTTAATGCACATTTATAACAAGAGAGCAGGTGGTTAAGTGAGAAGTCAGTCACTTTACTCTGACTGGCAGAAGTCGCTAAGATTTTAGTCCTCCAGTATGCAGTGCCTTGAAAAATAATACAAGCATAGAAATCAAACAGTCTATTTTTAAAAAAATAAACAATCACAAAAAGTATTAATTAAAAAAAAACACATTAATTTAAAAAAAGAGTGCAGAGGTATGTTCTTCCTCACTCCTGATAATAGCAGTAGATTCACCCAAAGTGAATTAAAGCTCTTTGTTATAGTAACTTTCTCTGTTCTACTTTCCTTCGCCATCCCGTAATACAGCCCTCTGTATTAGCTCAGTGGAAAGGCAGTGAATGCACATTCATAACAGGGGAGCAGGCTAAAGAAGTCATTCAGTTTACTGTGAGAGACAGAATTTGCTAAGATTTCAATTCTCCAGTCTGCAGGGTCTTGGAAAATAATACAAGCATAGCAATCACACATTCAGAAATTTTTAATAAAAAGCAATTACAGAAAGTTTTCATTTCCCAAACAATATTTATAAAGAGTGCAAAGGTGTACATAGCCTTTAATGTTAAAGGTGTCCTGACAAAGTTTATGTCTCCAATATAGCAACCCCAAAAACATTTTACAAAATGAGGGTGGCTTCACACGAGCGTGTTTTTGTGCATACACAGGTGCGCACCTATGTACACACAAAAACACACATGCCTGAAGGTCCATGCATCGCCTTTAATGGAGCCGCGGCTGCTGCCAGCAGTTCCATTAAAGGCAATGGTCTGCCGGGACCCCTGAATTGTTTTTCAGGGAAGGGCATTACATATAAGCTTTTCCCTGAAAAACAAGAATTTTAGTGTTAAAAAAAAAAAATTAAATTAAAAAAGAGCTTACCTGTCCGCCCCTGACGTGTCCCTGCCGGGATGAAGAACACATCTGTCGCATGTAGCAGATGTTTGCTTCATCCCCACGAGCAAAAAGAATTCCCAGCTGCACCTGTCACATCTGTGACAGATGCAGCAAAGGAATTATTCATCCCTGTGGGGAATAAAGAATTCCCTACCACAGCTGTTACAGATGACAGCTGCAGTAGAGGATCCAGCTGCTGCCATCCTGTAATTGTTTTTCAGGAAAGGGCTTTAAATTTAAGCCCTTCCCTGAAAAACAAGAAAAAATGGTGCTAAAAAACAAGCCTTTCTTCAGCTGCCGGGTTTCAGCGGTGTCCAGCCGGCTCTTCTCTTGCACTGCTCTGAGGAATATTCAGCAGGCAGGGACTTAAAATCCTCGCCTGCTGAATGGGCTGCCTCTGATTGGCTGAGCACTGTGACCAATCAGAGGCAGTGCTCAGCTATTAAATGACAGCTGAGAGTTGCCTCTAATTGGTCCTTGCGCTCAGCCAATCAGAGGCAGCACTCACCCATTCATGATTTCATTGACTGCAGTGGTCAGCTGATTTCCGGTGGACGTACATGTCTGATCCTGAACCCCTTTAAAGTGTTAGGTGTAGACCATAATGGTTGAACAGTTAGGGCTCAGATGCGCCCGTGTAACTGAGCCCTTCCTGCAGGAAGAAGACGGCCGTACTTCAAGACGGACGACTCCCTGCAGCGCTGAAGAAAGAATACATGACCGGCAGGAGCTGCAGAGAGACGTCCGTCTTGAGGTATGACCGTCTTCCTCCTGCAGTAACACGGGCGCCGCTGCGCCCGTGTGACTGAGCCCTCTGCTTTACTCTTTTCACACAACAGTGTCACAATTTCTTGATTTACAAAAACTAGTTCTTTAAACTTGGCGGTTGTAGTTTACTCTAAGTTGCTATGTATGCTGGCCCAAAGTCAGTCACCCCATTAAAAAAAATACATTACACAATATGATATATAAATTTGTACCCTTAAAAAAAATACAACTTATCTTGCAAAAACAAGGCCTCAAACAACTAACGGAAAGCTAAAAAGGTTATAGCTCTTGAAAGGTGAAGATGAAAAAAAAAATGAAAACAAAAACTTAAAAAAACGTCTGGTAGTTAAAAGACTAAATAAAAAGAGCATTGGCAAAAATAAAAGCCCTAATAATATTTGACTTATTTATAGTCATTAGAAAAAATAATTTAAAGTGCCTACAAATCTTCATAAATGTTTGAGTGATTAAATTTGTTTTTTCAGTGATTTATCGAAGCACAAAGGACATGATGTATACAGTACAATGTTATATTTTTTAGGGTATTTTTTGTATATTGACCATGTTTTAGACGTTTGGCAGTATGTAACCCCTGAACAGCTTACACAATGTAATTTAGGATTTGATTCTTGGCAGTACAACTAATATGTGGAAAAAAACCCTCATGTCAGTTGCCACATCTGCGCTATATTAGGCAAGTAATTGCTCTTCCTTCTCTACAAAGTTGTCTCATAAATTGGATCATGTGAGTAATTAATGCAATCCTTCTATGGTTATTTAATAAAATCGGCATGTATTGCTCACTATTTGTTATGATGCCAACTACCAACAGCTTTTTTTTCTTTTTATTTTAGCTAGCTTTGATGCTCTTGGGACAGTAAAGTTTATTTTTATGGTGGGACTTGTTATTTTTCTTAATCCCTTGCATTATGAATTTCTCTTAAATTGGTTTTGTAAAATAATTCTTTTTCTTAAATGCTAATTCATATTTTTGATGGCAAACACATCAAAAATGTACTACTGTTGTACAACCATATATTTCGGTGCCGAAGCATTTGGACAGTGGCACAATTTTCATAATTAAGTCTCTGTACACAACCACAATGGATCTGAAACAAAGCCATCAATACCTGATTGTAGTGTAGACATCGTGTAACAAAAACATAGATATAACCATTTAGAAAATACAGCCATTTATTGCATACTTTACTGTATTTCCTCTATTTTCACAGCAGTTGGACAACATAATTATAAATACGAGGATTATTTTTAGTAGCTAAGGAAAAGTCCCCTGGTGCAAGCACCGAGCCATGACCGACTCCTAGAGTTTTCTTGGCAGATTGCTTTTGTGGGGTGGTTTGCCATTGCCTTCTCCAGTCATCTCCCACCCCACCCCCCAGCAAGCTGCATACTCATTTTACCTGTCTTGGAAGGATGGAGGGCTGAGTCAACCTTGAGCCAGCCACCTGAACCATGTGAGCATTGAACCCGCAACCTTAATACTCTGCGCCACGTGGGGCCCCTTATTTTTAGTAACTGGATGCAAATAGTTTGCTTTTAAAGGGGTATCATCATCTCAGACATTGATGTCATAATTGTCTGATAGTTGTGGGTCCCATAGGAACAAGGTTCCCCTGACCCCGTCTATCTCACTTCGACTCTCTGAGATGTCCAAGATTATGGAAACTGCTGAACTGACTGTTCTATGCTGTTTCCATAATGCCTATGTAAAATATTAATGCTTTCAGTAAGAAAAGCAAAATAATCTTGTAGTTATCTACAAGAATTTATTGTCTCTTTTACTGAGAGCAATAACATTTTGTTCTACTGGATAATACGGTACCAAACTATTCTCTTTTTCCCATATAAATGTAAGTTGTGTAAACAGCATAGTACAGCAGGCTGTGCAGTTTCTACATCTCGGAATGTACAGAAACAGAATAGCTCACTATGCTACATAGTTTAAGTCTCATTCTCTGCTAAGACAATTACGGAAACAGCATAGAAGAGACAGGTTGACTGTTTTCATAATCCTGGTCACTGTTGGTTGTGATGTGCAGCCCTGTATTCCTATCTCAGGCATGACTGGTTGAGATGGGAGTATATCTAATGACTATCTGAAATGTGGAACAAAAGAACATCACCAAATGCAGAAAGTCTGTGCCAGACTTATACTACAATAACCTTCGGTTGCTGTTTATTTGTGGTTCTTTCAGCCTTCAGTAAGTGAAGAGCATAGTCAATTAAATTGAGGTCAGATAACTGACTCAGCCATTAAAAAATATTCCAATTCCTTGCCTTACTGAGCTCTTGGGTTACTTTTGTGGTATGTAGAGATGAGCGAGCACGCTCGGATAAAGCAGTTGCTCAAGTGAGCATCGCTCTTCTCGAGTAACTGCTTACTGGTCCGAGCAGGCTCGGAGGCGGTGGGTGTTAGCGGGGGGTAGAGAAAGAGAGAGAAAGAGGTCTCTCTCACTCTCCCCCCCACTACCCCCCGCCCCCCGAGCCTGATCGGACTAGTAAGCAGTTACTCGAGAAGAGCGATGCTCACTCGAGTAATTGCTTTATCCAAGCGTGCTCGCTCATCTTTAGTGGTATGTTTTCGGTTATTATCCATTTACACCATGAGGTGCTGTCCCATCATTTGTGCCGTGTTTGACTGGATTTGAGCAGAAGGCACAACACTAGACACTTCAATTTCCATCTTGTTCAACTATCCTTAGTCACATCTTTCATAAATACTACTGAGCCGATTTCATTGTGAGCAATACATGTCCATACCATGACATTGTCTTCACCATGAGTGACAGATGATGTGTTATGCCTTGGATCATCAGCTCTTCCTTTCCTTCTTTATACTGCTCTTTTCCTATTAATCTGGTACAAGATAATCTTGGTTTCATCTTTTCAAACAATTTTGTTCCAGAACCGAACAGTTGTCTTGCAAAGTTTTATTTTACTTTTCTATTATGTATGACTGCATCCGTGAAATGGTCATTCACCAGACAATTGTTCATTCAATGGTTGTTTAACTATCAAATGAATTCTGTCTAATGTGCATGGCCACCTTAACACTGGCCTACTTCACTTGCATTCACATTTCTTTGTTCAACATATTAAGAGTCTCATGAACAGCAACCAATGCAAATTTAACAAATTCAAATCAACACTTTATCTCATCACTCTGCCATGAAATAATGAGGTAACAACTAGAGATGAGCCAACGTACTCGGTAAGGCCGATTTCGCAATCGAGCACCGCGCTTTTCGAGTACTTCAGTACTCGGGTGAAAAGATTTGGGGGTCGCCGGGGGGCGGGGGGAGGCGTGGTGGAGCGGGGGGTAGCAGCGCGGAACAGGTGGGAGCTCTCTCTCTCTCCCTCTCCCCCTCACTCCCCTCTGCAACCCCCCGCTCACCCACAGCGCCCCCGAGTACTTTTCACCCGAGTAGTGAAGTACTCGAAAATCGCGGAGCTCGATTGCGAAATCGGCCTTACCGAGTACGTTTGCTCATCTCTAGTAACAACCCAGACTGGACCATAAAGCTATGCATCATTCAATTCTCTAATTACGTTTGAGCAATGTTATTGAACTATTTGGGTGAAAGTACCCGACCCATTTTCAAAAAATAACTGTGATTCAGAACAGCCAATTCTGACTTCCATTGATTTAATTGGGAATACAAATCAGCTTAATGACTAATGTGTGTGCTGGAATTGTCAAATCTGACTATGGCAATGTCAGATGGAGTTTTTCAAATTTCATGCAGATGCTACCCTTGATGGGACTTGAACCTGAGACCCCAGGACTAAAAGGCAACAGTGCTAGCAACTGAGCCACTGCTTCTTAATAGAAGAAAACACATACCATCATGACAGTCTGAAAACCATATTCCCGGACCCTCCCCTTCTGTATTACAAGCAACCACCAAATTTGAGGAACTTTATAATAAGGAGTGCATTGCCCTCTAACACACAAAAAGTAACTTATCCCTGCAAAGTAAGCAGCTGTACGACCTGCTGACATGTACTGATTGCGGACAGGATACAAATTCCCAACACACAACCGGACTAAAAGATCCCTGGGACATTCACATGTTCTACGTTCGATGTTGTGTACCTGATCTGCTGCAGTAAATGTTCTGTTGGGGGGCTTTATGTTGGAGAAACAGGACAAAAACTGAAAGCGAGGATAAGGTCTCATTGCCACACAATTAAAGAAAGAAAGATAGAAATACTTTTGGCCGAGCACGTTTCTAGTCATTGACACAACATAGAATGCATGAAAGTTACGATATTAAAAGGCAATTTTAAATCACAAAGCTATAGAAGAATTTGGGAGTACAAATTTAGAACAACTTTTGACACTTTCAACAGAAGGCTAAATTCTTCAAGAGGATTCAGGCGTGACTGGGAAGTATGAGAAATCTATAGCACAGATAACACTCTGGCTGGTGACCCCAACATTAATTCAGCGACCATAAAACCTTCACGTCTTTATCAGTGGATTATTTAAGTATTTATTTATATCTCTTCTCATCCTGTTGTGGAATCTTTTAAGTACAAATTAATCACATCCATGTCTGTGCTTTGTCATATGTATGTGTGTATAAATATGCATGCCTCTTCGGATCTCTCTCAGTATGCCTGAGGAAGAACCCTGAGTCGATTTAAAAGTTCTCTATAATTTCATATATTTTTGTTAGCTATTAAAAGTACCATATCTACAAGATTACTTGGTCTCTCTCGCTAGAACAATCACATTTTGCTCTACCGGATAACATGGTAACATGGTACCAAACTTTTTTCATTATACAAATAACATGTAATACTGAAGAAAGTTGTGCAGGCCCCTCTTAAACTTTTGTATGAAATTCGTCATCACCATGCCCTCAAGCAAAGAGTTCCATAGTCTTAATGCTCTTTCCGTTAAAAAAAATACCTTCTGCGTTGGTGTAGAAACCTTCTTTCCTCTAGTTGTAGAGGATACCCCCTTGTTGCAGTCACAGTCCTTGGTATAACTACATCATGGGAGAAATCCCTGAATGGACGCCTGATATATTTAAGCATAGGTATTAGCTTGTCACTCAACCTTTTTTTTCTAAAACTAATAGTTGCAACTTTGATAACCTCTCAGGGTATTGTAGTCTGCCCATTCCATTTGGAAAATTTAGTTGACTGCCTTTGAACCTGCTCAAGCTCTGTAATGTCCTTTTGAGTACCGGGGCTCAAAACTGTACACAATATCCCATGCATAGTCTGACCAGTGATTTGTGAGGAGGAAGAACAATGTTCTCGTCATGTGCCCCTATACGGTTTTTTGATGCACCCTATTATCCTATTTGCCTTGGCAGCAGCTGCCTGGCATTGGTTGCTCCAGGTAAGTTTACAGTTAACTTTTCTAAGTCAGTTTTGCCCAGTGTTTTCTCATTTAGTGTGTAATAGTGACAGTATTTTTCATGCCCATGTGCAGAACCTTATATATGTCAGTGTTAACCACTTTTCTCCACAATTCCCCAACTTGTCCAGATCCATGTTCAACTGCATTTTATCCTGTCTTGTGTTAATTACTTTGCATAATTTTGTATCATCTGAAAATATTGATACTTTACTGTGCAATCCCTATATCAGGTCATTAATAAATAAATTAATTAAAAAGAATACTGACTCCTGTGGTACCCCACTAGTAACAGTGACCCAATCAGATTCTGTATCATTAGAACCACCCTCTGCTTTCCTTCATTTAGAGCCACCCTCCGATTTCCTTTATTGAGCCAGTTAATTACCCACTTACACACCTTTTCACCCAGGCCAAGCATTCTCATTTTATATACCAACCTATTATGTGGCACAATATCAAATGCTTTGGAAATGTCAAGATTTATACGATCCAATGACTCTCCCCAGTCCAGTCTAAAACATACCTCCTTGTAGAAGCTAGTCAGATTGGTTTGACAGGAGCGACCCCTCATGAACCCATGATGAGTTATATAGATTCTACCTTGAAGTACGTCAGGATAGCATCTCTTAGAAACCCTTCAAACATTTTATGCACAATAGAAATAAGACTGACCGGCCTGCAGTTTTCAGGCTCACTTATCCAGTGAAACAGACCCCGTCATTAAAAAAATCATTAAATATAAGAAACAATTGTCTCCCTATCATATTACTTAATACCTATAGAACATGGGGGTTTATGCCATCAGGACCCAGCAAATTGTCTTTGAATCGTTTTAAGGCAGCTCTGCACTTCTTTCTGGGTTAACCTGGTGACATTTAGTGGAGAATTTACTTTATCACTCCATATCTTAAAACTATTTAATAGATTTGCTTTCTCCTCATCATCCTTTACTATTTTTCCTACATTATGTAATTGTGGGAGATATCCTATAGGTTCACCATTTTGTATGTATTTTCTGTTATCAACTGTGAATATACTGTATTTTGTCTATAATGGTCTGAACTTCTGGAAGAAGGGAACATCACCTCCCCCCCCCCTTCCACAAGAATTTAAGGAGCAGTGCCTATTGTCCCAAGAACTGGTAAAACCAGTTCTAACTGGCCAAACCTTTTTAGGTGTTCTTGGACAGCAGAGAGGAGAAACACAGGATGTTCTTCTCACGAGGACATATTCAAGAATGAACTGAGCGTGCTCACTGAAGTTCCTCCCAGATGGATGACACCACAAGCTAACTCACAAATACCTCCCTCTGAGGACAACCAATCAGCACGCTAAATAATTGTAACTGTATACTTCCTGGGTGGAAACTTATTTAAGTTTCAACGCGCGCAGAATAAAGAGACTCTTTTTGGGAACACATGATGTAGGCCGTGTGGTCTTTGAAAGGCTCTCCAGGCCTGTACACATATTATCTTAATTTGGAAACGCACAGTATATCGAGATAGCGAATTTTGCGCTAACAAATTTGGAGGCACTGCTGAGATAATGAAGATACAGAGATATGAAGATATTTCATCGTTATCCGGACACAAGGGGACTTCGAAGCAGAGACGGACAGATAATGAGCTCAAACAAGGTAATAAGTTATTCTTGTACCTGTCCCATCTCTCCCTCTCTGCTATGATCCGCCCCGGGCCGGGTGAGTTGAAATATGATAATTCTGTATCAAAAGAACAATCAAGTAGATATACTGTGTGGTTTTTATGTTGTCTGTGAAGAAAATGTCCTGAGTGAAAGAAGGTGTGAGCTATGGGGGTTTATATTCTCTGTAGAAGTGAATGGTGTGAACAGACTGTGCAGGTTAATAAGGAACAAAGAAAGTGCAGTATAACTTGTTAAAAGAAAGCAAAAAGGAAAGTTGATATAAGCAAAATTAGCTCAAGGGTTAAAAACAGTAGAGTGTCCATGCGGTCAGAGTTTCCATTGTGCAACATGTGGCTGAAGAGGTCTCCCTTTGTTATGTGGGGGGAGGGGTGCACATGGCATGCTTGCATTTGCCATGTCTGCATACATCAACTCAAGGGAATTTGGGCTTGGAGTAAAGATGTGGGCTAGCCAGAGATTCTGCTCCGATTATGGTAGGCCAAGCAGGCTGTTGAGGTTCCACAATGTGGTGCCAAAAGTGCAGATCTGTGCCATGAGGTGCTGGAGTAGAGAATCTCAATTAATTAAGGATTTTTCCAATTACGACAAGATGGGCAGGGGTGAAATTGTAAGTGCTTATTAAAAGATAAGCCAGACCTGTGTCGTGAGTTGTGGGAAAAATCGTAAAATATGACTCGCAAGCAAATTCGGTGAGATGATGTTTGTAAACATAACTGGACACACAAAAATGGGTGAAGGAAAAAGCAAGTCAATGAGAGAAAAGGGAGAAGGTTTAACAATGAACGGTGAAAATGGCTGCTATCTGGAGTGGTGAATATAAGCATGCGGGTGGAAATGGGCATAAGTTGTATTATGTTTGTCATTGGATAGCCTATTCTGAACAAAATATGTAAAAACCGCGGTACATAAGAGTTTTTCTTATAACTATATACTTTGTTCAATATGGGAAGTTCTATGAACAGTAAATACAATCCCAGTTTCTACTTCACATGAGATACTTAGTCTGTATATATGAGTGAGTGAAAACCCCAGTGAGTGTGAATTTGTGTGTATAAATGAAGGGCCCGTATGAGAGTTAGATTGTGTTATATGGTATATACTGTTCGGAGGCTAGAAATGAAATGAGGCAAGAAAGACCAAACGCTGAGCCAGACCACAGGGGGTGGAGCTAGGTGATGTAAGGAGATGGGAGGGAAGAACAATAGAAAGAGGTCTTGCTCCACCCTCAACACAGACCAGCCTAGGAGAGAAGTGTGTCCCCATTTAAGTGGATGTTGGTATATATATGTATATTGTGGTAATGTATAGAGGGAAGGTCACTCTTAGACTCCATGTTAAGTCTCTCACTTGAACAAATAGAGGTGACCAAAGGAGGGGCATCTAATTTATTTCTGAGGGTAGTTGTGTGAGAGAACAGTCCAGGATTACCACAGTATATATATCTATATATAGGTTCTTTGAGTATGTGGAGAATTTAAAAATATTGAGTTGTGTTAATTTGAATATTATTCAATTAAGATACTAAAATGAGGTAATTGTGTACTTGAGACACCTGATAAGTACTTTAGTCAAATTAATAACAAAAGTTCTATTTTAGAGTGTATCTCATTTTCAATTAACAACAGTATTTTACATGAAAATAGTTACATTTGAAAAATAAGAAAATTTTGAATGACAGAATTTGAGTATATCCCAAATGGTATCAGGGATACTAGTCCCTTAGTAAACCAGTAATTAACCATCATTGGTGCAGTTGTCATGGTTGCAGATTGTAATAACAATATTTCCTCTCCTGTTTGCAGTACGTTTTCGTGCAGGTACCGGAGATGGTGTGGGGCCCCGTAACGTCATGCTCTCTCAAGGGGTCATAAAATACTGTATAGAGTGCAAAATAAAACATCTTTCAGTTTCCAGACTAGCTATGTATGAGACTGCCCTGCTAGCACCCTCACATATCGCAATCAAGTGGGGTAGAGTTCCAAATGCCGTTTCATGTCTTTTACTGAATTCAGAAGGTTGAGAGGAGGGGCAGCAGGTGCAGACCATGACATTAAATAGCAGGCACATGATAATGATTGTCGGAAGATTAATGAAAACAGAAAACTGGATGTCCTAACAATAATGTTGTAACTGCCATGATTAATGTAAATCTTGAGTTTTACCCATAGATGATTCCAAATATCGGTGAAATGGACAAGTAAAACAGGCTATGCAGTGGTAACCGACAGAAAGAGGTAATTATACAAAAACCACTCTTTTCCTCCTGAGAGACTCAGTTACTCAGGAAATAGAGGTGATGGCGCTCACTGAAATATGTAAGCTGGCCGCAGGTAACACTGTTTGTGTCTGCACCGACTTAAGGTACACATTGGGAATCGTACACGATTTCACATCTTATGGGGCACAGTGGAAGTTTCATGGGGTCCTCGAGTAAGCCAATCCAGAACGCAGAAGCAGTGTCTTTTGTTCTACAAGGTTTTAGCTCTTTCCGCACAGGTGACTTATCATCAGAGTCCAGGCTTATGCCACAGAGACAACCACTGAGGCTGGAAAGAACCAGAGAGTAGGCACCGCAGCAGCCTGACTTCCATAGAATGAGGTAACGGCTGGTAACCTGCTTGCACCTGAAATAGGTGTAGATATTTCTCTGTTGCTTGAATTACAGGAACAGGCCTCAAAAGAAGAAAAAGGAGGAGTGGAAAAGCGAACGGAATGCTACTGGGGTCTGGCAGAAAGGTAAATGCCTGTGCCTCCCCTGCACGCTGTGCTCCATGATGTCACACCTGATCCCTGAGCTAACCCATTCATCCAAGGAGGTAATATGTGGTATGGTGTCTTCTGCTTGGCTTACCCTAGGGTTCAACACTGCTGAAATAGGGTTTGTACAGGGATGCATAATATGCGCCCATTACAATCCAGGCCAATTGGTCAAGGTACCTTCTCGGTGCGAGCCAGACTATCTGTATCAGTGACTGCAGGATGATAGCATACAGCTACCACAGGTAGGTGTTTAGAGTTGTTGGTTTGCATAGACCTCTTTTCATGTTATTTGGAGGCATGGCTTGATTTAAAAAAAAAAAAAAAAAAAATAAAATAAAATAAAATAATTTTTAACACGCCAAAAATATGACCTAAAAATATGTTTTATGAAAGTAATTTTGAATATTTAGGTACACCAGAAGTCATAGTAAATAATAAAGGTAAACATTTTATTAGTCATCTACTTGGTTAGAACCACGCCTAAAAATAAGACTAAGTTGAGGCCCTATGAAGGTTTTGTTTGGTAATGCTGCTGTAATAGGCCTATGCTTATTCCAGGCCAAAAAGGAGGGTCTCACCTCCCATGTGAGTGCCTTATATCAGGAGTTATATCATCTGTCACTCATAAATGTGTATTCTCCGTGTTTCCAGATCAAAATGCAAAGAATTCTTTCAAGTACTGTTAACCACTACGATCACAGTGAAACCTCAAGAAAAGCTAATTTGGGTTCATGTCAGACATTGAATAAAGATAATCAAGGAAGGAGACAAATGTGGCCCATAATCCTTTGTTATATGTAGGACCCCTGCGGTCATTGGGCTGTCATTTCTCTTCTTCCTCATAAGGGATGTGGTAAATACATAACTACTGATGAAGAGGATTATGACAAATCTAGGAATATTGCGTTGTGGTGCAAATATAATTGCCTATTTGTAGCCCTCCATTTTGTCCTTCATCCTCCATTTTGTATTTTACATACAAATAGCTATGAACATTCATGTGGACTTCAAACCTGTTTGGTGTAGGAAGCTTTGATGTAACTGTGAAATGTGACAGAACAATGCTAACTTCATTAACTACAGTTCCATTTGTATAGGTTTGTTTGAGCTCTGTCCATATACATTGTATGGCCACGAATCTATTGTCTTGTTAATCCTGTGATACCATCAGCATTGTCTAGGGAATTGAGTTGTTGATTCTGAACCTTTGATCAATGAAACTGGCTCCTTCAGATGGTGGGGGTCTCAGACTGATAACATTTTGGTTTTAAAAAGCTTGTGTATGACTAAGCAAGTTTTAGTGTATAAAATAGTACAAAAATGTCAACAGATACAATAAGGTAGCAGTAAGTGTACCAATGTTTCAGCCATATTGTATAATCAGACCAATGTTAACATGTAACAAACAATATAACCTGAGATCACATTTGGAAAGCCAGTCACATTCAACATGCTGTATGTCATTTAAACTATGAACAAGGTGGCTTATGCAGAAAACGTGAAATAAAGATAAATCTTTCAGGAGCCATCTACCTAGAATACCGTTGGGAAACTGTAACGTGTTGTGAGGTATTTTCCTTATCCTGGATATCACCCAGCAGTAGGCAGGGATAAGGAAGGTGACAGCTAGGGTCCCCTGTAGGCGGTAGGGAAAGGCCCGAGAACACAAATAGGAAGGAAAAACCATCCAGGAGAATGAAAATACGCACAACAAAGGAGGGAATTGTGGGAGATATCCTATAGGTTCACCATTTTGTATGTATTTTCTGTTATCAACTGTGAATATACTGTATTTTGTCTATAATGGTCTGAACTTCTGGAAGAAGGGAACATCACCTCCCCCCCCCCTTCCACAAGAATTTAAGGAGCAGTGCCTATTGTCCCAAGAACTGGTAAAACCAGTTCTAACTGGCCAAACCTTTTTAGGTGTTCTTGGACAGCAGAGAGGAGAAACACAGGATGTTCTTCTCACGAGGACATATTCAAGAATGAACTGAGCGTGCTCACTGAAGTTCCTCCCAGATGGATGACACCACAAGCTAACTCACAAATACCTCCCTCTGAGGACAACCAATCAGCACGCTAAATAATTGTAACTGTATACTTCCTGGGTGGAAACTTATTTAAGTTTCAACGCGCGCAGAATAAAGAGACTCTTTTTGGGAACACATGATGTAGGCCGTGTGGTCTTTGAAAGGCTCTCCAGGCCTGTACACATATTATCTTAATTTGGAAACGCACAGTATATCGAGATAGCGAATTTTGCGCTAACATAATATTGTACATATTGTTTTATTCTGTAATTTTTATTTACTTATGTATGTATTTATGTTTTTCACTATATATGTCTCCCATTACGTAATATAAGACCTCTGGGGGACATTCACATGTTTGTTTTTTTTTTAGTTGACAATTTACCAGCTGTAGCTGGGGCATCCATGGGAGCCCCAGTTACAGGGAAAAACATCCTCTATAGTGACATTAGTCACTGGCAGAGGTGATCACGGTCTGCTGGGACACTGTAGCTCTGCTGTAGCAGGGAATCTCAGTGGTCACGTGACCCCCAGGCTCCCTTAGTGGAAGAAACACTTCCACTTTCCCTTTTTAGTACATATTGCTCATTGAGCGATGTATACTAAACAAAGGAGGAGGTAGAAAGGGTTAAAACTCGATTCTTCCTCCTCCTCCAGGTTATCAGATGTGACTAACAGCTGACAACTGTCCTGCTTCTGATTGATTACAGAAGCAGGAGGCTGTAATACCCGCCATAATTTTACCATTGGGTTTTAAGCCCGGGACCAAGCGCTGTAAATTTACAGCACCTGGTCCTTAATGGATTAAATAGGATTTTACATGAAGACAAACCTCTCCCCCTGTCCAGTTTTTACAATCCCTTCTGAACAGACTAACTCACACAGTGACAGGCTTTTCCAACCAGGTCTCTTTTGTTCCCACTATGTCATAGTTTTTCTCAGATATTATTACTTCCAATTCATCAACCTTGTTGGCCTGACTTGTAGCATTAGGTACCATACAGTATAGAGGTTTGGTTTTGGTTTTTTTAAATTTAATGTATCCCTTCTACAGTGTTTTCACTAAAGTAAAACCTACACAATAATAAGCCCTCCCCAGATTTTTCTTTTGTGGAAGGGGCTTGAAATATAAGCCCTACCCCAAACATAAGCCCTAGCTACACTACATGAAAAAAGAAAGGCAACACTCACCTAGCAGGCACTGTCCTGGTCCCTCCCGCTGTTCTCCAGCGTTCTGGTGTTCCAGCAGACTTCTGTGCAGTTATCAGCGCCAACAGAATATCTCTTGCTGGTAATAGGGTCTTAAAAGCCCCACCTCCAGCAAAAGATTGCTATGATTGGTTCTCAGCCAATCAGAGCCAGCACTCAATGAACTAATTACAGCCATGGCTCCTCCTCTATTTATTGCATAGACAGTAGAATAGGGTGTTTGTAATTTATGGCAACTGCAATGTATAGTTTGGAAAAATGTCATTAGATGAATACAATCTCCAGGAAGAGATGGAGATGCATATGAAGCCTTATCTGTGTGTACAGTGTTGTTATTATGCCTTATCTAGACCTCCAGGAGAACAAAGATAAAAAAATATTTATTTAGTAGAGTTTTTAGCTTTCCAGGCAATGTACTTATGGAATAGAGAGAGTTAGTAATATATATATATATATATATATATATATATATATATATATATATATATATATATATATATATATATATATATATATATATATATATATATATATATATCACGTTAAATTAAGAAAATACAATGGACTACATAATAACACTGGCCAACAAAATTGAAAAACAAATTTTGGTGCCAGGAATGTTACAACTGATTTAGTGTATATTTGGCCTATTATTTACCAATATGCAAACAGTTTCTCTCCATCAGCTATAGTTTAGGCGCATGCACATGGCCAGCCATGCCGTGTCACATCAGTAGTCTTATTCGTACATTTAGTTTGTCCCGACCAGTAGTGAGGAATGTGTACATTTGTTGCCCGAGGTGTTGTGGGGTGTTGTAGCTATACAATCGTTGTGTTCAGGGGTGTACCTAAAGGCTCAGGGGCCAGGGTGCAAAAGCTTAGCTTGGGCCCCCACCCCTCCTTCCTAAATCATGCTGCATACAGCTTCAAAACAAATTTCCATACATGATCTACCACCTTGGTGTAATCTTTCCAAATATGACGCATTTCCTGCGCTACATGAAAATTTGTTTGTAGCCCCTTAGGGCACTCTCACATACGCACTAGAGTACTAGAGTACATACTAGGGTACTATGTGATCACTGACTCCTCCCACACTGGTGACATCATCACAGGTCCTGGAAGCTGCTGTTGGCTCTGCCAGTGGGGATCTGTGTGAGACGGCTGTGAGGTGAGTGATAGCAGCGGCTGTCCTCTCCTCTCCAGGATGACTGGGATGATCTTCTGCCGGCATCCCTTCTTCCTCTCCTTCAACAGCTACACACTTCTAGTGACCAGCCAGCCAAGCACTCAGCGTGCAATCTCCATATCTCGGGGGCCGCTGGGCCGGGTAAGAATCGCAACCCCTGCTCCCCCTAGTGGTATGCCTGTGGCTGTGTTGTTTAAGCATTTATACACAGGATGTCATCAGTCTCAAAATATAATGATGAGCAGCGCCGAAAGTGGTTAGTTTTCCTTAAAAGTGCATCAATGGATGCTTCTTTATTGAGTCAAAAAAATCCAGTAAAAAACAACGTTTCGACTCGCGCAGGGGTCTTTTTCAAGTCCATAAGGTCTACATGCAACATGCAAAATATTTATGGAACACCCTCACAAATCACCATACATTTACAAGATTAAAACCACCCACATACAGCTGGAAACAATGATCTTACTGTCACCTGTGCTGCTCCACAACCGTTGCACCCTCTCTCGCATGAGGGGAGAGTCTGATGTCATCAAAAATCGCCACGCCGTGCAGGCACATCATGGATCCTCCTGTATTCCGGGACTGCGCATGCGTCAAAGCTCCCAGATTCTCGCGAGACTTAGCGCGGGGTCACGGCACTGAATTGGTAGCCGCCCGCTACTGTCAAAGGTGCAGAGAGCCAAACTATCGCGAGACTTCGCGTGTGAGTTTGGCAATGGAGTTGCACATAATTAAGTCTGCTAGGTGCCGTAACCATGGAGATTACAATGTGTCATTTCTCTGTATCAGACAGATACATAGAAAGACAAGGGGGAAATTGTAATCAAATGAAATTCAACAATTACAGGGTTAATGAATTAACCCTGTAGGTGCACAAACTCCTATTCTTATCTCTACAGCAAGAAAATCGCTAAATTTACATAAACAGGAATGCCAATTGGTAATATATGCAAATAAAAATATATTTTATTAGTGATAAATATGTTTAACCATTAGTGAAATGTTACCGCAGTTCACATTATATCACTATAAGTTCAGAAGAGAAATAGGACATATTTTTTTTATTATTATATTATTATGACATTAATCACTGAGACTGGTGTGTCATGTAATACGGTTGTATAGGCTTTCTGACGACCATATATCCGGCTATATACATAGACATCAATGGTATGATGGTATATTGATAGCATGAGAGGTGCGGCGGGTTGTGGATACAGCAGCGGTAGCGGCGGAAGATCTGTGGGGACATAAAAGACAATATAATTAAAAACATATACACAATGGCATGGAATCAATATTTAAACCAATGATAAGGGATCATATTCTAAATTTAACTCATTGGGTTGTAATGCATCTAGTTCGAAAATCCACCGTGCTTCCTTAAATTTTAAGCGTCTCTCCCTATCTCCTCCTCTACTATTGGGGGGCTCGCAGTCTATTATTTGAAATTTAACTTGGCTTATGGCATGATGGAATTCCACGAAGTGCTTGGCTACTGGTACATCGAGTTTTTCTGTGCGGATTGTACTTTTGTGCTTTGATATTCTGGTTCTGCATTCTTTCGTTGTCTCGCCTACGTATATTAGGCCGCACGGGCATGAGATAACATAAATGACATAAGCTGCATTACACATAAATCTATATTTGATTGGGTAGCGTTTCCCCGTCCAGGGGTGCGTGAATGAACCACCTTTGGTCATGTTATGGCAGCTGGAGCAGCCCAAGCATGGGAAATTCCCTAGCCTGGGTGGCGCAAGTACCATCTGAGTCGGGGTTTTGTCTTTTTTTGTACCGTGTGTACTAGCTTATCTTTAAGGTTAGGACCTCGTCTGTAGGACATAAGTAATGGGGATTGATACACAGGATGGCCTCCTCCAGTCGTAGAAGTTGTTTAAATCACCCAAATATATTTTGCTACATCTGTGGAGAGTATATCCTACAAGAAAATAGAAAACCTATATCAGACTTCTTGAAACAGGTCTATCATGCATACTTTGGCATAAAGCTTGGTGATCAAGACAAAAGTTGGGCTCCATGTGTTGTATGCAAACTGTGTGTTGAACACTTAAGACAGTAGAGTCATGGGAGAAGAAGAAGAAGCTTAAAATTTGGTGTGCCGATGGTGTGGAGGGAACAAGCAAACCACATTGATGACTGTTACATTTGTAAAGTGAGTATTACTGGAATGAATCGAAGGAATCATAGCAAGTGGACATATCCTGACTTACCATCAGCAAGACGCCCTCTCCCACACTCAGAGGACGTACCAATTCCTACTTTTCATGAGTTACCAGATCTTTAAGAGGATGAACTGACTACTTCAGATGTTCATTACGATACAGAACATGGCAGTGCCAGTGACTATGTCGAACTTTCGGCATGTCCCCAATGTTTAAATCAAAGTGAGTTGAGTGACTTAATCAGAGACCTTAGACTTTTAAAAGAAGCTGCTGAATTATTACTTGCTTCTCGACAAAACGACAAAAATGTTCTTGAAAGTAGAACAAAAATAACATTCTACCGTACGAGGGAAAAAGATTTGCTAACCTTTTTCTGCAAAGAAAACAATCTAGTATTTTGTAAAGATAATAAAAGACTCATGATAAACATGAGACATCCTCAATATGTTCCTGACGATTGGCGTCTATTTATTTACAGTTCAAAGCGCAGTTTGAATTAAGTTTTTTTGAACAATAGAAACATATATGGGTCAATACCAATTGCCCACACCACCAAAATGAAAGAAGAATATGAAACTATAGCTTTGGTCTTGGAGAAGATACATTATCCTGAACATCAATGGGATATATGTGTTGATATAAAAATGGTCGATTTCCTATTACGCCAAAAAAGTGGGTACACAAAATATCCATGTTTTATGTGCCTCTGGGACTCAAGGGCCAAACAAGACCACTGGGTGAAACAACAGTGGCCTGTGAGGGAGAACATGGTTGTTGGTGAAAAGAATTTGATTTGAGAACCATTGGTTGGATGAGACAAAATAATCCTGCCCCCACTTCACATAAAGCTAGGCCTGACGAAGCAGTTTGTGAAGGCTCTTGGTTATGATGGACGATGCTTTCAATATATATGCAAGAACATGCCTGGTCTAAGTACAGAAAAATTAAAAGCTGGCATTTTCGATGGTCCACAAATAAAACAATTTATAAATGATAGTGGCTTCATCGACTCCATAAGTAATGTTCAGCACAGTTCATGGATGTCATTCATTCAGGTTGTTAAAAACGTTTTGGGCAACCACAAAGCACCAAATTATGCTGAGCCTGTAAACAATATGCTTTATAATTACAGAGATCCTGGATGTGATATGAGTAGAGATGAGCGAACGTACTCGTCCGAGCTTGATATTCGTGCGAATATTAGGGTGTTCGGGATGCTCGTTACTCGTAACGAGTACCACGTGGTGTTCCGGTTACTTTCAGTTTCCTCTCTGAGACATTAGCGCGCTTTTCTGGCCAATTGAAAGACAGGGAAGGCATTACAACTTCCCCCTGTGACGTTCAAGCCCTATACCACCCCCCTGCTGTGAGTGGCTGGGGCGATCAGATGTCACCCGAGTATAAAAGTCGGCCCCTCCCGCGGCTCGCCACACATGCCTTGTGAGTTAGCTGAGGGACAGTGGTATCGTGCTGGAGCTGCTGTAGGGAGAGCGTTAGGAGTTAGTGTAGGCTTCAAGAACCCCAACGGTCCTTCTCAGGGCCACATCTAATAGTGTGCAGTACTGTGTTAGCACTGTATTTTTTTTTTTTTGTCCAAAATTGGATCTGCAGAGCATTGCGCCCTGCAATAGGGACAGAAGTGGTGGTTAGGCAGGGAGAGTGTTAGCAGTGAGTGTAGGCTTCAAGAACCCCAATGGTCCTTTCTAGGGCCACATCTATTCGTGTGCAGTACTGTCCAGGCTGCTGTTATCAGTGTTGCATTTTTTTTTTTTTCTCAAAACCGGCTCTGCAGACCATTGCACCCGGCATTAATACTACAGGGATAGAATTGTGTAGGCAGGGCCAGAAGACATACATTATTCATTGAATAGACGCAGTGTGGCTTGTCCTTTGAAAAACAAGGGAAAAAATTCTATTTCGCCTGCCTCTGACAGTCCTCAGGGCTCTGGGTACGTGTGTGCTGCGTGCAGAACGTTAAAAAAAATCAGACGCAGCCAGCTACGTTTTACTGCAGGCTTGCGCCAATTTTTTTCCTGCATGGGAAATCCCTGATCTGCTGGAGCCAATAACTTTGCATCACTGCAGTTCTCTGACACATTTGCAGGGCCACAACACAGTTATTAAACTTAGTAGTATTCATTGAATACACGCAGTGTGGCTTGTCCTTTGAAAAACAAGGGAAAAAATTCTATTTTGGCTGCAGGCTTGCGCCAATTTCTTTCCTGGCTTGGAAATCACTGGTAATACAGCATGCTGAGGGGTAGGGGTAGGCCGAGAGGACGTGGACGCGGCCGAGGACGCGTAGGCCCAAGTGAGGGTGTGGGCACAGGCCGAGCTCCTGATCCAGGTGTGTCGCAGCCGACTGCTGCGCGATTAGGAGAGAGGCACGTTTCTGGCGTCCCCACATTCATCGCCCAATTAATGGGTCCACGCGGGAGACCTTTATTAGAAAATGAGCAGTGTGAGCAGGTCCTGTCGTGGATGGCAGAAAGTGCTTCGAGCAAGCTATCATCCACCCAGAGTTCTGCGCCGTCCAGTGCTGCAAATCCGAATCCTCTGTCTGCTGCTCCTCCTTCCTCCCAGCCTCCTCACTCCACTACAATGACACATGCTCAGGAGCGGGAAGACTCCCAGGAACTGTTCTCGGGCCCCTGCTCAGATTGGGCAGCAGTGGTTCCTCTCCCACCAGATGAGTTTATCGTCACTGATGCACAACCATTGGAAAGTTCCCGGGGTCCGGGGGATGAGGCTGGGGACTTCCGGCAAATGTCTCAAGACCTTTCAGTGGGTGAGGAGGACGATGACGATGAGACACAGTTGTCTTGCAGTGAGGTAGTAGTAAGGGCAGTAAGTCCGAGGGAGGAGCGCACAGAGGATTCGGAGGAAGAGCAGCAGGACGATGAGGTGACTGACCCCACCTGGTGTGCAACGCCTACACAGGACAGGTCTTCAGAGGGGGAGGCACGGGCAGCAGCAGGGCAGGTTGCAAGAGGCAGTGCGGTGTCCAGGGGTAGAGGCAGGGCCAGACCAAATAATCCACCAACTGTTTCCCAAAGCACACCCTCGCGCCATGCCACCCTGCAGAGGCCGAGGTGCTCTAAGGTCTGGCAGTTTTTCACCGAGACGCCTGACGACCGACGAACAGTGGTGTGCAACCTTTGTCGCGCCAAGATCAGCCGGGGAGCCACCACCAACAGCCTCACCACCACCAGCATGCGCAGACATATGATGGCCAAGCACCCCACAAGGTGGGACGAAGGCCGTTCACCGCCTCCGGTTTGCACCGCTGCCTCTCCCCCTGTGCCCCAACCTGCCACTGAGATCCAACACCCCTCTCAGGACACAGGCACTACCGTCTCATGGCCTGCACCCACACCCTCACCTCCGCTGTCCTCGGCCCCATCCACCAATGTCTCGCACCGCACAGTCCAGCCGTCGCTAGCGCAAGTGTTGGAGCGCAAGCGCAAGTACGCCGCCACGCACCCGCACGCTCAATCGTTAACCGTCAACATAGCCAAATTTATCAGCCTTGAGATGCTGCCGTATAGGGTTGTGGAAACGGAGGCTTTCAAAGCTATGATGGCGGCGGCGGCCCCGCGCTACTCAGTTCCCAGTCGCCACTACTTTTCCCGATGTGCCGTCCCAGCCCTGCACGACCACGTGTCCCGCAACATTGTACGCGCCCTCACCAATGCGGTTAGTGGCAAGGTCCACTTAACTACGGACACGTGGACAAGCACAGGCGGGCAGGGCCACTACATCTCCCTGACGGCACATTGGGTGAATTTAGTGGAGGCTGGGACAGAGTCACAGCCTGGGACCGCTCACGTCCTACCCACCCCCAGAATTGCGGGCCCCAGCTCGGTGGTGGTATGTTCGGCGGTGTATGCTTCTTCCACTAAAGCACCCTCCTCCTCCTCCTCCTCCTCAACCTCTGTCTCGCAATCTAGATGTGTCAGCAGCAGCAGGACGTCGCCAGCAGTCGGTGTCGCGCGGCGTGGCAGCACAGCGGTGGGCAAGCGTCAGCAGGCCGTGCTGAAACTACTCAGCTTAGGAGATAGGAGGCACACGGCCCACGAACTGCTGCAGGGTCTGACAGAGCAGACCGACCGTTGGCTTGCGCCGCTGAGCCTCCAACCGGGCATGGTCGTGTGTGACAACGGCCGTAACCTGGTGGCGGCTCTGCAGCCTCATGCACGTGCCATGCCTGGCCCACGTCTTTAATTTGGTGGTTCAGCGCTTTCTGAAAAGCTACCCACGCTTGTCAGACCTGCTCGTAAAGGTGCGCCAGCACATTTCCGCAAGTCCCACACGGACGCTGCCACCCTGCGCACCCTGCAACATCGGTTTAATCTGCCAGTGCACCGACTGCTGTGCGACGTGCCCACACGGTGGAACTCTACGCTCCACATGTTGGCTAGGCTCTATGAGCAGCGTAGAGCTATAGTGGAATACCAACTCCAACATGGGCGGCGCAGTGGGAGTCAGCCTCCTCAATTCTTTTCAGAAGAGTGGGCCTGGTTGGCAGACATCTGCCAGGTCCTTCGAAACTTTGAGCTGTCTACCCAGGTGGTGAGCGGCGATGCTGCAATCATTAGCGTCACCATTCCTCTGCTATGCATCTTGAGAAGTTCCCTGCAAAGCATAAAGGCAGCCGCTTTGCGCTCGGAAACAGAGCCGGGGGAAGACAGTATGTCGCTGGATAGTCAGAGCACCCTCCTGTCTATATCTCAGCGCGTTCAGGAGGAGGAGGAGGAGCATGAGGAGGATGAGGAGGAGGGGGAAGAGACAGCTTGGCCCACTGCTGACGGTACCCATGCTGCTTGCCTGTCATCATTTCAGCGTGTATGGCCTGAGGAGGAGGAGGAGGAGGAGGAGGAGGAGGAGGATCCTGAAAGTGATCTTCCTAGTGCGGACAGCCATGTGTTGCATACAGGTACCCTGGCACACATGGCTGACTTCATGTTAGGATGCCTTTCTCGTGACCCTCGTGTTACACGCATTCTGGCCACTACGGATTACTGGGTGTACACACTGCTCGACCCACGCTATAAGGAGAACCTTCCCACTCTCATTCCCGAAGAGGAAAGGGGTTCGAGAGTGTTGCTATACCACAGGACCCTGGCGGACAAGCTGATGGTAAAATTCCCATCCGACAGCGCTAGTGGCAGAAGGCGCAGTTCCGAGGGCCAGGTAGCAGGGGAGGTGCGGAGATCGAGCAGCATGTACAGCCCAGGCAGTGCAACAGTCTTTAAGGGCCTGGACAGCTTTATGGCTCCCCACCAAGACTGTGTCACCGCTCCCCAGTCAAGGCTGAGTCGGCGGGAGCACTGTAAAAGGATGGTGAGGGAGTACGTAGCCGATCGCACGACCGTCCTCCGTGACGCCTCTGCCACCTACAACTACTGGGTGTCGAAACTGGACACGTGGCCTGAACTAGCGCTGTATGCCCTGGAGGTGCTTGCTTGTCCTGCGGCTAGCGTCTTGTCGGAAAGGGTGTTTAGTGCGGCTGGGGGAATCATCACAGATAAGCGTACCCGCCTGTCAACCGACAGTGCCGACAGGCTAACACTCATCAAGATGAACAAAGCCTGGATTTCCCCAGACTTCTGTTCTCCACCAGCGGACAGCAGCGATACGTAAGCAATACGTAGGCTGCACCCGCGGATGGAAGCTACATTCTCTCTCACCATCCAAAACGGGGACATTTCTGCTTCATCAATCTGTGTCTAATATTCCTCCTCCCCCTCCTGCTCCTCCTCCTGAAACCTCACGTAATCACGCTAAACGGGCAATTTTTCTTAGGGCCACAAGGCTCACTCATCTAATTTTTCTAAACAATTTTTATATGTTTCAATGCTCTTAAAAGCGTTGAAACTTTAACTTGAACCAATTTTTAGTTAAACTGGGCTGCCTCCAGGCCTAGTTACCACTTAAGCCACATTAACCAAAGCGATTAATGGGTTTCACCTGCCATCTTAGTTGGGCATGGCCAATTTTTACTGAGGTACATTAGTACTGTTGGTACACCAATGTTTTGGGGCCCTCACCTACAGTGTAATCATAGCAATTTGTATGTTCTTCGCCTGCACTCATGGTACAGAAGTGTGTGTGGGGTTGGCCTACACTTTAGCTACATAAATGTAACTTGGGCCTTGGCTATACTGCAGCTACTGAAATGGAACTAAGACTGCGCTCCCACTATACTGCTGCTTCGGAATTGTTCCTGGGGCCTGTGTAGGCTGCTACTATTACTGAAATGGAACGAAGACTGCGCTCCCACTATACTGCTGCTTCGGAATTGTTACTGGGGCCTGTGTAGGCTGCTACTATTACTGAAATGGAACTAAGACTGTGCTCCCCCTATAATGCTGCTAGTGATATGTTAGTGGGGCCTGTCGCTAATGCTACGGCTGAAATGTTACTAATTCTGGGCTCTGCCTATACCGCTGCTAATGGTATGTCTCTGGGGTGTGGAAACAGAGGCTTCCCAAAGACATGATGGCGGCGAGGCCATTTCCCACCAACGCTGTTACTGTTAAGGTGCATATAACCACGGACACGTGGAGAGGACACGTAGTGCCTCCAAAACATCCCCCGCCACGGCCCACTTAATCCTGGCCACATTCCGAAAACCAACAAAATAAAACCGTGCTACTAGGTCCGCTGTCACCACCACATTACCACCAACGTGGTTACTGTTAAGGTACATATTACCAGTCTGACTGGGGCATGCAGTGTGGGCCGAAGCCCACCTGCATTAAGCACGACATTACTACCTCAGCTGTGTTGGGCAATGCAATGGGATATTTCTATGTACCGCCGGTGGCTTCCTGGCACCCACCCATGCTGTGGGTCCACAGGGAATTATAAATGCATCTGTTTCCACTTGTAAAGAACCCCAGTCTGACTGGGGCATGCAGTGTGGGCCGAAGCCCACCTGTATTAAGCACGACATTACTACCTCAGCTGTGTTGGGCAATGCAATGGGATATTTTTGTGTATCGCCGGTGGGTTCCAGGGAGCCACCCATGCTGTAGGTGCACACGGAGTTTAACCTACATGTGTCCACTTGTAAAGAACCCCAGTCTGACTGGGGCATGCAGTGTGGGCCGAAGCCCACCTGCATTAAGCACGACATTACTACCTCAGCTGTGTTGGGCAATGCAATGGGATATTTTTGTGTATCGCCGGTGGGTTCCAGGGAGCCACCCATGCTGTCGGTCGACAGGGACTTCACAATAGGGAGTTGTACCTGCCTGTGTCTATGAATTAAAAAGCCCGGTCTGACTGGGGCATGCAGAGACACCTTGACAGAATGAATAGTGTGTGGCACATAGGTTTCCCATTGCTATGCCCACATGTGCAGCTCCTGATGGCAGTGGCACAGGATTCTATTTCTCATTGCTTCTGTACAGCATTGTGGGCTATCGCCCCGCCACTTTTAAAGAGGGTCGCTGCCTAGCCGTGCCAACCCTCTGCAGTGTGTGCCTGCGGTTCCTCCTCATGGCAGACGCACTTCTAAATAGACATGAGGGTGGTGTGGCATGAGGGCAGCTGAAGGCTGCGCAGGGACACTTTGGTGTGCGCTGTGGGGGGGAGGGGGGGCGGTTGGGCAGCATGTAACCCAGGAGAAGTGGCAGTGGAGTGTCATGCAGGCAGTGATTGTGCTTTGTTGGAGGTAGTGTGGTGCTTAACAAAGGTATGCCATGCTAATGAGGGCTTTTCAGAAGTAAAAGTTTTTGGGAGGGGGGGGGCCCACTCTTGCCGCTATTGTGGCTTAATAGTGGGACCTGTGAACTTGAGATGCAGCCCAACATGTAGCCCCTCGCCTGCCCTATCCATTGCTGTGTCGTTCCCATCACTGTCTTGAATTGCCCAGATTTTCACACAAGGAAACCTTAGCGAGCATCGGCGAAATACAAAAATGCTCGGGTCGCCCATTGACTTCAATAGGGTTCGTTACTCGAAACGAACCCTCGAGCATCGCAAAAAGTTCGTCCCGAGTAACGAGCACCCGAGCATTTTGGTGCTCGCTCATCTCTAGATATGAGCATTAAGGTTCACTACCTTCACAGCCACTTGGACCGTTTTCCAGATACTTTGGGTGACTTCAGAGAAGAACAGGGTGAGCGATTTCACCAAGACATGAGGACCATGGAAGATCATTATCAGGGACGATAGGATAAACATATGATGGCTGATTATTGCTGGAGTTTGCAAAGCGACTCTCCTACCAAAGTTCATTCATAAATGTCCCTTAAAAGAAGTTTCCTAAACTAATGTCCGTTTCATTTATGGTTTAATTTTCATTATTTGGAATAATAACTTGTTACATCATCCACTTTGTTTTGTTCCTGGCATCACAATATTGTAGAAAATAACACTAATTTGTACAGTATTTGTTTAATTATATCGATAATATGTGTAATATGGAACAGGGTAATAAAATTCACTCGGTGCCTATATCATAGAAACTAGAGCTGATAGGGGTTAAATGGATGGCGTATTTGGAATCAGCACACAAAATGTAACATATCAGCTATCAAACACTCTGCACCAAAATACATGTTGGCCAGTGTAATAGCTTTAAACAGAAGGAGAAAGGGCCCTGTGACGGATATTGGACAGAGATTGAAGGCTAGGGTCAAAAGCTCATTAAACAGTTGTGTAGTGTAGATAAGGTTATTGCTGGTTATAAATCTTTCTAAGTAGGTGCGCTATTTGATTATTGAAAGTTTAAGGTGTTGGAGAGAGTCTGATTTATTTGAGCAGTGAGTTCCAGACTAAGGCCACTTGCACCCTAGCGTATTTTGGGCCATGCATAGTCCATGTTTATCCATAGACAGCACACAGCCCCATTTTAGCCTATGAGGACATGTACATTGATGTTTTTTCAAAAAAAATTCATGGCATATCCAATTCCTGCTTGTTTCATGGGCAAAAAATAGGACATGTCAATGCGTGTCAATGTTCTGCCTCTGCATAAATCAGACTTGTGTCTGTGCTGTCGGATGCAAGTTACACCCGAGCCTCTTTGGCAAAACTTGCACACATGGACAGTATGCATATAGCCTAATTTACATAAGAAATCTTGGATGGTTGATGTCAAGAGGACACAAAGGGAGGGCAAAGATGGTGTTGTTAGGACATTAAATTGTGTTTATGCATTTATTAACTCCTTAGTGACCACCTGTACATGTTTTCACCTCCTGGGTGTCTGGGATTTATTCTACAGGGCTGTAAAAGAAAGCCAACCCTGCAGAGTAAAACACAGTGATCTCTGCATATGACAGAATTCTGCTATTGCTGCCAGAGGTAGCCGATAGCCAGGAGCTGTCATGAGAGGCCATGGTATGCGATCGCATAAAAGTTCAAAAAAGCTAACCCCTTAGTGATGGCCCCATTGTCTTTTTACATCCTAGCTAAGTGGGCTTTAATCCTCAGGGACGTAAGAACATGCTTACTCTGAGAATTAAAGCGCCATGGGCTGTGGACATGACAGCTCTATGCTGACGGCTGACGGAGGTAGCTGACAACCTGGAACTGTCGTGGGGGGGGGGGGGGGGGGGGGAAGGATATAACCCCTGATCATATGAAAGTAAATAAAAAGTGAAAAAAAGAAAAAGTTCAGTGGCACTGAAACTACTCACCCCCGTCCTCCGCGACGACCTGCGACTATCTGGTCTAAAAAGGATCTTCTGCCATCTTCTGTGCATGTGCATCTAAGTAAAAGTGGCTGTGCATGCACAGAAGACCGGACTGGTACAGGAGATTTGAAATTTCATGGTTTCTGCCTACTAAGGGTAGCTGGGAGGCAGAAGATGTCACTGGAGATCGCGGTGACTGGTCCCCAGACCCATGATTGCTGCTATCCAATGGATAACGGCGATCATGGAAAAATTCTAAAAAGTTAAATAAAGTTAAAGTTTCACCTCCCCTCATGGATCGGATCCATGAGGGGAGGGGGAAAATACTCACCCCTGTTCTCGGTGATGTCCTGTGGCGATCTGCTCCTGCCAGGACCTGATGCCGTTCTTTGCGCATGCCCGATACCATACGTCGAGCACACGCACAGAAGTTATCACACCCCGGGAAATTTAAAATCCCTCTGCTCCTGGCTAGCATGTGCAGTCAGGTGCAGAGAGATATGACTTCGGACCACTGTATGCGTTAGATAACAGCAATCATTTAAAGTAAGAAAAAACTGTAAAAAAGAGAAAAAAAAGTTTAAAAAGTTTGTTTCAGCTCCCTTCATGAATCATATCCATGAAGGGAGATCAAATTACATACCTAAGGACCCCAGATTAATCCGTGGACCTTACTACGGCTTCTGCGCACGCGGACACATGTGCAAAAGCCACAGATTACGGGGAAATTTAAAAGCTCCCTGCTCCTAGCTACCAAACATAGCCGTGAGTCTGAAGGTTTCACGGGGGGAGGGGGGCGTGGTACTCGCTCCCTGGTTACGTGATGGATAACAGCGATCCAATGGATAACAGCGATCACATTAAAGTGAAAAAAAAGTTAAAATTTCACCTCCCATCATGGATCCGAACCATGAGGGGAGTTAAAACTACTTACCTAAGGCTTCTGGAGGGATCTTTATCAGTGATAAAGTCAAAGTTTCATCTCTCCTCCCAGATCGGATCCATGAGGAGAGATGAAGCTACTGACCTCCATCCTCTGTGGAGTCCTTGGCGTTATGGTCCTGCAAGGACCTGACGCCATCTCCTCTACATGTGTGTCAGACTTAAAATGTCGGGCGCATGCGCAGAAGTCTGAGGTGCTTGGGAAATTTAAAATCGCCTGTCTCTTAAAGATAGCCGAGAACAGGAAGATGTCACCGGGAGTTGCAGTTTGTGGTCCGCGGTCACATGATTGCTGTTACCCAATGGATAACTGCGATCATGTAAAGTAAAATAAAATGTAAAAGTAGGTTAAAAACTTTGTTTCATTTCCCCTTACGGATCGTATCCATGAGGGGAGATGAAATTACATACCTAAGGCCCTCTGATTTATCCGCAGACCTTACCTAGGCTTCTGCACATGTGCTCATTGGCAAAATGGCGGATGCATACACAAAATTCGAGGATTGCTGAGGAAATTTAAACTTTCCATGCTCCTGGCTACCAAACATGGCCATGAGCCTGGCAATTTCACTGGGGGGCCACGGTATGTGGTCCCTGTTCACATGATCACCATTATCCAATGGATTCTGGCAATCATGTAAAAGTAAAAAAAAGTTAACATTTCACCTTTCGTCACGGATCCAATCCATGAGGGGGGCTTAAAATTACTTGATGGGATCTTTAAGCACTGACCTTTCCCAGCTTCTGCGCATGTGCCCGTTGGGAAAATGGCAGACACAAGCGCAGACGCTATGGAGGGCCTGGGAAATTTAAAATCTCCTTGCCCCTCACTACTAAAGGTAACCAAGAGTTTGCAGCAGAGACTGAGCACTACGATCAGCGGTTCCCAGTTTACCTTCAAGCAAAATTTCTGTTCTGAAAGCTACCGGTTGCCCCTTTCATTATGGGACCCGTTGTGCACATAAGCAGAGGATTTGGGCCACAAAAGGTATGTTTCTGAACACAGAACAAACAGGGGTATCATTTTGGGGTGCAAATCCTCATTTTCATGTGTATTGTAGAAATAAAACCTGTTTTTAAAATAAGATTTGCAAAAATATGATTTTCTTTTTTTTTCTCATCTAAATTGCATTAACTCCTGAGACAAAACTGTGGGGTCAAAATGCTCATGAAACCCCTCAGTAAATACATAAAGCAGTGTCATTTTTAAAAAGCAATCATTTGTGAGGGGTATCTATCATTCTGACACCTATGAGCCTTTCAATCTTGGCTAGGTGTCGAAAAACAAAATATTCCTCAAAATGTTCATAATCAATGTTAAATTTGTACTAGAGATGAGCGAACGTGTTCGTCCGAACTTGATATCCGTGCGGATATTAGGGTGTTCGGGATGTTCGTTATTCGTAACGAACACCATGCGGTGTTCGGGTTACTTTCACTTCCTTCCCTGAGACGTTAGCGCGCTTTTCTGGCGAATTGAAAGACAGGGAAGGCATTACAACTTCCTCCTGTGTTGTTCCAGCCCTATACCACCCCCCTGCTGTGAGTGGCTGGCGAGATCAGGTGTCCGCCTAATATAAAAGTCGGCCCCTCCCGCGGCTCGCCTCAGATGCCTTGTGAGTTAGATGAGGGACAGTGCTGTTTGTACCGGAGCTGCTGTAGGGAAAGAATTGGTAGTTAGTGTAGGCTTCAAGACCCCCAAAGGTCCTTATTAGGGCCACTGATAGCTGTGTGTTGGCTGCTGTTAGCAGTGGCAATTTTTTTTTTTCTCAAAATCGCCTCTGCAGAGCGTTGCACCCGGCATTAGGGACAGAAGTGTTGCATAGGCAGGGAGAGTGTTTAACCGTGTGCAGTACTGCGCTGGCTGCTGTTAGCTGTGCTGCATATTTTTTTTCTTCTCAAAATCGCCTCTGCAGAGCATTGCACCCTCCATTGATACTGCAGGGAAAGAATTGTATAGGCAGGGCCACAACACAGTTATTATTCATTGAATATACGCAGTGCGGCCTTTTGCTTGTAAAACAAGTGAAAAAAATTCTATTTGACCTGCCTCTGTCCGTCCTAAGGGCTGTGGACACGTGTCGGCTGCGTGTGCAACGTTTAAAAATCAGACGCACCCAGCTACGGTTTACTGCTGGCTTCGCCATTTGCTTTCCTTAATTGGGAAAAAAAATACCTGCTCTGCCAGAGTTAATAACTCTGCTACCCTCAAGTTCTGTGCCACATTAGCAGGGCCACAGCACAGTTATTAAACTTCTCATGTTCATTGAATATACGCAGTACTGCCTTTTGGTGGAAAAAACTGAAAAAAATTCTATTTGTCCTGCCTCTGTCCGTCCTAAGGGCGGTGGACACGTGTCGGCTGCGTGTGCAACGTTTAAAAATCAGACGCACCCAGCTACGTTTTACTCCTGGCTTCGCCATTTGCTTTCCCTAATTGGGAAAACAATACCTGCTCTGCCAGAGTTATAATAACTCTGCTACCCTCAAGTTCTGTGCCACATTAGCAGGGCCACAGCACAGTTATTAAACTTCTCATGTTCATTGAATATACGCAGTGCTGCCTTTTGGTGGAAAAAAACTGAAAAAAATTCTATTTGTCCTGCCTCTGTCCGTCCTAAGGGCGGTGGACACGTGTCGGCTGCGTGTGCAACGTTTAAAAATCAGACGCACCCAGCTACGTTTTACTCCTGGCTTCGCCATTTGCTTTCCTTAATTGGGAAAAAAAATACCTGCTCTGCCAGAGTTATAATAACTCTGCTACCCTCAAGTTCTGTGCCACATTAGCAGGGCCACAGCACTGTTATTAAACTTAGATTATTCATTCACTAGAGGCAGGGGAGCCTTTTGTTTTCAAAAAAGGGAAAAAATTATATTTGGCCTGCAGTCTTGCGCCAATTTATTTCCTGCCTGTGAAATCAAATCACTGGTAATACAGCATGCTGAGGGGTAGGGGTAGGCCTAGAGGACGTGGACGCGGCCGAGGACGCGGAGGGCCAAGTCAGGATGTGGGCACAGGCCGAGCTCCTGATCCAGGTGTGTCGCAGCCGACTGCTGCGCGATTAGGAGAGAGGCACGTTTCTGGCGTCCCCACATTCATCGCCCAATTAATGGGTCCACGCGGGAGACGGTTATTAGAAAATGAGCAGTGTGAGCAGGTCCTGTCCTGGATGGCAGAAAGTGCTTCGAGCAACCTATCGTCTACCCGCAGTTCTGCGCCGTCCACTGCTGCAAATCCGAATCCTCTGTCTGCTGCTCCTCCTTCCTCCCAGCCTCCTCACTCCACTACAATGACACCTGCTTAGGAGCAGGAACACTCCCAGGAACTGTTCTCGGGCCCCTGCTTAGATTGGGCAGGAGTGGTTCCTCTCCCACCAGAGGAGTTTATCGTCACTGATGCCCAACCATTCGAAAGTTCCCGGGGTCCGGGGGAAGAGGCTGGGGACTTCCGCCAACTGTCTCAAGAACTTTCTGTGTGTGAGGAGGACGATGACGATGAGACACAGTTGTCTTGCAGTGAGGTAGTAGTAAGGGCAGTAAGTCCGAGGGAGCAGCGCACAGAGGATTCGGAGGAAGAGCAGCAGGACGATGAGGTGACTGACCCCACCTGGTGTGCAACGCCTACACAGGACAGGTCTTCAGAGGGGGAGGCACGGGCAGCAGCAGGGCAGGTTGCAAGAGGCAGTGCGGTGGCCAGGGGTAGAGGCAGGGCCAGACCGAATAATCCACCAACTGTTTCCCAAAGCGCACCCTCGCGCCATGCCACCCTGCAGAGGCCGAGGTGCTCTAAGGTCTGGCAGTTTTTCACAGAGACGCCTGACGACCGACGAACAGTGGTGTGCAACCTTTGTCGCGCAAAGCTCAGCCGGGGAGCCAACACCAACAGCCTCACCACCACCACCATGCGCAGACATATGATGGCCAAGCACCCCACAAGGTGGGACGAAGGCCGTTCACCACCTCCGGTTTGCACCGCTGCCTCTCCCCCTGTGCCCCAACCTGCCACTGAGATGCAACCCCCCTCTCAGGACACAGGCACTACCGTCTCCTGGCCTGCACCCACACCCTCACCTCCGCTGTCCTCGGCCCCATCCACCAGTGTAGTTCAGCGCACCGTCCAGCCGTCGCTTGCGCAACTGTTGGAGCGCAAGCGCAAGTACGCCGCCACGCACCCGCACGCTCAAACGTTAACCGTCCGCATAGCAAAATTCATCAGCCTTGAGATGCTGCCGTATAGGGTTGTGGAAACGGAGTCCTTCAAAAGTATCATGGAGGCGGCGGCCCCGCGCTACTCAGTTCCCAGTCGCCACTACTTTTCCCGATGTGCCGTCCCAGCCCTGCACGACCACGTCTCCCGCAACATTGTACGCGCCCTCACCAACGCGGTTACTGCCACGGTCCACTTAACAACGGACACGTGGACAAGCACAGGCGGGCAGGGCCACTACATCTCCCTGACGGCACATTGGGTGAATTTAGTGGAGGCTGGGACAGAGTCAGAGCCTGGGACCGCTCACGTCCTACCCACCCCCAGAATTGCGGGCCCCAGCTCGGTGGTGGTATCTGCGGAGGTGTATGCTTCCTCCACTAAAGCACCCTCCTCCTCCTCCTCCTCCTCCGCAACCTCTGTCTCGCAATCAAGATGTGTTAGCAGCAGCATGTCGCCAGCAGTCGGTGTCGCGCGGTGTGGCAGCACAGCGGTGGGCAAGCGTCAGCAGGCCGTGCTGAAACTACTCAGCTTAGGAGATAAGAGGCACACGGCCCACGAACTGCTGCAGGGTCTGACACAGCAGACCGACCGCTGGCTTGCGCCGCTGAGCCTCCAACCGAGCATGGTCGTGTGTGACAACGGCCGTAACCTGGTGGCGGCTCTGCAGCTCGGCAGCCTCACGCACGTGCCATGCCTGGCCCACGTCTTTAATTTGGTGGTTCAGCGCTTTCTGAAAAGCTACCCACGCTTGTCAGACCTGCTCGTAAAGGCGCGCCGGCTCTGCGCACATTTCCGCAAGTCCCACACGGACGCTGCCACCCTGCGCACCCTGCAACATCACTTTAAGCTGCCAGTGCACCGACTGCTGTGCGACGTGCCCACACGGTGGAACTCTACGCTCCACATGTTGGCCAGGCTCTATGAACAGCGTAGAGCTATAGTCGAATACCAACTCCAACATGGGTGGCGCAGTGGGAGTCAGCCTCCTCAATTCCTTTCAGAAGAGTGGGCCTGGTTGGCAGACATCTGCCATGTCCTTGGTAATTTTGAGGAGTCTACCCAGGTGGTGAGCGGCGATGCTACAATCATTAGCATCACCATTCCTCTGCTATGCATCTTGAGAAATTCCCTGCAAACCATAAAGGCAGCTGCTTTGCGCTCGGAAACAGGGGCGGTGGAAGACAGTATGCCGCTGGATAGTCAGGGCACCCTCCTGTCTATTTCTCAGCGCGTACAGGAGGAGGAGGAGGAGCATGAGGAGGATGAGGAGGAGGGGGAAGAGACAGCTTGGCCCGCTGCTGACGGTACACCGGCTGATTGCCTGTCATCCTTTCAGCGTGTATGGCCTGAGGAGGAGGAGGAGGAGGAGGATCCTGAAAGTGATCTTCCTAGTGAAGACAGCCATGTGTTGCGTACTGGTACCCTGGCACACATGGCTGACTTCATGTTAGGATGCCTTTCTCGTGACCCTCGCGTTGCACGCATTCTGGCCACAATGGATTACTGGGTGTACACACTGCTCGACCCACGCTATAAGGAGAACCTGCCCACTCTCATTCCCGAAGAGGAAAGGGGTTCGAGAGTGTTGCTATACCACAGGACCCTTGCGGACAAGCTGATGGTAAAATTCCCAGCCAACAGCGCTAGTGGCAGAAGGCGCAGTACCGAGGGCAAGGTAGCAGGGGAGGTGCGGAGATCGAGCAGCATGTACATCCCAGGCAGTGCAACAGTCTTTAAGGGCCTGGACAGCTTTATGGCTCCCCACCAAGACTGTGTCACCGCTCCCCAGTCAAGGCTGAGTCGGCGGGAGCACTGTAAAAGGATGGTGAGGGAGTACGTAGCCGATCGCACGACCGTCCTCCGTGACGCCTCTGCCACCTACAACTACTGGGTGTCGAAGCTGGACACATGGCCTGAACTAGCGCTGTATGCCCTGGAGGTGCTTGCTTGTCCTGCGGCTAGCGTCTTGTCGGAGAGGGTGTTTAGTGCGGCTGGGGGAATCATCACAGATAAGCGTACCCGCCTGTCAACCGACAGTGCCGACAGGCTAACACTCATCAAGATGAACAAAGGCTGGATTTCGCCAGACTTCTCTTCTCCACCAGCGGACAGCAGCGATACGTAAGCAATACGTAGGCTGCACCCGCGGATGGAAGCTACGTTCTCTCTCACCATCCAAAACGGGGACATTTCTACTTCATCAATCTGTGTCTACTGTCTAATATTCCTCCTCCCCCTCCTCCTGCTACTCCTCCTGAAACCTCACGTAATCACGCTGAACGGGCAATTTTTCTTAGGGCCACAAGGCTCACTCAAATAATTTTTCTAAACAATTTTTAAAAGTTTCAATGCTCTTAAAAGCGTTGGAACTGTAACTTGAACCAATTTTTCGTTACACTGGGCTGCCTCCAGGCCTAGTTACCACTTAAGCCACATTAACCAAAGCGATTAATGGGTTTCACCTGCCCTCTTGGTTGGCCATGGATGTACATTAGTACTGTTGATACAGCAATTTTTGTGGGCCCTCGCCTACAGTGTAATCAAATTAATTTTTAGCCCACCTGCATTCCAGCTGACGTTACCTCAGCTGTGTTGGGCAATGCAATGGGATATATTTATGTACCGCCGGTGGCTTCCTGGCACCCACCCAGGCTGTGGGTCCACAGGGAATTATAAATGCATCTGTTTCCACTTGTAAAGAACCCCAGTCTGACTGGGGCATGCAGTGTGGGCCGAAGCCCACCTGTATTACGCACGACATTACTACCTCAGCTGTGTTGGGCAATGCAATGGGATATTTTTGTGTACCGCCGGTGGGTTCCAGGGAGCCACCCATGCTGTAGGTGCACACGGAGTGTAACCTACATGTGTCCACTTGTAAAGAACCCCAGTCAGACTGGGGCATGCAGTGTGGGCCGAAGCCCACCTGTATTACGCACGACATTACTACCTCAGCTGTGTTGGGCAATGCAATGGGATATTTTTGTGTACCGCCGGTGGGTTCCAGGGAGCCACCCATGCTGTCGGTCGACAGGGACTTCACAATAGGGAGTTGTACCTGCCTGTGTCTATGAATTAAAAAGCCCGGTCTAACTGGGGCATGCAGACACCTTGACAGAATGAATAGTGTGTGGCACATAGGTTCCCCATTGCTATGCCCACGTGTGCAGCTCCTGATGGCGGTGGCACAGGATTCTATTTGTCATTGCTTCTGTACAGCATTGTGGGCTATCGCCCCGCCCCTTTTAAAGAGGGTCGCTAGCCGTGCCAACCCTGTGCAGTGTGTGCCTGCGGTCCCTCGTCATGGCAGACGCACTTCTAAATAGACATGAGGGTGGTGTGGCATGAGGGCAGCTGAAGGCTGCGCAGGGACACTTTGGTGTGCGCTGTGGGGGGGGAGGGGGGGCGGTTGGGCAGCATGTAACCCAGTAGAAGTGGCAGTGGAGTTTCATGCAGGCGGTGATTGTGCTTTGTTGGAGGTAGTGTGGTGCTTAGCAAAGGTATGCCATGCTAATGATGGCTTTTCAGAAGTAAAAGTTGTTGGGAGGGGGGGGGGCACTCTTGCCGGTATTCTGGCTTAATAGTGGGACCTGTGAACTTGAGATGCAGCCCAACATGTAGCCCCTCGCCTGCCCTATCCGTTGCTGTGTCGTTCCCTTCACTTTCTTGAATTGCCCAGATTTTCACACATGAAAACCTTAGCGAAATACAAAAATGTTCTGGTCGCCCATTGACTTCAATGCGGTTCGTTATTCGAAACGAACCCTCGAACATCGCGGGAAGTTCGTTTCGAATAACGAACACATGAACATTTTGGTGTTCGCTCATCTCTAATTTGTACGTCTCCTAAATAGTTTAAAAAAACTAAAGTTTTTCCAATGTACGTCCAGAATAAATTAAACTGATGGAAATATATTGTTATGGCACTCTGCCCCCCGAGCGCCAGGTGGGGTGTCCTGAACTTCCCGCATCCCACTGTCCCTGCCTACTTGCCTCGGCCCTGGCTAACCCCAGGCGGACAACTGGGTGGCGGTCCCTGCTCTGGCTAGGGACCTGGCGACTACCTAGATGGAACTTAACTAACGGGGGACAGAGTGCCGTAACATAATAACTGGCCCTTAATAACTGTTTTTTCATGGAGGCGATCAGTTCCCTCGCGAACCAGCTGCAGGCCCTGGTGCCTGTGATCCAGGATTTATCCGCCCGCATGGTGGTCCAGGAGCAGCGGGGGGTGTCGCAGGGGCCGGACGCCTCAACCAGCCCAGAACCCAAGTGCCCTCTTCCCGAGGTGTTTTCTGGGGAGAGGAACTAGTTTTTTGTTTTCCGACAGGCGTGTCGCCTGTTTTTTTGGATGCGTCCCCATTCTTCCAGGTCGGAGGCTCAGAGGGTCAGGCTGATAATGTCCCTGCTGCGGGGCTCTGCCCAGACCTGGGCTTTTTCCATCCCCGAGGGTTCCTCCTGCCTGCAGTCCGTGGACTCCTTTTTCCAGGAACTCAGGGGGCAGAGTGCCGACAGAAGAGGCAGGTGGAACAGACCAACAGAACTTACAAGGCAGAGTAAGGCTGGAGATGGAGCTCACAGGCAAACTGGAAGGACACTGACTAGCAACTAGAGCAGACTGAGACAGACCTGATTAGAGGCTAACAGAACCAATAACTGGCAGTGAGCTCAGGTCACTGCCAGCCTTTTAACTTAAAGCCTCCGCCCAGGGGCGGAGAGTGGGGGGAGCCTACTCTCCCACTGTTGCATATGGAAGGTGGAGGAGAGCGGGCAGCACCCTACGGGCGGACACGCCCATGCCACTGCACGCTGGCTGCTCCACGCCGCTGGGAGAGCCCTGACAGCAGAGCTCCGGGACGCCGGAGCCGACATCGGAGCGGCGCGCGCCGGCCGTGGGACCCAGTGCTGCCCTGCATGGTAACATATATATCTTATAAAAAAATGTACAGTATGCTTGCACATATTTGACATATTGCAGTTGCAAATGTGAAAATTGACAATTTCTTCAAAATGTTCCCAATTTTTATGCTTTTAACATATACATATATATATATATATATATATATATATATATATATATATATACACACACATACAAATTCTATCGGTCTATTTTTACCAACTAAATAAAGTACAACATGTGACGAAAAAGCAATGTCAGAATTACTTATATAAGCAGAACCTTTACAGAGTTATCCTATGTTAAAGTGACACATGTCAGGTTTCCAAAATTTGGCCAGGTCTTTAAGGTGGAAACAGGCTTGGTCACTAAGGGGTTAAGAGATTAACGTTTAACTGTGATGGTGATATAAAATTTCCTTCATATGATGGTATGGTTTATAGCTAAAAAATACTAAAATCGCAACACCTTGAAGTTAAAGCGATTTACCCAAAATTGGCTTTTATCACTTAACCGTCTCATCCCTGAGAGTTTCATCAAACACAAGAACAGGGGTCCCGAATCTCCCTTTTCTTATCACTGCTTGCTTACTGCATTTAGTCACATTGACATGAAGATTAAAAGGAGTGGCGATCACACTGCTAAGTGCTATTCCATGCAATCTTCTGCTCACTGTGTGGAGCGCTCTCAGAGTGAGTTGAGGAGTGCAGTACAGTGTTGGAATGAGGTAAAGTGTCTTTGGGATCTGTTAGACCCAACAGGCATTTTTAAGTTAGTTTTTTTTAATATTAGTAATTTGTTTAGAATATATCAAAATGAATGACATCAATGCACATAAAAATGAAGCACCATGCTTTAGATGTTGATGAAAACTGTTAAGTGCGCTTTCTGGACCTCCATCTGAAGGCGAGAACGACAGGAGTGAAGTTTCGCAAGGAAGAAGGACAATGTGTTGCAATAGCAGTGGGAATGTTGTCAAAGACCGTAAAACCAAACTCATCTGTGTGAAGTACGAAAAATATATGGAGCCTTGTAATCATGTATGTGAGGAATGTCCTCCATAAGAGTTGACTACATGTTGACAACATTGCTACATTCATTTTGTTTTAAATCAATCTGTATGTTGGAAAGTTTAGCCTAACGCTGATGATTTGGAGTATAACATTTAGTATTTTTCAGTTTATTAAATGTTTGATTTTACGAATTGTGTACCTGGGCTAATACTTATTTGCTGTTAGAATATATCTAAGATTAATATTGTTTGGTTTATATTATTATACCATAACATTTTTATATGTAGTTATTGTCAGAATCTCACAGGTATAACATATGACCATTGCTATCTAAATGTTCCCTTTCCCATCTTGCCATTGGCACTTTTGATAGCTGCCAAGTTACTGTTGAACAGAATGCCCCATTAGGGTGTTGGCTTGGAGGTGGAGTAATTAAGAATGAGGGCTGCTGGCAAGAGAACAGCTGGATGATGATTTGAACACATTAAGTTTATTTCTGGCAAGAGTGGATCAGTTTATAATGATCCAAATACTTGACATCTGGAAGATTTGAAATGTGATGTATTGGGGTTGTTTGACTTGACAAATAAAGATATTTGGCAGGTGTAACTGGCCAGTTCAGACAAGAGACATCTATTTTGAGATATAAAGGTAATACATTATGACTCACATATTTTAAGCGTTAAATGTGTAACAAGTGCATGAACATTATACATAATTCACATTTTGTACCATTACAGAATGCTACTTTTCTAAAAACATCAACCCTAAAAGATGGAAAAATATGTTAATAGAATTGCAATTTCTGAGTTGATATTTTGGTTCTTTTCCCATAGTCCCACAATCATCGGAATATGAAGATAGTAAATAACAAAAATATACAGTATAATTAATATGGAAAATATTAAATTAAATCTTTGCAAACACTTCAAAAGTATCAAATTCTACAGAATGGTGCCTGTTTCAAAGACATGCTCAATATGTTTAGAATACTCTCTTGTATGTGGTGAGGAAAGAAATAGCAAAATCCATGCATACAGAGAAACTGATGTGATTAAATGGCGCACTCTTTTTCTTTGCTCTCAATATTTTGGAACATCGTAAAAAAAATCATAGTATTATGGTTTCAGTAGAGTTGCAAAAATTGGACTGTCTCCAGTCTTAAACCGTTTAGGGCCAGGTGCAGTAAATATACGGCTTAAAGCCTAGCCATATGTAAAATTACGGCAGGAATTTAAGCCTCCTGTCTCTGTAATCAATTAGAGGCAGGATGGGTTGTCAGCTGTTAGTGACAGCTGATAACCCGGAGGAGAAGGCAGGAGGGTTTTTTAACCCTTTCTGCCTTTTTCTTCCCCGAGTACACAGTGCTCAATGAGTTTTTGGTAATCTCATTTTTACTAAGTGGGTCAGAGTTGCCTCTTTTATTCGATACTTCACTGTATCCTGGGGAGTCCACCCCGGTTACGGCTTACACTACCATGTGCCAAGTCCACCTTGCATCCTTCAAAGCAGGTCACAGTGTCATGGATGTCAATAGAGGAAGATGAGGGTGGGTCAGTGCACAGTCAGGCAATGTTTACTGAGGGGGGTGTAGAAATGGAGGTGTAAGCTCCTAATGCTTTGTGACATACGGAGCTCCTAATGCATTGTGACATACAGTCCACTCAGGCGGAAAAGAAGGGTAAAGTGGAAGAGGTATAAGATAAAGAGGTGCTTTACCCAACAAGGTCAGAGAGGGAAAGTCATCATGGCAGCTTGCAGGGGAAGGAGGAAGAAGTGGACATTGCAAGGCAGCACCATGCTAAGATGGAGTATGGTGTTTGAGACAAACATAAGGGCTGTACAATCAATATCATGTTACGTTGTGCTCCTGAGACCTGTTGTTCTATGGGTTTCCAGGAGCACACCGGTGTGGAATGATTGAGTTGGAGGGGTGTACATTACTTCAGTCAGCCAATCACCACCGGTCTGCTGCACATAAATGCCATCCCCTCTTGCTAGAGGGTGCTGGTTATTTATTATTCTCCTCATTCCTCTCAGAACCCTGATGTTTGGAGTCATGCATGTTTTGCTTGGTGTTGTTGCACATATAAGGTTCTGGGTGGGATTCCCTTTTCTACTGGTGTGAACAGTGTCCTGTTCTGCTTGTAGGCTTTTATCATCTATGGAGAGCTAGGCCCGAAGGTTCCAGCATTGGGCCATCTCTATTGGGACAATCGCCTTGCTTTCAGGTAGGACTTCCTAGGGTTTAAGTTGTTTTGTTAGACTAGGGACTCACAAGACAACAAGGACCCTTGTTGTGGGCTTGTGAGCTTAAGTATCTTGGCCAAAATATGGACCAATACCTTGTATGTACTTTAGCTATTCCATCTGCATATGTAAGTTGGTATTTTAGGTAAGTATTTTGGCATTTGTCAGTCGTTGTTGGATGTCTGCTTGCAAGTCCCATTTGCAGTTCACTTTGTTATAGTGTTCAGCATGTATGCATGTTCCCCTGCCCCAATCCTTTCCCCCCAAGCCTTCTATTTGCATTCATCCTGGGCATGGTGTGCATTACACTCAGGTCAAAAATTACACATCAGCTACTACTAATCACAGAATCAGAAGAGCCAACATCAGGCCCACAGCTAGGTCTGTTCACAGGACTTGTGCAGCCTGGACATTCTTTGAAACAGCACGCGATATGTGGTAAGTGTTCAAAATGAAGCAAGAACGTAAACAACCTCAAGACAACATGTATAAACAGTCACATGAACTCTCACCACCTTCTGTCTTGGAGAGCCCACCTGGGCCAGAGGGCAAAAAAATCTGCCTTACCCTGCTCCCTCTTCTGCTGCTGTAGCCACCTCTTCCTCCATCTCCCTCCCTGTTCATATAGTAGCTTATGAATTTAAAGAGACAATTTTGTATAGGGGCAGATTGAATGGAGTGGCGGTCACACTGCTAAGAGCTATTCCATGCAATTGAGGAGTGCCGTGCAGTACAGTGTTGGAGTGAGGTAAAGTGCCTACTTCAGACTTCTTCTCTGCAATTGATGACCAGGCTGCAGGCTTCTGAGCCAGGAGTGGGAAATGGGGTGCAGAAGCGGAGCCAGCACCATCACTACCACCTTCCCCAACATTGGCATCTACCCCTTATTCCCTGTGTCCCAGGTCAGCAGCCATCATTCCATTCCTCAGCTATGGGAACTAAAAAAAATCACCATCTTAACCATTCATGAGCACAGAGCCTGAACTTAAGCATCTACAGCTGCTTGCAATGGAAATGCTCCTCTTCAGACTAGTGGACACAGATGCCTTCTGCAACATGATGCTCCATGCTAACCTGTAGTTCCAGGTGCGCAGCTGCCATTTCTTTGCCCATAAACCTCTACTTGCACTGCACCGCCATGTCCATGATGTCATTGGAAGACTGCATCTGACCACGGACACAAGGCCCAGTAAGCATGGCCAAGGGCATTACATATCCTTAACAGCACACTAAGTCAATGTCCTGCAGGTTGGGCATTAAGCCAAAAGTGGTTGTACCCCCAAGAGTTGTGGGATATTGATCCTTGTATACCCTTTCCTTACCACCCATCCCCTCTTCTCCCTCCTTCTCCTAAAACAAACATTTTCTAAAGCCCAAGAAACAGCTGTAGTTCTACAGATTTTTCTTGGAGAAGGCCCTTGCTTGGCTGTAGTGTTCACCTGGCAGAATTTGTCCTTTGCAAACTTTATAACATTGCTTTAAAAAACAAGCAGCACACCTACTGTTTCCCTTGGCATTAATTTTAGAAACTCTACTGCTTTTTCTTGGAGGAGGAAGTGGGGGAGGTGGAGGAGGAAGAGTAGACCTGTGCTTGAGTGATGTCTTCTCCTGGTAGAATTTGCACTTATAAAATGTATGGCATTGCTTTTAATACAAGCAGCACATGTTATATCTTGTGTAGAAAAATGCTTGGTAGCTCTACAGCTGTTCCTTGAAGCAGGTCCATGCTTGAGTGTTGTTTTCACCTGGCAGAATTGGTCCTTGTAAAATTTATGACATTTCTTTTCAAAGTAGCAGCAAACCTGCTGTCTTCCTTGGAACAAATTTTGATCTAGGAGACCCTATGTGGGCCTTCTTTTATTTTAAAACAGGAAATGAACAATGTGTAAATAGAACAGTGCCTCGGAAGTGTACACAATGCAAGTAGATGTTTAAAAAAAGAAATACGTAGGTAGGGACTCACCTGGTGTAGACAGCTGGACCCAAAGGGGGCCAGCTCCCACACCTCTAGCCCCTGCATGTCAAATGGAAGGAGCACTTTGGAGACTTCAAGTATCCACAAGCTAGTGAGAGCATCTGGGAGGACTTGAAATCCAAAGTACATGGTTCATTATAACAAGAAATAACAATAAATTAAATGGAATAAATCTGCGTGTTGTCTGTCATCAATAAATTCTATCCTCACGAAAATCAACACCAGTACACTTGTCCTTCTACCTCTGGCTTCCGCATTGGTGGGAAAGGGTCTATAGTTCCATCATTCTTTGTTGATGGATTTTCTGATTGCATACATAACACGGACCTGAGCGCAAGAGTTTTTCATTTATTCTACTTCATTTATTTCATTTTTTGTGACCCTTACACCACTGTAGACTATTTTGACCAACTAGTTGGAGGAATACACTGTTCCCCAGATGTGTGGCTGTATTCTCAAGCAATTTGGCTAACTTTAGCTGCATGTCCTTCTAGAGGGCAAATTAGTGAACCTGATTTTTACTTCCATTGATTTTAATGGGAGTCGGAATTGGCCAACTCAATTCACTATGGTTTTCATGAAATTGGCCTAATATTGATTCAAAACTATTATTTCACTAATCAGTGATCACGCATCAATAGTTATTTTACTAGATAGAAAACTGCAACAGGTAACACTATACAGCTTTTAGGGCTAACAGATACTGATTAGAGCTATACTGTTGCTGTAATTGATGTTTGGAAAGGGTTAAATATTTATGGCAAGAGGAAAACAGAAAATTAGATACAGACAACTGAATGGAAAATAATGTGTGTTGTTTTCTCTGTTTATTATGTTTAAATTTACTCCATAAATGATTCATGAACTTATGCCTGACTCACTTTCCTTCAATGTCTTATCTGGAATTATGTAAAAATAAAAGGATTTTGCAACTTATGTTTCAGTGAGATTGGTTTCAGATGTTTAATGACAAAGTCTTTAATTTCTAAGCTCAATTTTGTTTAATAGATTTCAGATACCCATAATCATGGATTAAAGCAGAATTGTCAATTCACAACAGACTCACAGTGGAGTCCTTTTCTTTCTCAGATCTTTAAAGTGATGCATTTTTCTGAAAGATTGTAATGCATGTGTTTTATTAGAGACAAATAGAGTACCATGAGGAATATTACATGGAAATAAGGATTTTTGCTCTTTACCACACTTATTCTGTGCTTACTGCTTATTAGAGATGAGCGAGCACCCAAATGCTTGGGTCTGCGTTATTCGAGTCGAGCTTTTTGTAAAATTCAAGAGCTCTACTCGAGTAATGAACCCCATTGGCTACAATGGGAGACTCAAGCATTTTTGTATGTGGGACACCGGGTCCCGAGCCTTTTTTTTTCTTGGTTCTTCTCTCTCTCTCTCTCTCTCTCTCTCTCTCTCTCTCTCTCTCTCTCTCTCACACACACTTTCTCTCTCCCCTGCCTGCCAGACAGAAAATTTGCCATTGACACGCGCTGCGGCGGGGAGGGGCCAAAACAGGCACGTCACAGCGGGGAGGAGCCAAAAACTGGGGCGGGTCAAACACAGCTTGATGCTCATTCGAGTAACGAGCACCATCGAGTACGCTAATACTCAAACGACCATCAAGCTTGGCAGAGTACGTTCGCTCAACTCTACTGCTTATTCTTTCGGCTCCATTCTCTTATTGTTAGCCTTTGAGTATTTTTATTGCAATCTGGCAGAACATGGTATTATATAGAATAAAAAATCTCAACCATATGAAGAGTAAATGACCATCATGATGATGTTGCTTTTGTCATAGTACCTGTACCAAAGTGCCATAGGGAGCTGTGCTAGGCTTCAAGACACTGAGCTATCGAAAATTCTAATGTTCACTGTCAGGAAGATTTCAAAATATTTAGATATCATTATGTCTTGCCTCTCACCATTTAGAAGATGTAAACTTCCACACAATTCCAGAAGCATTTATTCTATAGTGAGAATGAAAAAAAAATGGAATATCATGAGAAGAGCAGATTATATTCTACTGAGAAGTCAACATTAAGGCATCTTATTAGACTAATCACCAGCAGATTGATTCTCTGTAACACAGAAATATGGTCTCACGACCAATACAAAGGAGGAGATGCAGCCAACAATTTACAGTTTTCCAGAAAGATTTCTTTAACATTGATAGCATATTGGAATGGTATGCTTTAAATATACAGTACCAGTCCAAAGTATGAAAACACTTTTTTTCCCCATAGTTTTTCCTGTTCATTTTTTTCTTTTTTTTACATTTTCTATATTGTATATTCATATTGAAGACATAAAGACTATGAAGGAACAAATATGGAATTAAGTAGGAAACAAGAAAGTGTTAAACTAACCAAAGTAAGTTTTGTACAGTATTTCAAAGTAGACTCTTTCTTTTGCTTTGATGACAGCTTTGCTCACTCTTGTGGAATTTCTTGCCTTCTTGGTTAACAATAATTTTTATTAATTTTGTGAATCATTTGAATGATTCAACTTTTCAATCATGTTTTGGATCAGAGGGTTACAATATCAACAAAAAAGGATGATATATGTAACAGATTTTTATATGTTAATTTCTCAATTCCATTCTTCATTAACAACGTCCACTGAATGAAGGGAAATTAAAAAAAAAGAAGAAACAAAAAAAAATGGGGCACGACAGAGGAAGGGAGGAAAACACATGAGGGGTGGGTTGTGGGAGGCGGAGGTTGGGTTACGCTTGATGCATATCATAGAATTATGTCGGATTTGGAAAAATTGAATAGGCCTTTCTCATGTCTATTACTAAGAATATATTTTTTGAGAGATCAAGTTATAAGTGTAGCCCATAAAAGTCAGTGAGGAGGAGGAGGTAAAAAAAACTGCTGGAAGAAGACAGAGACAGAAATGCTACAACTTATAACCTTCACAGCTACACTTTTCATTGGTGCTATATAATGTCTTCCATGTCGCTCCTGCTGCTTCTCTGTACTTGAAAAATAGTGATCAGAGCCACTATAAAGCAGCCAAAACAATACCAAGACTATAAACTTGTTTAGTAGATCTAAAGATTACTCATAGAGGAAAAAGTGATGACCTTTAGTAGCCGGGAGCCAGGAGATTTCAAATTCCCCATGCCGATCTGGTTTTCTGCACACGTGCCGCCATTCTTCCTTAGACGCAGAAGACGACTGAAGTTCCTTTTCAGACAAGTTCGTTTCAAATATCACAGGGGAGGGACGTGAGTAGTTTCAGTCACCCTCATAGATGCAATCCATAAGGGGAGCTGAAACTTTAACTTTTTTCACTTTTTATTTACTTTCATGTGATCGGCGCTATCCATTGGATAGCATTGATCGCATGACCGGGGGTCGGATATTCCATCCCCCCATGACAGCTCCAGGCTGTCAGCTACCTCCATCAGCCATAAGCATGAAGCTGCCATGTCCTCAGCACACGTGGCTTTAATCCTCAGAGGAAGCATGTTTTTACGTCCGTGAGGATTAAAGCCCACTTAGCTAGGAAGTAAAAAGGCAATGGGGCCATCACTAAGGGGTTAAATCAGGTTTGTATACTAAAAATATTTTTGAAAATTGTGATTTTTTTAAATTATCCATCTCATGATCTATATTAAAAAGTTACAAAATGTTGCAGTCTTCATTCTGGCCACTTTCTGTGCTGTATAAATCACTTTTCATTAGTCATCTCATTGTTATCACAGGTAGGATTACAATGAAACGTAATGGTTATGCGTAAAAAACGCAGTTGGTCACAGCTCACCTCCTTGCCCACACTGTACAGGCAACAGTTTCCCATAGATGTATTCAGTTAGTGCAGTACTACATCATTATAACAGAGGTAAGGCAAAGTTCCCTGATGCAATCACTGAGTCAATACTGACTCCTAGGGTGATATCACATCTTGACAGACTCTTTTTTATTTGTGGAGTGGTTTGCCATTGCCTTCCCCAGTAATTAATTTACTGACCTCGAAAGAATGAGTCAACTTTGAGCGGCTTACCTGAACCAAATGGAGATTGAATTTGCAACCTTCAGGTTGTACGCGAGAGCTTAGGACTGCATTGAAATTGCCTTAAAACATTGTGCCACATGGAGCTTTATTATAACAGAGTACCTATGATATTCACAAAACCTAGCAGTCAATAGGCTACACAAATAGCATAAGGCGCCAAATGAATTTTCAGCGCATTTTACAAACAGATGTATTCTGCTCAATGTTTGTTTGCTGCTAAATACATCTGTATCGTCGAATGCTCTTAACAGCAGTTCAGTCAACATGGCTGCCTCTACAGTCATACACAAATAATAGAATAAAAAAAGTCCACCTCCCTCTTGAACTAAATGAGTATATTTAAGAAAGCAAACGAGAATGTCTGTGAATGGGTTTTCCTTTTAACTAAAGAAAAAAGTTAACTAATATACATTTTGTAAACCTTTGCAACTCATAAAAAAATAATGAAATCTGTTAAAGGCCAACTGATTTCTTTCTGATAACAATTTATTACTTGGGGGAACGTATTTCTGCAAAATTAAACATAAGGAAACCTGAAATAAGGAACAAAGTAAATCCTTATGTGCAGTTTTTTATGATGGTTTAAAAGTTTTATTTTAGCAAAACGATATTATTTACATTATATATGACTAATAAGGCGATCACCCAAGAAAAATATTTCCTAATGAATGAAAACCCAGCATTATGTGGATGAAAATCTGAAAGGGCTTAATGTACAACTTTGGGGAATAAACTTTTAATACTTTCATATTTATTCTATACGAAGTAATTTTAATGTTGCTACAGCTTATAGTTAACAAGGCATTATTTAAATTGCCATATTTTTCAAACTTTAAGACGTCAATATCTATAGGATGATCCCCAGGTTTAGACAACAGAGAATAGGAAAAATGTTTTTTACTTATTGAAACATTCCTGGTTGTATAAGAAAATCAAAGGGCTAATATCACTAACTTTGGCTAAAATATAGCATAATCAATAGAGATGAGCGAGCGCACTCGTCCGAGCTTGATACTCGTTCGAGTATTAGCGTGTTCGAGATGCTCGTTACTAGAGGCGAGCACCACACGATGTTCGAGTTACTTTCACTTTCATCTTTGAGACGTTAGCGCGCTTTTCTGGCCAATAGAAAGACAGGGAAGGCATTACAACTTCCCCCTGCGACGTTCAAGCCCTATACCACCCCCCTGCAGTGAGTGGCTGGTGAGATCAGGTGTCACCCGAGTATATAAATCGGCCCCTCCCGCGGCTCGCCACAGATGCATTCTGACAGAGATCAGGGAAAGTGCTGTCTTGCTGGAGTTGCTATAGGGAGAGTGTTAGGAGTTATTTTAGGCTTCAAGAACCCCAACGGTCCTTCTTAGGGCCACATCTGACCGTGTGCAGTACTGTTGAGGCTGCTTTTTGCAGTGTTGCACATTTTTTTTTTTTTGGTATATCGGCCGTGCAGAGCATTGCGTCCTCAGTCTGCAGTAATTTTACATAGTCCAGGGCCAGTAGTGGTGAGGCAGGGACAGTGAAAAAGGTGAAAGACATATACTGTCTATATAGGCAGTGGGCTTTTCCAAAAAAATTTGGGAAAAAACATTCTATTTGGGCTGCCTGTGACCGTCCTGAGTGTACTGCGTCTCTGCTGGGGGTAGTAGTCCTAATTAATATGCAGCCAGCTAAATGTTACAGCAGGCTTGCGCAAAATTATTTCCTGGCCCTTACATCACCGCTGTCATCCTGTCCAGAGGGAAACAGTCTGCAGTAATTTTACATAGTCTAGGGCCAGTACTGGTGAGGCAGGGACAGTGAAAGAGATATACTGTCTATATAGGCAGTGGGCTTTTCCAAAAAAATTTGGGAAAAAACATTCTATTTGGGCTGCCTGTGACCGTCCTGAGTGTACTGCGTCTCTGCTGGTAGTAGTAGTCTTAATTAATACGCAGCCAGCTAAGTGTTACAGCAGGCTTGCGCAAAATTCTTTCCTGGCTCTGCGTTGGCCGTTACATCACCGCTGTCATCCTGTCCAGAGGGAAACAGTCTGCAGTAATTTTACATAGTATAGGGCCAGTAGTGCTGAGGCAGGGGCAGTGAAAAAGGTGAAAGACGTATACTGTCTATATAGGCAGTGGGCTTATCCAAAAATATTTGGAAAAAATCACTCTATTTGGGCTGCCTGTGACCGTCCTGAGTGTACTGCGTCTCTGCTGGGGGTAGTAGTCCTAATTAATACGCAGCCAGCTAAGTGTTACAGCAGGCTTGGGCAAAATTCTTTCCTGGCTCTGCGTTGGCCGTTACATCACCGCTGTCATCCTGTCCAGAGGGAAACAGTCTGCAGTAATTTTACATAGTCCAGGGCCAGTAGTGGTGAGGCAGGGACAGTGGAAGAGATATACTGTCTATATAGGCAGTGGGCTTTTCCCAAAAAATTTGGGAAAAAACATTCTATTTGGGCTGCCTGTGACCGTCCTGAGTGTACTGCGTCTCTGCTTGATACACGTTCGAGTATTAGCGTGTTCAAGATGCTCGTTACTAGAGGCGAGCACCACGCGATGTTCGAGTTACTTTCACTTTCATCTTTGAGACGTTAGCGCGCTTTTCTGGCCAATAGAAAGACAGGGAAGGCATTACAACTTCCCCCTGTGACGTTCAAGTCCTATACCACCCCCCTGCAGTGAGTGGCTGGTGAGATCAGGTGTCACCCGAGTATATAAATCGGCCCCTCCCGCGGCTCGCCACAGATGCATTCTGACATAGTTCAGGGAAAGTGCTGTCTTGCTGGAGTTGCTATAGGGAGAGTGTTAGGAGTTATTTTAGGCTTCAAGAACCCCAACGGTCCTTCTTAGGGGCACATCTGACCGTCTGCAGTACTGTTGAGGCTGCTTTTTGCAGTGTTGCACTTCTTTTTTTTTTGCATATTGGCCGTGCAGAGCATTGCGTCCTCAGTCTGCAGTAATTTTACATAGTATAGGGCCAGTAGTGCTGAGGCAGGGACAATGAAAAAGGTGAAAGACATATACTGTCTATATAGGCAGTGGGCTTTTCCCAAAAAATTTGGGAAAAAACATTCTATTTGGGCTGCCTGTGACCGTCCTGAGTGTACTGCGTCTCTGCTGGGGGTAGTAGTCCTAATTAATACGCAGCCAGCTAAGTGTTACAGCAGGCTTGCGCAAAATACTTTCCTGGCTCTGCGTTGGCCGTTACATCACCACTGTCATCCTGTCCAGAGGGAAACAGTCAGCAGTAATTTTACATAGTATAGGGCCAGTAGTGCTGAGGCAGGGACAGTGAAAAAGGTGAAAGATGTATACTGTCTATATAGGCAGTGGGCTTTTCCAAAACAATTTGGGAAAAAACATTCTATTTGGGCTGCCTGTGACCGTCCTGAGTGTACTGTGTCTCTGCTGGGGGGAGTAGTCCTAATTAATACGCAGCCAGCTAAGTGTTACAGCAGGCTTGCGCAAAATACTTTCCTGGCTCTGCGTTGGCCGTTACATCACCGCTGTCATCCTGTCCAGAGGGAAACAGTCTGCAGTAATTTTACATAGTCTAGGGCCAGTAGTGGTGAGGCAGGGACAGTGAAAGACATATACAGTCTATATAGGCAGTGGGCTTTTCCAAAAAAATTTGGGAAAAAACATTCTATTTGGGCTGCCTGTGACCGTCCTGAGTGTACTGCGTCTCTGCTGGGGGTAGTAGTCCTAATTAATACGCAGCCAGCTAAGTGTTGCAGCAGGCTTGCGCAAAATTCTTTCCTGGCTCTGCTGTGCGTTCCGTAAGCGAAGTCAGCCTCCAATCACAAGCCAATAAGCGGCACATTTAATTACAGCGTTCTGTTTCTGCACTACTCGTAATACACCATGCTGAGGGGTAGGGGTAGGCCTAGAGGACGTGGACGTGGGCGAGGACGCGGAGGCCCAAGTCAGGGTGTGGGCACAGGCCGAGCTCCTGATCCAGGTGTATCGCAGCCGACTGCTGCGGGATTAGGAGAGAGGCACGTTTCTGGCGTCCCCACATTCATCTCACAATTAATGGGTCCACGCGGTAGACCTTTATTAGAAAATGAGCAGTGTGAGCAGGTCCTGTCGTGGATGGCAGAAAGTGCATCCAGCAATTTATCGACCACCCAGAGTTCTGCGCCGTCCACTGCTGCAACTCTGAATCCTGTGGCTGCTGCTCCTCCTTCCCCCCAGCCTCCTCACTCCATTACAATGACACATTCTGAGGAGCAGGCAGACTCCCAGGAACTGTTCCCGGGCCCCTGCCCAGAATGGCCAGCAATGGTTCCTCTCCCACCGGAGGAGTTTGTCGTGACCGATGCCCAACCTTTGGAAAGTTCCCGGGGTCCGGGGGATGAGGCTGGGGACTTCCGGCAACTGTCTCAAGAGCTTTCAGTGGGTGAGGAGGACGATGACGATGAGACACAGTTGTCTATCACTCAGGTAGTAGTAATTGGAGTAAGTCCGATGGAGGAGCGCACAGAGCATTCGGAGGAAGAGCAGCAGGACGATGAGGTGACTGACCCCACCTGGTTTGCTACGCCTACTGAGGACAGGTCTTCAGAAGGGGAGGCAAGTGCAGCAGCAGGGCAGGTTGGAAAAGGCAGTGCGGTGGCCAGGGGTAGAGGCAGGGCCAGACCAAATAATCCACCAACTGTTTCCCAAGGCGCCCCCTGGCGCCATGCCACCCTGCAGAGGCCGAGGTGCTCAAAGGTCTGGCAATTTTTCACTGAGAGTGCAGACGACTGACGAACAGTCGTGTGCAACCTTTGTCACGCCAAGATCAGCCGGGGAGCCACCACCAGCAGCCTCACCACCACCAGCATGCGCAGACATATGATGGCCAAGCACCCCAAAAGGTGGGACGAAGGCCGTTCACCGCCTCCGGTTTGCACCGCTGCCTTTCCCCCTGTGCCCCAACCTGCCACTGAGATCCAACCCCCATCTCAGGACACAGGCACTACCGTCTCCTGGCCGGCACCCACACCCTCACCTCCGCTGTCCTCGGCCCCATCCACCAATGTCTCTCAGCGCACCGTCCAGCCGTCGCTAGCGCAAGTGTTGGAGCGCAAGCGCAAGTACGCCGCCACGCACCCGCACGCTCAAGCGTTAAACGTGCACATAGCCAAATTTATCAGCCTGGAGATGCTGCTGTATAGGGTTGTGGAAACGGAGGCTTTCAAAGGTATGATGGCGGCCGCGGCCCCGCGCTACTCAGTTCCCAGTCGCCACTACTTTTCCCGATGTGCCGTCCCAGCCCTGCACGACCACGTCTCCCGCAACATTGTACGCGCCCTCACCAACGCGGTTACTGGCAAGGTCCACTTAACAACGGACACGTGGACAAGCACAGGCGGGCAGGGCCACTATATCTCCCAGACGGCACATTGGGTGAATTTTGTGGAGTCTGGCACAGAGTCAGAGCCTGGGACGGCTCACGTCCTACCCACCCCCAGAATTGCGGGCCCCAGCTTGGTGGTGGTATCTGCGGCGGTGTATGCTTCCACCACTAAACCACCCTACTCCTCCTCCTCCAACGCAACCTCTGTCTCGCAATCAAGATGTGTCAACAGCAGCACGTCGCCAGCAGTCGGTGTCGCGCGGCACGGCAGCACAGCGGTGGGCAAGCGTCAGCAGGCCGTGCTGAAACTACTCAGCTTAGGAGATAAGAGGCACACGGCCCACGAACTGCTGCAGGGTCTGACAGAGCAGACCGACCACTGGCTTGCGCCGTTGAGCCTCCAACCGGGCATGGTCGTTTGTGACAATGGCCGTAACCTGGTGGTGGCTCTGCAGCTCGGCAGCCTCACGCTCGTGCCATGCCTGGCCCACATCTTTAATTTGGTGGTTCAGCGCTTTCTGAAAAGCTACCCACGCTTGTCAGACCTGCTCGGAAAGGTGCGCCGGCTCTGTGCACATATCTGCAAGTCCCACACGGACGCTGCCACCCTGCGCACCCTAGAACATCAGTTTAATCTGCCAGTGCACCGACTGCTGTGCGACGTGCCCACACGGTGGAACTCTACGCTCCACATGTTGGCCAGGCTCTATGAGCAGCGTAGAGCTATAGTGGAATACCAACTCCAACATGGGCAGCGCAGTGGGAGTCAGCCTCCTCAATTCTTTACAGAAGAGTGGGCCTGGTTGGCAGACATCTGCCAGGTCCTTGGAAACTTTGAGGAGTCTACCCAGATGGTGAGCGGCGATGCTGCAATCATTAGCGTCACCATTCCTCTGCTATGCCTCTTGAGAAGTTCCCTGCAAAGCATAAAGGCAGACGCTTTGTGCTCGGAAACGGAGGCGGGGGAAGATAGTATGTCGCTGGATAGTCAGAGCACCCTCCTGTCTTTATCTCAGCGCATTGAGGAGGAGGAGGAGCATGAGGAGGATGAGGAGGAGGGGGAAGAGACAGCTTGGCCCACTGCTGAGGGTACCCATGCTGCTTGCCCTTCATCCTTTCAGCGTGTATGGCCTGAGGAGGAGGAGGAGGAGGATCCTGAAAGTGATCTTCCTAGTGAGGACAGCCATGTGTTGCATACAGGTACCCTGGCACACATGGCTGACTTCATGTTAGGATGCCTTTCTCGTGACCCTCGCGTTACACGCATTCTGGCCACTACGGATTACTGGGTGTACACACTGCTCGACCCACTGTATAAGGAGAACCTTTCCACTCTCATACCCGAAGAGGAAAGGGGTCCGTGAGTGATGCTATACCACAGGACCCTGGCGGACAAACTGATGGTAAAATTCCCATCCGACAGCGCTAGTGGCTGAAGGCGCAGTTCCGAGGGCCAGGTAGCATGCTGTGTGGGCCGAAGCCCACCTGTATTTTATCTGACGTTACCTCAGCTGTGCAGGGCAATGCAATGGGATATTTTTATGTACCGCCGGTGGCTTCCTGGCACCCACCCATGCTGTCGGTCCACACAGAGTTGTAACTGCGTGTGTCCACTTCTAAAGAACCCCAGTCTGACTGGGGCATGCAGTGTGGCCCGAAGCCCACCTGCATTAAACATGACATTACCTCAGCTGTGATGGGCAATGCAATGGGATATATTTATGTACCGCCGGTGGGTTCCAGGGAGCCACCCATGCTGTGGGTACACACGGAATTCCCATTGCGGAGTTGTACCTGCCTGTGACTATTTATAAAAAAACGCGGTCTGACTGGGGCATGCAGACACCTTGACAGAATGAATAGTCCAGAGAAAGCAGGTCGCCAGCAGCACAAATTGTATATCCCTCCAAGGGCTGGGCATAGGTTATGCAGTAGCCAAAGAAACAGGTGAATGGATCCTTATCACCAAAATCACATGCAGCAATGAAAAAAGACTTCGGCAGCATCCAGGGTGCAAATTGATATCCAAAGTTTTATTCCCCCATTACAGAAAAACAGGCAACGTTTTGGCCATGTTGGCCTTTGTCAAGCTTGACAAAGGCCAACATGGCCGAAACGTTGCCTGTTTTTCACCAAAGAAGATACTCCCAGTTGCCTTATTATAATATGTTGCTTGACCCTAACAATATTTGGGTTCACCAGCGTACTCTACCCATCTATAGATCAAAACACCTGGATCTAAGTTAGCTCACAATTAGAAGCTGAAGGTAGACATGGGGGGGGTGTCACTCTGGAGTGAAGTATCTTAAATGTGCACTATGTGCATCGTGTGAGGATAATGCACACGATCCGTATAAGTGCTACCTGCATACCGTGCGGAATAACCAGGTTTTACTTTGGTATTTGGCATAAAACCATGAACCGTACGCTAGGGCTGTTGGCTACTAAATGAACAGCCACCAGGTTAAATATCTATTAGCCCAGCCGGTTAGAGGGATGTGCGCACAACCTATGCAGGTACTATCAGAGTAGAATCTATCTTAGATAGCCCCCAAGGTCTCTGAGAGGTCAATCTAGACCAGTGAGTCGTCTGCCAGGACTAGTAGCTTCACATGAATCAGCTGCCAGATTGTAAATTCGTCAATTCAGTCTGGGATAATGCCCAAGAATAGCCTAACTACTAATAGTAACTGCCACAATGGCACAAAGCAATTTTAGGCTAGCTATACCAGTCAGCAGAGCGAGAGAGATAAAGTAGAGTAAGGCAAAGAGAGATGTTGGGAGTAATCTCCAGCAGCGCCTGTGGCTCTGATGGTGAGCTTTAGGCATTCTCCAGGAGAAGTGGCAGCGGAGTGTCATGCAGGCAGTGATTGTGCTTTGTTGGAGGTAGTGTGGTGCTTAGCTAAGGTATGCATTGCTAATGAGGGCTTTTCAGAAGTAAAAATTGTTGGGGGGGGCCCACTCTTGCCGCTATTGTGGCTTAATAGTGGGACCTGGGAACTTGAGATGCAGCCCAACATGTAGCCCCTCGCCTGCCCTATCCGTTGCTGTGTTGTTCCCATCACTTTCTTGAATTGCCCAGATTTTCACAAATGGAAACCTTAGCGAGCATCGGCGATATACAAAGATGCTCTGGTCGCCCATTGACTTCAAGGGGGTTCGTTATTCGAAACGAACCCTCGAGCATCGCAAAATTTTTGTCCCGAGTAACGAGCACCCGAGCATTTTGGTGCTCGCTCATCTCTAATAATCAAGTTAATTGTCCTATATTGTGGTTCAAAACAAAGGAGAAGAAACCTCCTTGGATAAGTACAATACAATCAACTTAAATTCAAAGCATTCAACAGTTCTCAACTTAGGTTCTGCTCACATCTGAGCTGTGAATTTTCAATTTTTCTATTCTGTACTAGGAATAGAATAATACCTTTTAGATCTGTAATGGGTCCATCACATGACAGACACCAATGGTGCTAAATGGACTCCCTTCATGGAATCTGTGAAGAAGGCTTCATTACAGATGTTATTGAAGACTTATCCAGTGCACATATCAGGCACACTTTCTTTACTTACCGTAGATCTATATGTTCTATCACATGAAAATCAGCCACTATAGGTTCATTTAGTTAAGTAAGCTTTGTGCAGACTTAATTAGGGGGTGTTAGTGAAATGAATATGGCTCCATTTTGTATGCGATAGCCATCTTGTATGATCCTTCATACATTGTCATTTTCCCTTTAAAATAAGAAACTGCAGATATTAAATAGTTGTTCAAAAAACCTTGAGTGAATAGCTGAGGCCAAAGCTACCTGAAGATAATAAAATGGCCTCCAGACTGGCTCTTATGTCGAGATGACATGTTTCTCACTGTTCACACATGTTCCAAAATATTCTCTCTAAACAACTTATCATTTATCATTACTGTACTTTTGTGTCCTGAGAATCATGCATGATCCTTCTGTGCCTGTGCTACTTTGCTTAGCATTTTAGATGTTAAATCCCTTATCTTGCATATTCATATTGTGTTTATGTTTTATCCACCAATGGTAGTAACTGAATTATAATAAATTTGAATTATTGTAATCGAAGCATATGCCTCTATAAAAACTGTTGCCAGTCAATCAATAAACAGATAACTATGATCACATCCAGTCATGTGTGGTTTGACAGGTTATTTCCCGGGCTTGACTATTCTCTAACAAAATTTGGACCCCAGAAGCATATCATATAGCAAATAGATGAATTTGCACTAACAGGGGTAAAAATACCTCCCAACTTTTGAACAATAAAAAGAGGTATAATTTTTAGTGCAGCATGTCAAATCTTCCATATTAGGCCACACTCCTTTCTGCTAAGTCATGCCCTTTGTGTCGCCTCACAGTGATAGTGCCCCTCAGTAATCCCCTCACATTATTAGTGACCATCAGAGACCTCCTCACAGTCATAGTATATCTATAAATAATAGTCAGATACTAGCTCGACACAGTGAGAGTGATAACAGTGCAGGTATTTCCAGTGATCACAGGTGATGTCAACCCTGATCAATGATGACTGTTTTTGTTTTTCTTCAATGGGCTCTGATTACCTTGAAGACTACTTTCAGTCACAACTCATCTCTGTAAGCTCTCCCCATTCTATCACTACCTCCTGTGCTCCTTTCAGTAATCCTCATAGTAATAGTGTTGTCTATGTGACAACTCTTATAATAATCCGTCCGTGGCCCTTATTAGTTACAGTGCCCCCTCTTTGGCTACTCTTAGTTACAGTGACTCCCATGTAATCACTTACTTACATGTAATCCCCTCTGTGGCCTTTTTCGATTATAGGGACCAGCTCTGTGGTCCCTTTTTGTTATAGTTATGACACCTCTATGGCCTCTCTTTTCTATAGTGATTACCTGGCCCCACTTATAGTGGCCTCACTACATTAACTACTTTCATCTACAGTAATGGTAGCCAGCATGAGGTGACACTTGAACACTCTCAGGTACTGGTATCATGCTGTATACAGCATAACATCACTCATACCCCACCCCTGGTTCCTATTCTCATCACTATGAGTCTGGAGTCGAGAGGGATTAGTGATATTATGCTCTATTTAGTGTGCTGTCAAGACCTGTGAGTGATCACAACACACTGACTGGACCTTTAAGCAATGGCTGCCTTTATGATAAATGAAAGATTAATTAGTGAAGGGGAACCTGGTGATGAATGGAATAGTGGCATACCCTCCTGAGAGGAAAAGACAGCTGCCTGAATTTAGTTATGGTTGAGACCTCTAGGTTAAGCTTCATATGCCATATCACATGTAAGGCAGCCAGTATCCAGTCATCAATTGTGCTTAAAAATCCCTCTAAAGTGCTGTCTATCTTCTAGATAACTTGCATTCCAGTGCTTGCTCTCAGTTGATTGACAGGGGAAACTAGGATGGCAGAACTGGTGGATGAATCATCCTGCTCATTGAACTGTATGCAGAGAGCAGAGACACGCCGGAGCTAATGGTGAGATATCTGCTGCTGTTTATTCACAGGTATTTTCATATGTACTCAGCTAATTCTTGCCATCATGAGGATATGTTTCTGTGTGCATTACAAGCAGTTATGGAGGTGAAGCTGCAGTTTCCTATACCCAGAGCCAGTTTAAGACTCTGCTGGCCTCAAGGCAAATTTTGATAGGTAGCCTGAAAATACAGATATTTTGGGCTCACCGATAAAAGGAAGAAAGTCACATTTAACAACAGCGATCTGGTACCGTATTAGCCAGTAGAGCAAAATGAGAACAATCACATTTAACAACAGAAAATGTATTACAAACAAATTCAGAACAACCATTTTTTGACAATACTATAATTACTATAAGATTTACAGTAGCTAGATTACAACTTTGCACACTTTTGCAACTACAAATTCATCAGCTAGGTTTTTTAAGTCAGTTTTATGAAGCATATCACTTTCAATGCAGAGAAGTGCTGGTATACCAAGACGTTGTTCACCCATCGTTGATTGTTTAACATCTTTAATTCTTTCTAATTGCGAAACAGAGCATTTCCCTGAGCAGTTTGTAGCCATTAGAGATAAATAAATTTGGAGTACTAGTTTTGTGTTTATAAATGCATGATGAACTGCAGTAGTCTGCAGCATTTGAAACATCACCTGGGCGCTTCCAGTTGGTGCTTTATCATCGGGTCTCTGCTCTTTATACCAGCATATAAATTGATAAAAAATTCTGCTGGGAAATCGGAAGACAAGTCCTTCGAATACACACCAACAAGTCTTGAAATACCAACATTGATGTCTTCATTACACATAGAGTCATACTCAGTCAAACCTCTGCAGCACCATGGAATATGCCGTGATACATTCTTGCAGTGCACTCTTCAGTTGATTGAGGAGTGCATATAGATGCATCCTCTTACCATGCAGGTAGCTGACTACCAAATGGGGGAGCGAAGTACATCTGTGCAGGACACCGATGAGACAGCCACTCACATTGCCTCTTGGGGTGGCTGCTCGGCGTATACTCCTACACATAGTGGATACAAAGTGCCAGACCATTCTGATATATGTAGTTCACCATGCAGACCAGAAACCTATCAATGACGCCATAATATTTGCACTTCCATGAGTAAACCACATTGGTACTGCCACCCTGGCCTCCCCCTGAAGTCTTAAAGCCACGCTGCATGTGAATGATAGATAGTAAATGCAAGGCATTGGTTGGATTTTCGCCAAGATACATGAGCCCACTAACCACTTCATGGTTCCTTGCATTGTATTGGGTCCCTGCACTAATATAAATGCATCACAGAAGGGGAAATATAAAACAAAATAAAAACAATCACAGAAAACAGCCATTACTTACTGAGTAAGGATTGCCTATAGATGCATCCTCTCACCATGCAGCTAGCTGACTACCAAATGGGGGAGCAAAGTACACCTGTGCAGGACACCGATAAGACAGCCACTCACACTGCCTCTTGATATAGAGGGGAGCGGCTGCTTGGCGTATACTCCCACACATAGTGGATACAAAGAGGCAGTGTGAGTGGCTGTTTCATCGGTGTCCTGCACAGGTGTAATTCGCTCCCTCATTTGGTAGTCAGCTACCTGCATGGTGAGAGGATGCATTTATATGTACTCCTTACTCAGTAAGTAATGGCCATTTTCCCTATGGTGCATGCATGTCCTATCTTTGCAGGCATACACCTGTAAAACAGGGACATGTGAACACACCATAGGGAATGCATTGGTTCTAATAGACACATGTTTTTGTGCACGCGTATGCACGCACAAAAACACGCTTGTGTGAAGCCACCCTAATGGCCAGAAACAGTGTAATTTCTCATGTGCCACACAACAGCTTATTCTGAAAATGTATCTTAAAAGTTAGGTATGCCTTAAGATACAGGGACTTTTTAGTAAGAACTAAAAAGTTTGTCTTATTTCAAACCTAAATAATATATTGTACGTAAGACAAATTGTAGGATAAGCATTAAAACAATTGGTCAGTAGAAAACAGATGGTTGATATTAGCTGGGATTAACAGTTGTAATCAATTACACTAGCATTCAAAAATATAAAAAGAACACAGACAGCTTACAACATACTCTAGAAAGGCAGTGTTTCTGTATAGCAAGTATGTAACTTTACCCAAGTCAAAGGAATATCTCCAATTTATTTTCCTCTCAAGGTAAAATGTTCTTGCACTCACAGTTTTCAACATATTGTTTGTATTAAAATGTTTATTTCTTGATTTTACTAAATTCACTCTAAGGTTCTGTATAATATGACTCTGTGCTGAACTGTTTTACATGACTAATATAATTCCATTAATACGTTTGACAATAGTTCAGCGGGGTGTAGTACAGTCATGAACTTCAATTACAATGTCACCGCTTAAAGTGAAATTACAGGAATAGCATATGCAAAATTCTACTTATGGCCATGCCAAACTACATCTATCTAAAGTTTGCTTTACTTACCTGAATACTATCATTCCCTTTCTTAAATCATTTACAATATCATAGAAAGTTTACTTTAAATTGATTTTCTGAGATTTAAAACAAAAAAAAAAAAGAGAGAACATGACAGTACAAAAAAAGTCATTCTCACATTTCGAATAATCTCTCTGAACTAGAGCCAACAAGTCTGTCCAATCCCACAAATGACTGCAGCAGTTGTGTAACCACTCACCAATATATCTCTGGCCCCAACAGTCATATTCCATTAATGCACAGATGGCTACTACCCAGTTTTTGGTGAGTACCCAGTCATGTGAATAATGAATAGCCCATGCAGTACTGGTCCTAGGTCAGTTTGCACCCTGTGCAGAACCTTTTTCGGCACCCCCACATCAAAAGAAAAAACTATACATATTGCAATAAAAGGCAGTCTGCCTGCATTCTTTTTGTGCAGAAAACATCAAGACAGCAGCATATCCACACCGGAACACCTCAGTGAATAAATACTGTACCAGGACCATGCTTATAACATAACTACAGCCCCAGAACTAGAGATGAGCGAGCGTACTCGCTAAGGCAAACTACTCAAGCAAGTAGTGCCTTATGCGAGTACCTGCCCGCTCGTCTCAAAAGATTCGGGTGCCGGCGGGGGGCAGGGAGCGGCGGGGGAGAGCGGAGAGGAACGGGGCACCGGCACCCGAATCTTTCGAGACGAGCGGGCAGGTACTCGCATAAGGCACTACTTGCTTGAGTAGTTTGCCTTAGCGAGTACGCTCGCTCATCTCTACCGAGAACCAAGTTTTTCGAACTTTTGTAGTGATTTTAATATTTTATGGATAAAGACCAACTAAGCGAAGTGATATGAAAACATATAAAACAATATATAAATATATAATGCATGAAAATAATATGAAACAACTGTCCTTAGCAGAGGCATAGTCTAGTTTTCTTTCCTATTGTCTTTGTAGTAAAATGATAGCTTACTACTGATAGTCTACAGTTATTACATCTAGCACTACATTTGCTTATACTGTACATGCAATAACATACACTCATAAAAAGAATTATCCAAAAAAGAAAACTAGTCCAAGCATGAAAATCATAAGGGTATAAAGAAAGCCACGTTAACCACTGAACCATTTTCATGATTGCTTGTAAAAAGGGGTAATCACTAAGGATTATGGTTTTGTTAAGCATCCAGAGGTCTTCCACTACAAGCCGAAGTTTGTTCTGGCATGTTGTATTTGTGATAAATTATTAAAGACTTACATACGCACTTGAACACGTAATTTTGTTTAAGGCTTATATATGACTGTATTTATTTACTTTGAATTAGTGTATGGCTGTCAAATTGATCTCTAATAAAAAGGTAGAATGTAACTTTGTGTATAGTTAAATGAAACCAGAGTAAATCAGGACACTAGCTCAGTTTAAAGGACCTATTAGGGTCTATTAAGGTAATTTTTTTGACATGCTGTGGTAAAAAAAATGCTTTCCAATACACCATTATTGCAATTCTTTTTGACCTTTAGTCAAGCTTGTCAAGCTTGACCTGTGCCTTCAGTCTGATATGACCACAACCTCATATGAACATTTTGTTGATGCATAGCGGTCTCCTAATAGAAGCCCATGAATGGGAAGGGGGAAATGGATAGACTAAATAATGTGTATACAATTAAAGAAAAAAAACATTACTGTGTTCCAACTTCTTGTATTCTTAGTTTTAACTAAAAACTCTTAAAGAGCAGCTGTACTCTTCACAAAACTTCCACACTTCAGAGAGATATGTCGCAAGTTTTGATCAGTAGTTGTCCTGCTGTGAGTCCTGTGCTGATTGCTAGAATGAAGGGACTGCAGCGTTCACCCAAGTACTGCGCCCCTTCGCTGCTTTCCAGTTCCCCCCCAGCAGCTGAAGATGGCTGCATAGAAGTCTATAGAAAGCTTCTCTAAACCCCTACATGGCCAGCTCCAACTGTAGCAGGACCCCTACTGATCTAAACTTTTGTGAAACTTTTGTAAAAGTTTGTGAAAAGTGCAGCTCCTCCTTAAATTTCTATTATAATTTTTTTTTCAAAAAGACTTTGGTTAGGGCGGAGCCTGACTGCTGAATGTGATTAAAGCGTGAGCAGAGAGCTCTATCACAGTGGCACCTTTACAGAAGCTAGAAACAGCAGAAAATGGGGAAAACAGGCAAAGAGAGAGGAGGACAGCTCCAGCGGACTTCCAGACCTGCAGACGTACCTGAAAGACCAGAGCTCTTGCTTCCCTCTTGCTGCTTCCAAGATGGCACCGAGTCAGGAGACTGTTGCTGTTCACAGTAAGGAGAAGGAGGAGGAAGCTTCATCAGGTGGTGAGGACTGTGAGCAGATTTCTAAGAGATTTATGAGAGAGCTGATATCGCAAGCTATGCGTCCTGTGCTGTCAGACCTGACTGAGATTAAGGAGGAGGTCAGACACATGGGTCGTCGTATGGAGGATTTAGAGTCCTCATCAGCTTCTCTTACTTCTCATTCTATGGAGATGGCAGAAGCTATTAAAGACCAACACTCCTATTTAAACAAAGTGCTTATTATGCAGGGTAACTTAGAGAAACGGCAACAGGCACGACAATATGCATATTAAGGGGCTGTTAGAATCATAGCTTATGGATGCCCTGCCTAAAGTGGCAAAAGAAATCTTTGCCATTTTACTGGGAGATGACAAGACAACCACGATCTCTATGGAATACATTCACATGGCGCTCAGACTGCAACCCGTGGTTTCCGCACCCTCGAGAGACATCATCTGCAGACTTCTCTCATTTCAGGACATTCTGGCTATCTTGAAGGCAGTAAGAAATCGCAAAGATTTACAATATACAGGGGCACCTTCGCAGGTGTTCCAGGACTTAGCCTCAATAACCCTGGCAAAGTGTCATTTTCTGCAACAACTGCTAGAAGCTCTGAGGGCTAAGAACATAAAATATGCATGGCTGTTCCCCTTTGGGCTGGGCATCACTCACAGGGGTCGGAGAGTAAATATTCGTTCTCTAGATAACCTACAGAACTGTTGGTAACACCTGGAATTTGATCCAATTGAGCTACCATACTGGTTGCTGCTACTGGAGTGGCCGAAATTCCCACGACTGAAGACCTCAGAAAGCTGTCAAGTTGCAGGACACTCTAAGTTGCCAAGAAGCTGAGAACAAAAAAAAACTAAAACAGAGATTAGATAACGGGTAGTGACACTTAATTTCAAGGACACTTGCACTCATCTGAGTGGTTGTCGTTCCACTGAAAGATCTTATTCTAGTGGTTTGTAGTTGTTATAAGTGTTATGGTGGTTACCTATATTTGTTGACCTACACCTAGTAACAGTACCCAGGTGGGTGCAACAGTCAATGGGTTCCCCTCTTTGTCCATCAAAGGAGGTCCCCCACCCTTATTTATTACAAGTTATTGTCCCTAATTTAAATGTAACTATACCTCTCCCCAAGATATGGAATATTTTCTAAAATGTTTATTTCCCCTGTCATAGAGGTCCCTGATCAGGCCTTTCTGATCAGGCTCTGTTTGATTACCATTTTACTGCAATTTAGCAGTTCTGTTACTGCACCCTACATTTCTGAGATGGTTCAAATTTGTGCAGAACCAGCTCTATTCTCTCATGAGATTATTAACAGTTATATTCACTTTTAGTCAATAAATCCTATCCCCCCTTCTTACTTTTCCCCTTTCTCTTTGCCCTTTACCTTTTCTCCCTTCTTCCTGTTATTTTCCCTATCGCTTAGGTGTGGATCTATCAGGTCAGGCAGGGGTTTAACAATCTACATTATTATTTTTTACCGCATCTGTTTCCTTCCTGTGCATATATTCTCCACTGCCACCAGGCTTGGCGTCCGACGACTGCTCGATTACTCATATCCCAGCACTTGAACGGGATGCCTTTGTCTCACGTCATTCAATGTAAGGGGCCTTAACTCACCCTCCAAAAGGCATAACATCTCACTCCTACTGAAAAGGTATTGAACGAAAATTATTTTTTGCAGGAGACACATTTTAAACAAGGTAGGTGCTTACCCCTCCTGGGAAAGCACTTTCACAACTCTCACTCAAAGGGGTGTAAACTTTTTTCCATAAATCTTGTACATTTGCTTGCGAGGCACAATATACAAATAAAGAGAGTAGAGTTTTATTCTTAAAAGGCTCAATTAATAATATTAAGGGCTTTGTCAAACAGGTGTTTTAAATTCGCATGAATGAAGCGGGCGGCACACAGGAAAAAAATGCACTTGGCCATGTTTTTGCAGACATAAAGTGTGCTGCCCGCTATCCCCTTCTGTGGCTGTGACAGCTGCATCAGAGGATTCCTTGGATGTGAAATCCCTGGATTCTGTCACATCCAGGGGTTTCACCTTTAGTCAATGGTGCCAACGTCAACAGCGGTGACCCCATTGACATACAAAGAACATCGTGATCCTCTGCTACAGCTGTGGCAGAGAATTCCTTCATTTTTGTTGCACGTTATTTTCTCCTGGCTGAGGATTTAAAAATCCCGGCCTCCTGAAAGCGCTATGTCTGATTGGCTGAGAGCTGTGACCAATCACAGGCAGCGCATAGCCATTCATTGATTGACAGCTGAGCGCTGCCTGTGGTTGGTCACAGTGCTCAGCCAATGAGCGGCAGCTCTCAATCATTCATTGAATTCAATGTTTTTGAGACTGATAGGCTTCAGAAAAAGATATCTGATCGAATCAGACCTTAGGGGGAAAGAAAGACTCAAAATATATGAGTTATACACTATAATTCTGGCTGCATATATTTTAAAATATGCTGATATGGAATTATGTTTTATTTTTTAACGATAGAGAAGGCATCCTGCCTATTTAAATTTTGGGGGGGATTTCCAGTCAAGTTCCTAAGTTTAACATAACAAGTATAGCTAGTAGCTATAGAAAGCATAACAATTATTGACTAAAATTTCTCAATATCAATGCAAAATTTTATATTGCAAACTGTGGTTGAGTTTTTTGATAGCATGTCGCTCTTTCTTGGGGCTACTAGTGGATCATTATGGTGTGTATCAGAGAGTGATTTTTATGCAGTTCCTGACTCTAGTTGTACTTTATTTACAAAATAAGTTTTACAATTATTTGAAAATTGGTTAAATAAATCGCAGTCCATTCTTCTCTTACTCCCGAGAATTGAACATGCCAATATTCACATTGTAAAATTGTCATTCAAGTTTCAGAGATAATAAACCAGTTGCAGAGCCTACAGTACGTCTGGGACAATGCCAGGCTTTGCTTTATGACCTAATATCTACAAAGCAGCTCCACCAACTTTTCATCAGAAACACTCAAAATTATACTTGGCTTTTCCCATTTTATTTAAGCTCACTTTAAAAAAAGATACGATGGAGAGGTTATACAGAATGTTACTGCTCCCATTCAAACAGTTGTCCTATATTATTTGTTTGGATGTGAGACAAATAATTTAATGATATGCTCTGGGTCATGATTGCATAATAGTGGAAAAATGCCACATGCTGTCAGTACATATTCTTTGAAGTTGGGAAGTTTTCGTCATCGTGCTTATGAAGGCGTTTTTCACTGTACAATAAACGACTTAAATCATGCATGTGAAATAACAATTTTTTGCACGCTATTATTTTTATCCAAGAATTAACTGTATCACTACCGCAGGGAATTAAGTTGTATAACAAACGAGGCACTAAATTAAGTTTAAATAGCTTAATCCAGAGTAATATCAGACTATCAAATCCAAGTTCCAAAAAGAAAGCATAAAAGCTTACAGGGAGTTTCCAATTATCTTAAAAAATTGGAGTGAACAGTTAAAAATAATAAATATATAGTCATCACCCTGATTCCTGCCAGTTAAGTCCTTACAATCATACTCAGTTTACATTGTTTGAGGAGGTGATATTCCATGTACACATGTCACCACTGCAGGCAATCATTGGCCTTAGTGATCTCAAGTCATATACTGCTGAGGCCAGTGATTGGCTACAGAGGTGACATGTGTATAGCGAATGACACTACAGCAGCCAAAGTAAACAGAACCAAGAGGAGAGGACAGGAGAGACACAGTGGCTCTGGACTAGCTAGTTTTTTTTAGCAGTGAGTATATCTTAGCTAGTTGTTCTTAGCCATTTCCCGCCCTCTCTTTTTTTTACATAACGTAGAAAACACCTTAAAACAAAAGTAATTATGATAGTTTAACTTATTGTCATTGTGCTTTCATTATTAGCATCAGAACTATACACAGTAATATAGTATGCTAGGCTGAAAAAAAACAAATGTCCATCCAGTTCAGCCTGTTTCCACCCCCCACACCCCTTGTTAATCCAGAGGAAGGCAAAAAGCCTCAAGTAAGTCAAAAGTCAATTTAGCCTCATTGTGGTGGAAAAAAAATCCTTCCTGACTCCAAAATAGCAGTCAGAATAATCCATGGGTCAACACTTGAGATCAGCAACCCTTCTGGTTATTTAATGTCTATATCCTGTAAGGTTGTAGTGCTCTAAAAAGACGTCTAGTCCCCTTTTAAACTCTTCTATCAATTTTTACATCACCACGTCTTCAGGCAGAGAATTCCACAGTCTCACTGCTCTTACAGTAAAGAACCCCCTTCTGTGTTGGTGATGAAACCGTCTTTCCTCTTGATGTAGAGGATGACCTCTGAACATGGGAGAGATCCTTGTATTGTCCCCTCATGTATTTACACATAGTTATTTGGTTGGATTCTTAACCATCTTTTTTCTAGTCTGTTTCATGAAGACAATGCAGCTGATAGCAGCAGCATTGAGTATATCACTCCATTGTTTGTGGTTGTTTATTGGAGTGAGTGGATAGCCCACCTTTTTCCTCATATCAACATAGAAAGTCATGTGATTGGCAGCACAGGTGACCAATCCCCCAACCACAAATGGCAGAGTGATGCACTCAATGCGGCTGTCATCGCTATAAAAAATACATACAAAAAATAGCAAAGCACTCATAAAGACAACCAATCTCCATGTGTCCTTTTAGTTCATATGCATGCTAAAAATTCAAGTTTCAGTACCCAGGACTCCTTTCTATAAAAAGGGGAAGCAATAAATATTAGCAATGTCTTTTATGTTGAAACCAAGTAGTCTGTAAATTATATGAATGACCATTCTTTTGAATTGCTGTCCTGTAGTTCTTAAATTCCCCTGCTACCGGTGGCTTCAAGGGAAAGACCTGGCCAAAACTTTCACCAAAAATAGCAGTTTATCGCTAACTTAGGTCCTTTATGAAAAGAAGATGTCTTCAGGAAATAACCCCTTGAATAAGGTGATTAACTTCTTATACACTGTTATTTCACACCGAAGACCTATTTCACATAACATATTAGTGAATAATAACATAATAAATGAGGTCCCCCATTCAAGATCCCTATCTACTAGCAGAGGCAGAGAGAGGATACAAAAAATGTATCTCATCCAGAAGGTCCATACACTACACAGACTGCCTAATTACAGTAAGTCATTGTCTGATCTTTTAGATAGCCTTCCAACATGACTCAGTTTATGCGCTAGGCCACAGACACACATCTATAAACAGCAGCTTTTTAAAGAGATAAACAAAGAAAATCCTAGTGCATTTCTTTTACCCAAGAACTAAAAGCCTACTGCAAAAAGAGAGTGGCCCCTAACCTATTCCCAACCCTCCATGCTAAAAGGCCCTGCAGGGGTCAGGGACCAAGGGTAAACCCAGCTACGAGTTTAGATCTGGCATGTTGTACTATTTGTAGTCAGGGGAAGGTCAAAAGGGCAAACATCCACATTATATTGTCTGCCACTGCCAATGAGTTTTCACTTTCATTTTAGGGAAAACTAAACAGATCCTTGGAAGAGGTGAAGTCTAAATATTGCTTATTTTCTCTTCTTTTTACTACAATAGAATGCATGTTTCAAGGATTTAAAAATGGATTCTTGAACAATATTATCTAGTACATTAATGTGTGATTGTTCTCAGTAAGAGAAACCAAGTAATCTTGTAGATATGATACCTTTTAATGGCTAACAAAAATACATGATGTTACAGCAAGCTTTCAGATCTTCTACTGACCCTTCATCAGGCTTTGGAAACTGATTTGGATGGGACACATATATATATAATATACAAATGCAGAGACGACGTCCCACTTGATCTAAATACAAATGTTAACACACAGAAATTTCAGGCTGTAAAACATTACCAGAGAAGCTTAGCAGATAAATAAATACTTAATCAGTCCACTGAGCTAAGGAATGTTACTGTTTTATAATGTCTGTGATCTCTCCTTTAACCTGCACATAAAGAAGATAGAACAATAATTCTGCAGCAACACCTGCAGCATTCTTTCAAATCAACTACTGAGTTTTTATGAAGTTTAAAAATAAAAACAAAAAAAAACAATGATTGGGAAGAGGACATTCCCGTTGACCTCTTTCAGACCTTTCATCCTCATGAGACAAGCTATAATATTTATTATTTTATAGTAACAAGGTATTCCACAGTCCTTTACAAGTATGTACATATTTAGCATCTTTAGCATGAATACGTGTGGTGCTACATCATTAACATATCATGACTATACTATTTTTGTAGCTCAGCCATCATTTACTTTGCATTACAATGACCACACTATGGAAACAGCACAGATCTCTTTGGCACACTATGCTATCTACGATTCAGGTTAGTCAAATACCTGTGAAATACCATGAATATTGGTCATAGGCACAGTATAAAAGGAGACCTATAGTGATTCAGTTTAAAACCTCTTAGGATATGCTCTTCAGTATGCAATTTGAAACATCGAATATGGAATTTAAAAAATGATTGCTCTACGCTGTTAGCTTCTTTCACTATCAGGCTGCACACTCCATTTATTTCAACATGGGACCAGGGATGCCAACCGCCTGTAAATTCTTGGACAGTCTGTAAAATTTGATGTGCATGTCATTTTTTTTAAGCTGAAAGAGCTTGTTCAGATTATTAGAATTGTTATTATCAACATTTTACAGCTCACAATGAATGATGTGGATCTGAGCTATGGACTGCATATAACCTATGGTATTTAGAATTTCTTATAGTTTTCTGATGTGCCTATACAAATTGTTGGTTCTCTTTGGTATTTGGAAAAGTTGTTCAGAAATAATGAAAAAATTCAAGTTGGCAGTCCTGTATGCGGAAGAATAGAAGGAGACTTGAGCTATCCTAATCATGTACTTTCTCCCTTTGATTTCAGCTGTTCAGGCAGATGGTGTCTGGAGAGCAGGCGCACATTTACATACAGTCATTTTCTACGGCCTAACATTTGCTTAGTTATTAGCGATATCTAGCAATATAATTAACTCTTATTATCCATCTTTACAGATTCAGTATTTTGTCCATATTGGGGCAGATTTACTTTAAAAAAATCAATAGTTTTCTCAAGCAAATTGCAGCAGAAAACTGTTTTTCATGCCTTACATTTACATTTATCTTGTGTTTTAACACTTTCATACCTGTTTTTGCCACATCAAAAAAAGGGGCATGGCTTTATGTAAAGGGGACATAGTCTAAATACAATAACATGCGCCAAAATGTGTGCAAAACATGCTACAGTTTTGGTGCAAAAACTGTCATAAACTAAGTCAAATAATAGGTGGTATAAAGGTAAAACTAGACAATCTAAAGATACGTCAGATTTATCATCCAGCCAAGAAATTGTGATAAATCTGGCACATGTTAGGACTATCAAAATTTGCACTGTCTAATTGTTAGGGCAGTTTCATATGGCCGTATGCACAACTATGCTCACTGCCACAGAGCGTAGTTGCACATGAATGTTTTTTTTGCTTACCCCAGCCACTCAAACTCCCTGCAGGAGTTTCAAAAAAAAATGCAGGAAGATAGGTCCTGCCCTATCTTTCCCGCAACTAGTTTTAACTAGGTGCGGGATAGATAAGGTAAGAGCTATCTTTTCTTGCATGCTGTATTCAAGCCTGAGAAAAGAGCTGGTGAAAATGAAACCATTGAAATCAATAGTTTTGTTTCATTCCATTATGTGGCCATGAATATCACGGCCGCATAATAGGACTAAATCACGCCCATGTGTTTAAGCCCTAAAGGCCCTTTTACACACAACGATTATCCCTCAACCTTCATTCAAACAGCCGAAAGTGAGCGATAATTGTTACGTGTAAACGCGGGCATTCGTGCACTATTCATTTACTTATCGTTAGCCGTGGGTTTTTAGCCGGTATAAAAACCATCATTTGGCCGCTCAAAAGACGTTCCATTTGAATTGAATTCCTCCGGTCTTTTGAGTGGCTGCACAATGTTTTTTGTTTGCCTTGCATACACAATGAGTACATTGGAATCTGCCAGCCAGATAATCCCTGGCATAAACACATGCCCACTTGAGCAAACAACAGCTACTGAGTTTACTTTAACTAATGAGAGGCTTAAATTGTACCATTATCTGTACATGTAATTTTATGCAAAAACATCAGTTTGTTCATTCGTGTGGCCACTTTAGCAATAATCGTTGCATGTAAAAGGGCCTTTAGACACTATTAGTAAATCCCTTTATTATCTCTTTGAGGACTACTGGCATCAAATAAAAACAACAGCAAAAGATAAATGCAACACATGACTGAACCCACTGCAATGTTGTATCTGTTACATAAATGTAATAAACCTAGGCTGTGATGTTATATACTATATCTCTGGATTATCCTCTATTCTGAAGATAAAACTGGGTCCAATACTGCACAATGGCAAAAGATACCACTTAAAACCTTTAGCTGGTTCTTGGAATTTGCATTCATTATACTGTATGCCCCCTATTGAAATCAATATTGAGTCTGTACATTAAATTTGAATTTGGATTAATCATTGAAAGAATTTTGTCAGCCGGGCATGAAATTGAAGATTTATCAGCAGTGATGAAGTATATGGCAGACTTAGTTATCAAAGCAAGTTAAGAAAGATTTTAACCCTTTCCAATCCACTGTCTGACGTCTCAAAACATTATGATTTAAGGCTGAACAGCTCCGATGTTGGAAGACGTCCGTCAGGGTTCTCTTATTGTATATTGCCAGCCTCTCTTCTGTTGGAGCCTATCCAATGTTTCACCTCATGCAGTACTGACTTTAGCCAGCAGATAGCGCCATTTTATAATGGCAGAAAAAGAGTAATCCCCCTAGGAAAACCAGGATACAAATTGGATTGGAAAGGGTTAAATTAAAAATGAAACCAGAGGTACCCTCAATTATTATACACATATCTAAATTATACAAATAGAGCCACCCTTGTTTTATAATAGTGTTTATTAAATGAGAATTTGTAGCGCTCATCAGATCTTTTAGCATATAACCAATGAGCACATTATAAAATACCTAAGTAATGAAACTCTAACAAGTTTTTAAATGTAACTATGGTGACACATAAACAGTTTGACATTTGGATAAAACCTTTGATAACCTAGGGCAAACTCAGTGTGTGTTCTTATTAAATGATCTTTTAGAATTCTGCTTGGATGAGTAGCTCTACAATAAATGGCTCTTTGTTGTTTTTTTTTGTCCGCTTCTTGGTTTTCAGTCAAATATCACCAATGATTGATGTTCTCATTGAGTTATATAAATGAGTTTACTTTTAACATGATACTTGTCATGGAGGTAATGGGTTTTCACAATAACCATGATAGTTATTTTCTTGCTAAAATAAATGCTTAGACAGCAATATGTTCAATATAAAGTAAATGTTTTTAGTATAAAGGGAAAAAAAAACAATAACACTTTTCCCAGTAATAATGAAATACATTATTCATTATATTTCAATATTTTATTTCATGTTCTTCTACTTATTAGAAAACGTTGATAAAAAAAAATACCAAAGCACTCACAAAGCCAACTAATGTCCATGTCTCTTTTTAGGGCATATGTATGTTAAAATTAAAGTTTCAGTACCCAGGACTCCTTTCTATGATACTTCATGTCCACGGGAGGGTCAGATTCCGCATGCGGAATCCCACAGCGGAATCTGACCCTGCCCACGGCCAACAACCGCATGCACCTTCCGGATCTTCTTTTTTCTGTACTGCAGTTGTGTGCTGAAGTGCCAACCAGCTGCATTTCGTTTTTCGGACCAAAAGATCCGCAAAACAAACCTGCATGCTTTAATTCAGGTGCGGAAGCCCATGATTCCCCAAGGATTCCACAAAACAAGTCCACTCATGGACATTGGGCCTAAAGTGGGGAAGCAATAAATATCATCAATGTCTATTCTGTTGAAACCAACTAGTCTGTAAATTATATGGATGGCCATTCTTTTGAATTGTTGCCCTGTAGTTCTTAAGTTCCCGTGCTACAGGTGGCTTCAAGGGAAAGGCCTGGCCAAAATTTTTACCAAAAATAGCAGTTCGTAGCTAACTTAGGGGGGGTTATGAAAAGAGGTTGTCTTTAGGAAATAACGCCTTCAATAATGTGGTTAGATTTTTCTACACTGATATTGTTTCACTCAGAAGACCTATTTCACATAACATATTAGAGAATTCTAAGATAATAAACGAGGTCCCCCATTCAAGACCCCTATCTATTAGCAAAAGTAGAGAGAGGATACAAAAAATGTATCTCATCCAGAACGTCCATACACTACACAGACTGCCTAATGACAGTAAGTCATTGTCTGACCCTCTAGATAGGCTAGTGACATGACTCAGTTTATGTGCTAAACCACAGACACCCATCTATAAACAGCAAATCTATGTTTTCCGTTTAAAACCAGTTAAAAAAAAAAGAAAACCCAAGTGCATTTCGTTTACTCAAGAACTACAAGCCCGCTGCAAAAGAAGAATAGCCCCAAACCTATTCCCCAACCCTCCATGCTAAAAAGCCCTGAATGGGCCAGGGACCAAAGATTACCAAAGCTGAGGGTAAACCCATCTACGATTTTGGTTCTGGCATGTTGAAATTCAATATTTGTAGTCAGAAGAAGGTCAAAGGGCAAACATGCACATTATATTGTCTGCCACTGCCAATGAGTTTTCTCTTTCATTTTAGGAAAAACTAAACAGATCCTTGGAAGAGGCAAAGTCTACATATTGCTTATTTTCTCTTCTTTTAACTACAGTAGAATGCATTTTCATGTTTCAAGGATCTAAAAACTGATCCTTGAACCATATTACCTAGTAAATTTATATAACACAGATGCTTCAAGAGTTCCAAGAGAACCTCATTACATTAGCACACTACAACTACACTGTAGTGCACATACTCTTTGTGCAGGGAGCAAAGGCCATTTAGGTTACTGGCCATGGCTTCTCTATGCAAATAGCTAAGAAATCACAGTACAGCTATGCTATTTGCCATGTGATGGACGGAAATAAAATAGCTGACAACTAAATTTAATATAACTTCATACACATACATATCATCCTTCAAACTTATTTCAACTGACAAGATATTGTTTTGAATGATTCTCAATTGGGAAACTGTAATTAAATGGGTGAAAAAGCTCTGTTAAAAAATTGCAAAATTTAATTAATTTGGATATTCAAAGCAACAAAAAATGTACATATTGGATTCTGTACTTGTAACAATATTGTTGGACTACAGATTTCTGTTTTTAAAAGACAACAGAAGCATCCACTTGAAAAGAAAGACATTTAGAAATATAATTCTTCTGAAGAATCCATTGTGTCCATTATCTTTTCTTATGGGAAGCAGAAAAACTTTCAAGTTCGAATAAAAAAATCAATTATATTACAATTCTTTTCATAGCATTGCAATAGCATGACCTTAAGACACATATTTCTCTTCTCTACAGTTTACCGTATGCCAGCATCATTTAACTAAGTAAATTAACTTAAACAAAGAGCTCTTTAAAAGAATATAGAAAGTTAAACATGTGCTTGAGGGAAATAGTTTCAGCCAACACAGAAATGCAGTTTTAATTATGTTGTCATTTATTTGGAGTAGATAGAGCCGAGCCAATATTTCAGATTTATTTTCAATAAGAGTGTTGTTATTTGTGAAGCTACAGTATGTCTTTGCAATGATTACAAACTTTCTCTTAATTATACTGCTTAATTGCCCTCAAAAAAACGGTCAATTGCTTCATTATTTATAATTAAATATAGAAAAAGATACATGAGCATTAAGCCATAGCAACTAAAAATTGTTGATGAAAAGTGTCCTCAAAACAGAAGAATATTGGATAAAGTGATGAGAGAAAATTGGCTGACATTCTGGATAAACATCAAATTCTAGATAATTCTGACATCTAAAAAGTCAACCCACATAAAAATAGAAATGGAAAATAGTATAAATATTTAGCCTGCAACCAGAAGAGATGGGATCATAAAGCACAAAAATATAAAGCTGTTCAATGAGGTGTGAAATATTTTTGCAATTTTATGCATTCAGTTTATATAGTGTACAATAACATTTATACAGGTGATACAAGTCATATAAGACTAAAGCTATTGTTTTGTCCACAAGAAGTAGTGCACTAGAGTCATCTTCGGCATAGAACACTTACTGCATCAAAATGTCCACAGCATATAATTAACATTTTGGTTAATAATTAAAGATGAGCGAACACCAAAATGTTCGGGTTCGCGTTATTCGAAACGAACTTCCCGCGATGTTCGGGTGTTCGTTTCGAATAACGAACCCCATTGAAGTCAATGGGCAACCGGAACATTTTTGTATTTCGCCGATGCTCGCTAAGGTTTTCATGTGTGAAAATCTTGGCAATTCAAGAAAATGATGGGAACGACACAGCAAGTTCTCCTCTGCCACAGCTGTAACAGCTGTGGCAGAGAAGAACGATGTTTGCCCATTGAATTCAATGGAGCCGTCAATACAGCCGACTCCACTGAATGCAATGGGCTGCCGGCGATCGCGGGATGAATTGTCGGAAAGGGGTTAAATATATAAGCCCTTTCCTGCAATTCATCCAGAAATGTGTAAAAATAAAAAATATATATATACTCACCTGGTGCCGACAGACGGAGTTCAGCGCGGCAGGCTGCAGTTCTCCTGAACTGCTCTGAACAGCTGTGAGTACTATTCAGCAGCCGGGGATTTAAAATCCCCGCCTGCTGAATAAGATGCCTCTGAATGGTCACAGCCTGACCAATCAGAGGCCAGCCCTCACTCACACCCATTCATGAATTCATGAATGGGTGAGTGAGGGCTGCCTCTGATTGGCTCAGGGGCAGGAGAGCTGCCCCTGAGCCAATCAGAGGCAGCCCTCACTCACCCATTCATGAATTCATGAATGGGTGTGAGTGAGGGCTGGCCTCTGATTGGTCAGGCTGTGGCCATTCAGAGGCATCTTATTCAGCAGGCGGGGATTTTAAATCCCCGGCTGCTGAATACTACTCACAGCTGTTCAGAGCAGTTCAGGAGAACTGCAGCCTGCCGCGCTGAACTCCGTCTGTCGGCACCAGGTGAGTATATATATATTTTTTATTTTTACACATTTCTGGATGAATTGCAGGAAAGGGCTTATATATTTAACCCCTTTCCGACAATTCATCCCGCGATCGCCGGCAGCCCATTGCATTCAGTGGAGTCGGCTGTATTGCCGGTTCCATTGAATTCAATGGGCAAACATCGTTCTTCTCTGTCACAGCTGTTACAGCTGTGCAGAGAAGAAGGATTTGTCTTCTATATGTTCTCAATGGGGTTGGCGCTGCTGCCGCCGGCCCCATTGAGCGCATATAGAAATGATTTCTCAGGGAAGAAAGTTAAAGTAACCCGAACATCCGAACATCGTGTGGTGTTCGTTACGAATAACGAACATCCCGAACACCCTAATATTCGCCCGAGCATCAAGCTCGGACGAGTACGTTCGCTCATCTCTATTAATAATATAATGGCTAGAAATCAAATTCTAAATTGTAATGTTTAAAATAAACAGTAAGGGTGGACACCCACTGGCGATATTTTCTATCTTAAAAATCCCCGCCTCCTGAAAGGGTTGTGCTGATTGGCTGAGCGCTCAGCCAATAACAGCTAGTGCTTAGTTATTGGCTGAGTGCTCAGCCAATTACAGATAGTGCTTAGCCATTCATTCATGAATAGCTAAGATAGTGCTATTCATTCATGAATAGCTAAGAAAGTGCTATTCATTTATGAATAGCTAAGCACTATCTGTAATTGGCTGAGCGCTCAGCCAATAGCTAAGCACTAGCTGTTATTGGCCCCCCGGTCCCTGCGGGGATGAAGGAAACTCCTGCCACAGCTGTCACAGCTGTGGCAGAAGTCCACGGTATTCTCTATATCTTTTCAATGGGGCTAGCGCTGCTGCTGCTAGCCCCATTCAAAAGACTGGCGATATCCCGGCGTCATCCCGTTTTTTTTTTCTCGCACTGCGAGACGAGAGTTTTGCCTTGCTCTCGCAGCACAGTGGAGAAACAAAAACGCTAGTGGGTGTCCGCCCTAAGTTGTAGAAAAACTTGTGATTGAGTGGATGTTATGGTTCAACATCAAACTGAGAACTACTGACTGATACATACAATAGACTAAATCCAAACATATTAATTGGAAATTGGAATTGATAAGTCTTGAGTATCAGACCAAGTGACATAACTGGGGGAGGCTTTGCTTTTAGGGTATGTGCCACAGATGCTTTACTGGGTGGGTAATCAACACCAACAGACGCAGAAAAGAGTTAGTAAGTAGAAAAAACAACTTTTATTACTCCATAATCTTCTTAAAATGGTAGACTACGTTTCGGCCCATAATGGGCTTTTATCAAACTTGATAAAGGCCCATTATGGGCCGAAACGTAGTGTTCCATTTTAAGAAGATTATGGTGAAATAAAAGCTGTTATTTTCACAGTCACTCCTGTCTATGCTGCCACTGCTATTGATTTCCACTGGATTGCATTGGGTCCTGTAGCTCTGACCTGTTATAGTGGCATACAATTTTTCCACCTCATCTTTGCTGCTGTATACCTTTCTTTCAAGAGTTAGTAAGTAGGAGCCAGCTGTAACAGTGACGGGGCATTTAAAATCTGATAATAGGGGGGCGGCTAAATTATATGTGTACATATGTGCATAGTAATATATAGAGCAGTAATAGAGAAGACAGAGGAACTAGAGTGAAAAGTGAAAAGCAATATGCACAACTGAAATGTCAAACCTTATTAGTTGTATGATAAAAATATACAGTATTGTCAAAGTAGATAGAATTAAAATCACTCCTGTGTATAGTCAGATATAATGATGTATCAGAATTATTCAGTAATTGCTTATAGCTCCTTCAATTCTAGGAATTTGTATGTGTAACCTTGCTAAAAGAAACACAGAACAGAATATTTGCCGCAGGTGAAAGAAAGTCTAAAACCTAACAAAACACCACTACTTGTAACGAAAAATCTAACAAGGAAACTGGTATTAAAAGAAACCCACTAAATGTTCAATTCATGAAGAAACTAACAATCTAACTTCAAATAGAAGAGAGCTAACACTAAATAAACATTTAAAGGGATTCTGTCATTAGGTTCATACTTCCCAAACCATGGCAGCATGAACCCAAGACACAGATGCCTGTTGCCCCGTGATTTGTTCTGAAACATTGTATAGTTTCGGAAAAAGTATACTTTGAAGTTTGACTCAGAGCTGAGCTCTAAGGGGGTTGGCCAAGCCAGCATTTTCCCATCCACTGCATGCAGAGTGACAGCTCTATCCCTACTTATGTATAGGGAGAGAGCTGCCAGCCTTCATGAAGTGGGTGGGGAGAGGCTGGCGTGACCCGCCCCCATGACTCAGAGCTCAACTCTAAATCAATCTTTGAAGTGTTTTTATTCTGAAACTCAGCAGAATTTTAGATTGCTTTGGGCAACATGAACCTGATGACAGATTCTCTTTAAATGCTAGTGAACAAAACTTCTGTTCTCTTAATTAAGATGTTTATTCTTGGTGGCATGAGTGTTTAGATAACAGTCATATGATTTATATTAAATCAAAAGTATTTCAATCTGTTACATATTATTGCAAACAAAGGGGTAAATCTTTCAAGAAGAACAGCAAGCCTATCAGGTATGCTGAAAGATGCTTCAAAACCCTCCCAGACCTTTAAGTAATACTACGTCTCAAGAACTCTAGGTAGTAATAAACTGCTACACTGCAGCTGCCGAAGTGAAAACACAAAACCCGATTCAGAGCCATGATCACACTTGGTCATAGCACTGTACCTGTGAATACTAGCCTCGGAAACATGATTGTTGGGAGTTGCATATAGACACGTAAGACAGGCTGAAACATAATGTGTATTATATATCAGCCATATTGCATTGTGTATTGTAATGTAAAAAATAAGTTAAATTAAAGTCCCTTTATTTTACAACAAAAGAAAAAAGAAGAATAAATAAAATTAAGCATTAAAAAATCTTATAAAATCATGGCATAAAACTAGAGGGTTGTCCAAAGATATGGAGATACCTGAATAAATGGAAAACAGTGGTTGGGAATGCCATTGTGTGTGCCATGTTGCTAAGAGGAAAGGGGTAAATATATGCTTAAATGTGACATACTTTTATTTCTGCCAGTTATTTTCAATTTTCTCTTTGTTACAAACACATATATGGCTGCAAGATTAACACCCGAGGAGAGGACAAAGATTGGTTACTTAGTATTGTACTTGTTGTCACAGCTTGTCAGTCACGACAACGTCGTAGCATGGTGGCTTTCACAGGCTATGACCTGCTGCCGGTTAAGCAGGTCTAGGGTTAATGCATCATGTGTGGAATCGGCTTTTGCTGTCCGCCTTGATGCATAACTGCATGCTGGATTAGCCATACCTGAGAGTTGGGTGGAGGTGTGGCCCTCTATTCACTCTGCCATTGTTTCAGGTGCAAACTAGCTATTTATTCTCTGCCCTCCTTGATAGCAGTGCTGCTTATTTTCGTACACAGTGAGTATGTGGATTTGGAGCTCAACTGTGTCGGGTGTTCTGCAACTTGCAGATAAGTAGCTGCTGTTTCCTTTTTAGTTGGTTTTGTTGCCTTTCACTTTTGTTTGGTTGTGAGTGTCAGTGCATCTGTCCTGGGGTTCTTATAGGCACAATCTGAGCCCAGAAAGAAGACCACTGGGCCGCCTTTATTGAGGCGATGTCCACGCTTTAGGTAGGGACTAAAGATGAGCGAGCACCCAAATGCTCTAGTCCGCGTTATTCGAGTCGAGCTTTTCATAAAATTCGAGAGCTCTACTCGAATAACGAACCCTATTGACTACAATGGGAGACTCGAGCATTTTTGTATGTGGGACGCCGGGTGCCGAGCTTTTTTTTTTTTCCCCCTAGGTTCGTCTCTCTCTCTCTCTCTCTCTCTCTCTCTCTCTCTCTCTTCCTTGCCTGCCAGACAAATTTGCCAGTGACGCGCGCTACGTCGCGGCGGGGAGGTGCCAAAACAGGCACGTCTCAGCAGGGAGGAGTAAAAAACTGGGGCGGGGTCAAACATGGCTTGATGCTTGTTAGAGTAAAGAGCACCATCAAGTATGCTAATACTCGAACGAGCATCAAGCTCGGCAGAGTACGTTCGCTCAACTCTACTAGGGACCTGTCACACTTCCAGCTAGATTAGGGCTAGTCTCCTTCCTCCCCTGGAGCTGGTGTTACAGTCACGCTTAGTGGTGTTTATAGTTTTTGTACCGTATTTACATTTCCTGTTGCCATGCGGAGTGGTGTACTCAGGCGTCGCATGCTCCCTATTACTGTGGTCATCATCACCCGATGTCCGTGCTGAGCGTAGTGCTCGGGCTCTGCACGGACGTGACACTTGTACAGTTAAGACAAGTATAGGCTGCCAGTCGCACAGATGCATGAAGTGCACTGTACAGGTTTACAGCTTATTTATAACACTCCATTCTATTAGATTAAGGAATCTATCCTGTAACTTATAAGTAAACTACACAATGTACTGTTATCTCGGAATACCCCAATATTTTAACCCTTTCCAATCCACTGTCTGACCTCTGAAGACATTATGATTTAAGGCTGTACAGCTCCGATGTTGGAAGACGTCCGTCGGGGTTCTCTTACTGTATATTGCCAGCCTCTCCCCTGTCGAAGCTTATCCAACATGTCACCTCATGCAGTACTGGCTTTAGCCAGCATATAGCGCCATTGTATAATGGCAGAAAAAGAGTAAGCCCCCTAGTAAAACCAGGATACAAAATGGATTGGAAAGGGTTAAAGCTTATCAAGCCCTTATCAAGCTTGGCAGAATTTGTCCTTGGAAAACTTATGATATTGCTTTTAAAACAAGCAGAATACCTGCTGTCTTGCATAGCAAAATTTTTGGCAGCTCCACAGCTGTTCCTTGGAGTAGGCCCGTCCTTATGTATTGTGTTCACCTGGCAGCTAAAAGAGATCTCCGGAGTGCTGCCTCCATTCACTGAATGACTATTGTTCCTGCATGAACGCTCAGAGGCAAAAGTCATTGGCATGGCTGTTGGGGCTTATGCGCCTGACAGCTGTCCTGTATAAAGGTGCGTTAACAGCATGTGAACAATCTAAAATCATAAAAATGTTTTTACTATTGGGATTCCAGTGAATTAAACTTTTTCAAAAAGTAGCACAGCAGACTACATGGATTGATTCTCAGCACTTTGGATGACCTCCCCGAATGAAGAATTAGGCACAATTTTGGTTGGGTATAAAAATCAATTGCTATAGTGTAAGGAGATTTTATTGGATACGATGATAAGGTGCTACCTGACCAAATTACACCACCAGCGTACTAGTGGTCTGACAAGGACGTCCTGAGTGCGATTGCCTTGTGTGCATGCCCACGCACATCAACTGGTCCCAACACCTCCTAAAAGTCTGGTCAGAATGCCCCAGGTGGTGGGCAATTCATCAATACAACTATCCAGCTTCTCACATTCCAATAATACACCCCCTCTCAAACTCTGTTAACTGGGCAAAATCTATTCAATTGTGTCTAAGAGGCATGTCTAGTGGTCAATAAGCTCTACTCAAATCGAAAAAGAGGTTCACTACACACAAGTAGACTCTGAGAGCCTTTTTATAGACCAAGGGTGGAACCACTTTTAAGGCCTCAGGTGGTAAGACCTTTCATCTAATCATACCACAACTCTAATCATTTGCATATCTGCCTAAGATGTGGAGAAGGCAAAAAAAAATACAAAATGATGGTGCGACTTTTAGGATAGATGTGCATAAGCTAGGCATTTTAGAGGAAAATTTAAGTGAAAACATAAATGTACCTTTAAAACACCTAGCTTATTATCTATCCTAATGGTCGCGCCATCATTCAGTGTTTTTTCTTTGTCTTCTCCACTGCAATACTGGCCAACCTGAATAGGTTGCATGGTCACTGATCTGGCAGCACTGAGATTCTAAATGTACGTAGCTCTCCTCACTATGCACTAAAGGAATCTCTCACTGGAAATAACACTCTGCTTTTCTCCACACCAAATCTTCCTCAGAGTAGCTCCACCTCCTTCCTTTTCCTACCACTGCACATACCAGCGTAAGATGTAACTGCATGCAGATTTTTTGCAGCAAAACAGCAACTCCTTCTTGGCGTTTAATTTTTTTTTTGAATGAGTGCTCTATTAGAATATTAGGACACATGGTAGAAATATTGAAATTCTCAGATAATAATTAGAGATGAGCAAGCGTACTCGCTAAGGGCAAATACTTGAGCGAGTATTGCCTTTCACGAGTACCTGCCCGCTCGGCGGGGGCAGGGAGCGGCGGGGAAGAGCAGGGAAGAACGGGGGGGGGGGGGGGGAGTAGATCTCTCTCTTCCCCCCCCCCCTCTGCTCCCCCCTGCTCACTTCCACAACTCACCACTCACCCCCGCCAGCACGCGAATCTTTTGAGACGAGTGGGCAGGTACTCGCAAAAGGCAATACTCACTCGAGTAATTGCCCTTAGCGAGTACGCTCGCTTATCTCTAATAATAATGTATATGGGAAAAAAAGAACATTTAGCATAGTTAAAAAGTAGAGATGAGCGAACGTGCTCGGCCCCGCCCCTTTTTCGCCCGAGTACCGCGATTTTCGAGTACTTCCGTACTCGGGCGAAAAAATTCGGGGGGCGCCGTGGCGGCGCGGGGGGTTGCAGCGGGGAGTGGGGGGGAGAGGGAGAGAGAGAGGGCTCCCCCCTGTTCCCCGCTGCTACCCCCCGCACCGCCACGCCTCTCCCCGCCCTCCGGTGCCCCCCGAATCTTTACGCGCGAGTACTGAAGTACTCGAAAATGGCGGTACTCGGGTGCGTAAGTACTCATTACGAGTACGTTCGCTCATCTCTATTAAAAAGCATGCGGTCTTGGAGTTTTCGGCAGTATATGTATTAATGGTGTTAACAACCATAGGGTACTGGCACTCATAAATATGAAACTGTGGCATATGGATATGCATGTGTGGGCTAAGCAGCTATAGAAAAATAATGGGAGGTAGAAGAGAAAGGGGTAGTCAAAAAATTATAAAAGCTGGATAGTGAGCTGAAATGTGACTTACCAACTCTTGAGAGGTGAGAGATTTAGAGAAGAGAAATGGCAGGTTACCTGTACATTGATGGCAGAAGGAATTTACAGGGCAGTCTGGTGAAGTGGCAAGGGTGGGGATCCCTGTCGATGCCAGACGGATGTAGTGTCATCCCCACTGGGGGAATCCCATGTGTTGATGTGGCCTGTGGCAGAATCTCTGGAAAGTACCTATGTTCTAGGTTGTATAAGTTGCAGGTAAAAGACTAGTAATATCTCATATGAGCACTTACAATTTAGAAAAAGGCAATTGTCGGCTATAGGTCAACACAAATAGCAACTTTTTAAATGATGAGTGAGATTATATTAAAGGAGTTGTCCAGGGTGCAATAATAGGGACCCCCAATAGCTGACCCAGTAGTAATAGTAACCCCTAATAGTTGCCCTAGTAGTAATAGTGACACCACCCGACCCCCCCCAACACTGCTCCCAGTAGTAACAGTGACACCACTGGTCCACTGACCACTCCAACACTGCCCCCAGTAGTAATAGTGACTACACCTGCCCCCCCGACACCCCCCAACACTGCCCTAAGTAGTAATAATGACACCACCCACCCCCAACACTGTATCCAGTAATAATAGTGACACCACTCGCCCCCAACACTGGTAGTAATAGTGACACCCCCCAACACTGCCCCAGTAGTAATGGTGACACCACCTGCCCCCCGACACTGTATCCAGTAATAATAGTGACACCACCTGGCCCCCAACACTGACCCCATTAGTAATAATGACCAACCACGTACCCTTCAGCTGAGGACAGTTGGCCGGTGGACGCTGCTGTCTGGATCGGGTTCAGTGCGGACCTCTGAGTGAACTGTGCGCTCAAAGAATCATATACATGTTCCTGAGCCGACAAGCCGAGAAGAGCTACTGCGCCTGCGCCTACAACACGAAGAGAAGACCGGCTGGAGAATTTGTCGTATTCAGGGACGATGGAACAGTAAGCATGGGGGGGGGGGGGCACCTTTATAGGTAAGTATATAACTTCTGTATGGCTCATTTACAAAGGACATGGTAAATTACAAAGTGCTTTGTAATGGCCATACGGAAGTTCATACATGCATTTGTCACAACCGGGCAATTCCTTTAAGAAAGTATTTAGAGGACTTTAACAGTGGAGGGGCATATTGGGGATTCTCTCTGAGGATAAACTTTCTAAGCACTTATGCTTAGTAAAAACAGATGTTGGTTGTATACACTGCACAAGGCAGGAGAATGGGATATGTATGATATATCAGAAATGATAAAGCCTTGGAGTTGGTATAGGACATGGATCGCATTGATTATTTAAGTATTGAATACATGTGTCTGGATTAGAGATGAGCGAGCACCAAAATGCTCGGGTGCTCGTTACTTGGGACGAAATTTTCGCGATGCTCGAGGGGTCGTTTCGAGTAACGAACCCCATTGAAGTCAATGGGCGACCCGAGCATTTTTGTATATCACCGATGCTCGCTAAGGTTTCCATTTGTAAAAAACTGGGCAATTCAAGAAAGTGATGGGAACGACACAGCAACGGATAGGGCAGGCGAGGGGCTACATGTTGGGCTGCATCTCAAGTTCCCAGGTCCCACTATTTAGCCACAATAGCGGCAAGAGTGCCCTCCCCCCCAACAATTTTTACTTCTGAAAAGCCCTCATTAGCAATGCATACCTTAGCTAAGCACCACACTACCTCCAACAAAGCACAATCACTGCCTGCATGACACTCCGCTGCCACTTCTCCTGGGTTACATGCTGCCCCCCCCCTCACGACCCAGTGTCCACAGCGCACACCAAAGTGTCCCTGCGCAGCCTTCAGCTGCCCTCATGCCACACCACCCTCATGTCTATTTATAAGTGCGTCTGCCATGAGGTGGAACCACAGGCACACACTGCAGAGGGTTGGCATGGCTAGGCAGCGACCCTCTTTAAAAGGGGCGGGGCGATAGCCCACAATGCTGTACAGAAGCAATGAGAAATATAATCCTGTGCCACCGCCATCAGGAGCTGCACACGTGGGCATAGCAATGGGGAATCTATGTGCCACACACTATTCATTCTGTCAAGGTGTCTGCATGCCCCAGTCAGACCGCAGTTTTTTTATAAATAGTCACAGGCAGGTATAACTCCGCAATGGGAATTCCGTGTGCACCCACAGCATGGGTGGCTCCCTGGAACCCACCGGCTGTACATAAATGTATCCCATTGCAGTGCCCTGGACAGCAGAGCTAACGTCAGATTAAATGCAGGTGGGCTTCGGCCCACACTGCATGCCCCAACCTGACCGGGGTTTTTAATTCATAGACACAGGCAGGTACAACTCCCTATTGTGAAGTCCCTATGGACCGACAGCATGGGTGGGTGCCAGGAAGCCACCGGCGGTACATAAATATATCCCATTGCATTGCCCATTACAGCTGAGGTAATGTCATGTTTAATGCAGGTGGGCTTCGGCCCACACTGCATGCCCCAGTCAGACTGGGGTTCTTTATAAGTAGACACAGGCAGGTACAACTCCCTATTGTGAAGTCCGTGTGGACCGACAGCATGGGAGGGTCCCAGGAAGCCACAGGCGGTACATAAATAAATCCCATTGCATTGCCCAGCACAGCTGAGGTAATGTCATGTTTAATGCAGGTGGGCTTCGGCCCACACTGCATGCCCCAGTCAGACTGGGGTTCTTTAGAAGTGGACACATGCAGTTACAACTCCGTGTGGACCGACAGCATGGGTGGCTCTCTGGAACCCACCGGCGGTACATAAATACATCCCATTGCAGTGCCCAGCACAGCTGAGGTAATGTCATGTTTAATGCAGGTGGGCTTCGGCCCACACTGCATGCCCCAGTCAGACTGGGGTTCTTTAGAAGCGGACACATGCAGTTACAACTCCGTGTGGACCGACAGCATGGGTGGGTGCCAGGAAGCCACCGGCGGTACATAAATATATCCCATTGCAGTGCCCAGCACAGCTGATGTAACGTCAGCTTTAATGCAGGTGGGCAAAAAATTAATTGGATTACACTGTAGGCGAGGGCCCCAAAAAATTGGTGTACCAACAGTACTAATGTACGTCAGAAAAATTGCCCATGCCCAACCAAGAGGGCAGGTGAAACCCATTAATCGCTTTGGTTAATGTGGCTTAATTTGTAACTAGGCCTGGAGGCAGCCCATTTAAAATAAAAATTGGTTCAGGTGCAAGTTTCAACGCTTTAATGAGCATTGAAACATATAAAAATTGTTTACAAAAATTATATGACTGAGCCTTGTGGGCCTAAGAAAAATTGCCCGTTCGGTGTGATTACGTCAGGTTTCAGGAGGAGGAGCAGGAGGAGGAGGATGAATATTATACACAGATTGATGAAGCTAAAAGGTCCACGTTTTTGATGGTGATAGAGAACAAAGCTTCCATCCGCGGGTGCAGCCTACGTATTGTTTAGGTATCGCTGCTGTCCGCTGGTGGAGAAGAGAAGTCTGGGGAAATCCAGGCTTTGTTCATCTTGATGAGTGTAAGCCTGTTGGCACTGTCGGTTGACAGGCGGGTACGCTTATCTGTGATGATTCCCCCAGCTGCACTAAACACCCTCTCTGACAAGACGCTAGCCGCAGGACAAGCAAGCACCTCCAGGGCATACAGCGCGAGTTCAGGCCACGTGTCCAGCTTCAACACCCAGTAGTTGTAGGGGGCAGAGGCGTCACGGAGGACGGTCGTGCGATCAGCTACGTACTCCCTCACCATCCTTTTACAGTGCTCCCGCCGACTCAGCCTTGACTGGGGAGCGGTGACACAGTCTTGCTGGGGAGCCAGAAAGCTGTCAAAGGCCTTAGAGAGTGTTCCCCTGCCTGTGCTGTACATGCTGCCTGATCTCCGCGCCTTCCCTGCTACCTGGCCCTCAGAACTGCGCCTTCGGCCACTAGCGCTGTCGGGTGGGAATTTTACCATCAGTTTGTCTCCCAGGGTCCTGTGGTATAGCATCACTCTCGAACCCCTTTCCTCTTCGGGTATGAGAGTGGGAAGGTTCTCCTTATACCGTGGGTCGAGCAGTGTGTACACCCAGTAATCCGTAGTGGCCAGAATGCGTGTAACGCGAGGGTCACGAGAAAGGCATCCTAACATGAAGTCAGCCATGTGTGCCAGGGTACCTGTACGCAACACATTGCTGTCCTCACTAGGAAGATCACTTTCAGGATCCTCCTCCTCCTCCTCCTCAAGCCATACACGCTGAAAGGATGACAGGCAAGCAGCATGGGTACCCTCAGCAGTGGGCCAAGCTGTCTCTTCCCCCTCCTCCTCATCCTCCTCATGCTCCTCCTCCTCAACGCGCTGAGATATTGACAGGAGGGTGCTATGTGCACGTTTAACGCTTGAGCGTGCAGTTGCGTGGCGGCATACTTGCGCTTGCGCTCCAACACTTGCGCTAGCGACGGCTGGACGGTGCGCTGAGAGACATTGGTGAATGGGGCCTAGGACAGCGGAGGTGAGGGTGTGGGTTCAGGCCAGGAGACGCTAGTGCCTGTGTCCTGAGAGGGGGGTTGGATCTCAGTGGCAGGTTGGGGCACAGGGGGAGAGGCAGCGGTGCAAACCGGAGGCGGTGAACGGCCTTCGTCCCACCTTGTGGGGTGCTTGGCCATCACATGTCTGCGCATGCTGGTGGTGGTGAGGCTCGTGGTGGCTCCCTGGCTGATCTTGGCACGACAAAGGTTGCACACCACTGTTCGTCGGTCGTCTGCACTCTCAGTGAAAAACTGCCAGACCTTTGAGCACCTCGGCCTCTGCAGGGTGGCATGGCGCGAGGGGGCGCTTTGGGAAACAGTTGGTGGATTATTCGGTCTGGCCCTGCCTCTACCCCTGGCCACCGCACTGTCTCTTCCAACCTGCCCTGCTGCTGCACTTGCCTCCCCCTCTGAAGACCTGTCCTCAGTAGGCGTAGCAAACCAGGTGGGGTCAGTCACCTCAACGTCCTGCTGCTCTTCCTCCGAATCCTCTGTGCGCTCCTCCCTCGGACTTACTCCAATTACTACTACCTGAGTGATAGACAACTGTGTCTCATCGTCATCGTCCTCCTCACCCACTGAAAGCTCTTGAGACAGTTGCCGGAAGTCCCCAGCCTCATTCCCCGGACCCCGGGAACTTTTCAAAGGTTGGGCATCGGTCACGACAAACTCCTCCAGTGGGAGAGGATTCGGAACCATTGCTGCCCATTCTGGGCAGGGGCTCGAGAACAGTTCCTGGGAGTCTGCCTGCTCCTCAGAATGTGTCATTGTAATGGATTGAGGAGGCTGGAAGGAAGGAGGAGCAGCAGCCAGAGGATTCAGATTTGCAGCAGTGGACGGCGCAGAATTCTGGGTGGTCGATAGATTGCTGGATGCACTTTCTGCCATCCACGACAGGACCTGCTCACACTGCTCATTTTCTAATAAAGGTCTACCGCGTGGACCCATTAATTGTGAGATGAATGTGAGGACGCCAGAAACGTGCCTCTCTCCTAATCCCGCAGCAGTCGGCTGCGATACACCTGGATCAGGAGCTCGGCCTGTGCCCACACCCTGACTTGGGCCTCCGCGTCCTCGCCCGCATCCACGTCCTCTAGGCCTACCCCTACCCCTCAGCATGCTGTATTACCAGTAGTGCAGAAACAGTACGCTGTAATTAAATGTGCCGCTTATTGGCCTGTGGTTGGAGGCTGACTTCGCTTACGGAACGCACAGCAGAGGCAGGAAAGAATTTTGCGCAAGCCTGCTGTAACACTTAGCTGGCTGCGTATGAATTAGGACAACTACCCCCAGCAGAGACGCAGTACAGTCAGGACGGTCACAGGCAGCCCAAATAGATTTTTGTTTCCAAAATTTTTTTGGAAAAGCCCACTGCCTATATAGACTGGATATGTCTTCCACTGTCCCTGCCTCACCACCACTACTGGCCCTGGACTATGTAAAATTACTGCAGACTGTTTCACTCTGGACAGGATGACAGCGGTGATGTATGAGGCAACCCAGAGCCAGGAAAGAATTTTGCGCAAGCCTGCTGTAACACTTAGCTGGCTGCGTATGAATTAGGACAACTACCCCCAGCAGAGACGCAGTACAGTCAGGGCGGTCACAGGCAGCCCAAATAGATTTTTTTTCCCAAATTTTTTTGGAAAAGCCCACTGCCTATATAGACTGGATATGTATTTCACTGTCCCTGCCTCACCACCACTACTGGCCCAGGACTATGTAAAATTACTGCAGACTGTTTCACTCTGGACAGGATGACAGCGGTGATGTAAGAGGCAACGCAGAGCCAGGAAAGAATTTTGCGCAAGCCTGCTGTAACACTTAGCTGGCTGCGTATGAATTAGGACAACTACCCGCAGCAGAGACACAGTACAGTCAGGACGGTCACAGGCAGCCCAAATAGATTTTTTTCCCCAAATTTTTTTGGAAAAGCCCACTGCCTATATAGACTGGATATGTCTTTCACTGTCCCTGCCTCACCACCACTACTGGCCCTGGACAATGTAAAATTACTGCAGGACGCAATGCCCTGGACGCAATGCTCTGCACGGCCGATATACAAAAAAAAAAAAAAAGTGCAACACTGCAAAAAGCAGCCTCAACAGTACTGCACACGGTCAGATGTGGCCCTAAGAAGGACCGTTGGGGTTCTTGAAGCCTAAAATCAATCCTAACACTCTCCCTATAGCAGCTCCGGCATCAGCAGCACTTTCCCTGATCTCTGTCAGAATGCATCTGTGGCGAGCCGCGGGAGGGGCCGATTTATATACTCGGGTGACACCTGATCTCCCCAGCCACTCACTGCAGGGGGGTGGTATAGGGCTTGAACGTCGCAGGGGGAAGTTGTAATGCCTTCCCTGTCTTTCTATTGGCCAGAAAAGTGCGCTAACGTCTCAGAGATGAAAGTGAAAGTAACCCGAACATCGTGTGGTGCTCGTTACGAGTAACGAGCATCCCGAACACGCTAATACTCGAACGAGTATCAAGCTCGGACGAGTACGTTCGCTCATCTCTAGTCTGGATTCAAACAGAGAGGGAGGGAGGGAGGGAGGGAGGGCAAAAAAGGAAAGCAAAATAAATGAACGAATGAAAAATTAAATCAGTAAAGAAAAGAGAATAATAAATAATTTTAAAAACTATATAATAGAGGGAGATAGTTTTATAGATGAAACAGACGAGGATGTTAAGAATGTGAAATGAACTGCATGAAGAAAGAGAAAAATGGAATGCTAATTATGAATGTTCTGTAAGCTTTCATTCATACCCTAGGGGCCTAAATTTTTGCTTTGAGTGGAATTTCATAAGGAAGGATCTTGGAGAAGATTGGATCAAGAATTGATCTAGTGATATTTTAGGATAGATTGTATGTGGTGTGAAGGAATTGGCTGGGAACCCACCGTGATGCACACCAGAAGTCATACCTTCAATGCAAGCAGCCGGGACACGGACTTTCCAAACTCTGTCTTTGTCTCCAGGACAGAGAGAGATTACACATTTCCTCTGCCCATTTAGCACAGCAACTGGAGCTGGCCAGTAAATAAATAGTAGGCAAGCTTGCTCCCTGCTGCTTCACAGAATGATAGGAGTCTGGGAAAAATATACCTCCCATGCACTATAATACCCCATTTACACTGACAGATAATTGCTAAAAAGTCACTCAAACGACAGTTTGAGTGACAGTTTTCAGCGTTCATCTTTGCATACTTTATAGTAGCTAGTTAGCTACTATACAGCTATGCTGGCAGAGCTGGACACCGCCGCTATCTCTCGCCACCGAACACTACACCTGTTCTGCATGAACAAACAGCTGTAGTGTTCTCTGTGCTTACAGCACGTGCCCCGCTGTGAATTCACAGCAGGACACAGGCACAGAGAATCCTATCAGCGCAGCCGGCTGATAACAGCCTGCTCCACTGATAACAGCTGATCACTCCATTCTAGCAAGCGAGAATTTAGCGATCAATGACTTGTGCATGAAAACTGTACAATGTCAGTTCATTTAGACTGAAGGAGAATCGCTCAAAAGATTCTTTTGAGCCAATTTTGAGCGATTCTCGTTGTGTTTAAATCAGCCTTTACTCCTATCATCCTGTCATATTGTTAATAAAATTATGATGGAAATCATATGGTTTGTTTCTGGGTTTTTTCTTTGAGGGAATTCTGTGTTTTGCTTTTTTGAATGCATCATCTATAAGGCAATGTGGAGCCTCTTTGTTTGAGTCTATTTTTAATAATGAAACTTATAAAGTGAAAGTCTTTATTTTTATGCAACTGCATCTCCAGCAGTAGAACCGACCAAATGGGATGTTATTCTTCTATTTCATGAAATAGGCACTCCTGTAGTCTTGCAGGCTGTTACTATCGACTAGTTTGAAATATGCTTTTGTAATGATTTTGTCATCTTCTTGGCTCAAGGTCAGATTTTAGTAGTCAATAGTAGTCTTGCTCATCTTGATCATTTGGGTGGTAAAATTGCCCCCATTTTTGCCAAATCAGAACAAGTAACCCAATTTTAGTGAAAATTGCATGAATATTGAATTTTCCAAGATGCCTGCCACAGATGTCAGAGTACAGCCAATCAGCAGCTGGGGCATCTAGATGATGTCATAAAATGTGTCCTTCATTATACGTACGGGCAGCATTTTCCTGCATCACATGACATAACCATTAGAGATGAGCGAACGTACTCGTCTGAGCTTGATATTCGTGCGAATATTAGGGTGTTCGGGATGCTCGTTACTCGTAACGAGCACCACGCGGTGTTCTGGTTACTTTCAGTTTCCTCTCTGAGACGTTAGCGCGCTTTTCTGGCCAATTGAAAGACAGGGAAGGCATTACAACTTCCCCCTGTGACGTTCAAGCCCTATACCACCCCCCTGCAGTGAGTGGCTGGGGAGATCTGATGTCACCCGAGTATAACAGTCGGCCCCTCCCGCGGCTCGCCACACATGCCTTGTGAGTTAGCTGAGGGAAAGTGGTATCGTGCTGGTGCTGCTGTAGGGAGAGCGTTAGGAGTCAGTGTAGGCTTCAAGAACCCCAAAGGTCCTTCTTAGGGCCACATCTACCTGTGTGCAGGCTGCTGCTAGCAGTGTTTTTTTTTTTTTTTTCTCAAAATCGGCAGTGCAGAGCATTGCACCCGGCATTAGGGACAGAAGTGGTGCATAGGCAGGGAGAGTGTTAGGAGTGAGTGTAGCCTTCAAGAACCTCAACGGTCCTTTCTAGGGCCAAATTTAAGCGTGTGCAGTACTGTGCTGGCTGCTGTTAGCAGTGTTGCATTTTTTTTTTTCTAAAAATCATCTGTGCAGAGCATTGCACCCTCCATTGATACTGCAGGGAAAGAATTGTGTAGGCAGGGCCACAACACAGTTATTGTTCATTGAATATACGCAGTGGGTCCTTCCCTTTGCAAAAAAGGAAAAGAAATTATATTTGGCCTGCCTGTGTCAGTCCTAAGGTCTCCGTGTACGTGTGTGCTGCGTGGAGAACATACAAAAATCAGACGCAACCAGCTACGGTTTACTGCAGGCTTGCGCCATTGTCTTTCCTGACTGGCAAATACCTGCTCTGCTAGAGTTAATAACTCTGCTACACTAAAGTTGTGTGTCACTTTTTCAGGGCCACACTACAGTTCTAAAAGTTATTGTTCGTTGAATATACGCAGTGGGTCCTTCCCTTTGCAAAAAAGGAAAAGAAATTATATTTGGCCTGCCTGTGTCAGTCCTAAGGTCTCCGTGTACGTGTGTGCTGCGTGGACAACGTACAAAAATCAGATGCAACCAGCTACGGTTTACTGCAGGCTTGCGCCATTGTCTTTCCTGACTGGCAAATACCTGCTCTGCTAGAGTTAATAACTCTGCTACACTATAGTTGTGTGACACTTTTTGAGGGCCACACCACAGATATTAAACTTCTTGTTCATTGAATATCCGCAGTGGGTCCTTCCCTTTGCAAAAAAGGAAAAGAAATTATATTTGGCCTGCCTGTGTCAGTCCTAAGGTCTCCGTGTACGTGTGTGCTGCGTGGAGAACAAACAAAAATCAGACGCAACCAGCTACGGTTTACTGCAGGCTTGCGCCATTGTCTTTCCTGACTGGCAAATACCTGCTCTGCTAGAGTTAATAACTCTGCTACACTAAAGTTGTGTGTCACTTTTTCAGGGCCACACTACAGTTCTAAAAGTTATTGTTCATTGAATATACGCAGTGGGTCCTTCCCTTTGCAAAAAAGCGAAAACATTACATTTGGCCTGCAGGCTTGCGCCAATTTATTTTCTGCCTGGGAAATCAAATCACTGGTAATACAGCATGCTGAGGGGTAGGGGTAAGCCTAGAGGACGTGGACGTGGACGTGGCCGAGGACGCGTAGGCCCAATTCAGGGTGTGGGCACAGGCCAAGCTCCTGATCCAGGTGTGTCGCAGCCGACTGCTGCGCGATTAGGAGAGAGGCACGTTTCTGGCGTCCCCACATTCATCGCCCAATTAATGGGTCCACGCGGGAGACGTTTATTAGAAAATGAGCAGTGTGAGCAGGTCCTGTCCTGGATGGCAGAAAGTGCTTCGAGCAACCTATCGTCCAGCCACAGTTCTGCGCCGTCCACTGCTGCAAATCCGAATCCTCTGTCTGCTGCTCCTCCTTCCTCCCAGCCTCCTCACTCCACTACAATGACACATCCTCAGGAGCGGGAACACTCCCAGGAACTGTTCTCGGGCCCCTGCTCAGATTGGGCAGCAGTGGTTCCTCTCCCACCAGAGGAGTTTATCGTCACTGATGCCCAACCATTCGAAAGCTCCCGGGGTCCGGGGGAAGAGGCTGGGGACTTCCGCCAACTGTCTCAAGAAGTTTCTGTGGGTGAGGAGGACGATGACGATGAGACACAGTTGTCTTGCAGTGAGGTAGTAGTAAGGGCAGTAAGTCCAAGGGAGCAGCGCACAGAGGATTCGGAGGAAGAGCAGCAGGACGATGAGGTGACTGACCCCACCTGGTGTGCAACGCCTACTCAGGACAGGTCTTCAGAGGGGGAGGCAAGGGCATCAGCAGGGCAGGTTGCAAGAGGCAGTGCGGTGGCCAGGGGTAGAGGCAGGGCCAGACCGAATAATCCACCAAGTGTTTCCCAAAGCACACCCTCGCGCCATGCCACCCTGCAGAGGCCGAGGTGCTCTAAGGTCTGGCAGTTTTTCACAGAGATGCCTGACGACCGACGAACAGTGGTGTGCAACCTTTGTCGCGCCAAGATCAGCCGGGGAGCCACCACCAACAGCCTCACCACCACCAGCATGCGCAGACATATGATGGCCAAGCACCCCACAAGGTGGGACGAAGGCCGTTCACCGCCTCCGGTTTGCACCGCTGCCTCTCCCCCTGTGCCCCAACCTGCCACTGAGATCCAACCTCCCTCTCAGGACACAGGCACAACCGTCTCATGGCCTGCACCCACACCCTCACCTCCGCTGTCCTCGGCCCCATCCAGCAATGTCTCGCACCACACAGTCCAGCCGTCGCTAGCGCAAGTGTTGGAGCGCAAGCGCAAGTACGCCGCCACGCACCCGCACGCTCAATCGTTAACCGTCCACATAGCCAAATTTATCAGCCTTGAGATGCTGCCGTTTAGGGTTGTGGAAACGGAGTCCTTCAAAGCTATGATGGCGGCGGCGGCCCCGCGCTACTCAGTTCCCAGTCGCCACTACTTTTCCCGATGTGCCGTCCCAGCCCTGCACGACCACGTCTCCCGCAACATTGTACGCGCCCTCACCAATGCGGTTAGTGGCAAGGTCCACTTAACTACGGACACGTGGACAAGCACAGGCGGGCAGGGCCACTACATCTCCCTGACGGCACATTGGGTGAATTTAGTGGAGGCTGGGACAGAGTCAGAGCCTGGGACCGCTCACGTCCTACCCACCCCCAGAATTGCGGGCCCCAGCTCGGTGCTGGTATGTTCGGCGGTGTATGCTTCCTCCACTAAAGCACCCTCCTCCTCCTCCTCCTCAACCTCTGTCTCGCAATCTAGATGTGTCAGCAGCAGCAGGACGTCGCCAGCAGTCGGTGTCGCGCGGCGTGGCAGCACAGCGGTGGGCAAGCGTCAGCAGGCCGTGCTGAAACTACTCAGCTTAGGAGATAGGAGGCACACGGCCCACGAACTGCTGCAGGGTCTGACAGAGCAGACCGACCGTTGGCTTGCGCCGCTGAGCCTCCAACCGGGCATGGTCGTGTGTGACAACGGCCGTAACCTGGTGGCGGCTCTGCAGCTCGGCAGCCTCACGCACGTGCCATGCCTGGCCCACGTCTTTAATTTGGTGGTTCAGCGCTTTCTGAAAAGCTACCCACGCTTGTCAGACCTGCTCGTAAAGGTGCGCCGGCTCTGCGCACATTTCTGCAAGTCCCACACGGACGCTGCCACTCTGCGCACCCTGCAACATCGGTTTAATCTGCCAGTGCACCGACTGCTGTGCGACGTGCCCACACGGTGGAACTCTACGCTCCACATGTTGGCTAGGCTCTATGAGCAGCGTAGAGCTATAGTGGAATACCAACTCCAACATGGGCGGCGCAGTGGGAGTCAGCCTCCTCAATTCTTTTCAGAAGAGTGGGCCTGGTTGGCAGACATCTGCCAGGTCCTTCGAAACTTTGATCAGTCTACCCAGGTGGTGAGCGGCGATGCTGCAATCATTAGCGTCACCATTCCTCTGCTATGCATCTTGAGAAGTTCCCTGCAAACCATAAAGGCAGCCGCTTTGCGCTCGGAAACAGAGCCGGGAGAAGACAGTATGTCGCTGGATAGTCAGAGCACCCTCCTGTCTATATCTCAGCGCGTTTAGGAGGAGGAGGAGGAGGAGGATGAGGAGGATGAGGAGGGGGGAAGAGACAGCTTGGCCCACTGCTGACGGTACCCATGCTGCTTGCCTGTCATCATTTCAGCGTGTATGGCCTGAGGAGGAGGAGGAGGAGGAGGATCCTGAAAGTGATCTTCCTAGTGCGGACAGCCATGTGTTGCGTACAGGTACCCTGGCACACATGGCTGACTTCATGTTAGGATGCCTTTCTCGTGACCCTCGCATTCAACGCATTCTGGCCACTATGGTTTACTGGGTGTACACACTGCTCGACCCACGCTATAAGGAGAACCTTCCCAGTCTCATTCCCGAAGAGGAAAGGGGTTCGAGAGTGTTGCTATACCACAGGACCCTGGCGGACAAGCTGATGGTAAAATTCCCATCCGACAGCACTAGTGGCAGAAGGCGCAGTTCCGAGGGCCAGGTAGCAGGGGAGGTGCGTAGATCGAGCAGCATGTACAGCCCAGACAGTGCAACAGTCTTTAAGGGCCTGGCCAGCTTTATGGCTCCCCAGCAAGACTGTGTCACCGCTCCCCAGTCAAGGCTGAGTCGGCGGTGCACTGTAAAAGGATGGTGAGGGAGTACGTAGCCGATCGCACGACCATCCTCGGTGACGCCTCTGCCCCCTACAACTACTGGGTGTCGAAGCTGGACACGTGGCCTGAACTAGCGCTGTATGCCCTGGAGGTGCTTGCTTGTCCTGCGGCTAGCGTCTTGTCGGAGAGGGTGTTTAGTGCGGCTGGGGGAATCATCACAGATAAGCGTACCCGCCTGTCAACCGACAGTGCCGACAGGCTAACACTCATCAAGATGAACAAAGCCTGGATTTCCCCAGACTTCTTTTCTCCACCAGCGGACAGCAGCGATACGTAAGCAATACGTAGGCTGCACCCGCGGATGGAAGCTACGTTCTCTCTCACCATCCAAAACGGGGACATTTCTGCTTCATCAATCTGTGTCTAATATTCCTCCTCCTCCTCCTGCTCCTCCTCCTGAAACCTCACGTAATCACGCTGAACGGGCAATTTTTCTTAGGGCCACAAGGCTCACTCATCTAATTTTTCGAAACAATTTTTATATGTTTCAATGCTCTTAAAAGCGTTAAAACTTTAACTTGAACCAATTTTTCGTTAAACTGGGCTGCCTCCCGGCCTTGTTACCACTTAAGCCACATTAACCAAAGCGATTAATGGGTTTCACCTGCCATCTTGGTTGGGCATGGCCAATTTTTACTCAGGTACATTAGTACTGTTGGTACACCAATTTTTTTGGGCCCTCACCTACAGTGTAATCATAGCAATTTGTATGTTCTTCGCCTGCACTCATGGTACAGAAGTGTGTGTGGGGTTGGCCTACACTTTAGCTACATAAATGTAACTTGGGCCTTGGCTATACTAAGGCTACTGAAATGGAACTAAGACTGCGCTCCCACTATACTGCTGCTTCAGAATTGTTACTGGGGCCTGTCTTGAGTGCTACTATTGCTGACATGGAACGAAGACTGCGCTCCCGCTATACTGCTGCTTCGGAATTGTTACTGGGGCCTGTCTTGAGTGCTACTATTGCTGACATGGAACGAAGACTGCGCTCCCGCTATACTGCTGCTTCGGAATTGTTACTGGGGCCTGTCTTGAGTGCTACTATTGCTGACATGGAACGAAGACTGCGCTCCCGCTATACTGCTGCTTCGGAATTGTTACTGGGGCCTGTCTTGAGTGCTACTATTGCTGACATGGAACGAAGACTGCGCTCCTCCTATAATGCTGCTAGTGATATGTTAGTGGGGCCTGTCCTAATGCTACGGCTGAAATGTTACGAATTCTGGGCTCTGCCTATACCGCTGCTAATGGTATGTCTCTGGGGTGTGGAAACAGAGGCTTCCCAAAGACATGATGGCGGCGAGGCCATTTCCCACCAACGCGGTTACTGTTAAGGTGCATATAACCACGGACACGTGGAGAGGACACGTAGTGCCTCAAAAACATCCCCCTCCTCCTCCAACAGGGAAAACATTCTTGGCAAATGCCTTTGCATTGGTTCGTCTGGTGGCAGTCCAAGAATTTCACCTTTACCGACACTACAAGAGAGCCCCCCCACCATCCCCCCGCCACGGCCCACTTAATCCTGGCCACATTCCGAAAACCAACAAAATAAAACCGCGCTACTAGGTCCGCAGTCACCACCACATTACCACCAACGCGGTTACTGTTAAGGTACATATTACCAGTCTGACTGGGGCATGCAGAGACACCTTGACAGAATGAATAGTGTGTGGCACATAGGTTCCCCATTGCTATGCCCACGTGTGCAGCTCCTGATGGCGGTGGCACAGGATTCTATTTCTCATTGCTTCTGTACAGCATTGTGGGCTATCGCCCCACCACTTTTAAAGAGGGTCGCTGCCTAGCCCTGCCAACCCCTCTGCAGTGTGTGCCTGCTGTTCCTCCTCATGGCAGACGCACTTCTAAATAGACATGAGGGTGGTGTGGCATGAGGGCAGCTGAAGACTGCGCAGGGACACTTTGGTGTGCGCTGTGGGGGGGAGGGGGGCGGTTGGTCAGCATGTAACCCAGGAGAAGTGGCAGTGGAGTGTCATGCAGGCAGTGATTGTGCTTTGTTGGAGGTAGTGTGGTGCTTAGCTAAGGTATGCATTGCTAATGAGGGCTTTTCAGAAGTAAAAGTTGTTGGGGGGGGGGGGGGCCACTCTTGCCGCTATTGTGGCTTAATAGTGGGACCTGTGAACTTGAGATGCAGCCCAACATGTAGCGCCTCGCCTGCCCTATTCGTTGCTGTGTCGTTCCCATCACTTTCTTGAATTGCCCATCGGCGAAATACAAATATGCTCGGGTCGCCCATTGACTTCAATGGGGTTCGTTATTAGAAGCGAACCCTCGAGCATCGCGAAAAGTTCGTTCCGAGTAACGAGCACCCGAGCATTTTGGTGCTCGCTCATCTCTAATAACCATGTATAACATAGGCACTGTGCAACCTGTGGCCTTTTTACAGCTGAACGCAGGACAGAGAAGCTATATCATGTCTATATGACTGTATAAAACATAGTCTGTTCTTAGGGACAGTTATTCTACAGAGGATACTGTATATTCCTGCTGGTGTGAAAGCTTGTATACCAGCAGTATAAGTTAAACAGGGTTGCATTGGAGGGACCAGAGAAAGAAGCTACATCACGTTTAAATGCCTATACATAACGTGGTTTATACACTGGGAGAGGGTATATGTATTTCTGCTGCTGCCACACTTTAATGCAGCAAAGCAGAGAGACAAAATTAGCCATTAAAATATATCACATCTTTTGCTTGAGCCTGCCACAATAATATTTGCAGGGGACTTTAACCTTATTTTGGATCCAGTGCGGGACCGCTTTACTCCAGACGCCTTTGAATTCCCCCGGCTACATGTATGGGCTCAATCCTACTTACTGCAGGAAATATGGCACCTGCGAAACCTGCACGACACCACCTATTCTTGTCACTCTTTAACATATAACACCTTTTCCTGCATTGATTTATGCTTTGGCTCCCCGGAATGTCTCCCCATGGTGCGTGATGTATCCTATCTGCCCAAAGGCATATCACATAATTCCCCACTCCAACTCGTCCTTGACCTCAGAGTGGAGGGTAGTCGCCCTTTGTGGAGACTTAGTCCCCTATGGCTAGCGCAGGGAGAGGTGCAGGAATATGCTGAGCAAGAGATAGAAATGTACAGGGGGGTTAACGAGGGGACGGCCTCAGAGCTAATTGTATGGGATGCTTTTAAGGCTTTCACTAGAGGGTCCTTCGCGTTGGCCATAGCTGAGTACAGAAGGTCCCTGCGAGCCACTCAGCTTGACTTGAAGGGCTGTCTTGTTGCTGCAGAGGCCAGGCACATAGCGAATCCCTCTCTGGAAGCATACCTAGACCTAAACAACTTACGACGGGAATATAAACTACTATTAACTGAAAACACCAAAAAGAAACTTCTTTACTCACAACATCAAGTTTTTGACTAGGGGGAGAAGAATGGCCACCTGCTGGCCTACTTGGCCAGAGAGGACCAGTTGCTGCCCCCAATTGCGTCAGTGCAAGACACCTCGGGCACCCGGATAGATGACCTACAACTAGTCAACCAAACATTTGTTTTGCCCATTTTTTAAGAAATCTATACACCTCTAAACTTAGCTGCTCTGATGAACAGCTCACAAGCTACCTTGATGATATTCTCTTTCCTACGCTGAGCCAGTCCAGTATGGCATATCTGGATGGTGTCCTAAGCATAGAGGTAATAAAGGATGCCTTCAAGTCGCTCCCCAATAGGAAATCCCTGGGCGTGGATGGGCTTCCTGGGAAATGGTATATAAAGAATTCAGATTTCCTGGCCCCCCGTCTCCTAAAGTTATATAACTTTATCCTGCGAGATGGAGTCTTGCTGGATACCATGCGCAAGGGCCTAATTGTCACAATCCCTAAAGCTGGAAAAGATCCTGCGGACTATGGCTCCTACCGACCCATTTCACTCCTCAACAACGACGTTAGGATTCTTGCAAAAATACTGGCGACGCGCATGAACTCTGTCCTCAGAGAGATTATACATGCTGACCAGTCTGGTTTCATGCCTGACAAAAGTACAGACATGAATTTAAGGTGACTTTTTGACCATCTGATGTATGAACACTCTAACTGTGGGAAGCGCACCCTGGTGTTTATAGAACAGGCAAAAGCCTTCGACTCAGTGGAGTGGGGATACTTGTAGGCAGTGATGCAGTGGTTTAGATTTGGGCCAACATTTAATAAATGGGTACGGATCCTGTATGACTCTCCAGTGGCCAATGTTAGAACCAATGTCCATGTTTCTGCCCAGTTTCCCCTGGGTAGAGGCACGCAACAGGGCTGACCTCTGTCCCCGGCCATGTTTGCCCTCGCTATAGAGCCCCTTGCAATTTGGATCCGGACGTCGCTGATTATAAGGGGGTTCAGACTGCGTAATTATGAAGAGCGCATAGCACTGTATGCGGATGACACCCTTCTCTTTCTCAAGGACCCGGAGTTGTCTCTTGACTCTGCACTCACCATTTTTGATGCTTTTTGCCTACACTCTAGCATTCAGGTAAATTGGGACAAAACCCATCTTGTCATAGTGAACTCAGCGGCTGCCGAGCTTCCCATGCCTGCCCCACTGAGATGGACAGCTCAGACAACTTATCTGAGTATAAGGGTGTCGGCGGATGTCTCTGCCTTTGGTGACCCTAATTTAACCCCCCTTCTGGACTGGGCAGAGGGAATGGTGGCATGCTGGAGCTCTCTCCCGCTTACCCTGGTAGGCAGAATTAATTTGATTAAAATGAAATTGTTGCCGAAGATTCTGTATGTCCTGCATAACTCCCCTATCCTTGTTCCAAATGGCTTTTTTTCCACACTCTATGGGATTGTACTACGCATCCTGTGGAGAGGTTCATTCCCCAGGATTAAACTAGTCAAGTTGGCACTTCAAGTGGCTCCCACTGAAGCTCCATGTTCTGCAGGTGGCGAGGCAAACCAACTGCCATTCCTTAGAAGTAGAAGAGAAACAGCAGGTGTTAGGTGCACTCAGACACAATTAGGAGACCAGGAGAATCAATGGCAGTGTGTTCCAGTGCCAGACCAGCGCCATCGTCTGACCTGGAGCATTATCAAGTTACTGGGGAGGATGCTGCTATACGGTCCTTGGTGAACTTTCACCCTTTTATGGTCCCAGGTACCAATTTTCTTTTTCTTCAGTTTATTGTTATACTCTGGTATTACACTATGGAGTGCCTTTTTGCTTGTTTCTTGATTCTCTAGCAATGGCTCTGCACATGCGTTTTATCTATAGCAGGCAGAACAGGTCGCAGAGTGGATGACACAGCATGCCTCAAGCGCCACCATAACATAGTAACATAGTGTATAAGGCTGAAAAAATGTCCATCTAGTTCTGCCTATTCCCCCCCTGCTCCGCATGTTGATCCAGAGGAAGGCAAAAAAAACCCAATGTGGTAGAAGCCAATTTTCCTCTTTTAAGGGGAAAAAATTTCCTTCCCAACATCAATCTGGCAATCAGAATAATCCCTAGATCACCGACCCTTTTAAAGTAATCAGTAACGATACCATGTAATATTACACGTAAGAAAGGCATCTAGGCCCCTCTTGAACTCTTTTAGTGAGTTCACCATCACCACATCCTGAGGCAGAGAGTTCCACAGTCTCACTGCTCTTAAAATAAATAACCCCCTTCTATGTTGGTGTAGAAACCTTTTTTTCTTTTAGATGTAAAGAATGTCCCCTTCTTACAGTCACAGTCCTTGGTGTAAATAGATCATGGGAGAGATCTCCGTATTGTCTGCTGATATATTTATACATAGTTATTGCATCGCCCCCTCAGCTATCTTTTTTATAAACTAAATAACCGCAATTTTTATAATCTCTGGATATTGTAGTCTGTCCATTCCATTGTTTTGAACCCACTCAAGCTCTTATATGTCCTTCTTAAGTACTGGTGCCCAAAACTGTACACAATATTCCATGCGTGGGCTGACCAGTCACTTACAAAGTGGAAGAACAATGTTTTTGTCATGTGCCCCTATACTTCTTTTGATTCACCCCATGATCTTACATGCCTTGGCAGCAGCTGCCTGATACTGGTTGCTCCAGTTACGTTTACATTCTGTTTATTAACTTAGTTGCCCATCTTCAAACTCATTCAAGCTATGGTATGTTTTTCTTGAATACCAGTGCCCTGGAGCAGCACCTCTTGACGTGACAAGCATTCCAGATTTGTGAAGTAAAGGGGCATTTATACATGTAAACCAAGTCACTCTATAAGTAGATGCGAATATAAATAGTTGTATACATTAGCACTTCCAGCCCATAAGTGCATGATGGAAGCATTGGGTGCCTAATGCCATCATAATCAACTGGGAAGAAATGGAGTGCCGACTTTCAGTTGGGTGATTTTTTCACCCAAGATGCTGAAAGATTTTGGAAACCTTTCAAAGTGTCAATACCTAAAATTTCTGAATGTGTTCATGGCATAGATTTGGAAGATAGGCGATAGCATTTTGTTGATAGCATGAGTATTTCATTAACAGACTATCTTTTGTGTTTGCCTTTTTTGCTGCTGCATCCCACTGTTGACTCATGTTCAGTCTGTGATCTATTGATATAACCAAGTCTTTTTCACATGTGCTGCTGATTAGTGCAATTCCTGCCATTTTGTATGTGGTTTTTTTTTCAATTTCCTTGCCCAGATGTAGGACCTTGAATTTCTCCTACTTAAATACCATTCTTTTATTAACTGCCCACTCTTCAAACTTGTCTAGATCTTTTTGAATCCTCTCTCTCTTTTCTTTAGTGTTAGCTATCCCTCTTAGTTTTGTTTTGTCAGCAAATTTGATCAGTTTCCTCTCAATTCCTTCCTCCAGATCATTAATAAAAATGTTGAACAACACTGGGCCTAGAACAGAGCCAATATTTAAAGAAAAAAATATATGGAAAGCTTTAAAAAGGTGTGCTTCTTCAAAAATACACTCCTTCAAACAAAGCTGCTAATTCAAAGGATTTGTTATGTAAGCCAGGCGCACCTTGCCTCAGCATAGACGCACTAGTTCTAAAACCAGAAATACTGTGCAAATGCGCACATGGAACACCAACAGTAGGACAGCGAACTGGACTCACGGGCAGACAAAACATATCCCTACTCTAATGAGATAACCACCATAAAATTTGCCTTAAAGCAAGGCAATCATCCAGATAAGGACGGCCCCGAATTGGAACATAGGGACTTACCTCACCCTACCTGGCAAATGATCCAAAGCAGGGCAGGACACAGTTCACACCAACACATAAAACAGGACTGTTCCTACCTAGTGTCGGGACACCTACACAAGACACTGAACATGTCGCTGTTCACATCTACACACACTGAACATGCCCGTTCCCACCAACATACTAGGGATTGCATGCAACACAGAACAGGACCGTTCATACACCTTGTCTGGCCATTTGCACAGACCCAATGAACACATCATTGTTCATGCACATGTCCGGCCACCTGCACAGACACATAGCACACATAATGCATGCAAGCAAAAGCCTAGGGTGAGGGGAAACCCAGCACAGGCACCCAACTCAAAACTCTCATGCATAAAGATATCAGACCATTGCTAGCGCAAGTGTCCTCACACCAAGGGGAAAGAGTCAGACACCGAACTGACATACAGGGAACCATGTAAGGCATCACCATCCTGACAACACACTAGACATCAGACATCTCGAGGCCGCACCTGTCAAAGGGAAGGGAGGAGGCAGTTTGCATAAGATGCAGACAAGGAATACAGGTGTCCAGACTGTCTGCAGGGAAGGTCAGACAAAACACTACCGACTAGACATGCATAAACCAAGCTCTGAGTGGAAGTAACACAGAATGCATAACATAGATAAAATGACCAGCATCCTCTACCAAGAGATGCTGCTCTATATGTGCAGCAGACCAGTGGAGATTGACTGGAGAAGCATCACACCCAACCAGCTCAATTATCCCACACCTGTGATGGTGTGCTCCTGGAAACCCATAGAACAACAGATCCCAGCAGCACAACCTGACAGGCTTTTTTGAATTATTTGTGGATTAAAGCCGCGGTCACACGGACGTTTTTAGGTCTGATTTGCAGACGCGCTTGCGATCTGCAGATTTATAGACCCAATGCAAAGCAATGGGATTGGTCACATGTCCGTTTTTGATGCTGATGTGCTGATAATTTTAGGACACACCGATTCGCAGAACGCATGTAACTGCATTCTGCTCAAATCGGTGCTTGTATATGCGCTCAATGGGGTCGGCGGCAGCAGCACCGACCCCATTGGGAACATATACTAAGATTGTTCTCCTCTGCCACAGCTGTGGCACAACTGTGGCAGAGAAGAACAATGTTCTCCCATTGAAGTCAATGGAGCCGGCAATACAGCCGGCTCCATTGAAAGCAATGGGCTGCCGGCATGCGCTGGATGAATTTTCGGGGAAAATTCTGCGTTCGGCCGGCAGTTCTCCTGAACTGCTCTCTGTAGTATTCAGCAGGCGGGGATTTAAAATCCCCGCCTGCTGAATGGGCTGCCTCTGATTGGTCACAGCCCTCACCAATCAGAGGCAGCTCTCACTCACCCATTCATGAATTTATGAATGGGTGAGTGATTGCTGCCTCTGATTGGCTAAGCACAGGGACCAATCAGAAGCAGCTCTCAGGTATTAAATAACTGTGGAAGTGCTGACAACACTGCTGAGGTCAGTAGTGCGCTTGCAGAGCATTTAGACAACACAACTGGATTGCGGACTTCTTGCTAGCTCCTTGCTTAGCTGTGCAGGGAGCATTTCACACAGCGAGAAGCCTGTGACCCAGCTATGTTTTTTATGTTGACTGAAAGTCAGCGATAATGAAAAGTGAACAGCTAGTAATGATTTTATTGCATTTACACAGGACAATTCGCTCATTTTCGTTCGTTGGAACTCATTTTGAGCAATAATCGTCCTATGTAAATGGCCTTTTAGTTCTTAGTGGGGCTATTATCTTTGTCAGCCGACCAATTACACGATCTACGAATAAGCACTCAATGTATGGTTTCATCTCAACTCTTCTTGGCAACCAATCACTTAGATAACCATCATGCCTGATTGAATGTATGTCTGTATTATCAGTATTGTGAGCAGACCTAATGTGTGTGCCTATATAAATATCATGAAAAGGAATGCACAGCATGCTCCTTATATTTTTACATCAGTGGTCTGCAACAATTGAGACTCCAGACTATTATGATATGTTATGTAAAGTAAAATTTCTTTAATCTGACATTTGATAATCCAGTAAATCTAAGAATCTGGCATTTTTTCAAGCACAGAAATGCAATACAATTTCACAAGGAACGGAAAGACGTTTTAGTAGAGAATTTTGTGCTGGTTTAATTCGTTCTGGTGTTTGAAGGTACTTTACCTGTAGAAGTTACTTTTTATAACTCTGTATGTATTTTCCTTAATACAGATTATTTGATAATCTGGATTTCACCGGGTTTGATTCATGCTATATGAAAGGAATGTTACTATGCTTTAAATTTAACACATGTAATCAAATTAGATAATTCTTCAATCTAATATAGTCTAAATATAAGCAATCTCTGATGATTTTACATATTTACAGCACAGTCAAATCAAGTTTTGACATACCGTATAGGTATTGTCGTACAATACAAGCTACACGATAGACTGATGCATTTAAAAAAATAATTTCCTTTTTTTATGTAATCTGAAATCCAAAATCAAATTATGTTTGTTTAACTCAATAGAGTTTTTCCATTATAGAAATTGTAGCCAAATATATTTAATTGTTATTTACTAGAGATGAGCGAGCACCAAAATGCTCGGGTGCTCGTTGCTCGAGTCAAACTTTTCGTAATGCTCGAGAGCTCGTTTCGAGTAACGAACCCCCTTGAAGTCAATGGGCGACTCGAGCATTTATGTATAGGATCGATGCTTCGCATAGGTGATGACTTGTCAAACACCAGAAAACATCAGAAAGTCATGGAAACACCACAGAAACGGAAAGGGAAGGGCAGGGGCAGCATGCATGGCTGCATCTAAGGCTCCCAGGTCCCACTATTAAGCCACAATGGGGGCACCCCCCTAACAATTTACTTCGGACAAACCCTCATTAGCAAGGCACACACGCTAGCACATCTTAGCTAAGCACCACACTACCTGCAACCAAGGACAATCACTGCCTGCAGGTGACACCGCTGCCTCTTCTCCCAGGTTACATGCTGGCATTGCTGTCCAACCCCCCCAGCACGACCCTGCATCCACAGCGCACACAAAAGTTTCCCTGCGCAGCCTTCAGCTGCCCTCATGCCACACGCTAGCCTCATAGCCACACCACCATCATGTCTATTTATAAGTGCGTACTGGACGAGGAGGAACTGGAGGCACACACTGCAGAGGGTTGGCAGGCCCAGGCAGCGACCATCTTTGAAAGTGTGGGTGATTGCCCACAATGCTGTTGAGAATTGATGATAAATTAACGTACAATCATCATTCCAATCCCGTGCCACCTCTGTCACAAAACTGTCAGGATCCGCAAACGTGGGCATAAAGAGGACTCTGGAGCCAGCACTTCTACACATCTCCACAATGCAGCAATACTCTGTGTGGGAAGCACGTGAGTGGGCCCTGGGTCAGGCTCGGTCCCAGCCTCCACCTTGTGTGACCCAAGGTGCCACGAGTTACATAGCAATGGGAAATCCATGTGCCCCACACAATTCATTCTGTGTAGGTGTCAGAAAGCTCAACACTGCAATGGGAACTCTTTAAGCTCTTTGGGCTCGCCTATGCTGTCGGTGCACAAAGATGGTATTACACAGGAGGAAATCAGAGTGCCCAAACATGGCAGAGTTTCACCCCACCAAGGACCTCAGCCCACATTTCTACCCTAGTCAGTAAGTGTATTTGTGCCAGACAGGTAAAACACCGCAATGGGAAGTCTTTGTGCACCCACAGCATAGGAGGACCTTCCCAGTAACCGCGTTGGTGAGGGCACGATTTATGTTGTGGGAGACGTGCTGGTGTAGGCCTGAGACGGCACACCGGGAAAATAGTGATGACTGGGGACTGAGTAGCGTGGGACCGCCGCCGCCATCATGTTTTGAAAGCCTCCATTTCCACAAGCCTGTACGGCAGCATCTCCAGGCTGATTAATTTGGCAATGTGCACTTTTAAAGCTTGTGCATATGGCTGGGTGGTGGCGTATTTGCGCTTTCGCTCCAACGCTTGTGTTAGCGACAGCTGAACGCTGCACTAAGAGACATTGCTGGATGGAGTGAAGGACGGTGAAGGTTAGGGTGTGGGTGCAGGCCTGGAGGCGCTCGTGCCTGTGTCCTGGGAGGGGGATTGGATCTGTGTACCAGGTTGTGGCACAGGGGAAGAGGCAGTGGTGTGACCCGGAGGCGATGAATGGCCTTCGTCCCACCTTGTGGGGTGCTTGGCCATCATACGCCTGTGCATGCCGGTGGTGGTGAGGCTGGTAGTGGTGGCTCTCCGGCTGATCTTGGTGCGACACAGGTTGCACACCACTGTTCGTCGGTCGTCCGCACTCTCACTAAAAAACATCCACACCTTTGAACACCTAGCCCTCTGCACGGAGGCTTGGCGCAAGGGTGTGCTTTGGGAAACAGTTTGGGGGATTCTTCGCTCTGGCCCTGCCTCTACCCCTGGCCACTCCACTCCCTCTTCCAACCTGTCCTGCTGCTGCACTTGCCTCCCTCTCTGAAGCCCTGTCCTCAGTAGGCTTAGCAAACCAGGTGGGGTCAGTCACCTCATCGTCCAGCTGCTCTTCCTCCAAATCCTCTGTGCGCTCCTCCCTCAGACTTACTGCTCTTACTACTACCTCACTGACAGACAACTGTGTCTCATCATCCTCATCCACAAAATGCTCTTGAGACAGTTGCCGGAAGTCCCCAGCCTTATCACCCGAACTCCGGGAACTTTCCAAAGGTTGGGCATTGGTCACGACAAACTCCTCAGGTGAGAGAGGAACTGTTTTTTCCCACTCATGGCAGGGACCCGAGAACAGTTCCTGGGAGTCTGCCGGCTCAGAATATGTCATTTTCATGGAGTGAGGAGGCTGGGAGGAAGGAGGAGCAGCAGCCAGAGGATTCAGAGTTGCAGTCCCTAGGCCGGGAGTAGTGGACTGCATAGAAGACTGGGTGGTCGATACATTGCTGGACGCGTTTTCTGCCACCCACGACAGGACCTGCTCACACTGCTCTGTTTGTAATAAAGGTCTACCACGCGGACCCGTAAATTGTAATATAAAGCTGGGGAGCCAAGAAACTTCCCTCTCTCCTAATCAAGCAGCAGCCGGCTGTGATTCACCCCACCCAGGAACTCGGCCTGTGCCCACACCCTCACTTGGACGTCCCCATCCATGTCCACGTCCTCGACCCTTACCCCTACTCCTCATCATGGCGGATTAAGAATTAAGCAGGGCCCAAATAAATTACCCCACTGTACAGCACTGACAACTGTGGCTTAATTCACTGCACACAGAAACTTGTAGATAGCGGAGGCTCTATGCTGTGACTTGAAAGAATTAACCCGCTGTCCTGCAATGATACCCAGGGGTAATTTACCGCTCGCAGAGACTTGTAGATAAGAGAGGCTGTGTGGAGTGGGAGAAGACTTTAAACCCAGTGGATAGTGCTGGTAACTGCGACTATCTCAACCCCACCAAGGAAAGGGTATTGTGAGACGCTCTGCACAGCGGCAGAGCTGAAATACTTTGCAGTGGCCCAGGAAACCTTACAGTACTGTTTAGCAGTGGGACCTCTGTCTTATGCACTGCAGACATAGAACGATATAACTGAAGTGGCTTGCAGTAGGCTATGAAATGTTAGAGTGCAGTTTCACGGTGAGAGCTGGTTGTACGGCACTGCAGGCTGAGAACGCTATTACTGAAAGGCTGGGAACAGGCCTAGATGCGTAATACAAAAGTTGATGCACTACTGCTCCCAGCCAGCCACAACTGTAAAGCACACGGTCAGATGTAGCCCTAAGAAGGAGCATTGTGGTTCTTGCACTGAGGATCAGGACTGGATAGTGTATAACTTTTCCTATAGAAGTGGCTGTGCCCCAACACTCTGTGTTATGCACTGCAGACACAGGACTGTATAACTGAAGTCGTTTGCAGTAGGCTAGGAAATGTTAGAGAGCAGTTTCACGGTGAGAGCTGGTTGTACGGCACTGCAGCCTGAGAACGCTGTTACTGAAAGGCTGGGAACAGGCCTAGATGCGTAATACAAAAATTGATGCACTACTACTCCCAGCCTGCCACAACTGTATAGCACACGGTCAGATGTAGCCCTAAGAAGGACCGTTGGAGCTCTTGCACGGAGGATCAGGACTGTATAACTCTCCGTATAGAAGCAGCTCTGTCCCTAAACTCTGTGTAATACACTGCAGACTGAGAACGCTATAGATGAAATGGCCTGCACAGCCCCAGATGCTTAAAAAAATTGGTGCACTACTGCTCCCAGCCAGCCACAACAGTAATGAATGCTATGAAGAGTAGCCCTAAGAAGGACCGCTGGGGTTCTTGAAGACAGGATCCTACTCTAACACTGTCCCTATATCATCAGCAGCACTATCCATAACCTCTGCTAGCATGCGTCTTAGGCAAGCCGCGTGTGGGACCACTTTAAGTACTCAGCGGTCACCTGATCAGCCCAGCCACTCACTACTGTGGGGGGGGAGGGGAGAGGGCTGGCACGGTACAGCAGGAAGTGGTAATGCCTTCCCCGCATGTCTATTGGCTAGAAAATGGCGCTAAAGATGCGGGGAAGGAAATGGAATTGACGCGAGTACCGCGTGGTGTTCGTCTTGAGTAACAAGCATCTCGAGTACCCTAATGCTCGAAGAGCATCAAGCTCGGACGAGTGTGCTCGCTCATCTCTATTATTTACAGCATTCAAAGCTACAGTATATTATAGCACACAGATATTTTTAATACCAGAATCATTTTTTCAAATTTGAAAATTTGTTGAATTAGGCAAAAATTAACCACTGATTTAGAATATTTACATATATTTATTTAGTCAAAATCTGTGTAGAACATGTTTGTGCATATTCAGTAAGTTACATGGGGCAAGTTACTGAGGTGGTTCATTTAGTGCAAAGGTTTAAGCACTGACTGAATGCAGTAGATCTATCATGAGATCTGGGATTATTCACAAAAAGTTACAGTATTATTGTAGTAATTGTTATGTCCAGGGGCGTAGCTAAAAGCTCCTGGGCCCCAATGCAAAACCTGTAACAGGGCCCCCAACTATAATGCTTTATTCATAGTACTGGGCTCCCTATATGGAGAGGAGAGGCCTTATGGGCCCCCTAAGGCTCCTGGGCCCAGGTGCAACCGTGTTCCCTGCATCCTCTATAGTTACGCCAGTGGTTATGTCCACCTATGAACACAATTTTGAAGTTTTACATGCTGTATATAAAATCTACCTAAAAAGTCTGTAAATGCTTTGCGTTACTTTTGTTATGCCAGTCCCGACTTATTTCCTGTGTTGTAGTCCAGAGCTGCATTTACAATTCTATTGTGTTCTGGATGTCATTAGAAAAAGTTAACGAGTCTAACTGTGCTTTTATAATGCAGTGAATGGGTTTGTCTCTCCTACATTAGATTACTGCACAGGGTAAAGACCTATTTAACAGAATTAGAGATGAACGAACCCCATTGAAGTCAATGGGCGACCCGAGCATTTTTGTATATCGCCGATGCTCGCTAAGGTTTTCATTTGTGAAAATCGGGGCAATTCAAGAAAGTGATGGGAACGACACAGCAACGGATAGGGCAGGCGAGGGGCTACATGTTGGGCTGCATCTCAAGTTCACAGGTCCCACTATTAAGCCACAATAGCGGCAAGAGTGCCCCCCCCCAACAACGTTTACTTCTGAAAAGCCCTCATTAGCAATGGATACCTTAGCTAAGCACCACACTACCTCCATCAAAGCACAATCACTGCCTGCATGACACTCCGCTGCCACTTCTCCTGGGTTACATGCTGCCCAACCGCCCCCCCTCCCCCCCACAGCGCACACCAAAGTGTCCCTGCGCAGCCTTCAGCTGCCCTCATGCCACGCCACACTCATGTCTATTTAGAAGTGCGTCTGCCATGAGGAGGAACCGCAGGCACACACTGCAGAGGGTTGGCACGGCTAGGCAGCGACCCTCTTTAAAAGGGGCGGGGCGATAGCCCACAATGCTGTACAGAAGCAATGAGAAATATAATCCTGTGCCACCGCCATCAGGAGCTGCACACGTGGGCATAGCAATGGGGAACCTATGTGCCACACACTATTCTTTCTGTCAAGGTGTCTGCATGCCCCAGTCAGACCGCGGTTTTTTATAAATAGTCACAGGCAGGTACAACTCCGCAATGGCAATTCCGTGTGCACCCACAGCATGGGTGGCTCCCTGGAACCCACCGGCTGTACATAAATGTATCCCATTGCAGTGCCCATCACAGCTGAGGTAACGTCCGATTAAATGCAGGTGGGCTTCGGGCCACACTGCATGCCCCAGTCAGACTGGGGTTCTTTAGAAGTAGACACATGCAGTTACAACTCCCTGTGGACCCACAGCATGGGTGGCTCCCTGGAACCCACCGGCGGTACATAAATATATCCCATTGCAGTGCCCAACACAGCTGATGTAACGTCAGCTTTAATGCAGGTGGGCAAAAAATTAATTGGATTACACTGTAGGCGAGGGCCCCAAAAAATTGGTGTACCAACAGTACTAATGTACATCAGAAAAATTGTCCATGCCCAACCAAGAGGGCAGGTGAAACACATTAATCGCTTTGGTTAATGTGGCTTAATTTGTAACTAGGCCTGGAGGCAGCCCAGTTAAAATAAAAATTGGTTCAGGTGAAAGTTGCAACGCTTTAATGAGCATTGAAACGTATAAAAATTGTTTACAAAAATTATATGACTGAGCCTTGTGGGCCTAAAAAAATTGCCCGTTCGGCGTGATTACATCACGTTTCAGGAGGAGGAGCAGGAGGAGAAGGATGAATATTATACACAGATTGATGAAGGTAAAAGGTCCCCGTTTTTGATGGTGATAGAGAACAATGCTTCCATCCGCGGGTGCAGCCTACGTATTGTTTAGGTATCGCTGCTGTCCGCTGGTGGAGAAGAGAAATCTGGGGAAATCCAGGCTTTGTTCATCTTGATGAGTGTAAGCCTGTCGGCACTGTCGGTTGACAGGCGGGTACGCTTATCTGTGATGATTCCCCCAGCCGCACTAAACACCCTCTCTGACAAGACGCTAGCCGCAGGACAAGCAAGCACCTCCAGGGCATACAGCGCGAGTTCAGGCAACGTGTCCAGCTTTGACACCCAGTAGTTGTAGGGGGCAGAGGCGCCACGGAGGACGGTCGTGCAATCCGCTACGTACTCCCTCACCATCCTTTTACAGTGCTCCCGCCGACTCAGCCTTGACTGGGGAGCGGTGACACAGTCTTGCTGGGGAGCCAGAAAGCTGTCAAAGGCCTTAGAGAGTGTTCCCCTGCCTGTGCTGTACATGCTGCCTGATCTCTGCGCCTCCCCTGCTACCTGGCCCTCTGAACTGCGCCTTCGGCCACTAGCGCTGTCGGATGGGAATTTTACCATCAGTTTGTCCGCCAGGGTCCTGTGGTATAGCATCACTCTCGAACCCCTTTCCTCTTCGGGTATGAGAGTGGAAAGGTTCTCCTTATACCGTGGGTCGAGCAGTGTGTACACCCAGTAATCTGTAGTGGCCAGAATGCGTGTAACGCGAGTGTCACGAGAAAGGCATCCCAACATGAAGTCAGCCATGTGTGCCAGGGTACCTGTACGCAACACATTGCTGTCCTCACTAGGAAGATCACTTTCAGGATCCTCCTCCTCCTCCTCAGGCCATACACGCTGAAAGGATGACAGGCAAGCAGCATGGGTACCCTCAGCAGTGGGCCAAGCTGTCTCTTCCCCCTCCTCCTCATCCTCCTCTCCCTCCTCCTCCTCAACGCGCTGAGATATAGACAGGAGGGTGCTCTGACTATCCAGCGACATACTGTCTTCCCCCGCCTCTGTTTCCGAGCGCAAAGCGTTTGCCTTTATGCTTTGCAGGGAACTTCTCAAGAGGCATAGCAGAGGAATGGTGACGCTAATGATTGCAGCATCGCCACTCACCATCTGGGTAGACTCCTCAAAGTTTCCAAGGACCTGGCAGATGACTGCCAACCAGGCCCACTCTTCTGTAAAGAATTGAGGAGGCTGACTCCCACTGCGCCGCCCATGTTGAAGCTGGTATTCCACTATAGCTCTATGCTGCTCATAGAGCCGGACCAACATGTGGAGCGTAGAGTTCCACCGTGTGGGCACGTCGCACAGCAGTCGGTGCACTGGCAGATGAAATCGATGTTGCAGAGTGCGCAGGGTGGCAGCGTCCGTATGGGACTTGCGGAAATGTGCGCAGAGCCGGCGCACCTTTCCGAGCAGATATGACAAGCGTGGGTAGCTTTTCAGAAAGCGCTGAACCACCAAATTAAAGACGTGGGCCAGGCATGGCACGTGCGTGAGGCTGCCGAGCTGCCGAGCCGCCACCAGGTTACGGCCGTTGTCACACACGACCATGCCCGGTTGGAGGCTCAGCGGCGCAAGCCAGCGGTCGGTCTGCTCTGTCAGACCCTGCAGCAGTTCGTGGGCTGAGTAGTTTCAGCACGGCCTGCTGACGCTTGCCCACCGCTGTGCTGCCACGCCGCGCGACACCGACTGCTGCCGACGTGCTGCTGCTGACACATCTTGATTGCGAGACAGAGGTTGCGGAGGAGGAGGAGGGTGGTTTAGTGGAGGAAGCATACACCGCCGCAGATACCACCACCGAGCTGGGGCCCGCAATTCTGGGGGTGGGTAGGACGTGAGCGGTCCCAGGCTCTGACTCTGTCCCAGCCTCCACTAAATTCACCCAATGTGCCATCAGGGAGATATAGTGGCCCTGCCCGCCTGTGCTTGTCCACGTGTCTGTTGTTAAGTGGACCTTGGCAGTAACCGCGTTGGTGAGGGCGCGTACAATGTTGCGGGAGACGAGGTCGTGCAGGGCTGGGACGGCACATCGGGAAAAGTAGTGGCGACTGGGAACTGAGTAGCGCGGGGCCGCCGCCGCCATCATACTTTTGAAAGCCTCCGTTTCCACGACCCTATACGGCAGCATCTCCAGGCTGATAAATTTGGCTACGTGCACGTTTAACGCTTGAGCGTGCGGGTGCGTGGCGGCGTACTTGCGCTTGCGCTCCAACACTTGCGCTAGCGACAGCTGGACGGTGCGCTGACAGACATTGGTGGATGGGGCCGAGGACAGCGGAGGTGAGGGTGTGGGTGCAGGCCAGGAGACGGTAGTGCCTGTGCCCTGAGAGGGGGGTTGGATCTCAGTGGCAGGTTGGGGCACAGGGGAAGAGGCAGCGGTGCAAACCGGAGGCGGTGAACAGCCTTCGTCCCACCTTGTGGGGTGCTTGACCATCATATGTCTGCGCATGCTGGTGGTGGTGAGGCTGGTGGTGGTGGCTCCCCGGCTGATCTTGGCGCGACAAAGGTTGCACACCACTGTTCGTCGGTCGTCTGCACTCTCAGTGAAAAACTGCCAGACCTTTGAGCACCTCGGCCTCTGCAGGGTGGCATGGCGCGAGGGTGCGCTTTGGGAAACAGTTGGGGGATTATTCGGTCTGGCCCTGCCTCTACCCCTGGCCACCGCACTGCTTCTTCCAACCCGCCCTGTTGCTGCCCTTGCCTCCCCCTTTTGAAGACCTGTCCTCAGTAGGCGTAGCAAACCAGGTGGGGTCAGTCACCTCATCGTCCTGCTGCTCTTCCTCTGAATCCTCTGTGCGCTCCTCCCTCGGACTTACTGCCCTTACTACTACCTCACTGATAGACAACTGTGTCTCATCGTCATCGTCCTCCTCACCCACTGAAAGGTCTTGAGACAGTTGCCGGAAGTCCCCAGCCTCATCCCCCGGACCCGGGAACTTTCAAAAAGTTGGGCATCGGTCACGACAAACTCCTCCAGTGGAAGAGGATTCGGAACCCTTGCTGCCCATTCTGGGCAGGGGCCCGAGAACAGTTCCTGGGAGTCTGCCTGCTCCTCAGAATGTGTCATTGTAATGGAGTGAGGAGGCTGGGAGGAAGAAGGAGCAGCAGCCAGAGGATTCAGAGTTGCAGCAGTGGACGGCGCAGAACTCTGGGTGTTCGATAGATTGCTGGATGCACTTTCTGCCATCCACGACAGGACCTGCTCACACTGCTCATTTTCTAATAAAGGTCTACCGCGTGGACCCATTAATTGTGAGATGAATGTGGGGACGCCAGAAACGTGCCTCTCTCCTAATCCCGCAGCAGTCGGCTGCGATACAACTGGATCAGGAGCTCGGCCTGTGCCCACACCCTGACTTGGGCCTCCGCCTCCTAGCCCACGTCCACGTCCTCTAGGCCTACCCCTACCCCTCAGCATGGTGTATTACCAGTAGTGCAGAAACAGAACGCTGTAATTAAATATGCCGCTTGTTGGCTTGTGGTTGGAGGCTGACTTCGCCACCTGCTGAATGAGCTGCCTCTGATTGGTCACAGCCTGACCAATCAGAGGCAGATTCCACTCACACACCCATTCATGAATTTATGAATGGGTGTGTGACTGCTGCCTCTGATTGGCTCAGCGGGACCAATCAGATGAGAGGCAGCAGTCACTCACCCATTTATAAATTCATGAATGAGTGTGTGAGTGGAATCTGCCTCTGATTGGTCAGGCTGTGACCAATTAGAGGCAGCTCATTCAGCAGGCGGGGATTTTAAATCCCCGGCTGCTGAATACTACTCACAGCTGTTCTGAGCAGTTTAGGAGGACTGCCGCTGACCGCGCTGAACTCCGTCTGCCGGGACCAGGTGAGGATATATACATTTTTTTTTTTTACACATTTCTGGATGAATTGCAGGGAAGGGCTTATATATTTAACCCCTTCCCGACAATTCATCCCGCGATCACCGGCAGCCCATTGCTTTCAATGGAGCCAGCTGTATTGCCGGCTCCATTGAATTCAATGGGCTAGCATCGTTCTGCCGGGACAAGGTGAGTATATTTTTTTAAAATTTTTACACATTTCTGGATGAATTGCAGGGAAGGGCTTATATATTTAAGCCCTTCCCGACAATTCATCCCGCGATCCAGCCCTTTGCTTTTAATGGAGCCAGCTGTATTGCCGGCTCCATTGAATTCAATGGGCTAACATCGTTCTTCTCTGCCACAGCTGTTACAGCTGTGGCAGAGGAGAACGATCTTTATGCTGACAGTGCGGGGGGGGTGGTCTCACTCTTGCCACTATTGTGGCTTAATAGTGGGACCTGGGAGCTTGAGATGCAGCCCAACATGTAGCCCCTCACCTGCCCTATCCGTTGCTGTGTCGTTCCCATCACTTTCTTGAATTTCCCAGGTTTTCACAAATGAAAACCTTAGCGAGCATCGGCGATATACAAAAATGCTCGGGTCGCCCATTGACTTCAATGGGGTTCATTACTCGAAACGAACTCTCGAGCATCACTGAAAGTTCGACTCGAGTAACGAGCACCCGAGCATTTTGGTGCTCGCTCATCTCTAGTAACGAGCATCTCGAACACGCTAATACTTGAACGAGTATCAAGCTCGGACGAGTACATTCGCTCATCTCTAAACAGAATGAATATATTAGAACAAGCTCTGTACAGACACTGAGCCCACACAGAACATTTGAGGATTTTATCACTGGAGTCAGGAATCCATACAAGATAAGTGAAACAATTTGCAATTTTCACAAAGTTACTCAACTACTTACGTAGAATAATTCCATATATGGGAGGGTGGGACAATACTTTTACTGGCTTCTGTTGCTAGGTGAATGTATGCAGAACTCTTTAGAGGCAGTATCCAAGCCTACGTTGTTGGGAAAGTTTGTGTTTGGCTCCAGTGATTTTTTTTTTCAATATGTTGTTCGCATATTTTGTGATGGCTAATTCATCCAAACAATGGGCAGCTGTGAAAATTTGTTTCCTTTTCCATTGTTTAAAGCACTCGTTAAAAAAAGTCACACGGGGCAAGATCAGGTGAGTATTGGATGAGAAAATGCCTGGTATATGGCTAGGTTTAAATGTGCACAGCCATTTTTCTACAAAGCACCCAACCAGGGGCGTAACTATAGAGGATGCAGGGGGTTGCACTCGGGCCCAGGAGCCTTAAGGGGCCCATAAGGCCTCTCTTCTCTATATAGGGAACCCACTACTATGAGTAAAGCATTATAGTTGGGGGCCCTGTTACAAGTTTTGTATCGGGACCCGGGAGCTTCAAGTTACGCCTCTGCACCTAACTACAATTTATCATAAGAATTGTGAAAATCCAAGTTAGGATGATTCTCCAAAATAAGACACTAAGGAGGTTGTCCAAGATAAGAAACAAACGTCTACATTATTTTCCAGAAACAACACCACTCTTGTCTATGGGCTGTGTTTGTAATTACAGTTCAGCCCCATTGAATTGAAAGGGAATAAGATAAAATATCAGACAAATCTGGACAGTGGGAGTGATGACAGTTCTGAAAAAAAATTGGACTTTTTTTTTTCCAATTTTGGACAAGCCATGTAACAGAGATGAGTGAACTTTTCAAAAGTTCTATTCACCGAATTTTGTCAAAAAGTTCGGTTGGATCTGAATTGGTTTGAACCAAACCAGAAATTCGTAAAGAAAAAACCTCTAAAACTAGTATTGTACACTGTCTAAGTGCTTTGAAACATCACTTCTGGTGGTGGACAAAATTTGCATAGAATTGGAAAACTCCATGCAGATGTTATCTTCGGTCAGATATGAACTTTGGACTCCAGAACTGCAAGGCAACAGTGCTAACCACTTAACGACATCCATTAACCCCTTTAGTGGCAAGCCCGGAAAATCTCCAGGGTTTGCTGCCCTGACCATGCAGTTAAACCCTGGAAGATTTCCATGGACAGCTCTAGTGCTGAAACGTGTAAAGCACTGTGCTGTCATCTGAAATCTTTCAGAGTTTTTACTGCATACTCAGCGCAGCAAGCCCTGGAGATTTCCCTGGCATGACATGGTAATAATAAACCTGCCACTGAAGTGATTAAAGGACCACCACCATTTCAGAGTTCTTAAACAGTGTTCAATACTAGTTTTAGGGGTTTTTATAAAGTTTGGCCAAAACAAACCGCCTGAGGTTTGGGTTCCCTTCAAAGCAAACTTTTGGTAAAGCTTGACCTTTTGAAATTTTACAGCTTTTGTTTGCTCATCTCTATCCTTCATTTTCTAGATAGTGATAGAGTGTGTGCTCAATGAATGTTCAGCCTGCTACTTCTGTTTATTTAACATGCTAAACAGTAGTTGCATAGCTTCTGCTGTATACTTACTGTTGAGCTACGCAAATTGCATAGGCGCACCACGTTAGAATTGTAGTATGCCGTGAAATTGAATGTTAAACGTGCTGGATCTGTATAATCTAATTCAACTGAACTTAATAATTGCATCTCATGGTTCATGAATACACATATAATGATACATTTCTCTTGTATATTTTTATTCTATTACAATAAATTATCTCTTTGTATTGTCTTCTCAGAAAACAAATATTTTTGAGACGAATGCAGATCGAAAATTGAATGAAACATTTTTAAAAAGCAAAAAAATACTGTCTGTATTATATTGTGAGAACAGGAATATCATGGAATGTATTTTGATTCAAACATATCCCTAATGACAATTACATTGCACTGCTTCCCTGTTAAGAATAGTTTAACAATGACCTGATTAACTCCCACTATGGAAAGCTAATTTAACAACTTTTCAGCTTTAAATCCCATAGTATAATCATTAAAAGCTTGTACCAAGACAATTCGAGCAGCTGACGTAAGTCTGTGAATTAATACAGAGAACAATCACATACATAGTTTTTTTTTACATTAACCCATACATTAATGGCACATATAATACATTACATACTGTATTTCATCCATTATCAAAAATCCATAATACAGCAGTGAACATATTGAGAAAACACAACACTTTCTTCCCTTTTAAAATTGTATTTGTACTATGTGCTGTATCAAAGTGAACAAAAATTCTCTTTAATAATATTTGGCAAATTTTGGGATATGCTACCAGTTCCAGTAAGCATGGTCCTTGTGTTTTCTGTCTCCTGATTCTAAACCAGAAAAATGTGCTGTTTTATAAGATATCCACAATATAAAATGATTTTCAAATTCCGAGTTTGCACTTGGTGTGAACATTGAGCCGGGTACGTTTCACAATGTTTCTGCTGTGCACATCAGAGGTATCTTTAGCTTGTTTAAAGGGGCAATAACTTTTTAGACAGTTTATGCTAATCTACTTGCTTGTGTGAGTCTCATCATTTCTGTAATATACTTGCAGTCAGAATTGTGTTGCTTTACCATTATAACTCCCGTTGGAAGTGGCTGCCACTAGGGATCTCCCTTCCAGCTTCTCTGCAATTCACTCTGTACTTAGGTGTAGAGCTTCTGTAGTAACAAGGACATAGGGATGCTTCCTTAGCAACAGGGGGAGGTCCTACCTTCAGCGGTGGCTCCCATTCACTCAGAAGCTACAGACTGACAGATCTGCAGACACTGTGATAATGATCTTCATACCTGCTGTACAACAACTACTTCTATGTGTGTCTGTGCATACAGTATAGTGGGTTTACAAATCATATGGCCAGAATGTCTCGGAATGTCTGACTCATCCTGGGAAAGCAGAGGGGCAAGCATTCAGATACTGCCTCCCTGCTGATCGGACCAGAGTGCAATGCAGCAAGGAACATAAGGGCAAGGAAGTGCAGGACAGTGAATTACTGGCAGAATGCTATGCTTGCCACATGCCCCTTCCCCTGAAAGAGGATTGCAAACAGAATGAATGCAGAAAATGGGAAAGACCACTAGAAAATTAGGACTAAAAGACATGAAACAGGGTGAAAACAGTAGCAAATGAGAGTGTAAGGAGAACCTGGTGTATTATAGTACACTTGCAGAAAACACAGGTACATTTTAACTTGTTTAAGTGTATTGGATTCTTATATGGCTGTTAAAATGTTATCATTTAAAAGAAGGAGCTTATTTTCCTCTTTACTGTGATTCATTCCCCATGAAGAATGCAAATTCAGTATTTTTATTGGAAACACTACCTAGCCTGCTTGCTTTATATGCCAGTACATTGCTCTCACATGCCCTCGCATTTAATCTTTTTGGTATAGAATATTTAGTTATCTAAGAACCTAGGCGAATTATCTAATACTATTCAAGCTGGGTTAAGCATTGTTAGCCACTAGTTGCTAGCTGAAACCTTTATAGATCTCCCTTATAGCTTCTCTACATTTCTGCTGCTGCATGTGAAACTACAAAAATTAATTGCACACTATGAGCAAGAATCAAAAATATGTTAAGTGAGGCCTCTTTTGGCCCTAATGACTGGATACTCTCCATGGCGTACTTTCTAGTGACGTCTGATACACTTTAGTTGGTATATCCCTACATTCATCCTGCAAATGTCTGTCAAGTTTTTTCAAAGAAAATGGATGCTGCCAATATTTCATTACCCTATGTTTCAGTCTTCCCAAAGACGTTTAATAGCATTCAGGTTGGGACTCTGTGCAGGCCAGTCCGATCATGGAATGTCTATATCCTCAAACCAGCATAAAACAACATTGGATTTAGGGCAGGGTGCATTGTTTTGTTTGAAGTATTGCTGACCATTCCCAGAGTATTGTCACATTGCTGACAGCATATATTCATCTATAATGTCAAGGTAAACCTCTGTTTTCATTGTTTTTGCCACTAAAACTGTCGAAACAAGAACATACTATATAAAACATCCCTAGATCCTACACTGCACTTAACTGTTTGTACAACTCACAGGCAAAAGGTGTGTCCCTGGTATAATTCACCACCAGGTACATCTTTCTAATTTGAAGATAGAGCACCCTTATTTATCTTTTTATAGAATGTTCTTCCATTGCTCAACAATCAAATGATAACACTTCTTGCATCATTGTAGACGGGCTGATGCCTCTTCTTTGAGCGAACTCACCATACATTTGCAGGATGAATAAAGGGAAATAATAGCTGAAGTGTACCAGATATTGGCAGAAAATATGCCACAGAGAGTATCCAATGTCTTTAGGGCCAGAGGAGGCATGACTAAGTATTAAAAAATGTTAAAGCACAATTCCAAATGGGGCACTGTGTAAAATCTAAATAAATGTAAAGAATAAAAGAAAGCAATGAATTGAAAATCTCATATAATCATATTTTTTACAATAGAACATAGAACACATATCAGAAGTTAAAAGTGAGACATTTTTCCATTTTATAAAAAAAAAATAATTCATTTAGAATTGATGGCAGCAACACTCTCACAAAAGTTGGGACAGGGCAATGCCTACCATCGTGTAGAATCCCCTTTTCTTTTTACAACAGTCTGCAAATGTCTGGGATGTGAGGAAATCAATTGGGGTTTTGGAAGAGGACTTTTGTCCCATTCTTGTCTAATGTAGGATTCTAGCTGCTCAGCAGTCCTGGGTCTTCTTTGACAATTTTTTTGTTTCATAATGCACCAAATATTTTCTATCGGTGAAAGGTCTAGACTTCAGGAAGGCTAGTTCAGCACCTGAACTCTTCTTCTGTGAAACCATGCTATTGTGATGGATGCAATATGTGGTTTAGCATTGTCCTGCTGAAATATGCAAGGCCAATCTTGAAAGAGATGTTGTCTGGATGGGAGCATATGTTGTTCTAAAACCTATACATACTGTTCAGCATTGATAGCGCCTTTCAAGAGGTGTAAGATGTCTATTCCATAGGCACTAATGCAACCTCATACCATCAGAGAAGCAGGATTTTGAAATCTGCACTGATAACAAGTTGGACTTCTCTTGAGTCCATAGGACACAGTGTCAGTGGTTTACAAAGATAATTTCAAATTTTGATTACTCTAACCACAGAACAGGTTTTAATTTTGGCTTAGTCATTTTTAAATGAGCTTTGGCCCAGAGAAGATGCTGGATTGCGTTAATGTATGGCCTCTTCTATGCATACAGCTTTAACTTGCATTTGTGAATTGCATGGTGAACTGTGTTCACAGACAATGATTTCTAGAAGTATTCCTAAGCCCATGTAGTGATTTTCATTACAGAATAATGCCTGTTTTTAATGCAGTGCCGCCTGAGGCCCCTTAGATCCCGAGCATCCTATATTGACTGTTGGCTGTGTCCCTTGTGGATATGAATTTCTCTAGATTCTCTGAATCTTTGGTAATAGTGGGATAGTCAAAGTCTTCACAATTTTACATTTGGGAACATTTTTCTAAAATTGTTTCACAATTTTGTAGAAGTAGTTTTCCACAGATTGTTGAAACTCTGAAAATATATGCTTCTGAAAGACTCTGCCTCCCTAACCTGCTCTTTTTAAAATTTCTAAAGGACTTAATTTTTTAAATTGAAATGGAAAAATGTCTCACTTTCAACTTCCGATATGTGTTCTATGTTCTACAGTGACTAAAATATGGTTATATGAGATTTCAAAATCATTGCATTCCTTTTTCTCTTTACATTAAAGGAGATGTCTCGAGGAAGCAGTGAATTTTTTTTTTGCCCAGTCCCCCTAATTAAACATACATTACTAATTACCCCTGTAAATTACTTTCCTAGCTGGTTTCTACTTACCGTTCCAGCGTTTCAGCAACTTATAAAACTTTTTCCCAAGATGGCCGCCAGCTCTTTTCGCATCGCTTGCTGTAGCCCGACATGCGCGCTCCCAAGACGCTACCAGCTGTGTCTCCATGGCAACCAGACGCCCCGCAGCCGCCGACCGGACCCCTGGAGTGAACACGGCCGACCTGTCACCCACCGCCAGGCAGAAGGTAACCGGCGCAGCCCCCCCCCCCCCATCACAGCGGCAGCCCCCCCCGGCCTAGCGCTAGTTCCCCCGGCGCAGCGACAGCCCCCCCCCGGCGCAGCGGCAGCCCCCCCGGCCTAGCGCTAGTTCCCCCATCACAGCGGCAGCCCCCCCCGGGCCTAGCGCTAGTTCCCCCGGTGCAGCGACAGCCCCCCCCGGCGCAGCGACAGCCCCCCCCCCGGCCCATCACTTACCAGGACAGCTGGACGGCGGGACAGCTGGGCGGCTTCTCCGGAGAGCTCGGCAGCTCTGCACCTTCCTCTAACAGAGGAAGGTACAGAATGGCGGCTCCAGCGCGCTCCCGAGCAGTGACAGCTCGTCTGCGCATGCGCAGAAGAGCTGTAGCGGGGAGCACACTGAAGCGGCTCGTGCTGAATGGAGAAGACCGGACTGCGCAAGCGCGTCTAAAAAAGCAAGCTGCCGGCGAATTTAGACGGAACCATGGAGACGAGGACGCTAGCAACGGAGCAGGTAAGTGGATAACTTCTGTATGGCTCATATTTAATGCACGATGTATATTACAAAGTGCATTAATATGGCCATACGGAAGTGTATAACCCCACTTTGTTTCGTGAGACCACCCCTTTAACATACATTTCATACAGCTTCCCATATTTTTTAGAATTTGGGTTGTTGTAAATAAATATTATTTTTGATTTTTGCTCAGGTACCAATTACTTCCTCATTACCCAACCTATTGCCTTTTCCTTGAAACATTTTGAAACGTTTGTGTCCCAATTGTTCGTGACAACTAATTCTGCAGATTCTCCCTATGCATATAAAGCAAAAAATATGTCATTGCCTCCTATGTATGACTTGGTACCTGAACCAATAGTAGTTTTATAACTTGGTTTGATGTGAAAGACCCCCAATTATCTTTTCAAGCAGCTATTCACCCAATCATTGAGTTGAGTCAATTCATTACATTGTCACATTTTGATAATATCTCTCAAAGTGGGTTTAAAAGCCTTTACAAATTTGTCATACTGAGGTATTGCTCATTCTGCAGAAATTCCTAAATGCTCTCAATCTTTTGAACCCTAAGAGTAACTTGTTTACAATACTCACCAGGATGTTACTTTGAATGAGAGAATTGTATCCCTGACTCGATATCTGAAATGCCAGGATCACCCATGCCTTTTGGTCGATCTTTTGGCTCAACATGGATTTATATGTATGACACTTCTAATATTTCTAGACGAGGTGGGGATAAAAATGCTAGTGTGAACAAACACTAAATAAAAACCTTTTAGACAATAATGTTTTGTATGTACACTGGAAATGTATAAAGCACTTAAAACGTAAGTATGGGATCCATTTTCTGAAGTGCTGGAGTTTTTCTTATGTTATTTCAAGTACAAAAACATCTAAAATGATGGGGAGTCTTGGTGATCCTAGCTGTACTAAAATAATTCAATATTTTACGGAGCAGCAATTATATTCAATTTTTGTGTCACTTGGCTTAGAAACAATTAGGTAACAGATCTAATTTCTGTAGTTGTCTAGTGAAGCAAGAAAAGGATAGGATGGCTATTAGTAGACATATGTTGTATTAAGACTGATAGTGAATCCTCTGCCTGACCTCACGACCCCTATGTGATGTCACCAAAATCTCAAAGTTCTGGCCAGTGATACATGAGCAGTGAATACCAATTCTTTCCATGTAGAACCAGCCATAGGTGCTCTGTTTTAGCAACAATACTTACACAACAGAATAACTTTACATTAAATAATGGTCTCATTTTCGAAAATACAACCTTTCTTTCTTGTCTCCAGCGATTGCAACTAAGAAAAGTTCTGGCTTATTTTTATTTCAAGCTAAAAATAAACACTGCATAGTTCTTTTTTTTTTTTTTATTATTATTTTTTTTGTTTGTTTCGGGAAAAAAAATTATTGCAGTACAGCTATCCCTGCTTGAAGTTCAATAAGGAGCAAACAAAACAGGTGTGTGGGTGGTCCGTATTGGCCCTGGAGCTGGCCGCAGAAGTGCTGAAGGAAGTGCTGAAGGCTGAAATAGTGTAGCTGCTGGTGTGGTACGGAGACTGAAGGGTGAATTCGCAGCAACTGCAGCAGCTGCTGCCGCTGCTGCTGCTGCCAGAGGGTTTGCTAATATCCGTGCAGTTAATGGCTTTAGACGTTGTTTAGAGAAGGCTACTTTTATCTGTGGAAAGAAATAGATACAGTTTAGTTTGCTATACTGAAGTGCTTTCATTAAAGTATGTCAACATTAACAGTTTTACCGATAATATTTTATTATATATATATTTTTTTTTTTGCACAAACCACGGGTTATTTTTAGGGAAGGACTTATATTTCAAGCCCTGCCCTGAAATTCACAGCAGGGGTTGCTGACATCCTATCGTGTTCAATGGAGCCGTTGGCAGCAGCCGCAACCCCATTGACAGCAATGCTGCACGGACCTGCATTCACGCGTGTTTGTACATGTACATGGGCGCGCGGCTTTATGGACACCCATGTATGGCACGTGCTTGTGTAAATGCACCATGAGGCCTTAGTCAGACGGGCGATTTTTCGCGCGATTTGCGGATCGCATGACGGATGCGCATCCGCAAATCGCGTGACCGGTGCGCGCAAGTCGCCCGCAAATCGCCCGAAAATCTGCTTCTAGCCGCGTTTCATTAGAAACGGGCCGGAGCTGTCCAGCGCATTGCATTCAATGGAGACGGCAATACAGCCGTCTCCATTGAAAGCAATGCGCTGCGGGCGAGCCCGGGATGAATTGTCGGTAAGGGCTTAAATATATAAGCCCTTCCCTGCAATCCATCCTAAAATGTGTTAAAATAAAAAAAAATTGTATACTCACCTTCTCCCGGCAGCCGCTCCGCGTGGCCGTCCTGCAGTGGGTGTGAAGGGGGTGTGAGTCAGACCTGCCCCCTGATTGGCTCAGCGCTGAGCCAATCAGAGGCATGCCTCACTCACACCCATTCATGAATTCATGAATGGATGTGAGTCAGACCTGCCCCTGATTGGCTCAGCGCTGAGAGGCAGCAGTCACTCACCCATTCATGAATTCATGAATGGGTGTGTGAGTGTTTTCAGCCTCTGATTGGTCAGGGCTGTGACCAATCAGAGGCAGATCATTCAGCAGGCGGGGATTTTAAAGCCCCGCCGGCTGAATAGTGCCAAGAAGCAGTTCAGGAGAACTGACAGCGGCCGCGGCTGGACTCCGGCTGCAGCGGAAAGGTGAGTATACAATTTTTTTTTTTATTTTAACACATTTCTGGATGACTTGCAGGGAAGGGTTTATATATTTAACCCCTTCCCGACAATTCACCCCGCGCACGCCGGCAGCCCATTGCTTTCAATGGAGCGGCTGTATTGCCGCTCCATTGAATTCAATGGGCAAACATCGTTCTTCTCTGCCACAGCTGTTACAGCTGTGGCAGAGAAGAATGATTTGTCTTCTATATGTTCTCAATGGGGTCGGCGCTGCTGCCGCCGGCCCCATTGAGCGCATATAGAGAAGAGAACAGGAATCGCAGATCGCAGATAGGTGCGATCTGCGATTTTTTGTTCTATAATTTATCGGACGAGCGCATAAAAAGCGCTCATGTGTCCGATACCATTGCAAAGCAATGGTTTTATAAAATCGCCGGACGCATGCGCATGAGCAAATCGCGCGAAAAATCGCCCGTCTGACTAAGGCCTGATGCTGTAAAAAATAAGTACTTACATAGCTCAGTAAATGCAAAAATAAAAAAGTTATGATCCTCCGAATATGGCGGCTCAGAATATAATTATAAATTTGGTATTGCTGCAACAAAATTGCTGTTTTTTCTATTTTTCCCAGTAGAAGTTAATACAAATTAGGGTAGATTCACACCTCTGCCTGCAGTTCTAGTCTATTTCCATTGTTTGGTTGCATGCATAGTGCCAAACAATGAAAACACTGGAACTGCAGGATCCTGCACATGCCGGATGGCACCAAACACATCCCATTGACTAGCCGTAGTGGAAATAGATGTGGTGCCAACAGCACAATCCAGAACACTTTAAAAGTGGAGCAACTGATGCATAGTCATTTCGAACCAGAATCCTTGTGTCCAATGTCCCTCCAATTGACTAGCCCATCTGGCTTCCGGCTTTTCTTTTTCAGACACATCATGTGTATACTAAATCTGTACCGGAAGCTCCAGATGGAAACTCCAATGCAGTTGTAAACCAAGCCTTAGTCAATAAGTTCTGTGTACACCAAATACAACTGAACCAAAAAAAAACCTTTCTTCTAGCTACATCAGCAGAAAAATAAAAGAAAAAGTTAAGGGTTTTGAAATATGTAAAAGGAGAACGTAAAAAATCACTGCATCCTTAAGACAAAAACTGTCTGCATTCTTAAGGGATTAAGTACTTTAGATGAATATATTAATTCTGAACTCTATACATTACAGTATATCTTATTATTATTAGTTCACTTCAATTGCTTAGCTGCTGCTAAATAATGTAATACTTCTATTGACAAATGTAGCTATTTACTCATAGCACAGAGGTGGAAAAAGATTTTGAAAAATCTCTTCTGTTCTCTAGGATTAATGAGCAATTTAAAAGGCAAACAAGGAGCAATACTAGGGAGAGAAAAATAAAAGTAAAACAAAAGCAAAAAAAGTGCTCATAGAGGAAAACTTGAGCCGGGAATTCCCTGTTGATAGGCAAGTAAAGTTTATAAAATAAGTATGTCTTAATTATTCCATTAGTTAATTAAAGTACATTTGTACTATAAATATGTATAATAATGTATATAACTACATATATTTTATTATTTTTCAGCAGGCATGCTGTATTTAGATACGAGGAAATGGTTTTACAGAGAGCTTATCTCAGTTTGACAGTGAAACACCCTGGAGGACAAAAATCCATTCTTGTATGCAGCATGTTTTAATAGCTGTAGTTACTTTCATGGAATGATGGAGAACATCGAAAAGATGTTCTTTCAAGATAATAATTTCTATCAAAGGAGTTGCTAATTTCAAGGAAAACAAGCTTACAAACAATTACAGAACCTCAAGTGCAGTTCGGCAAAGACATCGTAGGAAATTAAGTGGAAATACATACAGCAATACTCAAACTTGGATGGATTATATGGTAATTTGATCCCAATAAAGATGTATGATGCATGAAGTTAATCCCACTAAATATGATTTAAAGTCTATGAATAGTGATCTAAATTGCTTAATAGCTTATCACAAATCATTAAGAAATTATTCACTGGTTGATGATAAAGCAAAGCTAAAACAGATTAATATAATTAATTTTACCATATATGAAATTTAGTTGATGATGAACAAATCAAATATTGCAAGTTGGGTGCCATGTGCTGCGTAAAGAAGATTCATCAAAACCAATGCGATGGAATTGAAGAGTTTCCAATAGCAACCCGATAACTTTTATAATTGTCAAAAGAATATCTCAAAAGTGAGAGATGGAATCTACCTGGCAAATGTTTGACTTCAGTGTATGATATGTAACATCTAAACTTTGTGAATAGTGCAAGATATCCGTGTTCCCCTAGACAAGCAAAGAAACTACGTATATAACCACAGGTAGTTATAGTAGGAGCTTGCAATGTACTGAGAAACTAAGGTAGAGAACAAACTCCTATATAGTGCACTATCACTCTCATCACCTAGATGGCTGTCCACTAAAGATGAGCAAATATACTCGTTTCGAGTAATTACTCGATCGAGCACTGCGATTTTCAAGTACTTCCGTACTCGGGTGAAAAGATTCGGGGGGCGCCGGGGGCGGGGGGAGGCGTGGCGGAGCGGGGGTAGCAGCGGGGAACAGGGGGGAGCTCTCTCTCCCTCTCCCCCCCCCCCCCACTCCCTGCTGCAACTCCCCACTCTCCCACGGCGCCCCCGAATCTTTTCACCCAAGTACGGAAGTACTCGAAAATCGCGGCGCTTGGGTGAAAAAGGGGCGTGTCTGAGTAGGTTCGCTCATCTCTACTGTCCACACTAGTCCTTGGTAGAGTAGAGGTTGTATCCACATGATATTGCATTTTTTTCTGTAAAGGCTGTGAGTAGTTTGATTGTCTGATCGAAATTTGGATGAAGTCTACAGTAATCTTTGGGGCGTGTAGCCCAGCCAAGTAGCTATGCCCGTCTAAAAGTGAAAGTATTCCTGTAAACTAATGACATTACTGTAGGTATGGAAAGCAGAATAGACCAAAACACCTCCCTTGGGTTTTGGAGAATACATTCTCCTTCCTTGGGGTAGTCTTAGTCCATTTCCTCTGGGAATGTTTCTCCTTGTGGACAGCACCACAAAAGAGAGCATGATAACCATGTAGGGAGTCTTGCATAGGCCATGAAATGCTCTATGGGAAAAAGCTATGTAAATGAGTAATATAACTCCACCCACTTCCTACATAGGCTAATACATAGGTATTTCACTTTCACCAGGACTTCTGGCTTTCCATACACTAACAAAAAGGCTATTAAAATGCAAGCAGTTCTATTTTGCTATAAAGTTTGCTAAGAATTAGGGTATATGAATTGACTATCCAGTGGCTTTCTTCCAGTGACATAACTTTTATATAGTCGCACTCATTTTGACCCTTTCAATTCCATAAATATTTGTGCCACAACAACTTCTACCATGTTCAACTGCAAAGTGATATGAAAGTGGACAGACCTTAAATTTCCATAATATCTTATATATTCGTTAATTTGTGACTTTATACAGTGCTTGCTTCATTATGCCTATCTATATATATATCTTTTTTTTTATCTGTATTGCAAGTAATGTGGTCATTAACTGTAAAACTCATATTCCCTCTAGGTAGGAAAAAAAGCTATTTGCGCTCGTTGGGATAAAGAATTTATTAATATTAAAGAGCGACGCGTTTCGGCAGACAAACACCGCCTTTTTCAAGCTCAATTCAATGCTTTACAAACGAACATTTATAGGACAAATTAGCTCACACTTACTTGTAACAAACCGGCTGCATAATCGCCGGGGACAATCAGTTGTGTTTGATCCCGTTGGCAAAATCGCTCCTCCCGAAGGGGTGTACCCACAGCGAATAACGCTGCGCGTGACGTCAGCGCGTTCATGCGTAACATGGAACGCATTGTGTCTCATGTAGTCTAAATCAACTTTATTGACAGCCGGCTATTACCGCATAGCCCAGCTTTTACCTACCAACTCACATACCACGCTCTTATCGGCATGGTGTTATAGCGGTATTTCTTTGTATGCAGCTAGAAACTTTAAATAAACATTAAAATAGACAATATTTACAAATTCTTGCAAAATATCAATAAAATAAATAACATTATCACAAAGTTATTATATAATAAAAGAAACAGTAATAACCATACTGCAATATAAACTAATCAAGATTCTTACTAGTAAAAGCACTGCCCAAAACGGGACTATAATAAAATAATGAGTAATAATGAGTCTTTATTAGAGATGAGCGAGCACCAAAATGCTCGGGTGCTCGTTACTCGAGTTGAACTTTCAGTGATGCTCGAGAGTTCGTTTCGAGTAACAAACCCCATTGAAGTCAATGGGCGACTCGAGCATTTTTGTATATGACTGGCGCTCCGCTAAGGTTTTCATTTGTGAAAATCTTAGCAAATCACCAAAGTCATGTAAAAAACACAAAAATGGATAGGGCAGGCGAGGAGCAACATGCAGGGCTGCATTTCGGGCTCCGAGGTCTCACTATTAAGCCACAATAGTGGCAAGAGTGAGACGCCCCCCCCCCCCACTGTCAGCATAACGATTGTTCTCCTCTGCCACAGCTGTAACACCTGTGCAGAGAAGAATGATGTTAGCCCATTGAATTCAATGGAGCCAGCAATACAGCCGACTCCATTGAAAGCAATGGGCTGCCGGCGAGCGCGGGATGAATTGTCGGCAAGGGCTTAAAAATATAAGCCCATACCTGAAAAAGAAAGATTTTAGTGTAAAAAAGAATAAAAATGCAGGCATTCTCTTCAATGGAGTCGCCGGCACACCTGAATTCTTTTTCGGGGAAGGACTTTACATATAAGCCATTCCCTGGAAATGAATTAAAAGTGATTTTAAAAACAAAAAAAAAAAATAGATACTCACCTCCCTTCAGCTGCCAGGGCACAGCCGTGTGTTCTCCTGCTGTCCCCTGCACTGTGGTGCTGAACTGCTGTCATTCAGCTGAGAGCTGCGCTGAGCCAATCAGAGGCAACACTCACTCACCCATTCATGAATTCATGAATGGGTGTGAGTGAGATCTGCCTCTGATTGGCTCAGCGCTGAGCCAATCAGGGGCATGTCTGACTCACACCCCCTTCACACCCACTGCAGGCCGGCCGCGCTGAACTCCGGCTGCCGGGACAAGGTGAGTATATATATATTTTTTATTTTTACACATTTCTGGATGAATTGCAGGGTAGGGCTTATATATTTAAGCCCTTCCCGACAATTCATCCTGCGATCGCCGGCAGCCCATTGCTTTCAATGGAGCCGGCTGTATTGCTGGCTCCATTGAATTCAATGGTCAGTGCTCGTTTAATCGAGACGAGTACCGCGTGGTGCTCGTCTCGAGTAACGAGCATCTCGAGCACCCTAATACTCGAACGAGCATCAAGCTCGGACGAGTATGCTCGCTCATCTCTAGTCTTTATACATTTCAGAAGATGTATATAACTTAACAGTTCATAATTTAGACTCGTAAAAGAATTATGCTAAAACTTCTCTAAAACCTCATTCAACCCTCCAGGGGTTAATGTATTTAAACGGTGAATCCAGTACATCTCTTTCTTTCTTAGTGTACTGATCGATTTTTCATCAATAAATTCGAGAGGTGTTACTCGCATCTCAGAAAAGGCACCTTTATGAACATCATTGAAGTGTTTCGATAAACTATGATTTCGCAAATTATTTTTGATGTTTAAGCGGTGGTTATTAACCCGTGTTTTCAGTTTATTGATACTTCTTCCTACATATTTAAGTTTGCAGGGGCATTCTATTAAATAAACTAATTGTGCAGTATTACATGTCATAGATTGTAATATTGGAATTTTGATGTCATTATGTTCAATATTAGTTCGTTGGTGTGTAATCACAGCACAATATTTACATTTATTCCTAAAACATTTATAGCTGCCAGGTTTTTTAGAGTTATTTTTAATTTTTTTTTCACTGATTTTCTTTTTTTAGCCGGGTTTGAAGGCGCAATGAGATTCTGTAAAGAGACATTTCTTTTAAAAATAAGGGATGGAACTTTGTCTATATGACCTGATAGATATGGGTCATTCAGTAAAATAGGCCAGTGTTTTTTAAAAATATTTTTTAACGAGGCATGATCGTTATTGTATCTAGTGACAAAGGTTAAATTTTTATTTTTATTTTAAAACTTTTTTGGACTTTTTTTGCTCGTGTTTGACATGACTACATTATTAGTTAGTTTATCATATGCATCATTAACTATTTGTGATGGATACTTTTTTTCTTTAAAACGATTTTTTAAAACTATGGATTGTTCTTTAAAATCGGAATCTAATGTACAGTTGCGTCTAATACGTTGCAACTGGCCATATGGGATATTCTGCTTCCAAGATCTAGCGTGGCAGCTCCGGAAATCTAAATAGGAGTTCTTATCAACTTTTTTAAAATAGGTTTTTGTAATAATTTTAAAATCGTCATGTTTTAACACTAAATCTAAAAATATTATGGACTCTCTACTATCAAACATCAAAAATAATTTGCGAAATCATAGTTTATCGAAACACTTTAATGATGTTCATAAAGGTGCCTTTTCTGAGATGCGAGTAACACCTCTCGAATTTATTGACGAAAAATCGATCAGTACACTAAGGCCTTAGTCAGACGGGCGTTTTTTTGCGCGATTTCCGGATCGCATGATGGATGCGCATCCGCAAATCGTGTGACCGGTGCCCGAAAATCGCCCGAAAATCTGCTCCTAGCTGCGTTTCATTAGAAACGGGCCGGAGCTGTCCAGCGCATTGCATTCAATGGAGACGGCAATAGAGCCGTCTCCATTGAAAGCAATGCGCTGCGGGCGAGTGTGGGATGAATTGTCGGGAAGGGCTTAAATATATAAGCCCTTCCCTGCAATTCATCCAGAAAAGTGTTAAAATAAAAAATATATATATACTCACCTGCTCCCGGCAGCCGGAGTTCCGCGCGGCCGGCCTGCAGTGGGTGTGAAGGGGGTGTGAGTCAGACCTGCCCCTGATTGGCTCAGCGCCGGAACTCCGGCTGCCGGGAGCAGGTGAGTATATATATATTTTTTATTTTAACACTTTTCTGGATGAATTGCAGGGAAGGGCTTATATATTTAAGCCTTTCCCAACAATTCATCCTGCGCACGCCGGCAGCCCATTGCTTTCAATGGAGCCGGCTGTATTGCTGGCTCAGTTGAATTCAATGGGAAAACATCGTTCTTCTCTGCCACAGCTGTTACAGCTGTGGCAGAGAAGAATGATTTGTCTTCTATATGTTCTCAATGGGGTCCGCGCTGCTGCCGCCGGCCCCATTGAGCGCATATAGAGAAGAGAACAGGAATCGCAGATAGGTGCGATCTGCGATTTCTGTTCTAGAATTTATCGGACGAGCGCATAAAAAGCGCTCATGTGTCCGATACCATTGCAAAGCAAAGGTTTTAAAAAAAATCGCCGGACGCATGCGCATGCGCAAATCGCGCGAAAAAACGCCCGTCTGACTAAGGCCTAAGAAAGAAAGAGATGTACTGGATTCACCGTTTAAATACATTAAAGGGGTTGTCTCACGAAAGCAAGTGGGGTTAAGCACTTCTGTATGGCCATATTAATGCACTTTGTAATATACATCGTGCATTAAATATGAGCCATACAGAAGTTATTCACTTACCTGCTCCGTTGCTGGCGTCCCCGTTGCCATGGCTCCGTCTAACTTCGGTGTCTTCTTGCTTTTTTAGACGCGCTTGCGCAGATCTATCTTCTCCATTCGGCTCGGCATCACCGGCATTTTGGCTCCGCCCCCTTGTACGCGAAGCTCCGCCCCGTCACATGTGCCGATTCCAGCCAATCAAACGCCAGCAACGGAGCAGGTAAGTGAATAACTTCTGTATGGCTCATATTTAATGCACGATGTATATTACAAAGTGCATTAATATGGCCATACAGAAGTGCTTAACCCCACTTGCTTTCGCGAGACAACCCCTTTAACCCCTGGAGGGTTGAGTGAGGTCTTAGAGAAGTTTTAGCATCATTCTTTTACGAGTCTAAATTATGAACTGTTAAGTTACATACATCTTCTGAAATGTATAAAGACTCATTATTACTCATTATTTTATTATAGTCCAGTTTTGGGCAGTGCTTTTACTAGTAAGAATCTTGATTAGTTTATATTGCAGTATGGTTATTACTGTTTCTTTTATTATATAATAACTTTGTGATAATGTTATTTATTTTATTGATATTTTGCAAGAATTTGTAAATATTGTCTATTTTAATGTTTATTTCAAGTTTCTAGCTGCATACAAAGAAATACCGCTATAACACCGTGCCGATAAGAGTGTGGTATGTGAGTTGGTAGGTAAAAGCTGGACTATGCGGTAATAGCCGGCTGTCAATAAAGTTGATTTAGACTACATGAGACGCAATGCGTTCCATGTTACGCATGAGCGCTGTGGTCCCGCGCAGCGTTATTTGCTGCGTGTACGCCCCTTCGGGAGGAGCGGTTTCGCCAACTGGATCAAACACAACTGATTGTCTCCAGCGATTATGCAGCCGGTTTGTTACAAGTAAGTGTGAGCTAATTTATCCTATAAATGTTCGTTTGTAAAGCATTGAATTGAGCTTGAAAAAGGCGGTGTTTGTCTGCCGAAACGCGTCGATCTTTAATATTAATAAATTCTTTATCCCAACGAGTGCAAATAGCTTTTTTTCCTATCACGAGTTTTACACCAAGCACCGGACAAAGTGTTTTGTTTGCTGAATTTTGCTGCTCTCCGTTGATTCACGGATGGGGGATTAAAGATTCCTTTCAAAGCCTTCCTGGATATCGGTGTCGGCGGGGTTTATCTTTTTGATTTTCCCTGCTTGGCACCAGGTGAGTGCCTTATGATTGCTTGTGCACTGTCTTCACTTTTATTTCCATTATAAAAACCTGGCGCATCCCTGATTATTTCTATATTCCCTCTCGGGGTATCTATCCTTTTGACATGGAATCTAGATGCTGTCTTGCAGCAAACTTGACATCGTTTGCAAACAAAAATGCCAGGCAGATTATATAAACTTAGAAGGATAACTGTCCGTTTACACAGGCCAATCATCATTTGATTTTTACGCCTCCACGCTGAGGCATTTCAGAGTAAACATATTTTGAAGTCTGACTCAGAAGTCAGTTTCAATTGAGTTTTAAGTCAAAGACGTATGTCTGACTGACAGCTCTCTTCCCTTTTGGGTATAGGGAGAGAGCTGTCAGTCAGCATGATGCAGCCAGGGAGAAGTCAGCACAGCCCACCCCTTTGACTCGAAGCTCTGTTCCATCATGAAACCTTCTGACAGGTTCCCTTTAAATTTACTGCCCTATGGACAATGTTTCATGTTCCTCCTATATTCTGTGAAGTACAACAAGTAGAAATGGAGAAGGAACACACTCTTTATCCCCAAGTACGAGGTTTTTACGGCATGGTTTGTATTAAAAGCCAGATAATATTGTATGTGTTTACCTGTGAAAAAACTAATAATATTTAATAATAAAATTCAGTGTAATGACAGATTTCAGTGAACAGCACTGCTTAGACTGGGATAACACATGTTTGAATAACCTAGTAGAAGTTCAATCCTTAGGTTATTTTTCTTCAAATTTTAATATATTTTTTATTAAATATTTTATTTAAAGATTACAAATTTCACAATTTTTGATTATTGCATGTTTGGACATACACAGGGTGTTCACAAAAATACTCATCCAGTGGCAAAAGAGATCTTTCCAGCATTGCATGAGTTTATGTGTGTGGAGCGGCTTGTACCAGCAGTAAAAAAGAAGGAAATCAATTTCAAATAAGTTAGCATAACAATGCATTTATTAATTGGGGGCAATGAAAAATGCCATAAATCAATCTTTTTGAAATAAAATAAATCAGTGGTCCAAAACATCCAGGGAGGATCTGCAAATAAGACCCAATTAGATTCTAGCTAGAGATGAGTGAGCATACTCGCTAACGACAATTGCTCAATCGAGCATTGTCCTTAGCGAGTATCTCCCCGCTTGGCAGAGAAGGTTTGGCTGCCGGCGCGGGTGACAGGTGAGTTGCGGCCATGAGCAGGGGGGAGCGGGGGCGAGAGAGGGAGAGAGAGATCTCCCCTCTGTTTCTCCCCGCTCTCCCCCACCGCTGGCAGCCGAATCTTTGCTCCCGAGTGGGCAGGTACTCGCTAGGGCAATGCTCGATTTCTAGCCTTCATTTTCCCAGTCCAGGCCAGCTTAAAACTACTGACTACAATGGATATATAATAGCACCTTGTAATGCTGGTTAACTAGAGAGATGAATACAAATTGCCTGTGAAAACAATGATCCAAGAAAAGCTATATGCTGTCCATTTCAGTACTGTTGTATCTTGTCTCCACCAGAATAATGGGTGGAGACATACTTTGGCAGTCCTGAGTTGAAAGACATGCTCCCAGTGGCTGATTGGCTGCTGCAGACGTGCCCTCCTGAGCTGGACCTCCTGCCTCATCCTCCCGGGCCCCACAAACACACACATGCCGCTGGAAACAAGCGGGGCTGGCCCTGAAGGTATACTGGCTTCCCATCTCTGCTCCTGACAGCTCTCATGTGCAGTGGCTGACGCCACAGTCACTCTGCTTTCCTACCAGTGTCCAATGCTGGGGGCATCCATGGGGGTCGACAAGCGCCTTCCTTACAAGCCCCAGCCCTACTAGATAATGGGGACAGTGGAGGACAAGGAGGCATTCCTCTCTCACATGGTCCCATGCCGTCTGTGTCAAAATCACACTGTTCAGGGCCCTGCTGTGCTGCCTCATCAGCGCTGCCACCGGCAATGCTGTCACTCAGCGCGTTCTCCCTGCAGCCGCTGCAGCATCATATATGTGTGTGGGGCCTGGGAGGATGAGACAGGAGGTCCAGCTCAGGAGGGCACGTCTGTGGCAGCCAATTAGCTGCTGGGGGCGTGTACTTCAACTCAGGACTGACAAAGCATGTCTCCACCCATTATTCTGGTGGAGACAAGATACAACAGTATTGTCCATTTCCCCTTGCTCAGCCGTATAGATCTTTGTATAGTTGTTGACAGCGGTCTATGGGATTTTTTGGAAGATAATAACACTTTTTTGTTTCCAGTCCTGCCTTTGTCTTTATCCTTTACAGTTAGAAATTATTTATTTATTGCTAATTGTTGTTAATTTGTCATAAATCGACTTCCTTCAATTAATTTAGCCCTGTTTCACACATACACCGAACTTACCCCAAGTGGAGAGGCTGTTTTCTGGACTTTGTTGTAAGGGCTATATTTCGGTTTGGGTGGTTTTCCAGCAGCTCTGTCTTTGTGCCTTCGACTACTTATGTGCTGCAATAAATAAAAACATAAAAGAAAACTTAAAGTGATGCACGATTACGTCTCATTTTATTTATTTATTTTATTTTAGGTTTTGTTATTGGAATTCTTTGGAGCACGTACAAAAATAAATTGATACATGAATGGCGTAAGTAAAATGCAGGGTGAAAACAAGATTCATTGACCTATTTGTGATAATGTATGTAGAGTCAATATAAAATGAGAAAAGGAAAATGCTTGTACACAACAGATGCAGGAATATGCAGCGGGCTCATTGTGCAGCCCTCTAATAACTGGACCTCAAGTATTCAAACTAACTAAAGAACTGGTCTTGTTGCCTATAGCAACTAATCACAGCACAACTTCAAAGGTCTTATTTGAATTTAAAAAAACTAAAAACAATAGCCATCAGTATAAAATGAAAAAACAAAACAGTGTTTATCTGTTCTTTCCTCACTCACACTTTCCTTCAGCGTGTTTTTACAATTCGTCAGAATGTGGCCACTGCAGCCAATCAGTGGCCGCAGTGGTCTCGTGCCATATTGCTGACTTCACCGTTCAGTGATGGGAGCGATGATGCCAGGAGTACGACATGTGACCGCCTCAGCCACTGATTGGCTGCAGTAGTCATAAGCAGTATGAACTGCCACTACTGCCTACTTCTAAACAGAGACCACTGGGGGACCACCAGAGTTTTGGTGTTGGATTGCCATGGAAAACAAAAGGTGAGCGCTGCTTATTTTTTATTCTTTATGAAAAAATGCTTTTTTTTTTTTTTTTCCTAAGTTCACTTCAGCATAGGCGGTTCCATTTCCATTCGGGAAGCAGTAAAGGGGAATCCCCTGGCCGAATAGATTCTTCTTATGATAGACCCCAACAATGCCAAACGAACCCTATTGGTTTGTACTGAGCTGTCAAGCATTGTAGCTAAAGAAAAAGCATTTTGAAAATCTTCTCCACATGCTGCGGAAATAACCCGCAGAAAACCTGTGCGGAGAGTGACTTGCGGCACGAAATTCGAATACGCTACATAATTTAATTATTTCGCCGCCTCTGCTGCGGAAATCACCCCTCTCAATGAGGGGATGAATTCAACATAGGTACTCAAGATCTAACCCGCTTCAAAACAGACACCAAATGGTGCGGGTTTGGAGGCAGGCATTCCGCAGCTGATTGACAGCGGGATGTCCACTGCGGACATTCCGCTGGAAATCAGTTCCATGGGAGAGCGGTCTAATGCTTTTTTTTCATTTTCCAGAGCAGCTTATAAAATAAAAGGTTATAGATTACTGGTTGTATTATGTTGTACATGGACAATTTCAATTTTGTATACATATATGCATCTCTTTAGGGGGATCATCTGTAAGGATCTCATGTTTTAAGACATTCAGTGAGCCCAAATGCATTATGTGATGTGAAACTACAGTGAGAAAAACAAAGATTTGTGTTCAGCAGTTTCATGTTAAACCTACTGTATAAGTAGTGCTAAATTACAACTTGAAGCATAGGCAAACCTCGGCAGGACTTACATTTCAACAGAAAGAAACTAAAAACAACATAATGAACACTGATTATATTTCTCAAATAGTATATTTCACAGTCGATGAAAAAAAAATCTGAATTCCCCATTGAAGTTGTATCTGTCTACCAAATGAATACCTTTGAGAATGCTGCGTTTGGTAAACATTTTATATTTAAGTATTATTTGTATTATAAGTAGAGATGAGCGAACGCGTTCGTCCGAGCTTGATATCCGTGCGAATATTAGGGTGTTCGGGATGTTCGTTATTCGTAACGAACACCATGCGGTGTTCTGGTTACTTTCACTTCCTTCCCTGAGACGTTAGCGCGCTTTTCTGGCCAATTGAAAGACAGGGAAGGCATTACAACTTCCCCCTGTGACGTTCAAGCCCTATACCACCCCCCTGCTGTGAGTGGCTGGGAAGATCAGGTGTCACCCGAACATAAAAGTCGGCCCCTCCCGCGGCTCGCCACACATGCCGTGTGAGTTAGATGAGGGACAGTGCTGTTTGTACCGGAGCTGCTGTAGGGAAAGAATTGGTAGTTAGTGTAGGCTTCAAGACCCCCCAAAGGTCCTTATTAGGGCCACTGATAGCTGTGTGTTGGCTGCTGTTAGCAGTGGCATTTTTTTTTTCTCAAAATCGGCTCTGCAGACCGTTGCACCTGGCATTAGGGACAGAAGTGCTGCATAGGCAGGGAGAGTGTTAGGAGTGAGTGTAGCCTTCAAGAACCTCAACGGTCCTTTCTAGGGCCATATTTATCCGTGTGCAGTACTGTCCAGGCTGCTGTTAGCTGTGCTGCATTTTTTTTTTGCTTCTCAAAATCGCCTCTGCAGAGCATTCCACCCTCCATTGATACTGCAGGGAAAGAATTGTATAGGCAGGGCCACAACACAGTTATTATTCATAGAATATACGCAGTGCTGCCTTTTGGTGGAAAAACAAGTGAAAACAAATCTATTTGTCCAGCCTCTGTCCGTCCTAACGGGCGGTGGACACGTGTGAGCTGCGTGAAAAACATTGCTAAATCATACGCACCCAGCTACGCTTTACTGCTGGCTTCGCCATTTGCTTTCCTTAATTGGGAAAAAAAATACCTGCTCTGCCAGAGTTATAATAACTCTGCTACCCTCACGTTCTGTGACACATTAGCAGGGACACAGCACAGTTATTAAACTTCTCATGTTCATTGAATATACGCAGTGCTGCCTTTTGGTGGAAAAACAAGTGAAAACAAATCTATTTGTCCAGCCTCTGTCCGTCCTTACGGGCGGTGGACACGTGTGAGCTGCGTGAAAAACATTGCTAAATCATACGCACCCAGCTACGCTTTACTGCTGGCTTCGCCATTTGCTTTCCTTAATTGGGAAAAAAAATACCTGCTCTGCCAGAGTTATAATAACTCTGCTACCCTCACGTTCTGTGACACATTAGCAGGGACACAGCACAGTTATTAAACTTCTCATGTTCATTGAATATACGCAGTGCTGCCTTTTGGTGGAAAAACAAGTGAAAACAAATCTATTTGTCCAGCCTCTGTCCGTCCTTACGGGCGGTGGACACGTGTGAGCTGCGTGAAAAACATTGCTAAATCATACGCACCCAGCTACGCTTTACTGCTGGCTTCGCCATTTGCTTACCTTAATTGGGAAAAAAAATACCTGCTCTGCCAGAGTTATAATAACTCTGCTACCCTCACGTTCTGTGACACATTAGCAGGGACACAGCACAGTTATTAAACTTAGATTATTCATTCACTAGAGGCAGTGGGGCCTTTCGTTTTCCAAAAAGGGAAAAAATTATATTTGGCCTGCAGTCTTGCGCCAATTTATTTCCTGCCTGTGAAATCAAATCACTGGTAATACAGCATGCTGAGGGGTAGGGGTAGGCCTAGAGGACGTGGACGCGGCCGAGGACGCGGAGGGCCAAGTCAGGGTGTGGGCACAGGCCGAGCTCCTGATCCCGGTGTGTCGCAGCCGACTGCTGCGCGATTAGGAGAGAGGCACGTTTCTGGCGTCCCCACATTCATCGCCCAATTAATGGGTCCACGCGGGAGACGGTTATTAGAAAATGAGCAGTGTGAGCAGGTCCTGTCCTGGATGGCAGAAAGTGCTTCGAGCAACCTATCGTCAACACGCAGTTCTGCGCCGTCCACTGCTGCAAATCCGAATCCTCTGTCTGCTGCTCCTCCTTCCTCCCAGCCTCCTCACTCCACTACAATGACACCTGCTCAGGAGCGGGAACACTCCCAGGAACTGTTCTCGGGCCCCTGCTTAGATTGGGCAGCAGCGGTTCCTCTCCCACCAGAGGAGTTTATCGTCACTGATGCCCAACCATTCGAAAGTTCCCGGGGTCCGAGGGAAGAGGCTGGGGACTTCTGCCAACTGTCTCAACAACTTTCTGTGGGTGAGGAGGACGATGACGATCAGACACAGTTGTCTTGCAGTGAGGTAGTAGTAAGGGCAGTAAGTCCAAGGGAGCAGCGCACAGAGGATTCGGAGGAAGAGCAGCAGGACGATGAGGTGACTGACCCCACCTGGTGTGCAACGCTTACTCAGGAGGACAGGTCTTCAGAGGGGGAGTCAAGGGCATCAGCAGGGCAGGTTGCAAGAGGCAGTGCGGTGGCCAGGGCCAGGGGTAGAGGCAGGGCCAGACCGAATAATCCACCAAGTGTTTCCCAAAGCGCCCCCTCGCGCCATGCCACCCTGCAGAGGCCGAGGTGCTCTAAGGTCTGGCAGTTTTTCACAGAGACGCCTGACGACCGACGAACAGTGGTGTGCAACCTTTGTTGCGCAAAGCTCAGCCGGGGAGCCAACACCAACAGCCTCACCACCACCACCATGCGCAGACATATGATGGCCAAGCACCCCACAAGGTGGGACGAAGGCCGTTCACCGCCTCCGGTTTGCACCCCTTCCTCTCCCCCTGTGCCCCAACCTGCCACTGAGATGCAACCCCCCTCTCAGGACACAGGCACTACCGTCTCCTGGCCTGCACCCACACCCTCACCTCCGCTGTCCTCGGCCCCATCCACCAGTGTAGTTCAGCGCACCGTCCAGCCGTCGCTTGCGCAACTGTTGGAGCGCAAGCGCAAGTACGCCGCCACGCACCCGCACGCTCAAACGTTAACCGTCCGCATAGCAAAATTCATCAGCCTTGAGATGCTGCCGTATAGGGTTGTGGAAACTGAGTCCTTCAAAAGTATCATGGAGGCGGCGGCCCCGCGCTACTCAGTTCCCAGTCGCCACTACTTTTCCCGATGTGCCGTCCCAGCCCTGCACGACCACGTCTCCCGCAACATTGTGCGCGCCCTCACCAACGCGGTTACTGCCACGGTCCACTTAACTACGGACACGTGGACAAGCACAGGCGGGCAGGGCCACTACATCTCCCTGACGGCACATTGGGTGAATTTAGTGGAGGCTGGGACAGAGTCAGAGCCTGGGACCGCTCACGTCCTACCCACCCCCAGAATTGCGGGCCCCAGCTCGGTGCTGGTATCTGCGGAGGTGTATGCTTCCTCCACTAAAGCACCCTCCTCCTCCTCCTCTGTCTCGCAATCAAGATGTGTTAGCAGCAGCATGTCGCCAGCAGTCGGTGTCGCGCGGTGTGGCAGCACAGCGGTGGGCAAGCGTCAGCAGGCCGTGCTGAAACTACTCAGCTTAGGCGATAAGAGGCACACGGCCCACGAACTGCTGCAGGGTCTGACAGAGCAGACCGACCGCTGGCTTGCGCCGCTGAGCCTCCAACCGGGCATGGTCGTGTGTGACAACGGGCGTAACCTGGTGGCGGCTCTGCAGCTTGGCAGCCTCACGCACGTGCCATGCCTGGCCCACGTCTTTAATTTGGTGGTTCAGCGCTTTCTGAAAAGCTACCCACGCTTGTCAGACCTGCTCGTAAAGGCGCGCCGGCTCTGCGCACATTTCCGCAAGTCCCACACGGACGCTGCCACCCTGCGCACCCTGCAACATCACTTTAAGCTGCCAGTGCACCGACTGCTGTGCGACGTGCCCACACGGTGGAACTCTACGCTCCACATGTTGGCCAGGCTCTATGAACAACGTAGAGCTATAGTCGAATACCAACTCCAACATGGGCGGCGCAGTGGGAGTCAGCCTCCTCAATTCCTTTCAGAAGAGTGGGCCTGGTTGGCAGACATCTGCCATGTCCTTGGTAATTTTGAGGAGTCTACCCAGGTGGTGAGCGGCGATGCTACAATCATTAGCGTCACCATTCCTCTGCTATGCATCTTGAGAAATTCCCTGCAAACCATAAAGGCAGCTGCTTTGCGCTCGGAAACGGGGGCGGGGGAAGACAGTATGCCGCTGGATAGTCAGGGCACCCTCCTGTCTATTTCTCAGCGCGTACAGGAGGAGGAGGAGGAGCATGAGGAGGATGAGGAGGAGGGGGAAGAGACAGCTTGGGCCGCTGCTGACGGTACACCGGCTGATTGCCTGTCATCCTTTCAGCGTGTATGGCCTGAGGAGGAGGAGGAGGAGGAGGAGGAGGATCCTGAAAGTGATCTTCCTAGTGAGGACAGCCATGTGTTGCGTACTGGTACCCTGGCACACATGGCTGACTTCATGTTAGGATGCCTTTCTCGTGACCCTCGCGTTGCACGCATTCTGGCCACGACGGATTACTGGGTGTACACACTGCTCGATCCACGGTATAAGGAGAACCTGCCCACTCTGATTCCCGAAGAGGAAAGGGGTTCGAGAGTGTTGCTATACCACAGGACCCTTGCGGACAAGCTGATGGTAAAATTCCCAGCCGACAGCGCTAGTGGCAGAAGGCGCAGTACCGAGGGCAAGGTAGCAGGGGATGTGCGTAGATCGAGCAGCATGTACATCCCAGGCAGTGCAACAGTCTTTAAGGGCCTGGCCAGCTTTATGGCTCCCCACCAAGACTGTGTCACCGCTCCCCAGTCACGGCTGAGTCGGCGGGAGCACTGTAAAAGGATGGTGAGGGAGTACGTAGCGGATCGCACGACCATCCTTGGTGACGCCTCTGCCCCCTACAACTACTGGGTGTCGAAGCTGGACACGTGGCCTGAACTAGCCCTGTATGCCCTTGAGGTGCTTGCTTGTCCTGCGGCTAGCGTCTTGTCGGAAAGGGTGTTTAGTGCGGCTGGGGGAATCATCACAGATAAGCGTAGCCGCTTGTCAACCGACAGTGCCGACAGGCTAACACTCATCAAGATGAACAAAGGCTGGATTTCCCCAGACTTCTGTTCTCCACCAGCGGACAGCAGCGATACGTAAGCAATACGTAGGCTGCACCCACGGATGGAAGCTACGTTCTCTCTCACCATCCAAAACGGGGACATTTCTGCTTCATCAATCTGTGTCTAATATTCCTCCTCCTCCTCCTCCTCCTGCTCCTCCTCCTGAAACCTCACGTAATCACGCTGAACGGGCAATTTTTCTTAGGGCCACAAGGCTCACTCAAATAATTTTTCAGAACAATTTTTATAAGTTTCAATTAGCTTAAAAGCGTTGGAACTTTAACTTGAACCAATTTTTCGTTACACTGGGCTGCCTCCAGGCCTAGTTACCACTTAAGCCACATTAACCAAAGCGATTCACCTGCCATCTTGGTTGGGCATGGCCAATTTTTACTGAGGTACATTAGTACTGTTGGTACACCAATTTTTTGGGGCCCTCACCTACAGTGTAATCATAGTAATTTCTATGTTCTTCGCCTGCACTCATGGTACAGAAAGGTGTGTGGGGTTGGCCTACACTTTAGCTACATAAATGTCACTTGTGCCTTGGCTATACTAAGGCTACTGAAATGGAACTAAGACTGCGCTCCCGCTATACTGCTGCTTCAGAATTGTTACTGGGGCCTGTCTTGAGTGCTACTATTGCTTACATTGAACGAAGACTGCGCTCCCGCTATACTGCTGCTTCAGAATTGTTACTGGGGCCTGTCTTGAGTGCTACTATTGCTTACATGGAACGAAGACTGCGCTCCCGCTATACTGCTGCTTCAGAATTGTTACTGGGGCCTGTCTTGAGTGCTACTATTGCTTACATGGAACGAAGACTGCGCTCCCGCTATACTGCTGCTTCAGAATTGTTACTGGGGCCTGTCTTGAGTGCTACTATTGCTTACATGGAACGAAGACTGCGCTCCCGCTATACTGCTGCTTCAGAATTGTTACTGGGGCCTGTCTTGAGTGCTACTATTGCTTACATGGAACGAAGACTGCGCTCCCGCTATACTGCTGCTTTAGAATTGTTACTGGGGCCTGTCTTGAGTGCTACTATTGCTGACACGGAATGGACACGTGGAGAGGACACGTAGTGCCTCAAAAACATCCCCCTCCTCCTCCAACAGGGAAAACATTGTTGGCAAATGCCTTTGCATTGGTTCGTCTGGTGGCAGTCCAAGAATTTCACCTTTACCGACACTACAAGAGAGCCCCCCCACCATCCCCCCGCCACGGCCCACTTAATCCTGGCCACATTCCGAAAACCAACAAAATACAACCGTGCTACTAGGTCCGCAGTCACCACCACATTACCACCAACGCGGTTACTGTTAAGGTGCATATAACCACGGACACGTGGAGAGGACACGTAGTGCCTCAAAAACATCCCCCTCCTCCTCCAACAGGGAAAACATTGTTGGCAAATGCCTTTGCATTGGTTCGTCTGGTGGCAGTCCAAGAATTTCACCTTTACCGACACTACAAGAGAGCCCCCCCACCATCCCCCCGCCACGGCCTACTTAATCCTGGCCACATTCCGAAAACCAACAAAATACAACCGTGCTACTAGGTCCGCAGTCACCACCACATTACCACCAACGCGGTTACTGTTAAGGTGCATATTACCAGTCTGACTGGGGCATGCAGACACCTTGACAGAATGAATAGTGTGTGGCACATAGGTTCCCCATTGCTATGCCCAGGTGTGCAGCTCCTGATGGCGGTGGCACAGGATTATATTTCTCATTGCTTCAGTACAGCATTGTGGGCTATCGCCCCGCCCCTATTAAAGAGGGTCGCTACCTAGCCGTGCCAACCCTGTGCAGTGTGTGCCTGCGGTCCCTCGTCGTGGCAGACGCACTTCTAAATAGACATGAGGGTGGTGTGGCATGAGGGCAGCTGAAGGCTGCGCAGGGACAGTTTGGTGTGCGCTGTGGGGGGGAGGGGGTGCGGTTGGGCAGCATGTAACCCAGGAGAAGTGTCAGTGGAGTGTCATGCAGGCAGTGATTGTGCTTTGTTGGAGGTAGTGTGGTGCTTAGCAAAGGTATGCCATGCTAATGAGGGCTTTTCAGAAGTAAAAGTTGTTGGGAGGGGGGGGGGGCCCACTCTTGCCGGTATTGTGGCTTAATAGTGGGACCTGTGAACTTGAGATGCAGCCCAACACGTAGCCCCTCGCCTGCCCTATCCGTCACTGTGTCATTCCCATCACTTTCCTGAATTGCCCAGATTTTCACACATGAAAACCTTAGCGAGCATCGGCGAAATACAAAAATGTTCTGGTCGCCCATTGACTTCAATGGGGTTCGTTGTTCGAAACGAACCCTCGAGCATCACGGGAAGTTCGTTCCGAATAACGAACACCCGAACATTTTGGTGTTCGCTCATCTCTAATTATAAGGCTTCACTCACATGAGCGCTGTTTTGCATGAGCGTATGTGCGCAAAAAACAGCGCTGCATGGATGTGCAAAAAGCGCATAAACAAAGCTCCATACCCATTGCTTTCAATGGGGCCGCTGCTGCTGCCCATTGAATTCAATGAATGGCTGAGCGCTGCTTCTGATTGGCTGAACTCTGTGACCAATCACAGGCAACGCTTAGCTATCATTCAATGAATGGCTGAGCACTGCCTGTGATTGGCTGAGCGCTCAGATAATCAGACACAGCCCTTTCAGAAGGCAGGGATTTTAAATCCCTGCCTGATGAAAGAGCTTCAGTACAGTGTCGGGGAGCTAAGCTACAAGACGTGCTGAGCCCCGGGAGTGTAGGAAAGGTGAGTATTAGAGATGAGCGAACCTACTCTTTTCGAGTAATTACTCGATCGAGCACCGCGATTTTCGAGTACTTCCGTACTCGGGTGAAAAGATTCGGGGGGTGCCGGGGGGTGTGGGGAGGCGTGGCGGAGCAGGGGGTAGCAGCGGGGAACAGGGGGGAGCTCTGCAACCCCCCACTCACCCACGGCACCCCCGAATCTTTTCGCCCAAGTACGGAAGTACTTGAAAATCGCGGCGCTCGGGCGAAAAAGGGGCATGGCCGAGTACGCTCGCTCATCTCTAGTTAGTATATATTTTTTTTATTTTTTACACAAGCTAGGAATGATTTTCAGGGAAGGGCTTATATTTAAAGCCCTTTACCGAAAATCACTGCAGGGGTTGCCGGCATCCCATTGCTTTAAATGGGGCGGCCGGCAGCAGCAAACTTTGTGGCCTGTGTATATCATGATGGAATGTCTCAGGCTACTGCAGATGCACTGTTGAAGTTTGTTATTGGATGCAGCAGGCTGACTACAGCCCGTAAACAAAGCATCGACAAGGACAAGAGCGCAGAAACATTGAAGCAGCAGGAAGTCGGGATAGGTGAGTATACGATCATTTATTGTTTTTCGGTATGGGCAGCATAGTATTCTTAAATATATAACTTGGAAAATGCCTTTAAAGCTCTAATGTTTTCTTATCAAAAAGAGGTTCTACAGCAACTGAAGTGTATATTTTAAAGTTACCATCCTATGATCTACATATATAATTATATTGACTTCCTATATTAATACAGTGTATATAAATTTCTTGTAGAACCTATGAATGGGTATGTGACTGCTGCCTCTGATTGGCTCAGCGGGGCCAATCAGATGAGAGGCAGCAGTCACTCACCCATTCATAAATTCATGAATGGGTGTGTGAGTGGAATCTGCCTCTGATTGGTCAGGCTGTGACCAATTAGAGGCAGCTCATTCAGCAGGCGGGGATTTTAAATCCCCGGCTGCTGAATACTACTCACAGCTGTTCAGAGCAGTTCAGGAGGACTGCCGCTGGCCGCGCTGAACTCCGTCTGCCGGGACCAGGTGAGTATATATATATATATATATATATATATATATATATATATATATATATATTTTACACATTTCTGGATGAATTGCAGGGAAGGGCTTATTTATTTAACCCCTTCCCAACAATTCATCCCGCGATCGCCGGCAGCCCATTGCTTTTAATGGAGCCGGCTGTATTGCCGGCTCCATTGAATTCAATGGGCTAACATCGTTCTGCCGGGACAAGGTGAGTATATATATATATATTTTTTTTACACATTTCTGGATGAATTGCAGGGAAGGGCTTATATATTTAAGCCCTTCCCGACAATTCATCCCGCACTCGCCGGCAGGCCATTGCTTTCAATGGAGCCGTCTGTATTGCCGGCTCCATTGAATTCAATGGTCAGCGCTCGTTTAATCGAGACGAGTACCGCGTGGTGCTCGTCTCGAGTAACGAGCATCTCGAGCACCCTAATACTCGAACGAGCATCAAGCTCGGACGAGTATGCTCGCTCATCTCTAATTGAAGAGAGGCACAAGTAATTTTACTGAGCAAATACTCTTTCACTTGTCATGCTGGTTTTAGTTAATAGAACAATCCCTATATTATGCCCGTGTGACATCTAGATTTTCATTTACTCTCCACTTTAATACACCATTGTCAACCATATTCTGAGCATGTTACCTGTTTTAGCTGTGTCTCGGAGTTAACATGGACATCACAAATTTCACAGTGAAATGTTTTGTTCTGAAGACCAGTATTCCCTTTGATTAAAGGTCCTCTGCCTTTTACACCTGCCCGAGGAAATGCTTTAATAGTTCCACTTCCATTCCGAGCTTCCACCATTGTTTTGTGCTTTGTACCTATAGTTATTGGGTGAGAGAAAAAAAAAGCATGGCTGTCATTACAACTAGTGCAAAGAAACCAAATTTCATCACAGGCTCACAGGCTTAAAGAGGTTTGATTTTTCGATGAAATGTCATTTGATGAATCAGATTTTCAGATTTTAAAAGCTAGATTCACGCAGGGCAGTTTGGGGCAATTTTTGATTTATTTTTTAACCAAAACCAGGAGTGACTCATAGCCTATTAGTGACTGCAAGTTTGTTTTTTTTATATTAGTCATTGAAGGGCATCACAATAAGGTAGGAATGAGTGCCCAATATCTAGAGGAATAGTAGCTTCTACTCAGCAAAGAAACCCCCGGCAGCAAAGAAACGCCTATTTACAGCCACTTAACTCTTTACGTGCCACAGTCAATGCAAATGTGGCATGTAAGAGGCTAACACATAGATGGGGCTCCATTTAGGATCCAGCTCTCATGGCTGAGATGAGAGTTAGCTCTGTTCCTGGGCATGTAACTACTTACACAATGTGACTACAGTATCTAAGGGTCTGACACAAGGAAGATGCTCCCTTTGTCACCCAGTCGCCCCTTATGATGCACTTATAGGGTGACAGTGGGTTACTAAGGTACCTGGAGGCTTGTCAGTGGCTTCTCATTCTGCCTTCTATAGTGGTCTATTAGGCCCTGTCAGAGGGACGGTCTAATAAGCTAAATAATGAAGTATTGCAGTGTATCACAGGAACGATCATTCCTAACGAAGTTCAAGTCCCCAAGAGGGACAAAAATCAAAAAAGGGTTTAGAAAATTTTCTTAAAAATATAAAATGTCAGAAAACGCATTTCCTACCTTATTATGTTGAAAACAAAATAATAAGACATATCACAAATTTGGTACCATTTATAGCAGCCCACATAAAAAATTAACACATTGTTTAACTTGAACTGTGAACACTGAAAAAATCTATTGAAAAACCTATGCCCAAAATAGTTCTTTATGGATATATTGCAATAGAAAGTGATCAAAAAGTCAAATGAATCACCAAATGATGTTGTTAAAAAGAACAGCTGGTGCCACAAAAAAAGGCCCACACACACTACGCCAAATAACTGTAACAGCAAACTAATGAATAGTACACATAGATATCACCCTTGAAAACAACGGTCCCAGTTAGATAGTTCCTCCAGAAATAACAATGCCAGATAGAATCCAAAGTCTGATGCCCCAGATGGTAATAGATCACCATAGAGTAAAAGTGTCATATTTTGTACCCCAAACAGTAATTGTGTCCAATTTAGGCCCCAAACAGTTATAGTGATCATCTTAGTCCCCAAAACAGAAATAATGATCCTTCTGTGCCCCTCACATACTAATTCCCATTGTCGTGTCACCTACAAAGTGATAGTGCCCTCCTTGTGACCTCTAGAGAGAAATAATGCCTTCTTTTGCCCCAATTCAGAAATATTAACTCACTTTGTAATAGTGCCCCCAGTTGGGTACTTAAAAAGTAATAATGTACCCTAGAAATTAATAATACCCCCTGCGTACCACTTGAATATAATAATACCCTTTGTATCTCTAAAAATAATTAAAAACCCCCTGTGCACCCCAAAACAAAAGTTTGGAACCAATCAAATAAAAATTCCCAACTTGATGTCTTGTGATAAGTAATAGCGCCCCTATAGTTTGCTCTCTAGAAAAAAGAAATATTTATATTCTCATCTAACCATGATCCCACCATAAGTGGTCCAGAAGTAAAATGTAGTGACATCATTGTGGCACCTGTGTCCGGGTATCTGGGGCACAGGATCAGATGTCCAGAGCACTAGATCCCTGGTGCTAGCAACACCATTGATAAGGTGTGAAAAGACAAAACAGAATTCTCCATTTTATTTACAATTTTGTATTAAAGGGGTATTCTGGTGCATAAAATTTAACTCCTATTGAAAGTATATAGTACAAAATAAAAATCCTTTAGCATGTAGTAAATAAATCTTTTCAGTAGTTTCCCACATAAGCATGCTTAGATCCAGTGCTAGGAATTAAAGAATGGAGTAATCCGAAACTAATGTGAAAGACTCAGTAGTGAGAAAGCGCAATACGAAATACACAATAGGGGGAAACTCACTCTTCAGCAGCCAGGGGAATACATGGGAAAGGGAACAGCCATCCCATGGCGGATGGAAACCATAATCTGCTACCCACATGGGCTACTGCTGAAGCCAAGCTGAGTCAGAGCACTTAGGGTGTAAAAGTGTGACAAAGATAATTCCACATATTTAGGATGTAGTTCTATGTCTGTAACGGCCCTACAGTTTTTTTTTTCCAATTTCTCATACAAACATCAGAATACCTCTTTAACTATAATAAAAATACAAACAGAAGTCATGGCTGGCCTTAGCTGCATGCGACTTGTGCGGTCATACAGGGCACCGGCCACCAGCTTGAAGGGGGGGCGCCAGGGAGATGTAAGTTGGTTTGTGTGCTGTATGTATATAATGGGCTTGTTCTGGTATTGTGTATATGTACAGAGGCTGGTTCTAGTGCTTTATTTATGTGATCAGCTTGATTCTGGGGCAGTTTATATGTTATGAACTTGGTTCTGGTATTGCATCTATGTACTCAGGTCAGTTTGAGCTTTAGTTATGTTATTAGCTTGGTTTTAGTGCTGTGTTTACATGTTATTAGCTTGGTTTTGGTATTGTATCTATGTACTGAGGTCGGTTTGTGCTGTATTTATGCTATGAGCTTGCTGGTGCTGTGTATATGTTAACAGATTGGTTCTGGTACTGTATCTATTTACTGAGGTCAGTTTGTGCTGTATTTATGTTATAAGCTTGGCTGTTACCATATTTATGTACTAAGGTCTTCTGGTGTGGGTATGCTGTTAATCCTTCTGCTTTCTGCATAAGTAGAGTACAGGCAGATTATCTATTCGGGTGATATATTGTTTCTTTCTTATGAATGTGGGTGGGGGAAAAATAAATTCGCACAGCGGACATCAAACTTAAAAAGACTCTTGTCATTGTCCTTTTGCGCCCATATCTAAAGGCAGGACTATGTAGTGACATGCACATCTATTGCAGTAATATGTCTACTGTGTGGATCTGTGCAGTAGTTTTGTAGAAACCTGCATTTTATAAATGACAGCACATGCATAAAAGATTACTTGAAAGAGTCCTGGATATTCATGAGCTGCAGACTAGCTACACCCATCCCTTCCTCAAGCCATTGATTGACTGCTGTCTTCCTTTTACTGTGCATAGCGAGAGAATTGACAACCATTGAATTGCCTGGAGAGTGGGGTGGGTGAGAACTAGCCTGCAGCTCATGAATATGTAGCACTAATTCTGTGTCTAGGTACTACTAATAAAATGCAAGTTTCTCCAAAACTAATGCACAGATACACACAGCAGATATATCACTGCAATCAGCGTGACAGACGCTACCTTATGCTGCTCAGTGAGGACTACAAAAAGATGGTGACAGATTCCCTTTAAGGCTGCCACTGACAGTACTTTAACCAATTTTCTACAGAATAAAGACAACACAGCCATAGAAATCCTGGAAGAAAACTAAATATATTCCCTGAAAATAGACATAGTTAAAGGGGTTTTCCAAGGAGAATATTACTGATGACTAGAGATGAGCGAGCACCCAAATGCTTGAGTCGCGTTATTCGAGTCGAGCTTTTGTAAAATTCAAGAGCTCTACTCGAGTAACGAACCCCATTGGCTACAATTTTTTTCTTCCTAGGTTCGTCTCTCTCTCTCTCTCCTGTCTGCCAGACAAAAACTTTGCCAATGACGCATGCTGCGTCGCGGCGGGGAGGGGCCAAAACAGGCACATCCCAGCGGGGAGGAGCCAAAAACTGGGGTGGGGTTGAACATGGCTTGATGCTTGTTCGAGTAACGAGCACCATCGAGTACGCTAATACTCGAACGAGCATCAAGCTCGGCAGAGTATGTTCGCTCAACTCTACTGATGACCTATCCTCAGCATAGGTCATCAATAGTTGATCAGCTCAGGTCCTCCAGATCAGGACGCTGACCAATAAGCTTAGCGGGCGCATGCTGTCAGCGCCACAAATACACAGAGGTCGGAGTGGAATTCTTGGCACTGACCTCCCATGTAGTGTATACAGTCTACTCAGTCCCGCAGCACTCGGTCAATATGCAGTTTTCAGCAGAGGTATATTCTATAATCCAGCAAAGCCACATCCCAGGGACCATGGACCTCCAGTCCCTTCCAATGTCCAATCGAACGCAAAAAGTGCTAGCATCAATGGTGTATGATAAAAAAGTAAACTTTTATTGCTCCATGTAAAAAACAGGCAACGTTTCGACTGCGATAGTCTTTTTTATTAGTCTTGAAAAAGACTATTGCAGTTGAAACGTTGCCTGTTTTTCCATGCAGCAATAAAGGTTTACTTTTTTATACACCATTGATGCTGCCACTTTTTGCGTTCGTTTGGACTTCCCATGTAGTGGCGGGTGCTTGTAACTGCAGGCACAGCTCATGTTGATTCCAACGAGACCTGTCCCTGTAGTTACAAGTGCCGGCCACTACACAGAGGTTGTCGCGGAGACTCCTGTGTAATTGTGGAGCTGTCAGCATGTGCCCGCTCAGCCGATCTGTCGGCGTCCCAAGTGGAGAACCACAGCTGATCAACTATTGATGACCTATCCTAAGGATGGGTCATCAGTAGTATTCTCCCTGGAAAACCCCTTTAAGTGAAACTTAACTGGGAAAGATTGCCATAAACTCCAGAGGTGCCGAATTATGAATACGAATTGGCTATTGAGATTCTAGATGCCACACCTCTGATAACAAAAGGATTGATTATGTTCATTAACTAATGCTGTACTGTACTCTGCAGCGAATGATCCTAATAAATAAGGTATAAACAATAAATCTTATTAAGTACCAAATGGCAAATTATTTATCACACCACGGGTCTGCAATAGAGTGGCTTCCATAGAGAGATTTAATATTTGACACAGTTGTTTATATGGCACACAGGTTGTAATTAGAATCCTACAGCACACATTAAACCCAAAGCTTTAGAACACTCAGGATAAATAGTATAATTAAACTCTGAGATTTTACATCTTTGCTGTACTTTTTTTTGCACTGGTTATTTAGGTCTCTAAGATCCATATATACACAGAAAGTCTCCAAATATAGAATGGCTGTCCAGAAAGTTGACTGGTATATTAAGTAGAAGAAATAGCAACGTTTTTATCACTTTGGCAGAAATTCTGGCATGCCGGAGAGAAATACTTTTGGCTGGAATGCCGTGTCATTTTCTCCTTAAATAGGCTTCCAGCTGAATTTAGAAATATTAATGATGTGTTTGATAACAAAGTCCAAGTCCTTGTGTTCTGAGATGTTGAAAGCAGTAATATTGCTCTCTTTTGATATGATGAAACATGCAGCATTTACAAGCAGAGGCCAAGCATGACGACGGAGGCTATAAACTAGCAGAGAGCTAGAGCCATCATATTGCAAATTACAAAAGATAATATGTTTAGAAGAGTGGATACAAAGCTTCAAGAGGACCTGTCACTACAGTTTCCTCTATGAAGCAAATATAGGGACGTGTTCTAAAGCTCTATTACCAATTGAACCGTAGCTTCTGTTTACAATGGAAGCCAAGGCAGATTAAGGATCAATCACATGGCAGAGCTGAAGGGTGACTGAGAGAATACATTGACATATAATGGGGTCTATTTTGGTGGCAGAAACCCAGAACAGACCTCCAACAGAATGAATTTCAAGTTGTAAGTAGAACCAAGGGTTACCTTACTAGCGTTGCTCTATGGCAGTAGACCAACATTTTATAGGTAATAAACCACTTGACAGGTACTAAAATTCGCACAAGATATTAAAAGAAAAGACCTATTCAATATGTAACCAAGCCAAGAACGAGATTTTAGTCTAGTAGCAATTGCCAGTTATAAGGTTTTAGTGGTACAATGTCTCTACAGTGCTACCTATTAGAAGGCAGCATTCCTACAAGTCAATGTCCGACCTTTTACCAATGACTAGGAATATAAGCCAAAACCAGAGTCCTCTCCAGGAGAAGACCTACAGGAATATTACCTTCTAATAGGGGGTGCTATAAAAGTAGAAGAGCATGTATGTTCTTATAAGTATACTCACACCTGCTAGATGCTCTCTCTAAGGAGAAACTGCACCCCTCTTGACCAAAGTTTTGACCTTAATACCAAGTTTTAGTAATGTTATAACCTCTCTGATGCCACCAGTGCTAAATAATATCTGGAAGATTCAACTACTGAGGAAATATCAACATAGAGCATGAGTCCAAAATGTGGCGTCTAAGGACCCTTTTACACGAGATGACAATCGTCCCAGCAATGATCGCTCCTGTGCTTTCCTGAGATTGTTCTGGCCTGTCCTTCACCACAGTTAAAGGGGTTTTCCAGAAAATACTATTGATAACCTATCATCAGGATAGGTCATCAATAGTTGTTTAGCTAGGGTCCGTTACTTGGGACCCCGACCGATCAGCTGAGCAGGCGCATGCTGTCAGCACCGCAAATACACAAAGGTCAAAGCGGAAGCCTCCGTGCCAACCTCTGTGTAGTGGCCGGCGCTTGTAACTGCAGCCAGGGGTCTTGTTAAAAATCAATGGGAGCCGTGCCTGCAGTTACAAGCACCAGCCATTACATGGGAAGGTTGGCACGGAGACTTTCAATTCAATTATACAGAGTGCCGACCTCCTTATTGTGGCCGGCGCTTGTAACTGCAGGCAGGGGTCTTGTTGAAATCAATGGGAGCCGTGCCTGCAGTTACTAGCACCAGCCATTACATGGGAGGTTAGCACGGAGACTTTCAATTCAATTATACAGAGTGCTGACCTCCTTATTGTGGCCGGCTCTTGTAACTGCAGGCACAGCTCCCATTGATTTCAATGAGAGCTGTGCCTGCAGTTACAAGCACCGACCACTACACAGAGGTTGGCGTTGAAGCTTCCGCTTTGACCTTCGTGTATTTGCGGTGCTGACAGCATGCGTCTGCTTAGCTGATTGGTCGAGGCCTAGAGCGACAGACCCCAGCCGATCAACTATTGATGACCTTTTAGCGTGTTTTGCTGCACTTTCTGTGCAACCTTATGAGTTCCAGGTGTTATCCATATCCCAGTGAAATTGCGCAGTTCACTGTGTAGTTTAGCAGGGATACTAGGGTGCCTGAGGTGAGCAAATACGTGCAAAAATAGGGCATTTCACTTTTTTTTTTTGTGCAAGCGGAATGCTTGAGTAAAAGCGAAAGTGTGAATGAACCCATTGAAAACAAAGGGTTTTATTCTCTGCGCAATGTGCAAGCAAGTTTTGCGCGTGCAAAAACACACAAATACGGTTGCTCTTGGAGAAGCGCAGTTGCTCCTGGAGGAGAGAGAGAAGAAGCCCTGCAGGGCTTTGGGATTTTCCTAGAGCAGGGAGAGAGAGCGGACTTATGGGGGATTTTCCCATAGCAGGGAGAAATGGAGTGGGGCTATGGGTTAATCATCCTCTGTTGTCTCTCCCTGGCTATATGGAAATCCCCCATAGCTCCCCTCTATCTCCCTGTTATGGGGAAACTCTGCGGAATATGCCCATAGAGCAAGAGCGAGTGGGCAGGGCTTTAAAGAGTAGGCGGGGCAATAGGGATTCTCACAGAGATTCCCTATAGCAAACCATAGAGGGGGTGGAGCTAGAGGAGCCGTGCTATGGGCGGATCCTTCTGGCCCCACCTCTCCTCCCACGCTCTTGGGGAAAGCCCTGCTAATTCGTTGCCCCTCTCTCTCCCCACTATAGAGAATTTCTTTGGGGAGAGAGGGGAAGGGAGTCCCCTACTGCCCCTGCTGCTAGCCAATAGCCCAGCAGGGGAGCAGGAGGAACACCCCATTTCTACAGCAGGGCATTTAAAAGGTGCTGCCCAGAAGCACCTTTTAAATGTTCCATTGTAAATTTCTGATAGTCACAACGGGGATTAACAGAATCCTCGGGGAGTCCCTTCTTTCCTGCGGGAACTAATAGGCGTTTACAGTGGGACATTTAAAATGTGCTCTCTGTTTTAAATGTCCTGCTGTAAGCTGTGGGGAATGTATTCTGAGCGCAGGAGTTTCCATTAACTCCTGCTCCTATAGAAGTCAATGGAAACCCCTGCACAGCGTGCATCACAACACGACCTGTGTTTTGGCATTGTAGCCACACATGTCTTATCTTTGTTAGGTGCGCTCCGTTTAGTGTACCTACATTCTCTCTATCGGAACCAACTGGTTCTTTCAGAAGTGCTCTTTTTGCACGCAGATAAAACACACCCGTCTGACCGAGCCCTTATGGATGATGTAAATATCTTGATTTCTTTTTTGTATATGGGATAACTTAAAATATTTCTTAGATTCATAACAAATAAAAAATCTTTATTTTACCTTTTTTATTAGTCTGTATGGGGAACTTGAACTTGCAATCGTTTAATGGCTTAGACAGTATAATGCAATATTATGGTAATGTATTATATTATATTTTAACAGGATGCCTATTAAAGACATGCCACAGGCACATCTTAATACACAAACGATCAAGGCAGTCTTGGGACCCTTCAGAAGGCCCCAGGCTGCCATAATACCTGGATGGCACCACCACAATTTTGTCACAGCTGGGTCATTCAGGATATTTGAAGGGTTATCAGCTGCAATCAGAGTCATCACCCATCACTGTTGTGTGTTGGCTGTCACAGACAGACAATACCTGCCATGTATGGAGCAGGTTCAATTCCCATGTCTTTAGCATATGCTGTGGACGGCTTAAGATGCCCTATCTGCACAGGGCATTTGCAGCTAGGATGCATGTAGCCTTTTTTTATAAAGGGAAGGGGTTAAAGAAAAAGTAGAACATTAATCTCTCCGTAAATTATGCTGAGAATTATTGTTACAGTCTCCGGCTATGAATGCATTATTAAAATGATGCCGTAATAGTCAGTGAGTCTCTGTATCTATTAGAACAGAATATTTTATCACATGTTTTGTTTCTAAAAATCTGTCCGTATTGGTCTAGGGTCCACATATATATACTTTGTACTAATGGACTTATTGTAAAAAAAATGTCTTTTCTTTTTAGCCTATTCTTCCGTCACCTTTGACTTTAGTACATAGTATTTGCATATGTACAGTGCAGCATCTTACCACTGTTGTGGGCCTCCAGCTGGGAGGCAGAGTTGACAGCGACTTTGCATAGTGAACAGTATAGAAGTCTTTTAGCCTTTTCTTCTTCAGTCTCCCCAGAAGGGCATATGTTGCTGCTGGTTACCAGAGTGATTTTCTTGTCAACTGTTGCTGTGGTCTCTGTTGTCATAACACTAATTTTCCGGATTTCTAACATCGTACTGGTTGATATTGCTGGAATTCCTGTGGCAAATTCTGAAAATAGACAAAAGCAAAATTTTTGCTAAGATGGAATATGACATTATCTATTGCTACACAGTATGAAAAAAGCAGACTGGCATGATGCTGATATTGGTGAAAGCTTACAAAAGAAGTTATATTGCTATGATATCATAGGTGTGAAGAAGAGAGGTGAGGTTGTATGGTCAAATTAGGGCTCTTACCCACTGGCGATAAACCTTCCTGCAATGCAAGACAGTGCTGGCCCCATTGAAATCAATAGGATAAGATCATGAAGCAGCCTAGGAATCCCCCATAGAGAGGAGAGATAGGGAGAGGAGATAGAGGGCTTTCCCAGGGCTTCTCCGAAAGCGGGGGGTGAGGGGACAGGCTAGAGGAATTCTCATAGTGATTCAATCTCTGGCCAAGAGAGGGGGCGTGGCTATCAGAATCCACTAGCTATGTCCGCCCACTGTCTTTGCTAGAGAAGAATCACTATAAGAATCCTTCTAGCCCCACCCTCTCACCCTGCCCTCGGGAAAACCTTTTAGCATCACCCCCATCTCTCCAAATATGGGGAGATATGTAAGAGATCCTCAGTAGCTCCACCTCCCTCTCTCTCCTTGCTATGGGGGATTCCAAGGCTGTTGTGTGATCTTCCCCCAATGATTTCAATGAGGCCCTGGCCCCATTGAAAACAATGGCGATATCACGACTTTTTTGTATCGCAGAGAGGCTTGAGTGAAGACATCACAAATGAAAATGAAACCATTGAAAATCATTGGTTTTATAATCATGTGTTTTCACTCGCATCGTGGGATTTCTCGGCCGTTAATAGTACAACCAAGAAAAGATAGGGTATGCCCGATCCTCCCTGCATGTGTACTATGTGTGGGAAAGATAGGGCAGGACCTATCTTCCTGCACTCTTTTTCAAAACTCCTGCGCTATGGCGTTGAACAGCCACCAAAGCGGAAGAAATGTCCCTTGTTCAGGCGCTTCTCCGCTCATTTGAAAGTGGCCTCAGAGCAATAAGGGATGCAAAAAGTGTAGCACACTGCATAAAACTAAGGCCACTTCCACTGTTTTTTTACAGCGTTTAGTGTGGTGTTTCAAACTCCGCGCTAAATGTTGTAAATCGCCTCCATTGATTTCAATGGGGCTTCTCAGACAAGTATTTGAACGCGGTGTTTCTAATACCACAATTATCTAATGCTGTCTGCTTTATTTCAGTGCGCTGGTGGGGTGCGTTAAAAAATGGTGCTGAATTCATTTGAAAACGTCCTTCAAAAATGCTGTGTTTAAAACATTTCATTTTTACAGACACCTGTGTGAGAGTAGCCTAAGAAACATACAATTTTAAATTTACATTATTTATATAACATGGAAATAAGCCCATGATAGGGCAGTCACAATGTTAAGTATTTTATAAATGTTATTTATTTTGTGATGTTCTATAGTTTTTGTATATTTTTTGCATACCTTCTTGCCCTTATAATCCATTTGCATGCAATAATTATTGCTCAAAATTCATTAAAGCGATGGCATGAGTAATCATTTCGTGTGAATGCTGCCATTGTGCACTTTTCTTCTGAATGATGATTTTTAGGTGCACTTAAAAATCATCCTTCAGACCACAGTCTGTGTTCTCCATGGGAGCTAGAGATAACATTTTTTCTCTTAGAAGCCCCTGTGAGAACAATGAGGCTAATTGCAGAGCTCAGATCACATGTTGAGTTCTGCAAGCAGCTCCTGGATGCTCATTTGCACGCAAATGAAGCTGATAAAGTACTAAAGGGCATTAGTGCCCATTAGTACTTTATGCAAAATAATTGCTAAAGCTTTCAATTGTTTGAAAGATTATCTTTGCATGTAAATGGGCCTTTACTCTTTGACACAGATTTTGGTGCAGATCTAGAGCAGATTTTACCCCTTCTATTGAAAAAGTGTTACACCAATAATAATGGTGGCAATGTTTAGTGAGTCATGGTGTTGTATTGAAGCAATATATATCATTAATAAGTTGTTATTGGTCAAAAAATATATCTCTTATCTAATATATTGAGTAGCCTAGTTGTATGTTACCTTTAAAAAAAAAAAATCTGTTTATTAGACCAGTTGCTACATATTGGTATAGCAATATATTACGGTAATGGCTGTAGACAAACAAACAAGGAATGTGTTTTTTAATTAAAAGCAGACTTGATGTGACTTGTTATCTAACCTATAAGATAATTTAATTAGTGTCCTGTAATCAACATATTAATTACTGTAAATATAATTGTACTTAGAGACAGCTTGTGTGAAGTGCTTCTTGCTTTCATTACTTAAATGTGGCCATTAGAATGATATAGCTGAATACCACAAGATACGTGTTAACTTTAATTATGAGTATTAAGAACATTTGTTTTGTCTATCGTTTTTTCTTTGCTCAAGCTGCTTTCATATTTTACTCTGAAGATAAAGATGCAATGCAGTTAAGCGAGTTAAGTATACATTTATGTAAAATTTCCAGCATAATTTTAGTTTATAAGTTGTCTAGTATTATAGTGAGCTAAATAGAAAATGCTTTTTAACATGCAAAATATGTTTAGAACTAGAGATGAGCGAGCACCCAAATGCTTGGGTCCGCGTTATTTGAGTCAAGCTTTTTGTAAAATTCGAGAGCTCTACTCGAGTAACGAACCCCATTGGCTACAATGGGAGACTCGAGCATTTTTGTATGTGGGACGCCAGGTGCCAAGCTTTTTTTTTTTCTAGGTTCGTCCGTCTTTCTCTCTCTCTCTCTCTCCTGCCTGCCTGCCAGACAAAACATTGGCTGTGTCGCAGCAGGGAGGGGCCAAAACAGGCACGTCACAGCGGGGAGGAGCCAAAAACGGGGGCGGGGTCGAACACGGCTTGATGCTCTTTCGAGTAACGAGCACCATCGAGTACGCTAATACTTGAACGAGCATCAAGCTCAGCAGATTATGTTCGCTCAACTCTATTTAGAACTAATATGCTTACAAGCCCTATTGCGAATTTCTCACAAAAATATTTTTCTAACTGTAGAGCAAGAACAAGTGTCTATCAAGATAAACCTATCTATTCTTCACAAAGTATACCGTATATTTTAATTCAAGTTTTTAAATCTATATTTCAACTATATTATTTAAAAAGAGGCTGTTACATCTGTCCAGCCCTTTCGAGGTGATCAATGAGTAGAACAGGTTACCATGGGAGGTGGTGAGTTCTCCTTCAATGGAAGTGTTTAAACAAAGGCTGGACAAATATCTGTCAGTGAATCCTGCACTGAGCAGGGGGTTGGACCAGATGACCCTGGGGATCCCTTCCAACTCTACCATTCTATGATTCTATGAGAAAACCGACTAACAGATTGAAAGACAGAAGACAAGGACAGGCTGAATCACTTGTCAAACATGAAGGTTACTGGGCTTAGATTAGGATGTCTGGGGGAGTGAATGGAAAAGAGGAGCAAGTGGTGAATCTGGTGACAAACCAAAAGGAGTGAACCACAAACTAACATTGCAACTAGACAGGAACCTGGGCCCCTAATCACCCTCTCCCTTTATTTATTTTATTTTATTTTTGTTTTTGCCTTGTCTCCTTTCCCCTCTTCATTAATTTTTTTGGCTTCTATTCCTCATCTTCTTTGTGCATCCACTTGCTTATTCCCCCATAGCCCCTTTTCCCAAAGCCCAGTATTAAGCAGGATGACTTTGTCCTATTCTCCCTACCCTCTAACTATTGTCAAAAAAGTTCACAATCTTAAGTAGTTCACTGTGTTTGAGAGGAATCTTCGGGTCTACTTAAGAACACCAGCTTATACCAAAGGCATATATTGAGAAAAAGGCTAGTAGTACTTAGAAAAACCAAAGTTTGTGTTTACAGTTGCCACCTGAAGAGGAGCTCGATGTGTTATATACTTGAAAAAGCTTAAAATAAAGAATTAAAAAAACAAAACATGGAGGTTACTATATTACTAGACGTGAAAAACAATACAACAGACAATGGTAAATACAGAGATTTTTCCCAAGATTTTACTATGACTGGACCTGCCAAAAAGTGGAGCACCCACCCCAAAAAGGGTGACCGTATGGCTGAAACCTATGAGGTGGGGTTCACACAGGGAGGATTTGCTGCGGAATTTCGATATGGAAATTTCGCAGCATTTACAGTAGAAGCAAAGTAGACAAGATTTTGAAAATCTTGTCCACAAGCTGTGGAAATAACCCGCACAAAGCCCATGTGGAAATTAACTTACGGTGCAGAATTCAATTCTGCAGCATGTCAATTTTATTGCCATCTCCGCTGCGGAATTCACCTCCCCTCAATGAGGGCGTGAATTCCGCACAGGAATTTGCAATAAAACCTGCTTGAAAACCCGCCCCAAATGGTGCGAGTTTGGAGGCAGGCTTTTCGCTGCTGATCTACAACGGAATGCTGGCTGCTGACATTGTGCTGGGAATCAGCCCCATGTGAACCCAGCCTAAAGATTCCATAACCGTCACCATGTGTAATATGGAGGTAAGGGAATCAGTAAGACCTGGACAGGACATGCAAATAGATAACCCAAGGACTGAGTACAAGAGTAACAATAGTTAGAACCAAAGAGTAAACAAACAAATATAGTCCAAAGACCAAATTCCAAAAAAAGAAGACACAAGAAAGAACTTAGAAGCACAAAGCAAACCACATCCGAGCACTGAGCAGGACCAGTGTACAAATGTATAACTCTACAAAGGGCAGCAGGAATAAATACCCTAAACGAATCACCTATAGACTGACTGAGACAATAGACAGCTCAGCCTGCCTATCAGTTTTTACAATAGCAGGGAAATGTTTCTCTATCAGCATCCAGTGTCAAATGACAGTGTACCGGTGCCAGACGGTACATCACGTGGTCCAGCGTTGATGCTAAGGTGGCATCCCAGACCGAAGCATGTGCCCAGTCCCTGATGGCGTTGCAGTGACAGAATATCTGTACAACATAGAAAATAGAAATTCAAATATACCTCAAAAATTGAAGTGTTTTTGGCAAAGGCTACTAGATACCCTTGTATGAATTGGAAACATTCCTAGAATAATACCCAATAGTGCCAAATAGACTTTTTCTTCAAAGAGAATTGTTTCACATTATAATGATATGAACATTTTGCTAAATATACATTTGTTAAATAGACTCATTAGGTGATAGGACAAAAAAGAATAACAGTTTTATTTATTTGTGGTTTCTAAAAAAAGTACCAACATCAGAGGTGTAGCCTGCCGCTTCTGGGCGCCAATGCAAAATTTGTAACTGCTCCCTCTACTATGTGTAATCATAACACTGGTGACTTCTTATGTGGCAGAAGGGTTTTTTTTGGTCCTCTCAGGGCCAGTGGGTGCATCTGCTATATCTGTACCCTCCATAACTATGGCCTTGGGCAACATAGTCCATAAAAATTGTCACCATCTGCATTAGTCTTTCTCTTTATTGCAGTACAAAATTTGATTGCCTTATCTCAGGCACACATTAGGATAATTTTATAGGAAGTTGACTAAAGGCCCTTTTACATGCAACGATTATCGCTCAAAATTTGTTCAAACAGCTGAAAGTGAGTATTAATTGTTACGTGTAAAAGGGGGAAGTTGTGTACTATTTGTTCACTTGTCGTTAGCGGCTTATTTTTAGAATTTAGAATTTGCGCAGAATGTGTTCTATTTCATTGCAGTATTTTGAGCGGCTTCATGATGTTTTTATTTATCTTGCATGCACAATGAGTGTAGTGTTTACTCAAGGAGTAAACAATGTACTAATTGTGTATGCAAGGAAGAAAGACAATGGAATCTGCTATCCAGATAATCTCTCCCACAAACACACACCCAGCTGCTACTGAGTTTACTTTAGCTACTGATGGAAAACACAGATGATTAGGTGCAAGTAATTTTATGCAAAAATGTTGTCAATTTGTTCAGTTGTCAGGCCTTTTTAGCGATTATCTGTGCGTGTAAAAGGGACTTAACTGGAGTACCCTAATGGGCCATTCAAACAAATTAATTTGAGTAATAATCGTGCAGTGTAATGGCAAAAAAATGGTTCACAAGTTCTTATTGCTGACTTTTTGTCAGCATAAAAACCATGGCTGGATCAAAGGCTTGTCTTTCAGTGTAAATCCTCCATGCTCAGCTCTTTGCACAGGAGGAAAAATATTGAGTGAGAAAACAGCCAGAAGCCAGTGATCGAGTGGTGAAATCTGTCAGTGTAAATGCTCTGCATGAGCGCTAACTCTTTAAGCGATGCATCTGCACTCATGCAGTCATTTAACCGACTGTCGTCCCATGTGAAAGTGCCATAAGGAAACCCACAAAAACATACAAACTTTATGAAAATGCTACCCTTAGTTGAATCCGAACCAAAGACTCCAGAGCTGGAAAGTGACAATGCTAACCACTAACACTTTGTACAATTTATTTACCCGTGGGGCATCTCAGTGCCCTTTTTTACTACAGCTAGGGATGATTTTCAGGGAAGGGCTTATATTTAAAGCCCTTCCCCGAAAATCCCTGCAGGGTTGCCTGCATCCCATTGGTTTCAATGGGGCCGGCAGCAGCAGCGCTGGCCCCATTGAAGGCAATGGGAGAACATTTAGTTCCTTTGCCACCGCTGCCATAGCTGAGACAGCTGTGGCAGGGGACTTCTTCATCCCCATGGTCCCCGCAGGGATGAAGAAATCCCCTGCCATAACTGTCACAGCTGTGGCAGAGGATCGCAATCTTCTCTGTATCTTCTTGGTCCCCTCGGGGATGAAGGAATCCCCTGCCCTAGCTGTCACAGCTGTGGCAAAGGATCATGATCTTCTCTGTATGTCTTCAATGGAGCCGTCAGGCCTGCTGATGGTCCAATTAGCAAAAAGGTGAAACCCCTGGAAGTGACAGCATTCTGAGGTTTCACATCCAAGGAAACCCCTTGCTGCAGCTGTCACAGCCACAGCAGGGGTTAGTGATCTGCTCTTATTGCTTTGTAATGGGGCCGCAGTAGTGCTGGCCCCATTGAAAGCAATGGAATGGTATCCCGGCCCTCTGACACAGCTGTGACAGCTGTGCCTGGGGATTCTTTCATCCCTGGGGGAGTCCCATCATTACTGAACACAGTGTTCAGTGATGAGAGGACTCTAGGCGGGGAATCTTTACACAAAGCTTGGACCTTTCTGGCGCATGGATGTCCTATCTTTTGCAAGTGCAAGTATTTTGTGCCTGTTAAAGACAGACATGTGAACACTACATAGGAAAACAATAGTTCTATCAGACGTGCTTTTTTTTTGCGCATATAGGCGCATGCAAAAAAACGCTCATCTTGCTTCGCCCTAGGAAAGATTTGGCTAGTTAAGCACACATACCCCTAAAAAAGTATTATGATATTACGAAACACACCTCAGGGAGTTTTGTGCCGGAGTTTAGTCCACCATATGGGTATGAAAGCATCATGTAGTATGGTCTCGTTGATCCGATAGACAGTGTGTAACTATGTAAGGTTGGTTAGCTATTTACCCATTTTCGTGTGCTACCGTATTTTATACGTGTCAGTCTGTAATCTATTGGAATGTATCTTTTAAAAATTAGTTTTTATCATTTTGATAACAATAAAGGTATGTTAATTCTAAAATAAAGGCATATGACTCCATTATGTGTTTTGATTTCAGGTTCTTTACAGTATACTAGGCATAGCACCATACAATTTGCAGTAGTGATGCCTGGTATTGCAGCTTAGTCCTATTCATTTAAGTGGGACTGAGCTGCACAAAGGTCATGTGATTGATGAACATGATGTTAGAGGCCAGAAAAGATTTACCTGAGCATTCCACCCCTTTCAAATAGCTGGCTGTGGGGGTGCAGGGAGTCGGACCCTTCAATCTGATATTGATGACCTATCCTGAGGAAATGTCATCAATATGAAACTAACGAATAAGTCCTTTAAAATTGATGGTAAAATTCTGTGTGTACAAAAGTTTGTGTAAGGCCTTAGTCACACGGGCGTTTTTTCGCGCGATTTGCGGATCGCATGACGGATGCGCATCCGCAAATCGCGTGACCGGGGCCAAAAAAATCGCCCGAAAAATCTGCTCCTAGCCGCGTTTCATTAGAAACGGGCCAGAGCTGTCCAGCGCATTGAATTCAATGGAGCCGGCAATACAGCCGGCTCCATTGAAAGCAATGCGCTGCGGGCGAGCACGGAATTAATTGTCGGGAAGGGGTTATATATTTAAGCCCTTCCCGACAATTCATCCCGCGCTCGCCGGCAGCCCATTGCTTTCAGTGGAACCTGCTGTATTGCCGCTCCATTGAATTCAATGGGCAAACATCATTCTTCTCTGCCACAGCTGTTACAGCTGTGGCAGACAAGAATGATTTGTCTTCTATATGTTCTCAATGGGGTCGGCGCTGCTGCCGCCGGCCCCATTGAGCGCATATAGAGAAGAGAACAGGAATCGCAGATCGCACATAGGTGCGATCTGCAATTTCTGTTCTATAATTTATCGGACGAGCGCATAAAAAGCGCTCATATGTCCGATACCATTGCCAAGCAAAGGTTTTAAAAAATCGCCGGACGCATGCGCAAATCGGGCGAAAAAACGCCCGTCTGACTAAGGCCTAATAGTTTGAAAAAGAGGTACGGAAATGACTGGAAGCTAGGCTAAGACTGCGAGTACATGATTTTTTGAGGCTATGCGCCAGGGGGTGCCAACAAGCCACTTAGTATTATCTAAAGTATTTAGAGACAGGGCTAGACTAGAAATCAAGTCTTTGTCCTGGATAAAAAAAAGCCTGGCGATCACTGTGGAAATGACATTTAATGCAGTATCTCTAATATGCAACTTATAACCACAAGAGGCTACTTTTGGCATCTGCTTTCTGTTGAGTTTCATTGTAGCCATACCACTATAATCTTTCATTTATTTATAACCTAGGGTAACCTAGTAACATAGTATGTTAGGCTGAATGGAGACAATTAAGTAAAAAAGGGAAAAAAATGAATAGGGGCTCACCTCACCAGCAGTGCCTCCGGTATAGGGGAAAAAACCACATCTGTTTCCCAGCGGGAGCTCCGTCCTCAGATGACCGTGACAAAGGTCACTGTCTGTCCGAAACGGGTTCAGCGTTTACCTGTTAGTTGTATGCGTTTTAATCAATAAAGTTACTATTTTTAATGGTTGAAGCCCTCCTCCATATCTACAGTTTCTCTCTCGAAAGGTGACAACGTCCACCCAGTTCAGCCTGTTTCCACTCCCAATTGTTGATCCAGAGGAAGGCAAAAAAAAAACAACAATGAGGCAGCAGCCAATTTAGCCCATTTGGAGGAAAAAATTCCTTCCCAACTCCATAATTGCAGTCAAAATAATCCCTGGATCAATATTTGAAAGTTCCTATCAGACTCCAAAACCGGGATCAACAATCTCGCTGGCAATTTAATGTCTATATCCTGTAATATCATAGCGCTCTAGAAAGGCATCTAGTCCCCTCTTAAACTCCTCTATCAATTTTGCCATCAGCACGTCCTCAGGCAGAGAGTTCCACAGTCTCACTGCTCTTACAGTAAAGAACCCTCTTCTGTGTTGGTGATAAAATCATCTATTCTCTAACTGTAGGGGATGCTCGCTTGTTACCGTCGCAGTCCTGGGTATAAATAGGTTAACGGGAGAGATCATGGGGTGATAATGAAATATTATGGTCTCCTTGAGGAGACCACCACGTTGGAATAAGGAATTTAATATAGGCTATGCAATGCTCCCTGGGGGAAAGTATGCAAATAGGGGATGACAAAGTGCCACCCCTTGGAAGGTAACTGGTGACTTCCCTGTTGAAAGTTCAAGCATAAACTTATAAGGAATTCACCTTCCAATAAGTGGCATTGGGGTGGCACCATTCCATCTTCTCTTTGCATGCATGTATAGCAAATACCTCCATTCTATTCCAGTGCACCAAAGAGTCCCTAAGATTTTGTATTATACCATATGTCTCTATGAGGCAATTTATTCTTCCTTAGAAGCAATGCTTCTAGGAAAAAGTACCTCCAAAATAGGCATTCAACAGCATCATACCACAATTTTGTTTTCTCATAGACTGTCATGGAATCTGTGAGAAAAAAAACTCCTGGGTAAAGTTCAAGGCATACAGATGATCCCATAAATCCTGTAGCTGTTGTATTACAAAGCCAAACCAGATGGTCTCATAACACAACTAATGTGAGATCAGGGGCCTTTACAAACAGGCAGACTTTTAGTTACACGTTATAGAAACATTTCAGGTGTACTGTATTGTGCATTATACATGTAGTAAAATATTCTCTGTATATCATATTTGCTACATGATATTTTCTGTGACATCATCTGTTGCAGGAATCACCGGGACCACAGCGGGCTGCACTGCTGATCCCGGTGGCCGCAGAGCAGTAAGTATAACTCTGTTTATTGTTTTTATATAGGGGTTCCTATTGAAAAAGAGTTCTCCTTGTCTACCTGCTGTACAATATCTTTTGGTCCTCCTAACTATCTAATTGTTTTGATTTACTGAAAGTTAAATTGATTTATGCAAAAAGCACCGCAAAATCCCAAAGTATGAATAAATTGAAATATCTTGATAATTTTTTGCAATAAATTAAATAAGTATAACATATACATAAAACACACTATCAGGCTAAGAGAGATAAATATAAAACACACAAATTGTAAGCAGACTAGGTAAATAATGCACAAGGCTCCTATACATACTTGGTATAAAAAGAAAGGGAACATAAAATGCAAACTTTGAGACTTCCCAGATAGGTAAAACTGCTTGTGCAGCCATTTGTTACAGATGTCTCAACTTTCTTACTGAGGCAGAAAATGACCTTCTCGACAAAGTACCTGTGAATCTTGGATGAAAAATGATTTGGGCATTGTGCTATGTATATATAACATGTCTACATTACTTGCCTCCAAACCATTACTGATAAGACTGTCCGAAACTAATAGAAAACTTTTTCACATGACTGGGATACAACATTCTGTGTGCTATAGACAATAAGGGAAACCGACAATCATTGTGTCATTGTGATAGCAAACAAATTTGCTCTAGATCAAACAGATTTCATAAAAAGATTTAACATTAAACCGACCCTCCACTTTCAAGATAAAATTCTGCCACGGAACTCGAATAGGTATATTACTTTTAGATGTTGTTCACTATCATCCCACCAATCCACTGCTTTTGGCCATCCGAGACTATCTAACAGGGCATTGGTAGTGTTAGACTACAAAAGTACTATATCTACTCTCTGATTGGCCAGAGCTGCTCATGTGATCAGTACTGGCCAATCAGAGAGCAGTATACAGTTTACATTAGGCAGTTAGGAAATTAATGCAGTCATCTTGAATGGCTGAAAAACAGACCCCAAATCCAGTGGATAGGAAATGTGGAAGAACAACTGCAAGTAGTCTACCCAGGACAAAATCTTGCCCTGAAACTTGAGGGTCACTTTAAACATTTCCATTCACCAAATAAGTGTATATTATAATAAACGTTAATATTGTATAAGATACTGTACATTATGGTAATCTGCTTCATGTAATATTAAAGGGTATTCTTGGAATATTTTATTTTTTCTATGGATGACTAGTAGTTCATCAATAGACAGTCGGTGGGGAGCCACTGTTGGGATCCCCGCTAATCAGTGGATTCCTGGGTCATGTCATTGCTGTCAGCATAGGAAGCTGAAAGTTCTGACCGTAGAGTAGAGTACTGGTTTGGTATTGCAGGTGCAGCTCCTATTGAAATCAACATGGGCCAATGCGCTATGGTCAGTGCTTTCTGCTTCCTGCACTGACTGCGGTGAGAGCAGCCACGAGAATCAGCTAATCAGATGGGATCCAAGTGGTGGGTCTTTGCTGATCATCCATGGATTACCTCACAGTCAACAATAGAAACAGTAAAAAAAAGGCCCAGAATACCCTTTTAAGAAACCGTACATACCTTTTAAGGGCTCAGTCAGACGAGCGACTTTTTCACACATTATGGGTCCGGGGAAAAAATTGCACATCGCATGTAGAAAAAATTGATTGGGTCCATTTGCACTCACATGTCCTATCTTTTGAAGGTGCAAATTGTTTCCGCTTCTAAAAAACAGACATGTGACTGCTTTCATTGGAAAGCTTTGGTTCTAATAGTTCCATTATGAAAATACACCTATACATGCGTGAAAAATTTGCTCCTTTGACTGAGTCGTAAGGAGGAACTCAGAGGGACAGGCTGCATAGCTTTGTAGCCACTAACTCTATGGGTATGTTCACATTGGGCGGAAATGCTGTGTAGTGTCCACATCAGGAAATTCCACTGCAAATTTCACTGCATTGTCGCATGAAAACCCAACACCAAATCAGCACAATAGGTGCAGTTTTTGACCAGGAATCATTTGCGTATCTGCAGCTGATTTTAGTAGCTATATCACTTCCCCTCACCTTAGAATACATGCCATTGTCAGCCAACCCAGCACAGGCCCCTCGACAGCCTCTAGTAAGCCCTGAGCCCTGGTCAAGTGATGTGGAATCACCTGACCATTGGCTTGGCGCGTTCCGGGGTCCACAGGGTTTTTATGCAAAAATTATGTGGAATTTTCTGCTTTCTGAATTTTTCAAAGTGCAAACTCCTAAATGTTTTTGCCCCTTGTGAACATACCCTCTAGCTGTTTTTTCCTTTTTTTTCTACAGCCCTCTCATTCGGCTCCCAATACTAGATGACAGTCCATGGGAATATTCCACCACATGTGAAAGCAACCTTATTGACTCACAATTTTGTTATGCTTTTAATTGCTTTATTTGCTATTATTTCTGAATGACTTTTGCGATGTTATAGATGTTTCATAGCACATAAAGATTGCAGTGTCCCCTGTCATACATTCTTTGTGAATGGGAATGTGCAGCAATATCAGAAATAGTCCACTGACAAGAGTGGCGCTGTTGCTGGGAAAAAAACAACTTTTGTATAATTCCATGACATCACTGAATGGCTGTGATTGGTTTATCGAGTTCCAGATGTGATTGGCTGGCGCTTGATCCAATCACAACGCTTAGTTACACAGCGCTGACGGCGGGGGAATTGAAAACCGAGCCAGGGAGATGACTGCGGGGAGAAGTCTGAAGCAGCTTGCCACACTGCTGGGAACACAGACGCCGGCTGAGAGGTGAGTATTGAGTTGTTTTTTTTTTACCTTGCATATACTCGAGTATAGCTAGGCTTATACACGAGTCAATAAGTTTTCCACTTTTTTTGTCATAAAACTTATTGACTCGGCTTATACTCGGGCCGGCTAATACTCAAGTATATACGGTACTTTATATTATATTGCACATTTAGCTGTACACAACACATATTGTGATTTATTTCAAATTTCCTTTTCTTTTGCTTTTAGTTTCTTTCCTGACCTGTATCACACACATTAAAATAACTGCTGGGTTTTCCTTCATTTCAAAGTTTTTTATTGTGACTAAATATATAGAATTTGATTTCTGAGTTGACTTGCCAATATGATCAGTCATTCTCATCTACTGATTTGGAAATGACATTGGAAAGGCTGCATTTTCGGACTGATTAAATTGGCAATGTATCACATAACAGAGTAAGTTCTATTGGCTGACAAATTCATTAAAGCCATTCCAGTCAGTAAAATTTGTTTGAGTTTAGCTTTCATCTAATATGGTTCTCTGACCTTTAGATTTACAGATCTGTCTATGATGTATTCAGATCACACATCAACTTACCAATTTACATAACATTTCGACATTGTAATCATATCTCTATTAAATGTGAGACTCGCAGAATAATTCTATTGTAGTTTCCTTTACTGTTGGACTGCGATGGCTCTTATCTGGTTTTATCTTATTTGTGTCGGGGATTTTAGGAGAGACGGAGGGAATTCAGAGTTTATTTGTAGAGTGTGTAGCAATTGTGATAAATACACTTTATATAGCCCATTATTAAAATGCAACTCTGAACATGGTCTTTTTAAGAGAAAATAATCAGAGAATTTCCACACAAAATACAAAAACATCCAACATTTATTAACTTTGTACATTTGGACCAATATAGTAAAGTTCTACAAATTTTATGTTGTGGTGGCTATTTTATGAAGGTCACAGCAGTAAGTGCAGCCTTATTGGCTGTCACTTTTGAAACTAGCTTCACAGAACCTGGTAACCGTCTGTTATTGTGACTACATGTTCTATCAATCACAAAGTGAAAGTTTACCGAAAAGCTAATTAAAAAATGACAATTAATATGGCTTCACTTCCTGTTGTCAGCTTTACAAAAATGTCCTCCATAACTAAACAAACAACCAAATTTATTGCCACACAGCCTTTACCCATCATCCCCTCCCCTTGGTTCCGGCATTCTCTGTATCATCCGTAAAACAGACACTGCTTTGTTTCCCAAGTTGTCAATTTTGTCCATAAGACATGCACACATGTGCTTGTCCTACCTCTTAAAGGGCCAGCATGTGCTTTACTATCCCCATTCAATCCCGATGTTATATAAATAAATCTTGGTATTTGTATAGCGCCAACTTATTCCGCAGCGCTTTCAGGTAATAATTACTTATTACCCCCCACCAAGCTGGGTTCTCATTTTACCGACCTCGGAAGGATGGAAGGCAGAGTCAACCTTGAGCCAGCTACCTGAATCATGCGGGGATCGAACTTGCAGCCTTCAGATCGTAGGCGAGAGCTTACACTCTGCGCCACACGAGGCTCAGTGTATAAGGTACCTTCCCTCACTGGAGGGTGGCTGAGCAATAAGGTCCCTAGTCATCTGAGTGGAAGTATTAAAGTATCTGCATGACTCTTGGTTCATGCCCTTGCCTGTGTGCTCAGCTTTCCCGAACTCTGCCTGTCCTGACTACAATTTGCCTGGTTGCCATCTGCCCTGATCTTCTGCCTGTTTTCTGTACTGCAAGAACTCTGTCTGTCCTGATCTCAGCCTATTTATTCACTACATCCTTGCCTGTCCCCTTTGATACAACATTTTGGTGCCTTCTGGACTGCCTTAAACTTCCATTGTATTTTGACTACTGCTGGTAAAACAAGTTGGAGATTCCTTGCAATGAAGGACTGATCCCTCCAAAAGGTGGTTAAACACTAAAGATCAGGGTTCTCTTAGTACAACTTTTAGAGAAGCCCAACATCAAATCAATTTGCGGCATAGTGGGTCCATGATCCATTGCATTACAACGTATGACATAAAATTATTATGCTATAGAGGCTAATAGCAGCATAAATAGAAGAGATGAAGTCCAATAAGAATGATCAAAATGAATTCATAACTTTGATGCTGGGTTTTGAACCCAATGCAAAAGGGCGTGTGTCTTTTTCTTTCTCCATTCACTTTCAATGCCCTTTGGTAACAATGCAGTTCCTCTAAAGAACACTTCATGCAACCTTGTAGCAAAGGGGATGTAGCAACCAAGGTTGAGCCTCCCCTCTAGGGCTCCTTGGCCCACACATAGTTTGCCTCTATACACCCTTTAAAGTCACCTTGCTTAGTGTTAATTAGCATTTATTTGAATAATATTATGGATGCCATGACATACGAGTACGCACAAGTCTGAGCCTAATGAATTAAATGTAAAGGGGTTTTCCAAGCACAGATACTATTGATGACCTGTCTGCAGGATAGGTTATCAATAGTTGATTGTCCAGGATCCACAGCTTGGGAACCTGGCCAACCAGCAGAACTGGTGCATGCTGTCAGTGCTGCTAAACACAGGGGTCAAAGTGGAAGATGCTTCTCCAACCCACATGTAGGTGCCATATGCTTGTAATTGCAGGCGCAGATCCCATTGATTTCAATGAGACCACAGCCTGCAATTACAAGTGCTGGCCACTACACAGGGGTCTGAGCAGTGGCTTTTGCTCTGACCCCTATGTATTGTGGCACTGACAGCATACACCAGCCCAGCTGATCGGCTGTGTCCCAGTGCAGCAGACCCTGGCCAATCAACTATTGATGATCTAAGCTGAGGATAAATAGTATTTGTGCCTGGAAAACCCCTTTAAGACACTTCTTTCACTTTTCACCTTAGCAAACTGTAGGCCTCAATGGGCACAGCATTCTTCATGTATTTGTCACTTCATTCTTCAAGTTATTTAACTACTGTACATTTATACTATACCTTCATGCACTATGAATGAAATCCCACTTAAACTACCTTGATTTACATTTAATTGCTTGATCACATCACATACAGCCATTTATACAATCAGTTTCAATTTTTTTAGATCTGTAGGTTATGCAGACTGAGCAAACAGCGAAGACATCAGACAACAGATATCACATTGCTAATTTTACTTTATGATGAATGCATACTGAGATATATTTTAAGACATCTGGACCCTCAATACGATGGAGAAAGGCTGACACGGCAATGGTGAAGAACAACATAAACTGTCCACCAGAGGTCATAATCAGATCTCTGACTTTTGCTGAGGGTTTGATTTTCTTCCAGCAATACATTCTGTAAACTTGTAGCAGGCAGCAATATTTTGTCAATGTTGAGCTAATGTATGCATGGTTAAACTTAATACTGGAGTGCAACTGCTGCATAACATAATAGTTTGCAAGGTCTGAAAATATCTACGAGCTTTGAAAAATATATGATTAATGAATCCCCACCCTGCATTACTTGTCTAAACATATTACATCTGGAATTGGAAAAGAGGAGAGGTAAAATATTTAGCCAAATACTGAACTAATGGAATTCAGTAAAATAGTCACAGCATGAAATGTATCAACTGTTTGCCAACTGGTAATTTTTGCTTTAGCTAATAAAATAAATCTATTATAATACATATGCATACAAAAATACATACCTAGAAATTCTCATCAGTACTAGGAAAAAAGATCCTATTATAATTAAGGGCCTTAAAATGTCAAAAATGTTTTATGTTGAATATTTTTGATCATATAATTAAATTAATTCACCATGAGATTAACATTACCCAACCTTGGCCCAACTCAGTTATAGCTTATAACTAAAATTATGCCAAAAATGATGTAACACAGTGGGTTCCGGACCAGTAAAAATGGAGAGTCAAACTTCGATTTTAAAATTTTTGAGACCAGTCTACTAAATGTTTTAATTTTATAAATAAGCATATAAATCTTTACCTGACGTGTGAGTCAAGAAATGTATTTCAGTACGATTCTGTCTTACATTAGTATATTACTCATCACTTCCAAGAGAGACTATTATATACCATGAATAGAGATGAGCGAGTATACTCGCTAAAGGCAATTGCTCGAGCGAGCATTGCCTTTAGCGAGTATCTCCCCCGCTCGAGACTGCAGGTTCGGGTGCCGGCGCGGGGGAGCGGTGAGTAGCGGCTGTCAGCAGGAGGGAGCGGGGGGGAGAGAGGGAGAGAGAGATCTCCCCTCCGTTCCGCCCCGCTCTCTCCCACAGCTCCGTGCCCGATGCCGGCACCCGAACCTGCAGTCTCGAGTGGGGGAGATACTCGCTAAAGGCAATGCTCGCTCGAGTATACTCGCTCATCTATAACCGTAAACCATTTATGAATGGGTGAAACTATATTATGTAGCTCATGAACTCCACCAACCTAAAAGATCAAATAGAAGCTTATAAGGCTAGAAATCAGCAAGGATTTGGATTTTTAGACCATGGAGTGAATTACCTATATGATGGATTTATATGTTAGGAAAAACTGAGATTCAAGCTTCGGAGAATGATAGTTCTGTGGAAACTGTTTTGGTAAGAATACAAGGAGAGAATAACAGAAAGGACAACATTGTAGATATTTAGTATAAGTCACCCAGACAGGCAAAAGATAAAATGAACTTTTTCTACATCCGATGGCTAAGTTCTCAAAAAAGTACAACATAGTGATCATGAGAGCTTTCAAACCATCCAGACATTTATTGGGAGTCTCTCTTAGACAAAAGTAATGGATCCAACAAATTCTTATCCACTCTTGCTGACAACTTTATCTTCCAAAAGGTATATTTGCTATATTTGAATTAATTCTTACCAACAAGGAGGAAATGGTTGAGGGAGTTACGGTGGCTGGGTCCTTAGGAGGCAGTGATCATGCTATCCTTGAATTTTGGATAATAAGGGGAAGAAAACCTGAAAGGACTTCAGAGGAATCAAGGTTGGATTTCAGAAAGGGAGATTTTAATAGACTCAAAAAGAGAGTAGGAAGAATCTAAGGGCTGGATGTTCTTATGAACAGAAATGTCCAGGAAGGATGGGGAATTTTGTGATATGAGATTCTCAAAGTACAATTGTTAATAAACCCTAAAAAACCCGAATACTACAGACCGCAAACATTTTATTCTCAAATTGCATGTTCGGGTATTCTTATTATTGGGGTCACCCACCAGGCTCCTTCAAGAGTTTTTTTTTAGATGGATATTTTCAAGAAGAGGCCGATTTATTTATGTTATGTCTTTTGTTATACATGTTTTATAGGTTCTGCAAGACCTTTTGAGATTTGTATATTTTGTAACCTATTCTATTGAAAATTTCAATAAAAATGGATTGAACAACAAACCCTAAATAAAGGAAGAATGGGAAGCATTTAAAGAGATCAGGATGGATGAACACACAACTTACACACATGCTAAAAAAAGAGAAGAAAAATATGTTTATCAAATAAAAAGAGTGGGCATATCTAAAAAAGAATATAATGCAATCTGCAGAAACTGTAGGGCAAGTGTCACAACAGCCAAATCTAATAATAAATGGAGGTTTGCAAGAGAGGCCGAAAGCAATAAAAAGCGATTTTAGAGGTATGTCAAAGGCAAAAAAAAAAGTCAAGGTTGCTATAGCATGTTTACAGGATGAAAATGATAAATTGGCTAAAAATGATGTTGAAGGCTAAACTTTCAAATTCCTATTTTATATCTGTTTTCTCTCATAAACTGAATTCAACATAAACTGATCTGCCATGTGCTGTTAAATGAATAAAATAATCAAGGCTATAACAGAAAAATGACGAGGGAATACTTAGCTAACTTAAATGAATTCAAGCCTCTAGGTCCAGATGAATTACATCCCAGGATACTGAAGAAAGCAGCAGGGGTAATTGCTGAACTACTTGCTGTAATTTTTGAAAATTCCAGGAGAACAGGAGTAATCCCTGAAGATCGGAGGAGGGCAAATGTTTCCCTATCTTCAAAAATGGGAATAAGGTGGTTCCTTGAAACTACAAGCCAGTAAGCCTGACTTCTATACCAGGAAAGATCTTTGAAGAAATTATTAAAATAGCATGTATACAAGTAATTGGGCGAGAATGCAGTAAATAACTAGTGCTGACATGGGTTTGTAACAAACAAGTCATGCCAGGCTAATCGAATTTCCTTCTTATAGAATCACTGACTGGGTTGATCAGGGAAATGCGTAAGATATATTATATATCTTGACTTTAGTAAAACATTTGACAAAACATGTCATTCCATCCTTATTAAAATGACCAAACATGCGATTGACAAGGCAGCTGTTAGGTGGATTCACAACTGGCTGACTGATCATATTCAAAGAGTGGTCATAAATGGCTGCACATCCAATTGGAAGAATCTAGTAGGGGTACCACAAGGCTCTGTGCTGGGCCCAGTGTTGTTCAACATGTTTATAAATCATCTAGATGAGGGAATTAAGAGAAGCATAGAGTCTAGATCACATGAGGTAATTATTGACCTTGCTTGGTCAGACCCCATCTGGAATAATGTGTACAGTTCTCAGTATCCCAATTTTAAAAAAAACATTGACAAACTGGAACAAGAGCAGAGAAGAGCTACCAGAATGGTGAGTGGTCTACAAACCATGTCTTATAAGGAATGAATAAAATATGTGGCAATGTTTAGATAACAAAAAAAGCATGAGAGGAGACAATACCTGTCTACAAATATCTGAAGAGTTGTCACAGTTTAGACAGATCAGCCTTATTCTCATTTGTACAAGGAAAGAATAGAAGCAATGGGAAGAAACTAAAAGTGAGGAGATACAGATTAGATATTAGAAGAAGCTTTTTGACAGTGAGGGTGATCAATGAGTAAAACATTTTGCCACAGAAGATGGTGACTTTGTCCTTTCATGGAAGTTTTTAAGCAGAGACTGGATAGAAGTTGGATGATTTAGTGAATCACGGATTGAGCAGGCAGTTTGACTTGATGATCCTGGAGGTCCCTTCCAATTCTACAATTCTATGATTCTGTAGAGTTAATGCAATCTAATGTGGATCCATCTTTAAGGGTCAATCTGGTAACTATTTTCCCATTCATTATGTAGCTAGCCCCTCAATATATATATAAATTATCTAGTATTACCTTGCCTAGTTATTCCTTTCTGTCTGAAACTCCTGACCTCTTAGGCAGATTTGATCTTATTTCTGACTAGCTTAGATTTACTTGTATTTATTAGAGACGAGCGAGTATACTCGCTAAAGGCAATTGCTCGAGCGAGCATTGCCCTTAGCGAGTACCTGCCCGCTCGAGACGAAAGATTCGGGAGCCGGCGGCGGGCAGGGAGCTGCGGGGGAGAGCGGGGCGGAACGGAGGGGAGATCTCTCTCTCCCCCCTGCTCCCTCCTGCTGACAGCCGCTACTCACCGCTCCCCCGCGCCGACACCCGAACCTTTCATCTCGAGCGGGCAGGTACTCGATAAAGGCAATGCTCGCTCGAGCAATTGCCTTTACCGAGTATACTCGCTCATCTCTACTATTTATGTATTCTCAAATTAGTCAGTTTCTCAGTCGGCATAACTCTTGTGCAATGATATCACATGGAGTGTACCATACTTGATCTTAAGAAGATGGCACAGACACTCTTATCAAGTTACTAATGGTGATCACACAACTTCTACCGCACAGCTATAATAGAGGAGATCACAGCTCATCCTCCTGACTGTATGATTTTATACTATAGCTTCTTTAGGTGAATACAGAATGTAATGGCATTGTTTTCCCTAAAACAGAGATGCTACAGGCTCTAGCTGCTCAAATGACTTTGTACTGATGCATCATGGGATTAACAGAACAAAAGAGAAAAAAAAAGAAAAATTTTAGCATCAAGTTAGTGCCTGATGAGCATCAGGTAAGAGGCTGCACTGCATGGAAGGCAAGCCATATACATAGGAGACCTTCAGAGTGTGACAGACAATCAGACGAGGGGTGCAAGGATGGAAAAATGTGTTTTCACCAGAGTGGCCCTTTGATGATTTTTCCTATGCAGTAAAATGAGTTTGGGATTTTAAAATGGCAAGCATAGGGCCATAGGATAGTTACATGGTAATTATTACTATTGCATGATGCTATTTTTTAACCTTTTAAATAGTCCTTCTCCTATTTGATGCAGTAAAGGTATAAAGCTAGGCTACCTCCCCTTGTGTCAATGAGGTCAATAATCTCTGTGACAGGAACTGTTTATAGAAAGTTAAGAGAGGGTTACAGTGTTGTTTCTAAAGCTGCCTGTATAAATTAACCCTTCAATAACACTAAGGGCAAAATTACACTGGAACCAGTCAATAGCTTTAGGCTGGCTGCCCTATTGATCTGTATGAAAAGTCAGTAAAAAGCAAGTTTAAAAGTGATCTGTAACATCCTTATTGTCATTTCTCATCTTGTTTACAATAAATGCAATATTAGGGGAACTGACAATGGATGCTTATGGATAATTATGGCATCCAGAATATGTTGTTTATACAAAGAATTCGATGAGCTTTTTCTGGAATTGTTTCTTTAAGGGGAATCTATCAGCAGGATTTTCAGTCTGAAATTGCCAACTGGGTGCTTACAATCATGTTTAGCACACCACAGACTTAGGGCGCCCACCCACTACAGTTTTTTTTCACTGTGAAATTTACAGCGTTTTTTTTTCTGCAGGGGTCTATGGGACTTGTAATGTTAAAACCACGATCGCGCAAAATCGCAATTTACCGCAAAATCGTGATTTTAGACCAGGAACAATTTACTATTTTACACAAAGATAAGTCTATAGCATGCTAAATAGAGATCAGCGAGCATAATCGTCCGAGCTTGATACTCGTTCGAGTATTAGGGTGTTCGAGATGCTCATTACTCGAGACGAGTACCACGCGATGTTCGAGTCACTTTCATTTTCTTCCCTGAGAAATCTGCACGCTTTTCTGGCCAATAGAAAGACAGTGAAGGCATTACAACTTCCCCCTGCGACGTTCAAGCCCTATACCACCCCCCTGCAGTGAGTGGCTGGAGAGATTAGGTGTCACCCGAGTATTAAAATCTGTGTATAAGGTGACAGTTGGGGGGTCGTCTTATACGCCCCGTCGCCTTATACGCCGGTATATACGGTATATATTTTTATTGTAACACATTTCTGGATGAATTGCAGGGAAGGGCTTATATATTTAAGCCCTTCCCGACAATTCATCCCGCGATCGCCGGCAGCCCATTGCTTTCAGTGGAACCTGCTGTATTGCCGGCTCTATTGAATTCAATGGGAAAACATCGTTCTTCTCTGCCACAGCTGTTACAGCTATGGCAGAGGAGAACGATCTTTATGCTGACAGTGCGGGGGGGGGGGCCACTCTTGCCGCTATTGTGGCTTAATAGTGGGACCTGGGAACTTGAGATGCAGCCCAACATGTAGCCCCTCGCCTGCCCTATCCGTTGCTGTGTCGTTCCCATCACTTTCTTGAATTGCCCCGATTTTCACAAATGAAAACCTTAGCGAGCATCGGCGAAATACAAAAATGCTCGGGTCGCCCATTGACTTCAATGGGGTTCGTTACTCGAAACGAACCCTCGAGCATCGGGAAAATTTCGTCCCGAGTAACGAGCACCCGAGCATTTTGGTGCTCGCTCATCTCTAATGCTAAACATACCTTTAAGCTGTTTCAGACAAACATCCTGATGATAGATTCCCTTTTAATAATGTATGCTGCAAAATTACAGCAAAATACTAATTTCTTTGTAATATAGTGGTGTGGTTCTCTTCTACATGTCTAATAATGGGCTGCTTCATATGTGAACTGAGCCTTAGATTGTTCTCATACAGTCAAAGTCCATAACCATCCCTGGTTCTCGTTAGATCACCGAAGGACCCTTGAGCGATTTAAGCTCAGCTTAGTAGAACCATTGGGTGTCCAGGTGTTGCAGCTGTGATATGGAACCCGTCTAACCAAAGGCGTAAGTTGAAGCTTCTGGGCCCCAATGCGAAATCTGTAACAAGTCCCAACTTTAATGGTTAATTCATAGTACTGAGCTCTCTATATGGAGAAGAGACGTCTTATGGGTCCCCTAAGGCTCATGGGCCCGGGTACAACTGCATCCTATGCATCCCCTATAGTTACACCCCTGCGTCTAACCTTGTTTTCTTTATTTTAAACCTTTATGTTTATTAATAGAAAACATTTACAAATGTTAACCCTAAACAATCACCTATTAAGACTTTTAAGATCTTTAATGTTTTTTCATATTTATATCCTATTACTATTATTTCCACCTAGATACCCCTTTGCAGGTTCCTTAGTGGTAATGAGGTTCAAGGGGACACTGCTCAACAACACTAATCAGTGGACAGATGCAAATAAACGCTAAAAGAAAAGTATACAAAACTTTTAGTTTGCTTATTAGGAAGCACAATGGCTCCATCAGCACAATATAACTTTTATGAATAATAGCTAAAAGGATCTGAAGCAGGAAGGTGTTCTGGTTCAAAAATGCTCTTGTAACACAGTGCATATAATAGATTCCCTGGTATCTGTTCTTGCACATTTTTGTGGTGCTGTCTCTCTAAACTACTTTGCTAACATAATCCTTGAAAAACTGTTTATAGAAATATTTAACCTTGAACCAACCAGAAAATTTCCATTAGCTAGAGCAGACTATTTTAAAACCATAGACATAACAATTAAAGTTAAGTTCTTTTATGGACTGAACATTGATAATTATCCTTATGTCTTTGGCCATCATTAGCTTTGATTAGGAGCAAATAAAGGTAGGCAATGTTTATAGCTTCTAAATTTGTAAAAGATTTAAAGTGAGTTTGCCACAAATTTCGGTGGAGAAATTAGTATTACTTTTTGATATATTTCATTGTTGACCATTAGTTACATGATTTTGTATCTTTTTTATATTGCTTTAGTAGCTTTCACTTTGAAGTGATCGAGTCTAAAATAGTATTTCTCAGGTGTTCTCTCTATAGAATGCTCTCCCTCCCTGCTTACTGTGACTTTTCCATGACTCCAGCCTCAAGAAGGTCCCTCTTCCTAAATCTCTCCTGCCTCATAATGGCACAGGAGCTCAGCAGCTGGGCCACAGAGTTGAGGATACACAGAAGGGCAGATTTACTAAGCCCGGGCACATGATGCGCTTAATGCATGAAGAGCCACACGGGTCTTCATGTACTTAGCACATCCCTGGCAGCTCCATGTGCCTAGACAGAAATGTATGCCATGTCCAACCAGGTGCACATTTCTGGTATAATTTTATCTGCATGTGTGTGTGATAACCTGTATACTATGTATAACGTGTATATGGTAGTCTTCAGACAGAGGGTGGTTCACACAATCATGTTTTTGTGCGTACATAAGTGTGCACCCATGTACGTGCAAAAACAGGCGTTAATGCAGGTCAGTGCATTGCCTTCAATGGAGCCGCGGCTGCTGCCTGTGGCTCCATTGAAGACAATGGTCTGCCGGCAGCCCTGCATTGTTTTTCAAGGAAGGGCTTTACATACAAGCCCCTCCCTGAAAAACAAATTTTTCTTTAAAACATACCTGTCCGCCACTGCCTTGTCCCCTGTGGGGATGAAGAACACATCTGCTGCCTGTCATTCATTCGGCGAGAGCTGCCTGTGATTGGCTGAGCACCTCAGCCAATCACGATCAGCACTTTCAGCAGGCGGGGATTTTAAATCTCCGGCTGCTCAAAAAACAGCACTACAGACTCGGGGACAGCGCAGAGAAGACACAGCTGAGCCCCGGCAGCTGAGGGAAGGTGAGTATTTTTTTTTTACACTACTTTTACTGTTTTTTTAGGGAAGGGCTTATATTTAAAGCCCTTCCCAGGAAATCCAATGACGGGGTGCCAGCAGCAGAATCCTCTACTGCAGCTGTCCTGTGTGACAACTGCGGTAGGGTACTGAAGAATTCCTTTGCTGCATCTGTCACAGATGTGGCAGATGTAGCAGCAGGGAATTCTTTTTACTAGCTGGGATGAAGGAAACGTCTGTTCTTCATCCCCGCGGGAGACACAGCAGGGTGGACAGGTACGTTTTTTTTTTTTTTTTTCTTTTACACTAAAATTTTTGTTTTTCAGGGAAGGGCTTACATGTAAAGTCTTTCCATGAAAAACAATGCTGGGATGCCAGCAGGCCATTGTCTTCAATGGAGCCGCCGGCAGTAGCCGTGGCTCCATTGAAAACAATGTGTGCATTTACTATGGTGCACGCATGTCCTATCTTTGCAGGCACATGCCTGTAAAGCACAGACATGTGCACACACCATAGGGAATGCATTGTTGCTAATAGACACGTGTTTTTGTGCGCACATATGCACACACAAAATACACGCTCGTGTGAAGCCACCCAGAAGCTGGACAGACATCTTTCTGGGATGATTTAGTGAATCCTGCATTGAGCAGGGGGTTGGAACCGATGACTCTGGAGGTCCCTTCCAACTCTACCATTCTAGGATTCATGATAGTTTTGGGTCGTTACTATAGGGGAATCCAATTTCTATACATTGGAGGAAGAACTACAAATGGTAGAGCCTAGTGCAGTCGTTGTGCTCACAACAGAACATGTAGGGAGGTGAAGTGTTTGTAGCAATGCAGATAGTTTCAGGGATGCATGCTGGGATTTGTACTTTCATACTTTCTAAAATTCCACCTAGAGAAGGTTGCTGATAGTGAACCACCACATGAGCATGGTGATGTGAACTACATGTAAACAGTTCATTTTGCTTGAAATAAGTTATTTTTGGCTCTGTTCATGGTCTGGGGCACATTGGATATTTTATACTGAAATGGCCAACCCCTTTAAGCCCCATGTGAACATATGCTAAGGACACTTAATGCAAAATGACAGTCACCAGAATAATCGCTCGAAAGAGCAATTACTAGTAACTGTTGTTCTGTGTAACCACGGGACCCAACTGAATTGCTCACTTGTTCGATAGAGCAGAATACCTATATAATATTATTCTATAATGGCTGGTACAAAACATTAAAAAATAAGAGTTTAAGGAGGATTAAGAAAAATAGCAATTCTGCCAATTTTGCATCATTCACCTGCAGAGTAAATAGTGTGTTTTATTTATTCAATGCGCAGGGTTTTTTTTATTGGACATAAGCCAAATAAAAGCACAATTCACATAAAGAATAAGTAGTTTTTATGTTGTCAAATACCAAAAGCCACAACTTTTTAGGTCAATGTGGCCATATAAAGGAGTATGGAAAAAAGTGCTAAGTGTTACATCTGTCTCCTGAGATTTGTGGTTCAACAGGTTCTCTGGAGCTTTCCTGCTCAGGTGTGGGGATAGTGCTGGCTGGATGTGTGTGTGTGTGTCTCCAGTCAGCCAATCAATGTGTGTCAGTACACATAAAAGCTGTCTTCCCAGGTGTGGCTGTGGTCAGCTTTCTCTGTTCTCATTCTCTCTCTCTTGGTTGTACTGGCTGCAAGAAAGGTTTGTGTTTTGTGTTTGTTTGGTTATGTCGCTGGACTACTAGTTAGTGTAGGGACTAGCAGTATAGCCAGGAGCTGTGACATGGCCCGCTAGCTTCCATATTTTGGCCAAAATGTCAACAAATACCAGGCATTTAGAGCATTAACATCTGCTGCTAGTGTTTGCGTATTGGGTGCTATATGGTGTGATTATGTCTCTGTGTGTCTTCTTATCCTGTCCAGTAGTCTTTGTTGGTGGTGGCATGTGAATGCGTCCTAGTCTGGGTGCGTGGGTTCTTAGGGGCAGCAAGGACCGAGATCCAAAGACCACGGGGCCACCCCTATTTGGTCGATGTCCTTGCTCAGGTAGGTCCTTGTTCATCTTCCCTTGTATAAGATAGGGAGAGGTGTTAATCGGTGGTTGTTTCACCTGGTGTTCCCTATCCTGTAAAGTTCATGTGGGCCTGGGGCTCACTAGTCCACACGAACGTAACACCAAGGCATATCAGCAGCATCTTGCAATTGAATTTTTGTGCTAGCAATACGTAATAACAGGAGCCTCCATCCTCCGTTTAAACATGTAGATACTGTGTCAGCATTGACTGTAGCATCTAAGGGGTCAAACAGCTGAGCTCAGAGTTATCTCCAATCTTGGTCACTACAGCAGGGTAACAACTGTTGAGTACAGCGGACTCTTACTGCTGTACAGTCCTGCTGGCCATGTCATACAGTAGACATATGCTTAAAAAAAGGTGCGTTTACCGCGACGAAACACGTTGCATATACCATTAAAGGGTCCTCTATTTGACCACTTTTGTGACTTTTTGGATCTGTTTCACGGAGCACCAGGCCCTCCTTTTTCTTTTTGTGCATTGCTCAGGATTCTTTAGTAGTCGAGCCCTATTGTAAGGGATACGACGGGCTGTGGCCAGCTCCCCCCTGCACATACAGGGGGATTTGAAACGAGGACGTGGATTCCCATTTGAATTTTATATACGCCAACCGGGACGTGGAGGTGTTGGGTGGGAACCCCTCTCCATTGGGGGTATTTCCCACCTTCACCGGGTAAGTTCCATCCATGTTTACACTTTATTGAATTTGAACCATTGGATCAGTGGGTCTTTTTACCCATACCAATAGTAGGAAAGCATTGTCAAAATCAATGTACTGCTATTTCTAAATATGGGAAGGGATTAAAGAGAAATGATACGTCAAAAAGTGACTTTGATTCATGTTTACCTTACGGCAAACACGGAAAACTTCTCTCACTTTTCCAAATAAATTCAGGTTAATTCCTTTATTGTAACTTAATGCTACAAGTAAAAGGTTTCTTAACATAATCTTTTAATTTTCCAGAAGTGCATAACTTCTCCACTAAATACAGCGCCAATGTATTTGCCTGAAGGATTTGATATGCAAATAGAGCAGCTTGTCCACAGCAGCAACATTGTGTCTGGTTTTAAAATTCATATAATTACCAGAAGACAGGAGAATGTATGCAGAAGCACAATGCATTAAATGATGGTAAGCTCAGCAAACATCCTCTCCTTATATTCATATTACCTGCATGGGCTCTGGATCACATCTGCTCAGACGTTGCTGACTACCATCCCTAATGTTAGAATGTATCAGTACATGATCGTGATGGAATATAAATATGCGTAATGCATTTTAGTGGGAATTCATCAAGCAATAAACAAAACTAATTTCCATGTACTACTTATAGTAACGGGCAGAAAATCTCTTTTGTACAGCATGTAGCTTCATAAATATAACTTTTAGTGCTGTCGTTTTTCTGCTAGAGTAAAGGCTAGGCCATAACTTATTATTGCAGACCCCTTCCAGTCTTCCCTCCAGTAACAAAATACAGTATGAGAATGGGATACAGGTGCATATTTATGTCCCATAACATAGCAGCTTCCCAAACTTCAATGAAACTAAGCTGTGGCAAAAATAATACTTTTAAAGATATTAAATAAGTTGTATAGCACCACTAATGATCATTAATGAAACTTCAGTTTTTACTTATGCATCTGCTATTCTGGGACAGAATTCATATGAACTACATGTAATAGAGTATTTTGGATCAGTTTCCCAAATCTATTGTATGGTGGCAAGTAATGGTGAGCAAGCTTTTGAAAAATTTGGTTCGGCTAGTTCACCAAACTCTTGCAAAAATGTTGGTTCGTTGGGTTCCCTAACACACGTCTGGTGGTCTTGCCCACTAATACGATCCTATTTGAACTAGATTGAGTTTATTATACGAGACGTAATTGATGGCTCATTTAGCCTTCTCCTGTTCTTGTCTAGACCTTTGGCAGACTTTTCTTTCAAAAATAACTTATACACCTTGCTCAAGGGTTGACCAAGGTTAACAAGATATGTAGATTTGAGGAGCTGACGAGCTCAAGGGTTGACCAAGGTTAACAAGATAGGTAGATTTGAGGAGCTGACGAGCTGGTCAAACAGGTCTCATGAGAAATTTAGAAGTATATGGGGACATTAGTCAAGCAACCATCACACATTTGCCAAATACATTTAAGACGGGAAGGGAATATAGTCAATTGTTATCTTATAGATTGCTTATCCTTAGCTTAGTCTCTCTTATCTCTTAAAACATTGGGAAACATCTCTTACAGACGCATATTTCAAGTAGCATGAAGTATTAAACTACTTGTGGCCTTTTCTCCCTCGCCACCCCTACCACTTCTCCACCCCCTCTTCTCACTACCCTCCCTCCCAGTTTATTTCTGTAACTTGCAGCCAAGGTGCTGTACAAGTATTTACTCGCAACGTGTTTAATGCTGGATGAAACTGTATCCTTGTTATCTTAACAGTAAAAAAAATAATTAAAAACAAAAATGTTGGTTCAGTCTGAATCGGTTCAAACCAAACAAAAGTTTATGAATATCCCTAAAACTGGCATATAACAATGTCTATGAGCCATAAATGACCTGCATAATACTCCGAGAGTGTTATACAATGCTTTTATGGTTCTTAGTGTAATACAACAGTGTTCAGCACTAGTGTTAAGCGAACTGAACCAGCAGAACCCTATTTTGGGTACATTTCTGGTAAAAGCTTGGTTCGGGTTCATGCTGAGCTGAACTTTAACAAAGTTTGACCCAAATACATGGTTCTACTGGTTCAGTTCGCTCAACACTAGTGGGAAATATCACACGTTTCGAATTACCCCAAATTTGTTTTCATTAGGCCATAACAAAGTAAATGTTAGTTCCTCATTGTGCAATAGAATTCAAAGTTCATGGAGTCACAAGGGAACAACTTTAGAATTAAAAGACAAAAAAATTAAAAATACTTTGATGTTTCAATCACCAATAAGGTCCTATTTCACCTTTTAGAAATTGTATTCTTTTTTATTTGCTCTAGTCTTTAAATTTGATAATTAGAGATGAGTGAGCACCCAAACGCTCGGGTCTGCGTTATTCAAGTCGAGATTTCGTAAAAATTCGAGAGCTCTACTTGCGTAATGAACCCCATTGACTACAATGGGAGACGCGAGCATTTTTGCATGTGGGACGCCGGGTCCCAAGCTTTTGTTTTTTCTAGTTCTCGGTCTCTCTCTCTCTCTCTCTCTCTCTCTCTCTCCCCTGCCTGTCAGACAAAAAATTTGCCATTGACGCGCGCTGCATCACGGCGGGAAGGTTACCTTTATTATGGTAGAAACTTTCCTTTTAGAGGAAAATACAGGGAATTAGCAGATGTTTTTTTTCACAACCGGCAGTATCTTATACTCACTGTCTTTCTTTTTGTAGTATCACTTCACTTTGACATTTAATTTCGTTGTTAATGAACTGATAACTATATAAGATATTTTGATGATATGTGCTTTTGTGTGGATTAGTGTTTACTTGCCTTTCATGCCTTTTGCTAGTGTCAGTGTTAATTAAATGGCAAACCCTGGGCACACTTCCAACATAAACTTTAAAACACCTTCTTAATTTTTATGCATATTAAAAGGCTTTTCCAGTGTTGTTAAAGATATTTTGTTTAAAATATGTTTTATTGTGTCCTGAGTTATCTTGTACATTTTGTACGTGTTCTGTTTTTGTGTTTTTTAAGTCCTATAAAGACATACAGATGTAGCAAAGTTTAACTTGAAACTTAACTTGTTAAAATAACTTTCTGGGCCACAATTTGTGTAGCTTTTAAATTCCTTTGTAATAGCTTTTCCTGGGTTAGAATAAAAGAACAGTAGTCTTTGAACAGCTTCTATAAATATAGCAAGTTATAGCACTCAAGTTAAACATTGCTACATCTGTATAAAGAAGACCTTCAGAATAAATGGCATATCTAGAGGATGTTGAATAAAAAAAAAAACATGCTACTGAACCCAAAAAATGTTCCAAAAATGCTTTCCCCTCCCTCCAAATGTTGTGTAAGTAGTTAATCGTTTGATAGTTTAAAAAATATATATAAATATTGTTATTTGTATGACGCCAACTTATTCCACAGCACTTTCAAGTAATTTATTATCCTCCACCAAGCTGGGGGCTCATTTTACCGACCTCAGAAGGATGGAAGGCTGAGTCAACCTTGAGCCGGCTACCTGAACCACGCATATATTGAACTTGCAACCCTCAGGTAATGAGCGAGAGCTTAGGACTGCATTTCTGCTGCCTTAGCACTCTGCACCACACAAACACTTTACTAAACGCTTCAAAGTACCTACCTGCAGCCTTTTTAAACAAAGAAAAACACTTCTGAAAGTCACCAAAAACATGGTTAAATGATTTGTGTAAACCACGCTTACTGATATCCTCAAGACAAAACTGTCCTCAGATGGTGTTTGGAACTAATGACACAATTAACACCCCCTGGCCACAATAGTAGTGCTCACAGCAGTCTGTCCCTGGTACTAATGTTAGAAAGTAACAACCACCACATAGAAAAAGCCTGCAAGCCAAATGTGGCTCCTCCTTACTTTGTAGGCCCTCTAGCTACAAGTGATGGTAGGTGTGAAGTATCAGATTGGTGCCCACTGTTTTAGTATTTGAATATTTAAATCATTTAAACTAATTATCTAATTGATTCCTAAAAGGAAAAATATAACTCATACAGAGATCAGTCAGCTGGTTAAAAATATTCATTAATGTATGTAAAGTTAACAGATTTTCCATTGGCAAACTTAACCCTTTCCAATCCACTGTCTGACGGATAAAGACATTCTGATTGAAGGCTTTACAGCTCCGATGTCGGAAGACGTCTGGCAGGGTATTCTTACTGTATATTACTGGCCGCTCTGTTGTCTGGGGCCTCTCCAGCATGTCCCATACTGCAGTACTGACTCTAGCCAGCAGATGGCGCCATTGTATAATGGCAGAAAGAGAAAGCCCCCAAGGAAACCCTGAATCCAAAATTGGATTGCAAAGGGTTACCTTCAAATTATCCAAGGCTTTCTAAAAAGAGAAAAACCATACAGAGAAAGAAAATTGGCAATGATGAAGAAATGCAATGACTCCTCTTGACAGTCAGGTCCTACATTATAGAAGTGAACAACGTACTTCATGCACTTTGTGGTTAGAAGTAGTCTGTTTGTACTGATTCAAGCTACAATTGGTACATTACAATATTATAATTATTCAATCCTACAAAGTTAATGTTTTTAATTTAAAACATGAAATTCACAGCCTTGTATAAAGGCTATTACAATAAATAAACTTTCAAGAGCAATGAAGCTTAATATTACTTAGCACTTATCCAGTTCTGCCATTTAGCAGCTTTCTAAGTTCGTATGACTAAAGCATAGTATCAATGTACTGCATTTGTCACTGTACTATTGAAGCAATAAAAATAATATTCTAAGTTGTACATATGTATGGAAACATGAAAGTTTTATATCTTAGTTTAATTGTGTTGCCATCACAATCGCCATCATCTGCAACATTTTTTTTTAATGTTGTGTGTCTTAAAGGGCCAACCAGAGATTTTGTTTTTGTCATTCATTGTGTAACTAATCCAGTATATGTAAGTTGGCTAGTATTACCTTAATTAGTTATTTCTTTCTATCTGGAACTTCCTGGAATCCTTCCCTTTATATATGTTATGTGATCTCATTCTGACCATCTGCAATTTACTTTGCTTTATGTTCTCTGAAGAAGTTGGTTTTGAGTAATCATAATTCCTGTATAATGATATTACATGGACCTTACCACAGAAGCTCTTCATACGGTGGGGGGACAGAAACTCCTATTACAGTTACTGTTGATGAATACAGGCTCCTGTCATACAGTTATAATGAAGGAGATCACAGCTCATCCTCCTGACTGTACAATTATGTTCTGTAGTTTATTTATGTAAATATTGAATGCAGAAGGTAATGGCGTGTCCTCCCTACAGCAGAGATTGTACAGTCTCTAGCTATTCATGTGGGTATTATTGTATCTTGACGCCACCAGGAAAATAGGGGTTTGACAGGTGTTGGATGCAGGAATGCCCCTGTCACACCCCTAGCTGCCCATTGGCTGACTTCTCAAAGGTCCTATCAGCTGCGTCTGTATAGATTGTTGCCTGCCTGGGCTTCATGGTGAGGGGTTTGTGTTGTTGTAAAACTAACATTATCTGCTGTTAATACTTCCATGTTACAGGGGTAAAATGGAAGTATTTGCAGTGAATAATGTAAGCCTAACATTAACACAACCCCCTAACCATGCAGCTCTGGCAAAAATCTATACAGATGCTGCTGCTAGGAGTTTACCCAGAGAAGCCATCCCCCCTACCATGGCCCCTGGCCAAGCGTTAGCTGGCACCTCTGCGCTACAACAAGACCCCCTGCAGTGAGGCTTTGCCCCCACTGCCTCAGTGCTCTATTGTCTCCTGCCCCCGATGCTGCCACTCTGACCATTACCGCAGCACTACGGGTATTAGGGAGCGATCAGCCTCTCCTGCCAGTGCTGGGTGTGCATGTGGGGCCAGCACTGCCAGCACCAACGCTCACAGCTTTTAGAATCTTGTCCCCTGCAAGGGACCGCTCAGCCTCTCCTGCCGCCACTGGGTGTGCATGTTGTGCCTGCGCTGGCAATGATCACAACTTTCAGAATCTCCTCTGCTGCCTGTGGATCCATAAGCACGCTCCCAGACTTGGAGGAGTGCTGCAAGTGATTGACCACAGCAGGTGGGGGTGAGTGTGGACATTGGGGTGAACATTATCCAGCTGCTGGGACCAGAGGAGCACGGGGTGGATGGGGGGGAGGCTCACACATCACCACACTGCTGTCACCAGAGAAGCAATGCAACACATCCCGATTGCAGGGGGCCAGTGTCAGCATTATACTGACCTGCCAGGACCTGGAGGTGAGGCATCTCAGCAGCCTATCACATTCAGGGGGCATCACCCCTCTGTCACTCTTGACTCCACCAGTACTTCCTGTTGGTGTCAAGATACAATAATACCATTCATGTGATGCTGTGCTGATGCATCATGGGAGTGGTAGCAATGCATAGAGAAAGCGAGCAAGCAGAAATCTAAGCAGAAAGATGTTCTCTGATAAGTAGTAGACATGAAGCTGCACTGCATGGAGGTGACTGCAGTATACATAGGAGACATCCAGAGTGTGATAGGCAATCAGGTGAGGGGGGCAGGGATTGAAAAATGTGTTTTTGCTAAAGTAGCCCTTTGACCAGTGTCAAAAATAGGTCCTAGTAAAAAAGAATTGAGTCCAAAGTCAGCTGTAAACAGTGTTGCCTTCTTCTGGAACTTTTGAGCTCATGACTGATATAGAGTCTGGTCTACTGTTGGTGGGCCAGTCTGACTCAGGTCATAACAGAAAAATAGCTCAAGCTGAGTGACACTGATGGTATTTAGGGAAAATAGAGCAATACATTGATAAATACTATGCACAATTTAACCTATTATATGCTTGCATGTTTTGTATTTTATATATAAATGTATACAGTTCATGAACCCCAATGGCTGCTGGGAAAAACACTTTGCACAATCAAAAACAATTTGAATTGGAAAAACATTTCCAGGTTGCAAAACAACCACTAGTGGTCTGCCGGGATCACAAATGCTTCATTTACATATGCAGAGTAATGGAATCCCATTGACTAAGCACAATATAACGCTATTTAGAGCAGTAATAACTCCAAATAAACATTTTTTTTAAATGTCTGGCTAGAAATAGACTAAACTTGTAGACTTGGTGACCTTTTCATTAGGAAACAGAAAACCACAAATAATAACAAACTTGGATATATTGGCTGCAGCTTGAGGTATGCGTGTTACATATACCTTCATACAGTCCAACACTTATTCCATCCTCTTTGGAAATGTTATTAAGACTAGAAAGTCGTCCTTATGTTTATTAAAACAAAGCTCCCATAGACATCTTAATGTTACGATGTACTCATATATTATTATATAGTGCCAGCAAAGTTCACTATACAAAAGTAGACACAGCAGGAAACATCTTCATTCTAACTTGATACATTTAAAAAAGGAACAAGAAATAATCCTCATAAAATATGGATACTTCTCATTGTTGAACTATTACAAATGTGGATTTAACTAATTCTTATGACTGTTTATGGGATGCTAGATATGGCTTCTATTGGAGCATCCACTGGGGGTGTTACCCAGTGTCGATAGACGTCTTAATGGAAAACCTGATGCATCATGCAATCACATGGGACTAGAACAAGTTTCCTGGGCTGCGCATGATCTCCATGTTTCCCTACTGGGGAAATGTTGAGGAATAGCAATAAGAATCATTTGCTTTCAAAATGGCATCTATTTTTTAGGTATACTTGCACACAATTTTTGAAAGAACTCAACAGGGAATTTGTTACAAACAGCTTGGAAAATTAACCACAGATCTTTGGTGGATGTATGCTTACTTAAATTCTCTTCATGTAATCTCGGGCAGATCAGGGGTCTGTTCGCGCCATACCATAACTTCTAAGACTCTTTGTTCTTTATACGAGAGATACTTCTTAAAGGGATACTGTCATTAAAAAAAAAATCTTACCTATTTCTCCCCCGTCAGTCTTCTTATTGGATCTTCTCCTAGCTCCTGCTGTCCCCTGGGTCACCTCATCTCTGGCCAGATCCTCTTCTTCCTGTTATAGAGCGTCCATTTTCGTCATTCTCCTTCCTGCAGGGCAATACACACTACATCACTAAAGACATTGCATTCACTGCCCAGCAGGGAATATCGAGCTATTGCCAAGACTGCGCATGCACGCCGACACACTGTGAGTGTTCATATACTACTGTCACCAAACAGCGCACATGCGCATTCTCAGCAATAGCCCGACACAGGAATTGGCATTCCCTGCCAGGCAGTAAATACTAGTGACTGGGTACATTGACCTGCAGGAAGGAGACTGCCTGTGAATGGACGAAACATCACAGGAAGAAGAGGATCCAGCAGCGGCTCAAGGTGACGTGACTCAGGGGACTACAAGAGCCGGAAGAAGATCTGGAAGGAGAAGATGTGGTAAGTAGACTGATGAGGGAGGAATAGGTAAGTATTGATTTTTTTATTTTAATGACAGAACCCCTTTAATTGCATTGGCTCTATGTTTGGGGTCATTGTCCTGCTGCAGAATAAATTTTGAGCCAGTGAGACGCCTCTAGGATGGTTTTGCATGATGGATAAGTATATGCCTGTATTTCTCATCATTGGGAGACACTATTAATCCTGATCAAACTTTCAAGGAATCTCCACCATGCTTCACTGCTGCCTGCAGACACTCATTATTGTACTGCTCTCCACCATGCTTCACTGTTGCCTGCAGACACTCATTATTGTACCGCTCTCCACCATGCTTCACTGCTGCCTGCAGACACTCATTATTGTACTGCTCTCCACCATGCTTCACTATTGCCTGTAGACACTCATTATTGTACCGCTCTACACCATGCTTCCCTGCTGCCTGCAGACACTCATTATTGTACCGGTCTTCAGCCCTTTGGTGAGATACGGTATTAAGTTTCAAGTTTTCACTCATCAGTCCAGAGCACCTGCTGCCATTTTTCTGCACTGCAGTAACAATACTTTTATGCATTGTTGAGTTGTTTAGCCTTGTCTCTTCATTGAAGGTATGGTTGGATGCAATTCTTCCATGAAGACCACTTCTGGCCAGATTTCTCCTAACAGTACCGGGATCCAACTGGTTTCTGCCTGTTCTGAGCTAATGGCTCAGAACAATTCTTTTGATTTTGAAGGGAAGTAAGCATGAAGTGTGAATGACGAAATCGGACTGCTACAGAGTGGAAGTGCCTTGTCTGCATCAAAGAATCCAGGCACTAATGATGGCCATGTTTGTGTCTGGAGACCTAGGCGTGAGTGCCAGCACACTGCTCCCAATGCTGGTGTGATCGTCTGGAGGGCCATTGTATAAAACAGTCAGCCACCCCTAGTGGTATGAGGGACAACGACAACTTAGCAATATGTTCAAGACATCCTGCAGCCTCATCTGTTGTCTCTCATGTCAGGGTTTCCAAGAAGCATTTCCAGTAGGGTAATGCTTGGCTGCACACAGCAAGGGTGTCACAGGAATACCTCCACAACCTTGCTACACTTCTGTGTCCTTCCCGGTTGTCAGATTTATCACTTATACAACATATATGGGACCATCTGGGATGCCAAATTCAACAGCCTATGAGTTTGCATGATCCAGAGGCTCAGTTACAGCAAATGTGGACAAGTATGCCGCAGGATACAATACAGAACCTGTATGTTTTCGTGCCCACCCATATCACATCTTGCATCCACACTAAAGGCGGTCCAACAGGGTACTCAAACCACTCTTCAAGGGTTCAGCTTTCCGCAATAAATTATCTTTTGCTCTGATATGTAATCACTTATTTATATCAACGTTACAATCACACCGAGAAAATGTCATTCGACTCCGACAACTTCTAACTGCTTGATTTTTTTTGACAATGAGTGCATTTTAATGATTGATGCAGACCAAACGTATGTCCAGTAGGGTTTATCGCGGGACCAGAATAAATATAGAAGGAGGTTGTTATATTGAAACCAAACCTTCAACTCTATGGCTGTATAAAGGGATCATTTATTTGAATGGTTGCTGCAGACCAAATGTTTAGCCAGTCATGGGTTATGAAGCCAGACCAGATTAAATGCAGAATGGGGTTGTTATGTTGAGATCACATCTTTAACTTTATGGCTTTGTGGACAGGGGCATGGGATTTGGATTTTTGCATCAGAAAACCATCGTTCTAACCCTTATAAAGATACAGTAGGAAATTAATTAGCTTGGCACAGAATTAGTGAAAACTAAGCAATATGTAGACTTTAATGTTTTCTAGTAAGATGCAATTATTCTATTTTCGGTTCTAAAGAGAAAGTCAATGAAACCAGATAACACAGATTAGTTGTTCATGGAGTTTTTTCTTCTTTTCTACTAATCCATTTTCTTTCTTTCACGGCATTTTACACATTCAGTGTTCCATGTTTGTGTTCTCTGAACTGAAGTCTCACTGTTCATTTAAGATAATATCAAATACAGCAGTTTAAGAAAATTATTACTTTGCTTTCCCTCTATCTTAGAAAAGCCAGTCTTCCACGCTGAGGCTTCTGAATGTGTAAAATATAGTGACAGAGAAAAAAGCGAAATTGTGGGGAAAAAAGAAGTTAAAAAATTCATCACTCGTTAATATGTGTTATCTGGTTACAAAAAACTGCAGGATCAGCATATCATATTAGTAAGTCATACATTACCAACCTACAATATATATATGATATCTAATATTTTAACAGTAGTACAGAAACTTTACTGCTCCTTGTTAAACTTGTCCCCGGAGCCTGTACACTACATGGCCTGCAGCTTCAAACATAAAATCTCACTCCAGATATATGAACTTACATAAAGGCATAGGATGGTAACAAAGAAAATAAGAGTAGAGTAAAGAAAAATCATAAGAAACTGTTAATCCATCATAAGGTTTTAAGTTTTTATATAATGACAAATTGTAAAATGTAACATTTTTCACTTTTTAAATTTTCTTTATTTTTCTCAACAATTCTAAGATCTCTGTTAACTGTCAGTGAAAGCAAAAACATTATTATCACATGCAGGGGCTGGAAATGTAACCAGATCTCATTTTTTTCACTATTTGCTACAACTGTATCCTGTCTAGGCAATCAAACAGTCTAGGAAACTAAACAGCCTGATTTTCATGCTGCTATATTTCATCAGCACTGATACATTGTAGCCAGCTATGCATAAGATCATGCCTACCTTGAAGCATTGTAACAAAAGCTGTATATTGTTCTATTATACAGTGATTACACGCACCAAATCTCCCTAGTGCTCTTAGATCGCATGTACAGTACAGAAAAACATTGAATCATGACAAGAATGGATCTTCTCTTTGACATTCACCCCATAGAGATGTGTATATATATATATATATATATTTTTTTTTTTATTATGTTTTTGGGGGGGTTTCTTTGTTTTTTACTGTGTATGTTGCTGTCTCAGGACTTTACATTACTGTCTACATTACTGTGTGATGTACCATATAATGTACTGCGACAAAAATTTAATTCCACCATCTTTGTAGGGTCTTGCTTTTGCGGCATATAGACTGAAGCATAAGGGCATGTGACACGTGAAAAGATCGCGGCTATAGTGCTGTAAAAAAATTGTGTCAACGGGCTATTTCACGCTACTTAAAGTAGCCTGTTCACACGATTCAAGGTGCAGGCTGCGTGTTTTCAAGGCTCCCATAGGAGCCTATGGAAGCCCACAGCAAAGATAGGAACATGCCCTATCTTTGTGCACACCTCAGAGCCGACATGTGAGTTTACACTTACATGTCCTATCTTTTGCAGATGTGAGCGTTTTGCGAATCTAAAATTCCTTTGTGTGAACGCTTCCATAGGAAATCATTGGTTCTATTTAGATGCGATCTTTTCACGCATCGCTAATGCGGGCGGAATGCGCTCATGTGAACGAGTCCTAAATGACTCGAGTCCTAAATGACATGATCACTATTCTATAGATGAGTAAAATTCCAATAAGACCAACATTTGTATACTTTTTTGGCTGTACTACTTTTAAAAAATAAAATTATTTTCTGCCATCCTCTGACGGCCATTACTTCTGTCATAGGCAGAAATACATGGCAGGTGTGGGGGCCTTCAGAAGGCCCCCAGCTACCATTACATTTGGACAGTACCCCATGATCGGCAGGGCGATTTGGGACCTCTGATCAGCAATTGGGGCCATTTAAATGCCACTGGCAGAATCAGCAGTGCTAACAGCTGTGATCAGTGTGAACTCTGATCGCAGCTGTTGTGGTCTAATTCCAGCTGTTAAAGATAGCTTACACCCGCTGTGCATGGAGTGGAATCAGCTTCCAAGCCTGCACCATATTAACCCCAACACATCTAGTTTAGGCCGCTTGCACACAGGTGGATTTTCATTGCGGAATCCAGAGTGGGCATCTGCCTCCGCTTGTGGGGTAAAAATCGCAGCATGCTCTATTTGAAGGCAGATTCCATGCAGACGGCTTCCATTGAAGTCAAAGGAGCCACCAACCCGCAGCCTTTCCGAAATCATCATTGTGGAAAGGTTACAGGATCTGCATTATTGCCTATTGACAGCGCTGATTACCTGTACTAGCTGGCACATCCACAGTACAGAATAGAAGACTGTGGACAGGTACGCGGTGTCATTGGCCGGGCACAGGGTCGTATTCTGTTATGGGCCGACCCCGGTAGTGTGCAGGCGGCCTTACGCACATATACTTTCTGGGGCATAAAGGAGTTAAAGCACATCCATAATGTCTTTAGCTTGCTCTTAAAGTGTATTTGTTCCAAATTAGTAATAAATTTGAATGCAGTAGCCTGTACATTAGTCTTCCTTATCTGTAGGTCTTCTGCTAAATGCTGAGAGATCTCCGCAGTCCCCCTTAAAGTCCTTCTAGAGCACACTAGTAAATTGAAAGTGAGGAGGGTAGACGAAGAGGAAAATATAGCTACAAATTCTCAATATATATCTGGAAGTTCACATGCTAAATGCATGAGAGGGGAGATAGAACAGACATAGGCATAGAACTGAGAGGGGAGATAGAACAGACAGAAGGAGGTATGACAATGCATGCTGCATACAACACATGTATCACGCCTGGAAGATATCACGCAATCGGCAAGCACAGAGAGAAAATATGCAATTTTAGAAATTGGAATAACAGTAAACAATTGAACAGCACACACCATTAAGGAAACTTAGACTGCTAAAACAGGAAGTTTATCACTTTCCATACTCCGCTACTCTACAGTGTAATCATTAGTCTTTTAGTGCACAGTTCTACCTTCAAATGGAAAGCGATAAATGACTTTGTTCAACAAACAACTTGGCGTTTTCCTTAGGGATATGGAAAGCGTTATATTTATTGTGTTATTAGTGCATTATGGCTGCGTGGAAAAGGGCCATTCTGAATAATTCTAGTGATCTGAGGACACTTATGTCACTTTTTAAATAATTTAATCTACCGTGTTAGGAAGAATTTAAGGGATTATTGAAAAGGCTTAAACTGCAGAGCACAGATGGATTTAGTAAATCAGGATAAATGACAAAACATTATGGAAACAGAAATTTTGCATTGGGGTTTTGGCAAGCCTAGTTGCATTCAAATATATGGCATTTAAATGCTCGTTTTCTCAGGCAGCTTCCTAGTTAAAAAAAAAACTTCCATCAAATACCAAAGAGATTCTGTAAATCTCTGAGTTCTGCAGTCTATTCTCTCTGGGCATTGATGAGCATCCCAACATATTCTAATCACCATCTGATGATCAGCTTTTCACGCCTAATAACTAAAAATTAATACCAGAGACATAACTTGAAGCTTCTGGGTCCCAATGCAAAACCTGTAACAGGGCCCCCAACTATAATGCTTTATTCATAGTACTGGGCTCCCTGTATGGAGAAGAGAGGCCTTATGGGCCCCCTAAGGCTCCTGGGCCCAGATGCCACCGCAGTGAGTAATACTGAAATCCCCACACTATTAAAATAAAGATTAAACCACAGTGAGGATTGGTCTGTCTAACAAATTCACTCTAATATCCAGTAAATGATTGCTAATCTAGCTATAGTACAGCCCCCTTCTGAAATGTTTCACTGCAAGATTCAGCATCTTCAGGGGTTGCAGGACTACAGCATGGGAGTGCCACTCTCTGCCTCGCAACCCCTGAAGATGCCACATCTTGCAGTGAAACTGTTAGGTCTGCTACTCATGTCTGTCACCCTCTTGTGGTCCTGCTCTGCTCCTCCTGTGTGTATGGACTATATATGTCTGTTTTCTTCCAGTACTGAAAGAGATAACCAGTTCTCTGGCTCTCAGCCCAGCTGTGGGGTTAATAGGCATTATTTTCCTATTTGAGCTGGGCTGAGGCACTTCCTCCTTGCCTGAGAATTGTTGCTGTGTTAGTCTCTGACACCCAGCTTTCCTAGGTCTCCTGTTCCTGTCTTTATTGTCTGTTTTATATGGTACCTGTATCTGTATTCAGGTTTCTGGTTTCCTCTCTATCTCTACACCGTATCCCATTTCTGTGTTTGGCTCTGTCATCCTGCATAGCCTCCCCACTCCTGTCTTCTCAGTCTGCCCTTTGTCTTGTATGTTTCATAGCCTGGTGGTGGCCTGCTCCAGTCTCCCAGCTTGGTATCCTGTACCCATTCCTGTGTGTATGTTTGTTTACTAGTTTATTAGTGCATCCAGTGCCCAGCACTTCTCTCCTGTGTCCCGTTAGTGATAATCAGAACCAAAGAGGAAGACAGTGGGGCTGTTCTTATCAGGATGTCTACCCAGCTTATAGGCAGGGGTTCCCCCATCTCTCCTATTAACAATGGCCTAGATTTCCCATCTGACCACTGGGTCAGCTACCAGTCATACTGGGAGTAGCCCAAAGGCCAAACCGGTTGGCTGGTCCAGTGGGCCCACACTCATTATCTGTAACAAAAACACATCAGTAGGGGGCTGCACTCTAGCTTTTAATAATCTTAGGCATACTGATGGTCAACTAATTAGAAGGGCCAGAAACTGAAGTCATGTCCTTGAACAATTCTTTGATATTGGCTAGATTAGCAGTCATTTACTGCATACTAGAATGAATCAATTAAGTTGCTTTCACACCTGTATTAGGGCTTAGTTCAGGGTTTCGGTCTATCTGCTTCGTTTTTTTTGGATGGAAGAATAGCGCAGTGTTAATTTTCTGTCCAAAAAAAAAGGAAACCTAATGAAATGGAAGCAAATGAAAGCCTTTCTGTTTGCTTCCCATTTTTTAGAAACCCCATTGAAACCAATGGTGAAAAAATTGGATCCAGTTTTTATGAGTTTTATTTCAGTTTCTCTCCTCCAAAAATGCAGCAGAGAGACAGAGACTCTGAACTGAGCCCTAACGCACATGTGAAAGCAGACTTAGCTAGACCCATCCTTACTATATGCTAATACTTTTTTTTCTAGTTTAGCGAGTTCAGTTTTTTCAATGTAGATTTTTTTTATGATCTAATTGTTAGTTATCCGTTGTGGAAAGGAGATATTTTTCACCAAATTGTGATTAGAAATATTGTAGTTTGTATCTTATCACGCCCACAGGTCTACCAGATATTTGATTTTTAGTGAATAACGTATAAGCCTCCACTAATGCAGTCATCTGATATATTTTACCACTCTAAGGGCGAAGTCAGATGAGCGTTTTTTTGCTCTCGCCTATGAAAATCACTGCGGGGGTTGCCTGCATCTCACTGCTCTCAATGGGGCCGGCGGCAGCAGTGCTGGCCCCATTGAAAGCAATGGACCCGGAGCCATGGTCACTTGCATTTTGCTAATGAGTGGAGCGCTTTTTTGTGCACATAGGTGTTCCAAAAAACCGCTCGCCTGACTGAGCCCTAAAGGAGTTTTCCAAGCTCTTTAAAAATTGTGCCAGGGTGTATAATAGTATAAAATAGCCATTACTAATATTTGTCCCTCTGATTCCACTATAGTCCCCTCTAATCTGGTCCCTGATGTTACGGGAAGCATGAGACCTCAACATTGAGTGGCTGTAGCTAATCACTAGCCTCAGTGGTCATGTGCTTTTCAAGCAAACACAAGACTTCTAAGACCAGTGATTGACTGCAGTGGTCAGGTTAAGGTAATGTCACTGTATCCTGCAACAGTGGGGACTGCAGTGGAGAGGATGGACTGGCAGTGCCGAAGTCGAGGGACAGTTAAAGAGTGAGTAATGGTTACCTACGGCGGGCACTTTTTGAAAAGATTCTGGAAAGCCTGTTTAATACAGAATAATTTTTTGGATATTTCATTAATTCTAGGGCTTCATGGTAATATGTGATCACTTCTGAGTCGTGCTAATATTGTATCATCCCCTGTGTCTTGCAAACTAAATGAAAAAGAGATGTTGGGTGCAAATTTTAAGGTAATGCTGTGATTTTAGCAGGACTTGGGAGCCTCCAAATTAAGAGCCTGATCATCATGATTAGCACCACGATGGTTAGGACTGATGTAATTCATTACTAGGATCTTGGGTGCAAATCCAAGCAAAGACAACATCTTCATAGCGTTTGCACGCTCCTGCTATGCTTGAGTAGGTTTTCTTGTTCTCCGATTTCCTCTTCTTTCTAAAAACATATTGATGCAGTAGGTTATTGGCCTTGGCATGTAGGTTTCAGATAGGGGAATTAACCCTTTCCAATCCACTGTCTGACGTCTTCCTACACTCTGATTGAAGCTTATACAGCTCCAGTGTCAAAAGACGTCCGACAGGGTATTCTTACCGTCTATTGCCAGACACTCTGCTGTCGGAGCCACTCTGGCGCGCACACACTGGCTTTAGCCAGCAGATGGCACCATTGTATAACAGCAAAAAGAGAAAGCCTTTTAGGAATCCCTGCACCCAATATTGGATTGGAAAGGGTTAATCTGTGAGTCCCACTACAGACATTGCATGCCTGGGATTCCCCTTTCCTGCTCCGTTTGAGGACCCTTGGGCGCAGGTGTGAAACCACTCTAATACAATCCTTGTATAGCATTGCAGAATATGGCTGCGCCATGCAAACAACACAAAGCATAGGGGAAAAAACATGTCCTTTGCTTTTATGTAGAAACAAATTTACCAATTTTCAATCTTATAACAACAACTTCAAAATATTATATAAAAACTGTTATCAGGTTTAATTTGAGGATACAGGTCATGTTTTCCAAGCCCTATAGCTCAATGTAGATCTCAATGCATGCAAAAAGGAGTGAGGAGGAATTGAACAAATATTAGACATGGGTAAGTACATGTGGTGAATATGGGATTTGTAGTCTGAGGTCTGTTATTTTAGTTTGTAACATTTACATTTTGAGTGCTAAGCGGGAAAAAGGGAATTGTTCCTAAATGGCAGAGTTACCACGGCAACAGAAAATTACTGTGCAAGTAGTATGTGCGGAATGGTTTATGCTACAGTAAACCTCTCTGTAAATTCCATTATTGCTGATATTACTTTAATCATTGGCCATGTGCAGATGAAGAATTGTCTCTTTCTGCATTAGGAAGATTCCCACATTTTGAAATATGTTCTTCTGCAGGAAGATAATGAAGAACTGTATATGCAGGTATTAGATAGGACAGCATTTGTTTTAGGACAGCAAGGTTTCTGAGCTCCATACTAAGACGGACCAAAGGAAACATCTGCAAATAGCTAGAAATAGATGAGTGCTGAATGGGTTACTCTATTTACATAGCATTATATACATTTATTAATTTGGAGATGGAATACATTAAGCAGACCACAATCACAAAGCTGCAGCAGTAGCAGAAGGATCTATTTGTAAGCCTTCCTGAGTTCTGGAGGGATTTCAGAAGGTAATGATTTTAAGAAAAAAAAAATACTTGTTTTGCAAATTAAGTCTTTAGGGACTGCGTCCAAAGGAAAAACTCACTTTTGCTTAGAGAAAAGTAAACCTTGGCTATTGAGCGTGCAACACTACAACTAGAGATGTAAGTACTGCTTGTTCTCTGCCACCAGAGGTGCCGCTACAGCAGTGATAGTCGCATCTGGGTTTGGGTGCCTGAAAGGGTCTACAGATCCCTCTGTCATATGAGACATCAGTATTATAAATGGCATATGATGGGTGTCGACATAATATAGATTTTGTATCGGGGCCCGGGAGCTACATATTGCACCTCTGTACCTCACTTCCAATTTGTATGCTATATTTAATGGCTAATAATGTTTTTACGTTGCTATTGTATAGGAAAAACAGGAATAGTACTTTAGTCTGCCATTATATACTATATTTTACTGTTCTGAGTTATCATGCTGTATGATACTTTATTGCATTATACAGTGCTATGCTATATTGCACTGCACTAAAATATACTGCACTATGCTGTACAGAAAAGTACTATGTCATACTATGCTGTACTATTCTATACTATACTGCAATATACAGATATTTCAGGCATATTCTATTATAAAATTAGATATATACTATACAATGCTGAGCTGTGCAATAGTAGTAACTTTATTATACTATATTATACAGGACTATATTGAGGGTAGATTGGGCGGGGGGATAGGGGAGTACAATTACATTTGCTGAGGGCTAAAGTGGAGGCGCAATTACTTTGTGGGGGCCACATAGGTCATATTATCATGTTTTTCCAAAAATAAGATGCCCTATTATGCTTACCTAGCAGGCTCGGTACAGGTCCCTGCCGCTACTCTTTGAAGCTCCAACATGCTTTTTGCAGTTCTGGGCCGCCCAAAGAAGATCACTTCCTGGTTTACAGGATTTATAAATCCCGCCTCCAGGAAGTGATGGCTCTGATTGCTTCTCGAGTGCTGCTCAGCCAAAATAATGCAGCAGTCAATGAACCAATGTGAAGGCTGTGATCAGTTCATCAAGTGCCGCATTGATTGGCTGAGCAGCAGTCGAAGAACCACTTACAGTCATTGCATTGTGGAGGTGGGATTTATGAATTAGCTGAGCCATGGCATTGATTACCCAATTCATGAATCCTGCTTTCACAATGTGATGGCTGTGATTGGTTCTTCGACCGCTGCTCAGCCAATCAATGTAGCCCTTGATAAACCAATCACAGCCTTTACATTGGTTCATCGAGCGGTGCATTGTTTGGCTAAGCAATGTTCGAGAACCAATCAGAGCCATTGCTCCTGGAGGTGGGATTTATGAATCCCGTAACCAGAAAGTGATCTTCTGTGAGTGGCTGAGGACTGCAAGAAGCGTGTCAGAGCTTTGTAGAGCAGCGGGAGGGACCTTATCCGAACCTGCCAGGTAATGTATTACTTTTTTATATATGTAATGCAGCTAGGGTTTATTTTCAGGGTAGGACCTCCCTGAAAATCCTGAAAAATTGGGACAGGGCTTATTTTCAGGGCAAGTCTTATTTTGGGGGAAACAGGGTGATACATTTTGGTGAGCAAAATTAGAATTATTACTTTGTGAAAGCATAGGGTTGTATTATTAATAGGGCACAAAAGATGACACTATTACTCTGGAGCACAAAAGAAGCATTATTTCTTGTAGTAGGCACTATGGGAAATTATTATTGTGTGAGGACACTATTGCTTTGTGGGCACAAATGGGCAACTCACACTATGTGTGGGGGAAGGATGTGAAAATTGCTTAGAGACAAACAGTGTCTGAAAGAAGTCTTTATGACTGTCTGGGTCCTAATAGAGAAGAAAAGGGAAAGCGGGTGACTACAGTTAGCAGAGATGTCACCTATGCTTTTTTTTTGGTAAGAAGACTCAACATATGTCTCTTGGCTTGTGGCTCTGATCTTTTTTTTTTTTTTTTGTGACTTTGTGGAAGCATTGGAAAGTGAGTATTTCTTACTGGGGATTGGGGTCATTTTTGGGACACCGTATGGGGCACTTTTTATTCAGGGCAAGTATTGTGAGAAATACTTTCATTCAGGGGTGCAGTGAAGAGCAAGTTTTCTTGTGATACTTTTATTTAAGGGTACGGGCATATGGAATAGGGGGAATCCTTATATTCAGGGCACAATATATACAACACAATTGTTTTCAGTGCAGGGATATGATGCGTAAGCAGGCAGCAGAAGAAATCTGAGTGCCATGCTATGCAGAAATGAATCGTAGCTGGGAGAAATCATGATGGTGTTAAAAGGGTAAGAGAAAGTAAGGTAAGAGAAAGTAAACATCAACTATGCGTCACTGAATGTAAATATGTATTCTCCCTCTGACTGAAAACTGTAGTCACCCATATGATCAGAGTGATGATGGGATGCAACATGCTTGTTTGTGAACAATTCCCAGGATACCCTTACATTTGTAAAGCTTATACTGGGTGTTGTAGTTTTACATCATACACTTTTGTATGCCAGCTTTTAACTTGACTTTGCAATTAATCTATGCACTGAGCTTGGCCTTTCTACTTTATTTATATACTGTGCTTGGTTCTGGGGCTGTGCTTATGAGCTTGGTTAGGGCTCAGTCACACGGGCACATCGGCACCCATACACTGGCGCCGATGTGCCCGTGTGACTGAGCCGTTACTGCAGGAAGAAGACGGCTGTACCTGAAGATGGACGTCTCTCTGCAGCGCTGATGAAAGAACACATGACCAACAATGAAGCCGGTCACATGTTCTTTCCTCCGGCGCTGCAGAGAGACGTCCGTCGTCAGGTACGGCCATGGTGGTGTAGGGAGCCATACCGCACTCTGTATAATGACATTAAGTCTCTGTTCTGTGAGCATGGGACCTACATTTATGGATATTAACATTTTTTTTCCTTTTTAGCACATTTAAAATTTAAACATAGTTCCTGGAAAATCCTGTAAGACTTTTATTTGTACTGAACTTATTTTGCATGCAAAACAATGAATGCAAATAATGCACTGAATATGCTGTGTGTGAACCAGGCCTAATATGAATGGGTCTATAGATCTGCTCATAGACAGCTAGCTTTAGACAACTCTTATTGAAAAGCCCTTTAAAATACTAAATTTGCCTAAATAAATGTATGGCTTTAGATTTCTAATTAAAATGTGTGTACCCATGTATAGGAGGTCCCAGCATGTGAAGGAAAACTCCACCTCAACAACATTTTTTGAAGTTAAAGTGTACCTGCACTTTAAGGCCGCATGCACAGGGGCGGGGCGGATTCCGCATGCGGGAGCCCGCAGTGGAATCCGACTCTGTGCCCAGCTGGCATCCACGCGTACCTGTATCTTCTCCCTCTTTTCTGTTCTGCGGATGGTCCCCGCATTATAGATCTTTTTTTTTAAACTCCTGCTTTCCCCGCTGAATCTGTGGCCCTTACACAATGGCAATTGCGGACGGGCCGCAGGTAGGATGGCTTCCTTTGATTTCAATGAAAGCTGTCTGTGCGATATCTGCAGGAAAATGGAGCATGATACGATTTTTCATCCGTGAGCGGAAACCGCAATTGGTTTCCCGATTGTGTGCCTGAAGAATCATTTTTGCAGTGCATGCTATGGGCAGTATTTGCTGCGGAATCCGGAGGCGGTCGCCCACTCTGGATTGCGCAATTCAAATCTGCCCATGTGCAGCTGCCCTAAGAGGACTTCTCAGAATAAGCTGCCATATGTATGTACACGAAAAGAACTATTTCTGGCCATCTGTAATTCTCAGTTTTCTCTGACAGCACATCTGTGTGAGCCATTCTCTCGCTTCTCCCTTCTGCTCTTTATAGACTTCTATGTGCAGCATGAGGTGCTTGGTTTAACTGGCAATGAGCAGTAAACAACCAGTGGGCAAAGGAATCAATATCTGCAATATCTGGAGAACGGAGCATTGTGAAAAAAAATGTCTTAACAGAGGATGGTACAGAATGGCCGCTCCAGCGCGCTCCCGAGCAGTGACAGCTCGTCTGCGCATGCGCAGAAGAGCTGTAGTGGGGAGCACACTGAAGCGGCTCGTGCTGAATGGAGAAGACCGGACTGCGCAAGCGCGTCTAAAAAAGCAAGCCGCCAGCTAATTTAGATGGAACCATGGAGACGAGGACGCTAGCAACGGAGCAGGTAAGTGAATAACTTCTGTATGGCTCATATTTAATGCACGATGTATATTACAAAGTGCATTAATATGGCCATACAGAAGTGTATAACCCCACTTGATTTCGCGAGACAACCTCTTTAAGTTATTTGTTTTGTGATTTCCAACACATTGAAATAGGATTCCCGAATTGTGAATCCCCCTTTAAATGACATTAATGTCATCCAATACACATATACCATGTTTATACCTATTCTCCTACAGGACACATTTTGTATTAGTGTAATACATTTTAGGGCTCCTACCCACTAGTGATACGGCTGCATCGCACAAACTTGCGATTTTTGTGCGATGCGATTTTAGCATTAGAAAGTCTCATTGACATTTGCATTAAAAAAATGCAGCAATATCGCAGCATTAAAAAAAACGCTAGTGGGTAGGAGCCCTTAGCTCTATCAGGTCCTCTATGCTACCCAATATGGGGTTAGTATATGATCGAGAGAGATGCTGAGCTCGGGGTTGTGTAGTTTTGATTATTTGATTCAGCACTTTCATGTAAAAATACTGCCAGAACTTCTAGAAAAAAACCTGGGATTCCTATTTCACCCGCCACACAAGTCACTGAATGTTCTCGCTGTCTACGAGCTCATATAGGAAAAGATGTCAGTGTGTAGCCGGGGAAGCAGAACTCTTTTATCTGTGAGTTATGGCGGCATTTGAACAGCTTTTTAGATGCAAATATTGAATGAAATCCTAGAATCATATACATCCTTGAATTCCTCTTCTTCCTCTCGCTGCTACACTCCCCTAAGACAAAGTTGCAAGGGAATCTGATACACTAGTGTGTATACATACAATTGGGCCGGATGCACACGGGCGTATTTGCATTGTGGAATCCGGAGCGAGTATCCGCCTCTGAATTCCAATACAAATACTGCCCATCAACATGCTATTGAAAATCGCTCTTCCCTGTTCACGAGCGGAAATCAATTACAATTTTCCTCTCATGGAGCATGTTCTATTTCAGAGCACACTTCGAACGGATGGCTTTCATTGAAGTCAATGGAAGCTGTCCGATCCGCGGCCCTTCCGCAATGACATTGCGGAAAGGTCGCGGATTCCGAGTCATCGCCTAGCAACAGCGCAGCATTATCTTTTCTGCTCATGTGTGCCCTTGCACCGGCCGGTACATCCTCAATACAAATAAAAAAGAATGAGGGCAGGTACGCAGGGGTCACCAGCCAGACATAGGGTCAGATTCTGCTGCGGGATCCCACATGCAGAATCTGACCCGGTTGTGTGCATTCGGACTTACTCTCAAAAATCCCTCTTTCGAATATTTTAGTAGTGTATGAAAATGGTAAAACAATACAGTGAGAACGATGAAAGAAATGTGAACGAATGCAACAGACAGATAGTTAAACAGTCAACAAACAAAGAGAGATTATCGCTTAACCTGTTTTCTCAGAGCTGCCATTGATGGTATTAGTAGGGATGGAAGTGAAGATAGTCTTTGCGTTGTCCTTGGTAGCAATAGATTTCTGCTTAATTTTCATGGCTTCCAGTGCTTTGAGCTTCTTGGCATGTTTAGTGCCTTTGTAGTGGGCCGCAGCCTGGCTCTACAAAGGGGAACAAAATGAACCATGTAATCAGGCTCATTTCTAAACTTGCAAATGCTGTATTATAGCAAATACAGACACACTTTCAGTAAAGGGTGCCATACAATATTTATGCAGCAGATTAAAAAATACATTCTATGCCATTTGTTATCCCTGATTTATAAATTAGAAAGATATCACTGAAACTATGCTCTTACAGAAATGTTAGATTCATTTGTTTTAGACTTTCATGTATACGATTTAACCATTTAACTCAGCTTAGGTAATAATCACCATACCAAGTTATAATGTAACCATGTCAAAGAAAACAGCTAATAAGAAATCTAGAAGCATGGGCTTTCTTAATACAATTTCATGTGATTGATTATATCACCCATTTAAATAAGGACATCTATGAGATCCAATAATGCATACATGCTAGAGGGAGTATTTATATTGTGCACTAATGCTCTGATGGTATCTACAGCAGCATGTGTAAAGAAAACTTTAAACATTAAGATAGTAATGATGGTAATTAAAAATCTGAGCAAACATTTAAAAACTTTGATTCAGTAGTTTACCAAATTTTGGCAAAAAGGCAATCCAAATTAGTCTTAATCAAAACCAAACCACCAATACTCCCAAAATGTGCATATAACACCGTCTAAGAGCCGTAGAAGCCCTATGTAACAATTGTAGGTCACCTAGGAGTGTATCTTAATACTTTCAAGCTCTCTTTAACTCAAAATTAATGAAGAAGAAGGAGAGGTATAAGAAGAAGGAGGGGAAGAAGAAGAGGAAAAAGAAGAGAAGGGAAAAGGAATAATATTAAGGACGAGGAAAAAGAAGCAAAAAATAGGAGAGGAAGTGGAAGAAGGAAGAAGAATAAAAACTGTTTGGAAGGCATTATGGGCTACCCTACGCCATTTTACTGGGTTCATCCTAGACAAACAACCTGAGGTTAAGGTTCGCACCAAACTGAACTATTAGCAAAGATCGACCCTAAACTGGGTTCAACTGAGATGATTGATATCAACTGATGAAAATGTGTAGTGATGCACAATAACACTTTTCCTCAGCAGTGGGGTTACATTTCAGAAAATCCCACTGTTGCAAATCTTTCTATATATACTCCTTTACCAAAAGTAAAATATTTCAGAATATTATCTGATACTAGAGGCGTAACTTGAAGCTCTTGGGTCCCAATGCAGAATCTGCAACAGGGCCACCAACCATAATGCTTTAGGCCTCATGTCCACGGGGAAAATCAGATCCGCTACGGATTCTACATGTAGAATCTGCAGCGGGTCCCTCCTGCCCCGCGGACATGAGGGCTGAAAATAACAATAAATCAGAATAAACTCACCTCCCATCCGCTCCGTTTCTTCTCTTCGCTGCGGCGTCATCTTCTCTCGTCGCGGCCGGATCTTCATTCTTCGGCTCGGCGGATGTGCATGATGACGTCGGTGACGTGCCCCGCGCATGCGCCGGGCCGAAGCAAAATGATCCGGACGCGACGGAGAGAAGATGACGCGGCGCCGAAGAGAAGAACCGGAGCGTGTGAGTAAAATATGATTTTTGTGTCCCGCGGATCCGGACGGCTTCCATAGGCTTCAATAGAAGCCCGCGGGAGCCGTCCCCGCGGGAGACCCGCATGAAAATGGAGCATGGTCCAGATTTTTTCATGCTCCATTTTTTTTTAAATCACTTTTATTGACGATCCGCAGGTATTTATCTACCCGCGGGTGGTCAATGCATCCCTATGGGATGCGGATCCGCGCGCGGGAGAAGAGTTAAAATCCGCTGCGGATTTTAATTCTTATTTTCCCCGTGGACATGAGGCCTTATTCATAGTACTGGGCTCCCTATATGGAAAACAGAGGCCTTATGAGCCCCCTAAGGCTACTGGGCTCAGATGAAAATGCATCCTCTATAGTTACGCCCCTGCTGATAACTACTCCCAACTATGGACAAGGTCAATCATACGTGTCCTCTCTCACGGAGACTTCATGGATAGTCACCAAGTCAAGAGGACTCATGTGTAGATGACCAAAGAGTTTTGAACTGTTGCACAACAAGTAGCTAAGAGGCCCCATTGCACTCACCAACAAGTGGGGCACTCTGTTGCATACTGTATTTCCATTCATCTGCATGCAATTACTTAATCAATCCCTTTAACTTTCCTCTCCACTGACCTCAATGATCACTAACTGTATCTTACCTCTGAATAGAGGGCTGCTACCTGTAATGGTGCCACCATAGCAGCTGCAATGCCAATGTAATTATGCCCAAATTTTGAAACAGTCTATAGTTTAAGGGCCCCTTCACACGGGCGTATTTGCTATACGCAGAGAACTGAACCCATTGATTTTAATGGGTTTGTCCTCCATCTGTCAGCTGTCCAATGTGAAGGACACCGCATATTACATGCCCTATACTTGTGCAAGACTCACACAAGAATAGGACCTGCAGCAATTTTTCAAACCTAGACCAGTGGTCCGAATGAGAAATCACTCATGTGCATGAACCCATTTAAATTAATTTTTTTTTCTAGTGTGAGTTTTGTCCATATGGCAAGCAAAGGGAACTTGCGTGGGAATGTCGCTCATGTAAATATACCCTTAGAGCTCCTTCACACGAGCATATAAGCAATTGCACGTAACGCTTCTTCACCATAAATGAGGGTTTTTTGCGTTCATATCGGCGAATCTTACTGCACTTTTTGCGCCCGCAGCGCATGTTCTTTTGTGCGTGGCAGGCAAACAGGCCCTGATTTAAATAGCTACTTAGACTAATGGGTTCCAGATATTTTTTTATCTATTCTAGTGGAATATCACTTGTTTTTTATGCATGTATTATGCAGTGTATTGTGCGCATTTGTGAACCCCCCATAGACTTCTATGGGCCCTTTGGGTGCACAAATGCGCACAAAATGAACAAGTTCCATGCGCATGTCCAAAAAAAAACAATGTGAATGAACCTACTGAAATCAATGGGTTCTATTTTCTGCGTATTGCACATGCAATTTTTGTGCATGCAAAAATTTCCGCAAATACGCCATGTTAAAAAACCCTTAGGTGTCAGAAAAATAGTAAGAGCAAAACTACACAGGATGCTTTTCACCAGTGGCATGTTGCTAATAGTGCATTACCAGATGCAGCGCAATGATGGAAATCAGGATTGAAAGGACTATACGCAGTCAAGAATTGCATGTAAGATATAGAAGGTGCCCTCATTGAAAGAACACTGGATGATTTATAAAGTATAGAAGAATAACATAAATAGCAACCATGCGCATCTCACAAATTAACGCAGCACGAACTGATAAAATGAAGGAGGTTCATATGTCAAAGATCTAGACAAGAACTTTTTCACATAAAACTAGACCAGTGATTAAATGTACTAATGAGCAGCAACGTTATGCTTGAAAATGTTGCTTACATAAAGGCTTGCTTAGCATGTACTGTACAGAATAAACTGCAAGGCCATCACTAGGGGGTTATACAACTGTCATGTTAACAGCTTCCCGATGATGAAAACAAGAAATCAATCGCTGAGGCCGTCGGTAAACATGTAGACATTATACTTGCCCAACTGGTGGATTAAGTAGGTGTTTTAAGTTGCCATGATCATATGCATGTGGTTCATGTTCCATTTTAGAGTATATAGCTCTGTGTATGGAGGTTCTAAAAACTGTTTATTTTCCCCTTAGATTTATCAGTTGTAAGACTAAAATAGTTATATATGCTTTGATATGTCCGTGCTCGAAATTCTATGTTGGGCTACGCAGGTGCATCCAGAAGAACATGTCTACTATTATGTTGGCTGAGAGGGATGAACATTTTGATAAGGCACTTACTTCATTGTGTGTATCCGATTGGTCTTAAGGGTTATTGGGGTAGAGTAGTCACCAATATAGGTGAAGATGACCCTACAGCACTGTTATTAGGTAGGTAGTAGAGATGAGCGAACCTACTCGGCCACGCCCCTTTTTCGCCCGAGCGCCGCGATTTTCGAGTACTTCCGTACTTGGGCGAAAAGATTCAGGGGGCGCCGTGGGTGAGTGGGAGGTTGCAGTGGGGAGTGGGGGGGAGAGCTAGAGAGGTTGGGCTCCCCCCTGTTCCCCGCTGCTACCCCCCGCTCCGCCACGCCTCCCCCCCCACCCCCCGGCGCCCCCCGAATCTTTTCACCCGAGTACGGAAGTACTCGAAAATCGCGGTGCTCGATCGAGTAATTACTCAAAACGAGTATATTCGCTCATCTCTAGTAGGCAGTCTAGGTGGTTCTTTTACCTAGATACAGTGAATCCATCAGGCCTAATGCCCATCTTAGATGAGCCGATTCTCATTTGAACGAGCAAGTGACATCACCGCTAACTCTTTCAGTTCAGACAGGTGGATGAGAATCGTTCACTTCTCATTCACTTTTTGTTCAGTGTTCTCCATGTCTATGTGAAGCACTGAGCGGGGAGTGTTTAAGCGCAACGATAAGCGAACAAGCCAATGATGATTTTTATGCCAGCTGAAAATGAACAAGGAATAAAAAGGGAATGATTCTGGTTCATCATTCGGATGTTGGCTTGTGTGTAAAAATAATTCATATTTACTTGGTTTAACGATTTTTTGAAACAATATAACCCCGTGCAAATGCAGCATTAATAAGAAATTACTTTCTTACAGGATTTAATCCTATTAATCCGTTTGCTTTTTAGTGTAGGCTTTTTACGGTTACTGTAAGACTGTGTTTGATTCAGCCTCATGTGTGGCCCCTGTGGTTGGCGACTTCCATTGACCTTGAGCCTTAACAAGTGATAAGTGGACTCAGTGTACGATATTGGATTCGCGAGTGATTTTCATGATATGATTCTCATCATATTACATTGGATGTTCTAATTAAGGATATTTAGACCCTTTGTTCTTTTTTTCCCTGATATTATGTAATACTATTGGTCTACCCCAACTGGTCTCCATGATTGTCACATGATCATGATTATTTCAGTGGTCATGTGTACCATTGGTTTTTGGGACACCAGGGTTCTTGGAGTCTGCGCGTATCCTTACTCTTGCCTGCTAACGGAACCCAACTGCTCATTATCGTTCATTAGTCAAACAGGTATATATATGAACACTTTGGTCATTTTTTCTTTACCCTGAGAAAGCTAAGGTTTTGTGTCGATACGAGTGGGGATTTGTTTCCTCTGAGTCCTTCTTTGGTACATATTGCTACAGCTCGCTCCCTACTGTACTTTATGCTTCATGCAGGTATCAGCGGCATATATTTATGGCTGTTGAATATTCTCATCCCACAAGGGTATTTAGGTTATTTATTGCCTAATGAAAGGTTATACACATTTCTAGTATCGTTTTTGTGTATCAATTCCTGACAGTATTGAAGATCTCTGCTTTAGTAATTGCATGGAATCCTGTCCCCATCATGCCTTGCTTATTACAGTATAGTTATCAGAGCCCTGTTTTATAATCCGTCATGCACTTATGTAAGCACCATATGAAGAAGGCAGATTTTCATCCTCTGGAAGTAAACAGTGAAGGTTCCCATTCAATGAAAGCAGAGATCTTGAAATCCATAAGGAATCGATAAAGTATATTACAATATTGAATTATTTTTCATTATTAAGTGACTGAGCTTCCACTGGAAAACATTTTGCATTCAGTTCCAGTGGAAAATGTGTCTATCTCTTGACGTGTTATGACAAAAGTTCCATTAATTTAAAATAGAACACAGTTTGTAGCTGTTATATTATTATTAAAGCCTGCATATAGTAACAAACCATCAGACAAAGTACATGATTGTGACAGTTCTTTCACTGTGTGATCCTGCGTTCTCTTTCAAAGTCTTCATCTGTCAATGAAATGACTGACAGGAGAATCCACTCACACAACCAAAAACATTTCTTGAAGGTGGCTCCATGGCATGGGCTGAGCTCCTGGAATGATACAACTAGTGAGCAAAAAAAGAAGAAAAATGTGCTTATGTGGATAGAGCTAGGTGTTTTGTTGTACTGGTAAAGTGAGGTTTTTGTGAATAAAGGCTTTAACCCCTTGAGTGGCGGGTTTCCTACCACCCTGTCGTGCCCACCAGGGCAGGTTTTTTAAAATGGTCTAATCATTGAATTTCAACTAATTTTGCAGTTGCGTCTCAAGAGCCATAACTTTTTCATTTTTCCATTGACATGGCCATATAAGGGCTTGTTTTTTGCGGGACAAGTTGTGATTTTTTTAAACGGGGGAGGAAAAAAAGAAATGGGGAAAAAAGAAAAAAAGGGGCCATGTCATTAAGGGGTTAAATAATGTACTAACTTCCTTCTCTGGGTCATTACGACGCATGGATACCACATGTGTGATTGTATTTTTGATTTTTTACAAAGTAAAGGGAGACAAGTGTTTTTATTTTTTTTTATATAATTTTTTAACTTTTTATTTTTTTTATTTTTTTTTTATTTTAATTTTTTGTCCCTTTAGGGGACTTCCACAGGGACCCATCAGGACCCCCTGATCACATTCCGGGGGTCCGATTGTGACAGCCTTTTACATGCTGCAGTGACAGCCCTTTACATGCTGCAGTCACATAGACTGCAGCATGTAAAGGGTTAACACAGCAGAGATCGGAGGTTTTCTCTGATCTCTGCTGTTAGAGCTAGTACCTAGCTGTCCTCTGACAGCCAAGCACCAAGCTCTCCCTGCCACAGAGACCATCGGCTTGCTTCTGACAAGCCGATGGTCTCTATGGCAACCTGTAAACAAAGTAGGATATTGCCGGCACATCGGCAATATCTTCTGCTGGTTTTTCAAAGCCCTTGCTTTGTTCTCTGTGGGACTGTGCAGGCAGAGCACACGGTCACAGCTTGTGGCATTGTGCTCTGCAGCTTCCATAGTGATACATAGCCCGGAAATCTTCCGGGCTATGTTGCTATGAGCAGTGGAGCTCGTCCCGGAAAATTTCCGGGCGTGCCACTCAAGGGGTTAAAGGGGTTTTGTCATTAGGACAAAACCCTGTCCCACAGCTAGGCCACTAAATAAAATACAGGGGTATACTCGCCTCTCCTGGAGCCCAGGGACGCAGCTGACAGTCAACCCCGGTATTCAGCGGTAACTTCCGGGTGGTTGGACAACGGAAGAACATGACCCAATTTCTGGCATTATGCCACCCAGGATATGAACACTGATGCTAAGAGTGCAGATGGTGACTAACTTTTTTTATTTTTTATTTTTTGATGGGACAACTGGGAAAGGGGTTCTTTTTAAACTTTTAATGTTTTTTATTCTTTGCATTAATTAAAATATTTTTATTTAATTTATTTTCACTTTTTTTCAGTAACCAAAAGTGACTTGAAATTGAAATTATTTGATCGCTTGAACAGAATAATGCAATACTAAGGTATTACAGTATTCTGTATTTTAACCAGCCTCCTGTTAAAGACTTGTCATGGACACATCTTGATAGGCAAACAATCATGACAACCCTGGTGCCTTGAGAAGGCCCCAGACTGCCAGGACTCCACTCACATGATCTCAACACAGTGGGGCTATTCAGGGCATTTAAATCCCAATTAATCAAGACATTTAAATGTTACTCTCAGAATTGACAGCGATATTTAAAGAGATAATAAGATAATGGTATTATGGAATGAAAAGACTCCAGAAAGCAGACGGCTGGGTCGGATTCCGCATGCGGGATCCCGCAACGAATTCCGACCCTGTGCCCAGCCAGTGACCCCTGCTTACCTGTCCAGATTTTTTATAATCTGTATTGCGCCATTGCACATGCACGGTACAGATTTTGCCATGGCATTGGTAGGCGATGACATGGATTCCACAACCATTCCGCAATGATGATTGTGGAAGTGCCACGGATCAGACGGCTTCCATTGACTTCAATGGAAGCTGACCACGCAGAATCCGTGCTGAAATAGAGCATGACGCAATTATCCCTCTATGAGTGGAAAATCGCACTTGATTTTTGCTCATGGACAGGGAATAGTGATTTTCAATAGCATGTTTAAGGGCAGTATTTGCTGCGGAATCCGGAGGCGGATGCCCGCTCCGGATTCCACATTGCAAATACGCCCATGTGCATTCGGCTAAAGACTCTGATTTCTTTGAATAAAAGACAATTACAGTTATCTCTTATCCACAGGATAGGGAATAGCTTTCTGATCATGGGTTTCTGACTGTTGGACCTACAATGATCCCCAGAACAGGTGTCTGAAAGGTCCTCTCATGAATGGAGTGGTGGTTGAGCATGCACACTGCCGCTCCATTCATTCATTTTAATGGGATTGCTGCAGATAGCAAGCGCATGTGACGGCCTCCACCAATCAAAAATGTTATCCCCTATCCTGTGGCACTATCCCTTTAAGACACAAATCCATAAATTACATATGCCCGTCTTGTTTTTGGAATTTGTGAAGGAAGGAATAAATTGCATGGCTCCACATACACCTCCTTGGGGGAATTTGGGATGGAATCGGGGCATGCATATTCCTTCTGCAAGACAATAGTACAAACTACATTTCCACAAAGACTATTTTTATACACTCTGAGGTGCTATTAAAAAAAGAAAGTTCATAGTTTTTGCAGCAAAATCTGTTTGTGTTATCCCTATTTATGAGATGTAAATGACAGCTAGCGAATTAGAACAAAACAGGAACTCACTTGCATAGTAAGCAAGCTCCTCATTAATCATGTCCTGCATATACCTTACACTGAGCGAATCTGTATTCATTATTTCAGAACTGTAATCAAAATGTAATCTATCAGTCTTTTGCAAAAATTAATGTAAATTGTTTTAAGCAAGCATCAGCAGCAAGTTGATTACCCTTTTCGGCTGTGATGCAAAGTGATCGTTATGTTATGCTATGTCCTATTGTCTAAGTGATTGGTGAATTTAAGTGACTTTTATGTTCACTAATAATTCATCACTCATTTCAATACCATTTGCATAGCAATTCATCAGATTTTAAAACACTACATGAACAAACAACATTTTTTTCCTGCAAGATGTTGACATTTTTTATAATTTAAAGGAAGATCAGAAAAATAAGCTCAGATCAGAAATGTGTCAACAGACCAACATTGTCAACAGGAATATATATGAGTACTGCTCCCCCTCCCGAAGAACAGGGAGTGATAGGGGAGATGGATACACACTTATTTGTGTGTACAGAGATGCTATCCTGCATTGTATAGGCTTCTAAGTGTTAATTGTCATTAAGTCTTCTGCTCTGTGCAAATAAGGAAGATGGAATAATACCTCTGCAGCGCCACCTATTGGATGGCAGCATTCCTTCAAATCAATGTACGACTCTTTAAGAAGTCTGTAAAACAATGATTAGGAATGGGAAACCAAGACAGAAAACCATACACAGACAGCTGTTTCAGGGTGTTTGCCCCTCATCAGTGTGTAGTAGGTTTTTGGCTTTGTTAGTGTGAGGCCTGTAATGTGGGTTGGTTTTCTATTTCCAATCATTGTTTTACAGACTTGTTAAAGAGTCATACATTGATTTGAAAGAATGCTGCCATCCAATGGGTGGCACTGCAGAGGTATTGTTCCATCTTTCTTATTTGCTTAAATTACCCAGAGGAGCATGCATGCCTTATAAGTCTCCTCACTCACCTCTAAGGTGTCTTCTTACACTCCTTCTGGGTGCTTTCCTTGGGGAGAGACAATGCCATCCCTGACCCACTCATCCCTAGGTGTCTCCACACATTTTTGGGTGCTCTCCTTAAGGAGAGACAACACCCATCTTCTGCTCTCTAATGATAATTCTCAGGCATATTGGATGTGGATCCACCAAACCACAGACTGGTTTGGCTTTGGGTCAGAATCCTAAGGTGACATCTAAGGAACCTCAATCTTTACCCTTTAACTTCACTAGTTGATATGTGGGCTTCACTGTGGGCTTCACTACTCAGAAAGTGGTCCCAGGACTATGGCAGCTGGCGTTACTAGAGGCTTAGGTGCGGTACCAGAGGGCATGAACAGAAGCATAGTCAGACAGTCAGGGTCGGGGCAGGAAACAACTTCAGTAAACAGAAGCAAGGTCATACTTACGAGCCGGGGTCTGGAGCAGAGATAGGAACACAGTCAGGATAAGCCAAATGTTGAGAACTGGAGAACCAGAACAAACTTTTAAGCAGACCAAATAAACCGCAATACTTAAGCATCCTTCATAGGGGAAGATGCCTAATACAACCCTAGGAACACTGGGAATTGGGAGGTAACACATTGGAATATTGTACGATGTCGTGCCCACCAGGGCAGGTTTTTTAAAATGGTCTAATCATTGAATTTCAACTAATTTTGCAGTTGCGTCTCAAAAGCCATAACTTTTTCATTTTTCCATTGACCTGGCCATATGAGGGCTTGTTTTTTGCGGGACAAGTTGTGATTTTTTTAAACGGGGGAGGAAAAAAAGAAATGGGGAAAAAAGAAAAAAAGGGGCCATGTCATTAAGGGGTTAAATAATGTATCAACTTCCTTCTCTGGGTCATTATGACGCATGGATACCACATGTGTGATTGTATTTTTGATTTTTTACAAAGTAAAGGGGGACAAGTGTTTTTATTATTTTTTTAAATAATTTTTTACCTTTTTTTTTTTTATTTTTATTTTTTTTGTCCCTTTAGGGGACTTCCACAGGGACTCATCAGGACCCCTGATCACATTCCAGGGGTCCAATAGTGACAGCCCTTTACATGCTGCAGTGACAGCCCTTTACATGCTGCAGTCACATAGACTGCAGCATGTAAAGGGTTAACACAGCAGAGATCGGAGGTTTTCTCTGATCTCTGCTGTAAGAGCAGGTACCTAGCTGTCCTCTGACAGCCAAGCACCAAGCTCTCCCTGCCACAGAGACCATTGGCTTGCTTCTGACAAGCCGATGGTCTCTATGGCAACCTGTAAACAAAGCAGGACATTGCCGACATATCGGCAATATCTTCTGCTGGTTTTTCAAAGCCCTTGCACTGCTCTGTGTGGGTCTGTGCAGGCAGAGCACACAGTCACAGCTTGTGGCATTGTGCTCTGCAGCTCCCATAGTGATACATAGCCCGGAAATCTTCCGGGCTATGTCACTATGAGCAGTGGAGCTCGTCCCGGAAAATTTCCGGGCGTGCCACTCAAGGGGTTAAAGCACCCTGCGGTTAAAGATAATTCAGACGCCAGAGTCGGGCATCTGCCACAAAGGAGAGCAGAGTGTGCATTACGGCCACTGAAAGGAGTAATTTGGTGACTGTGGTCACACATTGTAGCAATAATTGGGTTTATTCTGTTAATTAAATCCCAATCTACAGAGAATAGCTGAAAAGTAAGAAATAGAAAATATCTCTAGTGATCAGTGTAAAAAGTAAAATATTTCAGGATTCTTTATGTATGGGGGGCGCAGAGTGTTAAGGCAGCAGTATGCAATCCTAAGCTCTCGCTCACGACCTGAAGGTTGCAAGTTCAATCCCCACATGGTTCAGATAGCCGGCTCAAGGTGGACTCATCCTTCCGAGGTGCGTAAAGTGAGTACCCAGCTTACTGGGGGGTAATAAATAAATTACCTGAAAGTGCTGCGGAATAAGTTGGCAATATACAAATACCAAATCTCCCCCCTCCCCTCCTTCCCCTATATGGACAGTCACATAAAAAACATCAAAATGTTTCACCAATGTACCAGATTGAAATAATGCATCTTTCTCAGATGACAGATTGCCTTGAACTACTGTTGACTGATTAAAACTGTTAAGGAGCCAATGAATGCTGTGTGTGTTGTTAATGATCAACATATTGGCTGCCTTTCAGTTTCCCATGAAATGACATAGCAAAGAAATTGCTCGAAAATAGTCTTGCCAATTTGTCAGACTCTTGACCTAAAAAATCAGCAAGTAAATCTACATGTAAAATTGTAATCAAATGGTTGATAACCAGGAGGGCAGACGTATAAATGGTTCCCTTTGTCTATTATTCCATTTTGTTTACGTATCGAAAAACATTCCGTGTGATTGATATGCAATAACAAGGGCCATCTGGATGTGGGTAAGTACTTTCTCATAGTACTATTGTGATAATTCAATTTAAGTGTGTCTGCACTCAATTTTGGAGTAACTAAATCTATGTACACCGCGCTTTAGTAATGGAAATAATTGTCAATATTTTCCTAGGCACAGGCTCCAATTTTCTTTTATTTAGAATATTTTTTTCGAAACTGCGGAGCTGGGAAAAATTATTTTGTCTTGGAATTTTTATAACATGTCTGTTTATATTACATGCATAGGTAGAATATATAGTTCGTTTTTATTGTACACGAGAAATTTTCTTTCTTCCAATCATTTTCCAGTAGAACTATTTTGGCTATCATTTGATCCAGAGGAATTTCTTTTTACTTCGAAACTCTGGCCATATTTGTATGGCTAATAAACAATTTCTTTGGCTTGCATAATAGCCAGATGACATCAGCAGCATGATGGTTACACATCATTTGCAAAGGATAAGCTATGAAAGGGGCTGCACAGCAACAGGCATTAACCAGCCTGGCAGCTGATTTTAGTCAATTTATCATTGTCTGTTGCTTCACTTGCTTAGCAGCTGTAAGGCTTTTGGGGTACGCCAAACAAAGAAGCAATTTGGTCATTTTCACTGAAGCAAACAGTCCAAAACTGACAGCTCCCAATTGTGTTCACATAAGGCTAATAGAAAAATTCCCCAATTTTTTTAGTTTTTTTAATGCATACGGCCGAAATATAGAAAATAGGATGGTTCTCCAGCGACTATGGAATTATGATACTCAGCATCTAACTTTATAGCAACCAGCGATAAACACAAATTCTGCATCATTGACTGTTTATGATCAAGAGCAACATTTCCACTTTCTTTATCATTATATTTTTTTAGCTCGCTTGAATTTTCCTGTTTTAATAACTGTTGACTGGTGCTACATGAGATTGGTCAAAAATCAATATTTTAAAGGAAGAGGGAGAATTTCAGTGTATGATTTATGACTCATGCATGCAGCAGAAATCGTAGGCACTTTATATGTAGCACTGCTATATGGAGGCGTTCGCATCTCGAAGCAATGCTTTCTGAAGAGCCAACAGAGAGAAACTAATCAGAGCCATGCAGAGGTACAATATACAGCTCTTTAGGCTTTGATTAGTTCTGTATTTCTTTTTTGTACTTTTTTTGGTAAATCAAACTTTTATTAGTCTCTGTATTCTGTAAACAATTATGCCTTAAAGGGGTTTTCCACTTGAACAGTTGGGTTGGTCGCTTGTGACCCCAGCCAATCAGCTGGCCAGGCGTCCACTACCCCAACCCCTGTGTAGTGACCTGAACTGGTAATTGCAAGTGCAAGTAATTGCAGCGCTGACAGGGGTCTTGAGCAGCGGATTCCTGCTAATCAACTATGGATGACTTTTCCTGACGATAGGTCATCAATAATATTTTACCTGGAAACCCCCTTTAGGGCACAATCATTTTACAGAATACAGTGAGTTACAGAAATATAAGGTATATATGAAGTCTCTTAGACCAACCCCTTTAATTAATTGTAACGCAAATGTCTATATCAAGTGTTATCTACAAAAGTTGTGCCAGCTTTCATGTATCATATAAAACAAATTTAACATAGCAAGGTGGGTAAAATGGACAAAATACTAAGAACTTGACTGACAAAGACAGGACACACAAGGGTAAAGCATTGCTTCTATGCAGTGACATTAGACTGGAAAAGAGGTCTATGCAAAGTTATGATAAAGAATAAAAGAGAACCAAAGGTCCTAGGAGCCCCTTAAGGGGGGCTACCGGACAACCAGGAGTGATGTTGGAGGAAGGAGTAAAAATGGGGTCCAAGGGAGACACTGGACACAGAAACTGGAGTTCGAGACTGATTCTGATGCTATCATATCCTCTCTTTGTATGACGCGATGTAGCTCCTCTGTCCAAAAAGCTCAAGCTTGGGATCTATCAGGCTTTTAGAATTTGGGTATCCACATTCACATAACAGAGATTATGTGTTATAGTGCGTCCTTCTTTATGAAAGATATCGGGCCTGGAAACAGACAGTACTCTCTTTTTTAACTCAATAGCCCCTTACATTATTCACCTCTTACGTCTCCTTCTGTCATTGTCAAATAGTTTTTTTTACACTTTTGTAAGATATCTAGATTACCTAAACTTGGTCTACCTACACAAAAGATTCATCTGGACTGTTTTGTAGAAATAATAGGCACTAAATAAATCACTGTAATATGACACGTAATAAGGATTCTATTTTAAATTCATTGTACACATACATTGTTCAATACATAAAGATGATATGAGTCCTATGAATCTCCTTGTTCTCTTCAAAATACATCAATCATCCCTTTGGTGGAGCAAACAGGGAAGGGTAAATCATTTCCAATACAAAGGATAGCTGCCAAAAGCAAAAGGAATTTTAATATGCTATTGACTAAGTGTTGACTGTGTTTTTTTGGATTGCATCATTTATCTGGTTTGTAAGCTTGATTTTTTATCCAGTCAACACTGTTGCATTTGATGTTTAACCCCCTTTACATACTTACCTCCAAAAGAGATTTAAGAGGTTTATCTAACTTTAGCCTATCTAGTACTCAACTTTTTATCAGACCCATCATTACTTTGGTGATATGAAGTTGGTCATGTACTATAGATTTCAGAGGACCGAAGAGTTAATTTAGATTACCCCATTTCTTGACATTGTGATATGAATGTATGTGATAGAATCTGTCATATGGGAATATTTTGGTCATCATCAGAGGCAGTCATTTGCAATATTTGGAAAGTCATTTGTGCAACCCAACAATAGAAGCCTAGCTCAGGAAACAGATTAACACACAGGTCCATCTGACAATTCTGACAATGTATTGTTTGCTACATGGCAATGTCATCCAGAAAAACAACATTCACGGAAGAACTTTGATAAACTGTCCAGAAAAAAGACGTTTGAGAATGTTCGTATATGGCCAATTTATAGTATGTTGTAGGTGACCTAATTTAAAGTCCTATTTTTAACAGACGGTTACAAAAAGTAGGTTTCTATTGCAGAGTGTAAGTTGAACTTTTAAGTATTGCAATGATCAGATGTGATCCTGCTCTTTATTTATTGATTTTTAGAAAGTGAATTTTCTGTAGTTTAGGCATTTTAGTACAGTACTTGGTACACTATGTACCAGATGGAAAATTCTCAACGCTAAAAGTACTTTTATTTCCAACTCTAATAAGTATACTAATCAAAACTCAATACATTAAAATGATATATATATATATAATATTCCGATAAATTTAATTTCAATCAAGCATTATTTTCATGGGTGAGAAATATATGGCACACATGAATGTTTATTTTCTAACAAACCTGACTAATTAGAAGCAAATGATCATTCATATATTTAGTTTTTTTTTAATTTTGGAAAAAAAAAATAATTTGCAAACTTTTTAGAGATTCTAAGGAATGAAAAATGAGAGGGAAATGGTAATTATTCCAAGAATCTATTTTAGTAACAGTTGTCATAGAAACAAAAATACATGAATTATGCAATCAGGCAGAAAGTTGATTTGCCTTGTCACTCCAACATTTTACTTTGGAAATCCTCTTCAGCAGGATGTTTTGTACATATAGTACTATAGTACCGCTTGCGAAAAAATGGAATCCAAATCATTTCAGTACTTTCTGTCGCCTACAGTAGTTATCAGTCATGAATCGTGTCAGAGTTATGGTTGATGCACGAAACAATAATAACTATAATATTTTATTATTATTGTTAACAACCATTTCCAGTTATTTTGGCAAACAGCATTCTGTTTTTATATAATCAGGTCCACAATTCTAAGTCTTACATTTTTCTTTCGAGTTCTAATGCACTACATTGTCCATAACTTTTATTGATGAGCACTAGAGATGAGCGAGCCTACTCAGCCACGCCCCTTTTTCGCCCGAGTACCGCGATTTTCGAGTACTTCTGTACTCGGGCGAAAAGATTCGGGGGCCCCCGTGGGTGAGTGGGGGGTTGCAGCGGGGAGTGGGGGGGAGAAGGAGAGAGAGAGGGCTCCCCCCTGTTCCCCGCTGCTACCACCCGCTCCGTCACGCCTCCCCCCGCCCCCCGGCACCCCCCGAATCCTTTCACCCGAGTACTGAAGTACTCGAAAATCGCGGTGCTTGATCGAGTAATTACTCGAAACGAGTAGGTTCGCTCATCTCTAATGAGCACACTTTTGAAAAATTTAGTTTGGCCTCTTCAAAGAACTTTTGCGAAAAGTTCAGTTCGATCACAATTAGTTTGAACCAAACTGGAAGCTCACTAATATCCCTAGAGCCCTGTATAACGCTCTGAGAATATTGTACAGGGTTTTTATGTCTCTTAGAATGTGTTATACACCAATGTTCAAATCTAGTGTTGAGCAAACCATAACAGTAGACCATTATTTCTGGTAGAACTTTGCTAAAAGCTCAGATTGAGGTTGTGTCAAACCAGGAGTTTATCAAAATTAGACACAAAACAGGGTTCTACTAATTTGGTTTGCTCACTACTAATAACTAGTGTAGTCCATTAACTTCTGCTCTATGTTGCCCAACTTGCCTCTCAATACATTTCTAACAATATTAATAAATATGCCGTAGAAATTCACTGAGTATTTCCCCCATGTATATCATTACTAAATACACATGAGGAAGTTGTTCTCTTCTGGAATTTTGTAAACAACTTCATGAATATTTATCTCTCTGCTTGTTTTTTGGTTGTCCATCATAAGTTTTATAATGGGTCTATAAATGGAACTGAAGAGTTTGTCTATAACAATACTGCAACTTACTTCTCCACCCAAGGCTTGGAGATGAAATTGTGTAGAAACTAAAGTTTATTGCAACAAACATAGGTGCTGCTAGGGGCAGAATACTGAAACAGAATAGACTGTTAGAAAATTACCTATGGTTCTCAGGAACTGTAATAGCTGGGATTTGAACTCTGGAATTTCCCGGTCATGTCTTGCGGCTTTAACGATCATGACATTTGAACTTTTGCCTTTCCTAGCCTTGTTCAGCTATGTGCTCCTTACACCCAAAGATTACGTAATGACATCACCTGTTCTGTAGCCAATCACAGTGAGTACTGGACTATTTTAACCCCCAGTTTCCTGGTCATTTTGTTTGTCAGTCTGTACCCCGGTTATTGTATTGTATTGAGCACTCATGTACTTGGAACTTTATCTACAGACCCTGTGCTGGTTGTTGCTGGAAATTGGAACCGTGAGTCCTAAAGGATGGTCTACATGCATTACCCGGGTTATAGACCTGGTTGTTTTTCCATCCCACCAAATCAAAGTTTCAATCTTGTATCCTTGAGTCTTGTTCCTAAGGCCTGGAGATCAGACTGAGTCTTGAACCTTGTCCCTAACCCTAAGAGCCTACACCTGGTGTCCTGGATGTGATCCATGCTGCAACCTCAGCCCTGCTCTTCCACACTGCAACTTTGGTTCTACTATTCCATGCTGCAAGGTTGTTATTTCATGGAGCACCTCAGTTCATATTCCACCGTGTCCTGAGCTGCAGAACTTTACCAAATGTTTTTATATTTGGAAACCTGTTTTTTTTCCCAATAAATCAAACATTAGTTGAAGCGGACGCACCTACTGGACTCTTATCCCGCAACTTATGTTGTTAAAATGGTTTAAATTAAGTTTTCACATTCAATATATTTTCCTAAAAACATTGCTGGTATTTTTAAAATGTTTATGTTTCTGTGCATATTAAAAAAACTCAAAAAATATTGCCACTCAGCCTCACAATTGGCTGACAATTCCTATTATGCAGAGATCACCTCTCAGCAGTAATCCTATTATTATAAGCAGGATTGCAATAAAAAATAACGCCTCAACTATAAAACTGGGAACGGAAAACACAAGATCCATCACAGAAAATACATGTAACAGTGGTAGCACTCACAATGCAATTGTAGCACTAGTACTGTCTATTTCTAGAGTATTAAGTAACCACCACTGACAAGAGGTGATAGACACATCCCACCTCCTCCCCCTCCCTGCATTGTGATCTCTGCATGCATACAAAACTCTCCAAAAGACGTCAACGATTCATCTACTGACTGAGGGTTTTCTTTGTAAAGCAAATGTCTGAGCTGTTGTGTAAAAAAACAAAGTGGCAGATCAGGCAAGATGGCCGCTGCATAATTAAATATAGAAAATGTAAAAATATATGCAATCAAACAAAAATAGATTAAAGCAACAATATGTATTAGTATCTTATTTAATTAACAAAAAAATATATATGTGATGCATTCCCTTTAAGCATAGCAGGGTAAGAGAGCATGTTTGTTTTCACTTGGACGGATCCAAGAAATTTCCTGCCAATGCCACCATATGGCTGTTTTATTAAAGAGGTACACAATGATATGCGCCACATGTCTGCGCTATTAGCACATTAATTGCCAGCATATTATTTTGCTTAGCATATTTTCTTTTCTCATATTCTCATCAGTAATACAAAATCCCTTCAAGTAGTTATACTATTTTGATGTGGTTGCCTTCTAAAGTCTTCTCGCATGTTTACTTGCTTGTAATAATTAGAACCTACTGTCAGACTATTAATACGTGGACAGATTTAGTACGCCACGCAGTTTTATTTGTACTTTCTATGTAGTTCAACAAGGAAAAAACACAAATGAAATACTCAGTAAATCTGGCTATTACGGAGCTGAAACATATACGTAATGCAGGCTCTTATGGTTCACTGAATTTGTGTTTTAGAAAAGATGAAAGTGTTGCAAGATAGGAAAATATTAATACAGGATTACTGTCTGCTTGGTTCTGGGTCAGGGACCTTGTTCCAGTGGTCAATCAATATAAACAAAGGAATGCATTCTTTATCCAACTTGTGTCAAGTTTTTGAAATACCATAAAAAACGATTTCTGATTTAAAAAATGGTAAAATTAGATGAAACTTTGCATAGTTTGATCAATCTGGATTCTTAACTTGCAACAATCTTGCCTTTACTCAATTGTTTTGGTTGCAAAATGCTTACTTAAGGTAAGCTGCAAACGAACGGGTCGGATTCCGCAAGTGTTTTATTGCGGAAATGAATTGCAAGTGTTTGCAGACGATCGTGGATGTGCTTATTTCTCTGTACAGATGTATGCGGATGCAGGTGATTAAATCAGAAAGTTGCCCAACCCCCCCGGAAAAACAGCTTCTATACAAAAGGTTAATGCCCAAATGGCATTCTCTTGTGCTTTTGTGATGTTGAGAGCTTAGAACTGCCTTCAGAAGGGCATACTGCTCTCTTGGCTTGGAAGAGCGATGACCCTGCCCATATCGAATACCCTGCTACTGCAATGGACAATGGTGTGTTCCTCTCTGAAAAAATCTGCCCTGCACTGTCTTTTTCCCGCATTCTTGCTTCCTTTTATTAATTTTGTTATGTGGTCTCTTAGCAACCTTTGAACCATCCGCTTACAAATCTGCGCCCATCCGCAATGTAATTGCGGATGCACTGCGATTGACCCGCTCACATAGAAAGCAATGGAGCCCGTCTGCATGGAATCCGCACACAAATAGAGCATACTGTGATTTTATTTCCTCTTGAAAAAAATCGCAATTCACATCCACGCATCTGCTTGAAGCTGTGGAAATTAATGCCTTCCAATAAGCGAATATTACAGCAGATCATCCGTTTAGGTCTCAACGGTGAGACACCCAACGATCAGCAAGTTATCCCCTATCCTGTGAAATTTACAATCTGGGTACAACACCTTTCATACCAATTAAATATTTGAAATGTTACAGTTTACTAAAAATATTGTTGCTAACCACATGAAATGGCGTAGCTAGTTTTCCCGACACCAAGGCAAGGATTTGGTTTGGCGCCCCCCCTCCCCTCCCTATTCTGAAGTTTAGCTGTTTGTGGCACTCCTATGCCCACCAACCAGCAATTAATCTGACATTGGGTGTGAAGAGCCATAATTGCACATTGGGTAGGAAAGTATCATCTATGGGTTCTGTTCTACTTAAGTGGACGTTTTCACAATACTTGCTGATGGTTGCCTCACCAGCTGTCCAGTATGCAGTTATGTCTCTCCACATCATGGGAGATATACATAAAAATTTCAAAAATAAAAACTGTCTTTGTTCCTCATAGCAGCCAATCACTGCACAGCTTTCATTTTGTATTCTGCATCTGAAAAATGATAGCTGAGCACTGATTGGTTGCTATATGTAGCAAAGAGTTTTCTTCCAGACAGTTTTATAGATTTGTCCCCATCCATATGTCATGGGGTCATACCTTTTGTAGTGTACAGAAAAGCACAACAGATTGCATTTTACTATTCACTGGATCACTGCGAAAATAGAAACAAAACAAAACTCAACATATTATGTAGTACACTTTTTTAATACTTTATAACTAGAGATGAGCGAGCATACTCGCTAAAGCAAACTACTCGAGCGAGTAGTGCCTTATTCGAGTACCTGCCTAAAGATTCGGGTTCTGGCGGGGGGGAGCGGTGAGTTGCGGCAGTGAGCAGGGGGGGGGCGGGGGGAGAGAGTGAGAGAGAGATCTCCCCACCGGTCCTCCCCGCTCTCCCCCGCCGCTCCCCGCCCCTCGCCGGCACCCGAATCTTTAGAGACGAGCAGGCAGGTACTCGAATAAGGCACTACTCGCTCATCTCTATTTATAACAAACATACATCACTATAACCTACAGTGGCATAAGTCAGAGGAATGTATTGGGGGTATATATTACTCCAAATTACTATGTAGTGTAAACAACATGTGATGTTATTTTGTTCTTCTGTCTTATTATGACTAGTATCTATCTGTGTGCATATCCTTTAACCCTTTGCAATCCAATTTTGGATTCAGGGTTTCCTTGGGGGCTTTCTCTTTCCGCCATTATACAATAGTGCCATCTGCTGGCTAGAGCAAGTACTGCGGTATGGGACATGCCGGAGAGACCCCCAACAACAGAGCGGCCAGTAATATACAGTAAGAATACCCTGCCGGATGTCTTCCGACATTAGAGCTTTACACCCTTCAATCAGAATGTCTTTAGACGTCAGACAATGGATTGGAAAGGGTTAATGCACAAGCATCGCACACATACAGTACATACACCGTAAACCCACAGATATGTACTGTACCATATACAGATACAGATATATACCACACATACCATAAACATACACTTTATATACTATTCACACAAACACACACCATATACACACAGACAATGGCAGGTTTAATATACATACAAGGTACACCAGTATCGGCTTCCGGGATGCTCCCTGTGCTGTCTGGCAGCTTTTGTCCTGCCAAAAGAAGAGCAGTAAAGCTGCTCCACTGTTCAGGTCAGCATCAGCTCAACCTCACAGCCCTAGCCTTGGCTCTCTGCTCTCTACTGTGCGTCGAGACCGTGGCTTCACGTTTGCCAGGAGCGCATCTGTCTACCTGAGCTGCCAGCACTGGCTGCTGAAGGTGAAGCAAGCGCTCTTTATCGACACTTCTTGAGCCACTGGCCAATAAGGCAGAGTGCAGGAGGCTGGGGGGTGAGTGTGATGGCTGAGCAAGTTGTGAGGTGAGCCCTTTTGTTCAATTGATGGCTGCATTGGGTGTCATCCCCTTCTAGTTGCCCCTGGGGCCTATGCCCCACCTGTCACCCTGGCATATGTCCCACCTGTCCCCCCCCAGCTATGCCCCTGACCATATGCATACCTGTATTGACCCCAGTCCACCCATTTTCTACATCTAGAAGGATAACATAACATAGTATAAATTACATCTCAATCTAGTTCCAAAAATGTAATTAATTTACTCCAATTTCTTGTACAATCGCCAGATCTCAATCCTATGGAGCACATTTGTGTTACGGTGGAATAGGAGACTCGCTTTATGAAGGTGTAGCTGACAAATCCGCATTAACAAGATTATACAATCATGTCTAATTGTCCCAGAACCACTAAGACTCATTTCACACTAGTAGTTTTCCTCTATTCAGGCTTTCTGTCATTCTGTTCCATTTTTGGAGTAGAGATATGGTGTTATAAAAAGTAATATAAACAGTTCAGTTTTTACCACCATTGATTTCAGCAAGTTTTTTTAAAGTACAAAAAATAAACAGAAAGCTTTCAGTTTGCTTCCGTTTCATTGGTTTCCTTTTTTTTTAAAGGAAAGAAGTAGCTCTGTACCTATCTGTATCCCCAAAACATTCTTCCAGAAGCTACGTCAACTGTTCAGTGCATATATATGGAACAACCACAAGCTGCGCCTAGCTTATGCCTACCTCACTCAAAAGAAACAACAAGGTGGCTTTAGCCTCTCAGATGCTCAAAATTACTACAGGGTGATCCAGATCGTCAAGAAGAACTCTTTGGTAAACCCATGTACAAACCTTCAGTCATTCCGTATGGAAAGAGCCCTTTTAAATGTAAAGGACTACTTACTAAAGAGTTATGTCAAAAAGGAACTGAATCCTGTAAACTCTGCCCTTTACCCCAGCTTCCCTAATACCTTCTATCATAAGAAAAAGACCTTCACCATCCTCCCACATTTGGAGTAGAATATCCATAACAATACATGACATGACATTGTAAAGGGCCCTAAAATCACCAAACTAGAACAAATTCAGCCTCATATCCCTAACCCCAAGCCCAATTTCTTGGAAGCCTTAAATCTTTGTAAACTACTCTCAAAATTTCATGACCTACACCATTATACATTTAGGGATCCAATATGGTTGGAAACTAGAGATGAGCGAACACGTTCGGCCCCGCCCCTTTTTCGCCCGAACACCGAACTTTGCGAACACCTCGGTGTTCGGGCGAAAAAGTTCGGGGGCCGCCGTGGCAGCGCGGGGGGGTGCGGCGGGGAGCGGGGGGGAGAGGGAGAGAGAGAGGGCTCCCCCCTGTTCCCCGCTACTGCCGCCCGCGCCGCCGCGCATCTCCCCGCCCCCCGGCGGCACCCGGACACTTACGCGCGAACACTCCAGTGTTCGCTAAAGCCGGTGTCCGGGTGCGGATGTGTCCGTTACGGACACGTTCGCTCATCTCTATTGGAAACCTATCTATCCCTCCCAAAACCTTGCAAAAAAATAATCTCCAAGTTTCATAAGGGAATACTCCTAGACTCAGACCCACAAAAAACATGTTTATTAAGGGAATGGGAAAACGAATTTCTACCCTGTCTAAAGACAATAAAGACAAAACTCTAAACAATCCTCACAGTTTCTCAAAGTGTGTCCGCATTCAAGGAAATTCATTCAAACTTCTACCGAGATGGTACAAAACACCCCATAAACTATTTAAACTGAACTCAGCACCCTCTGATTGTTGTTGGAGATGTGGTCATCAAGGTGGTACATTACTCCACATTTGGTGGAGCTGACCAGAGATAGTTCCCTTTTGGAAACAAATATTTTCCCAAATCAACAAAATTTGCTCGACCTCATTAGACATGTCACCTGAAGAGGTATTATTGTGGTGACCACCTGAGAACTTTACTCTGAGAAAAGATACCCTGCCAACAATCTTATGATCTGCAGTCAAGCTACTCATTCCCATAATGTGGCGAAACAATGAACCTCCCTCACTAGCTCAGTGGGAAAACGGTGAAAATGGTATTAGAACTAAATTCTTAAACATCTGGATCTATCCACCTTCTTTTACCCTCAAACATTCTTCCCTCACACATTTAAGGCCATTTTACAGTCAACAAAAATACACCTCATGACCATTAAATAATACATCTCCAGTCCAGAAACTCTTTAAAACTTGCCTCAACGACTCCCCCACCCTCCTCTCCCTTTTTTATTGGTTTATTGGTTATTGTTTTATTGCTACAGATATGGTCAATGTTTCTTGATACTGTTACAAGATAAACCCTAACAGAGCTAAAATGTCTGTAAGATTGCTCCTAGATGTTTAGAACCGCCATCAAATGTATCTTCTGTAAGACCTGCATGTCCCAACTGTAAAATACGAGTATTTTATGTATAATATGTATCTTTATATACTGATGAACAATCTGTCTCTTTTCGTTTTAATCTTCCATATCAGCTGCTTCAGACCTGCTTCTGTTTCTGCAAGCAGAGTTGTGCCATCTGCGTAACGGAGATGGTTGATGTTTCTGCCACCTATTTTCACCCCAATTCGTCTAGGTTAGAGATGAGCGAGCGTACGCGCTAAGGGCAAATACTCAACCGAGTATTGCCTTTTACGAGTACCTGCTTGCTCATCTCAAAAGATTCGGGTGCGGGGGGGCGGGGAGAGGCGGGGGAGAACGTGAAGGAACGGAGGGAGATCTCTCTCTCTCTCTCCCCCGCCCCCCTGCTCACTCCCGCAACTCACCGCTCACCCCCGCCGGCACCCGAATTTTTTGAGGCGAGCGGGCAGTTACTCTCGAAAGGCAATACCCGCTTGAGTATTTGCCCTTAGCGAGTATGCTCGCTCATCTTTAGTCTCGGTCCATTTTCCGCATAATCACATTCGCATGTAGGTTAAACAAGAAGTGAGAGAGGATGCAGCCCTGTCGGATGCCTTTGCTAATCCCAAACCAATCTGTGTCCCCAAATTGTGTTTTGTATGTATTCTAAATGCTGCATGTATTTTTTTGGAAACTGTACAGTTTTTAACAATGCGTGTACTTTTAGAAACCACATGCGGATTTTGAAAAATGCATGAGTTTTTTTTGGATGTGTATTATTTTGCTGCAGGTTAAAAATGCAGCAAGAAATGCCAAGTGTGATCGTAACATAAGATAACTTGTCACATAGATTTATCAGAGTCAAATTAAACTTTGCTACACCTGTAGGCTCAGGCCTTATTCACATGACCATATATATGCAACTATTGGGCAAAAACCGCGACCATCTGAAGCATTGGATTCCGATGTATTCATTCAGATAAGCGATCTTTAGCCGTTTAAAAAATACAACATTGGCGCCCGTTTTCGGTTACCGATTTTATATGCTGCGTCCAAAGATAGGTCTTGCCCTATCTTTGGCCGAGATATGCTGGAAGCCACCATAGACTCCTATAAAAAAAAAGGAAGGGGGAGGGAGTTTAGCTGTGTTCAATGCTTGGAAAAGAAGACAGCCTGGCTCTATTTAAGCATTAGCAGTCATACCGAGGATTTCTGCTGATAGAGGGATTTCCGTGCAGCAGCGTATTTTTTGCTGATACGATGCAGCCAGCCGTGTGAACGGCAGACTATATGCAGGGATAGGTACGTGATTCAGTTATGTGATTTTTCAGTGTATATGGCCAAATATAACACCCCTTATGGCCGTGTGAAAGAAGCCTCAGCTATATAGAAACATTGATCACACTAACAAACACAGGTGACTAGCAGGAGCCCCGACCCAAAGGAGAATTAACTGTTCATCAGCTGGTGAGTGCGGTATTGCAGAACGTAGCGGATTCTGGCAACAGAGTAGAGCTCAGCAGGTATTGGCAATGATGTAGTACAGCTGAGAATGACTGACGAAACAGCTGAGAACAGTTAGTTCATGGCCTCTCAAATCAAATGTCAAAAAGCACTGTTTGTAATAATCAGCTTCTCCACAGGGGACTCTTCTAACAAAAGTGATTGCCCAAAACAGACTAACTCCTTCATGACCAGGGGGGCTTTGGGTCTTTATGCCCAGAGGAAAATTTTATTTTTTTGGAATGTTGCATTCTAAGGGCTCAGTCAGACGAGCGCTGCTGAAAACACGTGAATGAGCAAAGTTTTATATGTGCAGTGCATGAGACATTGCTCGTTCACTACAGCAGCTGCGCTTGGAGAATGACAGCTGAGCGCTGCCTCTGATTGGTCACAGCACTCAGCCAATCAGAGGCAGTACTTTCAGGAGGCAGGGATTTTTTAATCCCAGGCCAGAAGAAAATGCTTTAGAGCAGTGCAGGGGAGCTGGGTAGAAGACACGCCGGAGCCCTGACTGCGCCGGAGAGGGGATGTATTATTTTTTTACATTTTTTTCAAGCAGCTTATATTTCAAGCCCTTCCCCGAAAATCCCTGCGAGGGTTGCTTTCATTCCATTGCTTTCAATGGGACGGTAGCAGCATTGAAAGCAATGTGATAGCATTGCGGTCATTCTGTCTTTGCTGCAGTCCCCTCATCACTGAACACTGTGACAGTGCTGTCACAGTGTTCACTGATGAGAGGACTCCCCGCGAGGATTAATGGAACCCTCGGGGAGTCCCAACAACCTGTGGGACTAAGGGGTTAACAGCAGGACATTTAAAAGGTGCTTATGGCCAGAAGCACCTTTTAAATGCTCTGCTGTAAGCAGCGGTGAAGCTATTACCTGCGCAGGAGTTTCCATTAACTCCTGCTCCCATAGGAGTCAATGGAAACTCCTGCGCAAAACGCACAACTATATCTTGCTATTTAGTGCATGCTATTTTGTGTTGCAAATTCTGCGCATATGAACGCTTCTATAAGAACCCATTGGTACTTTTAGAAGCGTTCATCTTATACAGACCTAAAACATGCTGGTCTGACCGAGCCATAAGGGCTCGGTTAGACGAGCAGAACACATGTATAAAAAATGCATGACCGAAGCTTCAGATGCGTTTTTTATCCGCACTTGTGTGGTCACACAAAGGTAAAATTCGCAAACACAGAATGTGGACCCATTGAAGGCAATGGCAGAGGATCGCTATCACCAGCTGTGGCTGTAACAGCTGCAGCAGGGGATTTCTTGGATGTGGAACCCCTGGATGCAGCAGCGCCGGCCCCATTAAAAACATAGAGAGAAGATTGCACTCCTTTGCCACAACTGTGACAGCTGTGGCAGGGGATTCATTCAACCCCTAGGGGAGTTCCCTCATCACTGAACACTGTGGCAGCACTGTGGCGCTACTGCCGGCCTATTGAAAGCAATGGTATAAAGGGAACCCCCGCAGGGATTTTAAGTCGGGGCGGGGGCTTGAAATATGAGCCCTACCCCTAAAATAAGCTGCAAGAAAAAAAAAGATAATACATCACCTGGAAGCGCACCCCGGCTCTTCTTCTTCTTCATGTTTTTCTGCCCGGGGATTGAAAAATCCCCACTTCCTGGTAGTGCTGCCTCTAATTGGCTGACTGCTTTGACTACAGCCAAATAGTGCTCAGCCATTGTCTATGCATGCCTCCAAACTGGTATTTGTGTAGATGGAGCACTTAGCTTTTCACAGCAGGAACTGATGGTTCCTGTGCTGCTGGAATCATCAGATCACAGGCTTTCTGCTTCTTCAAAGCTCCTGCTATGGCTGTAGTTAACAGCCTCTGATCCAGGAGCCATTATAAGTACCTGAACTAATTAGTTTCTGATGTTGGCACCTGGAGCAGAGGCTGTTAATTATGGCCATACCAGGAGCAACAAGCCTGTGATAACTGCTGGAGGAGTGGCATGCTGCTGCCATCCTTTCCTGAAAATAAGACCTACCCGTAAAACAAGCCCTGCCCTGATTTTCAGGGGGAGGCTTGAAATATAAACCCGACCCTGAAAAATAAGCCCTAGCTATGCTACATAAAAAAGCAATGCATTACCTAGCAGGCGCCGCCCCGGTCCCTCTCGCTGCTCTCCGGAGCTCTGGCGCTCTTGCTTCAATCCTCAGCCATTGACAGGTCGCTTCCTGGTAATGGGGTTTGATAAACCAATGTGATGATTGTGATTGGTTCTTCAAGTGCTGCATTAATTGGCTAAGCCGCGGCGCTCGAGAACCAATCAGAGTCATCCCTTCCTGGAGGCCAGGCTCTCGAACTCCGTTACCAGGAAACTATCTTCTGTCAGCAGCTGAGGACTAAAGTAAGAGCAGCTGAGTTTCGGAGATTGGCGGGAGGGACCTGGACGACACCTGCTATGTAAGTATGATAAGACAACCCCTAAAAATAAGACTCTGTGCCTTTTTGGGGGCAAAAATTAATATAAGTCAGGGTCTTATTTCCAAGGAAACACAGTAGCTGCCATATATTTACATGAGGTGGTTGAGAAGGTGTTTAAATGTATCTCTTAGCAATTATCTTGTTGTGAATGCATGAGAATTAGAGATGAGCGAGCATACTCGCTAAGGACAATTGCTGAATCGAACATTGTCCTTAGTGAGTATCTCCCCGCTCGGGAGCAAAGGTTCGGGTGCCGGCGCGGGTGACAGGTGAGTTGCGGCAGTGAGCAGGGGGAAGCATGGGGGGGGAGAGAGGGAGAGAGACATCTCCCCACTCTCCCCCGCCGCTCACCGCCGGCCGCCAGCAGCCGAATCTTTGCTCCCTAGCGGGCAGGTACTCGCTAAGGGCAATGCTCGATCAAGCAATTGCCCTTAGCGAGTATGCTCGCTCATCTCTAATGAGAATGTTGAAGAATCATTGTATTATTATTACTATTACAGGACCAATCTCAATTCTGTAATGACAGATATAAAAGGGTGCGCTCCCTGGTCATACAATTGGACAGCTGAAAAGCCCCCAATGGTTTCAGGCCATGCAACAAACTATGCTTGATACTAACAGTGAAGTAAATAACTTTCTAGCTATAAAGCGGGTTGTCTCAGGCAGCTCTATTAAATTAAAAAAGTAAAGGGTAATAATCACATGATGATTATACATAATCTGCCATATCATTTGCATTCTCAAAGCAATAAGGGAAATTTAAATTGTTTAATGCAGTTTGATCCCAGACAAATACTCCGTCTGGATTATAAATACAGTTAACTATGGAGAAACAGACTGAAATTAAATGCATTTCCTCAAGAAATTGACATTTCTGTTTTCACAAAACACAGAAAAAGATGCAATTAAACTTCACATTCTCAAGGAAAATGAGCTACAATGATAATTTAACAGTCTTGTTTTAAGGTTAGCAGAGCTCAGATAATCAAGTAGAAATATTGCCATTTTCATCTGACAAAGCTATCGATCAAATGTAGAAGTACATGATTCCCTTGTAAACTAGACCAGGTTTGCAGAAAGGAAGCTATGAGAATACAAGGGGAATCAGTAGTGCAATGCAAAGGGCCTCAAGCATGTATTACATGGGCAACCATTCACTTTCGTAGATGGCATGTAATACTGCATTTCCTCTGCTGTGGCCACTATGGGGTTATAGCTGGCTGCAGCTTTATAAGACACCCTTGTTATAGAAGCAGGTCCATCAAGTTTGACTCGGAGTTGAGCTGCGAGTCACGGACGGCCACAGTATGCAGAGTGACAGCTTTCCTGCTTTATACAAAAGGAGAGAGAGTTGCCATTCTGCCTCATGTGGATGGGAAGAAGCCATCACGGCCCACCTCCGTAACTCTGAGCTCTGCTCTGAGTCAAACTTCATGAACCTGCTGACAGAATCCCTTCAGATGAAACGTGTCTTCGGAAAATGATCTATTATATAAATCACATTGTTGCATTACACCTATTTCTTAAGAATCTTTGGTGATTTTAAAAAACTTTTGGGCTACAATATATATTTTAAAAAATACCACATTGGCACAGATATCTATATGTGTCAAAACCCAGCCTTCATTCAACACTTCACATGATAAAGGCCAGCATGCTATCCAACAACACACATGTTTAGGGCAACACAGCCACATGGCTAAAGAGCTGATAGTGGATCTGCAGGCCCAGGCTGACACATGGCTGACCCCGCACAATGTGAAGCTAGGCAAGGTCATGTGTGACAATGGATCCAAGCTGCTGGCATATTCCATTTTTCTAATCTGTTTTTATTTTCGAATTGTAGAATTTTTTCATTCTGTGGTCTATATATGATTCTGTGAGCTGCCATTAGTGATGAGCGATTAGTGGAATAATCTGTTCATGTTATGATTGGGACGATTTCACCAAAATCATTGGGATTTGGAAATAGCTGATTCCGACTCCCATTAAACTCAATAAGAATAAAAGTTATTGATGTAGTCCCTTTAAAGACACATGTCACATGATGACCTACTAATAGATTTATACTAGTGGGTATAATTACGCTGACCAAACACTCCTACAAAATGCCGAGCAAAAAAGAAAAGTCTTCTTCATTGTACTAGGTCACAGGGTCACAGGGTCTACCACATGACCTTTCGTAGCCAATCAATATCTCTAAAAAAGGTAACTACTGACTTATAGAATTTTTACACTGCGTTATCTACATAACATATGCCCCGGTTATATTGTGGACACCACAGCATACAGTTTGAAGTGCAATAAACTTAGGGGATAATTGACCTTTGTATCCATCTCAGTATTCGTATGTACATTATAAGGGAGAATTCACAGTGTTTTCATACATTGTGACGCAACTCCAAGTGGAAGCCAACAAAATCAATCGCTAACATTAGTCAAATGAACATATCTTTGGTGTCCATTTGACAAGGGTTCCATTCAATTCCACTATATTTGGAGTATACAATATCATACGTTATTATATACCCCAAATGAAGTGGAAATGAAGATAACCCTTGGTCAAATGAACACCAAAGTAGTTTTTGTTTGGTTCCATTTAGGCTTCCGTCACAATTCAATTTTTGGCAGACGGAATCCCAAAAATGTTCATCTTTTGTTTAATTTATATATTTGTTATATTTTGTGCATTCTAAGGTCAACAATAAATAAATAACTGTGGTAAATATGCCTATTTTTCAAAAACTTTTGCTTGTATGATCATGAGTTTTTTAGCCATATAAAATGTTGATAAGTAAGGTTATCTTCATAGTACGAGCCTCTTACTCTACGACATTGCCAATTTGAAAGCTTTACTAAATAAGCTTGAAGTACAAAGGTTTATGTCCTAACTGAATGTAGGGTAATGAGCTGGCTAGTAGAGATGCTCTATTTAACTTGTGAATCTATGACTACATTATGTATCACTTGGGAAATATCTGATCTTAAAATAATTTATAATTGCACACATTGAATCTCAACTGAGCCGTATCTAAACTAAATACCCATAAAGCCACTTTGTGCCAGTTTCTGCACAATAACCTATTATGATAATTGGCATATTTTAAAAATAGGTGGACCTTATTGAATTTTACTGATTACTTGACTGGCTAATAAGTTCCTATAAAGTATATTCACCCACCTCCTTCGCTTCTTGACGTCTTATTGTGTAATAATACTGAATCTTGGATTTAATTGGCTTTTCAAAATGCTGATCGAAAGAAAACTAATCTTTAATGTCAAAATAAAAAAAGAAATCTCTCTAACATTATCTGCATTCATTATTAATTTCTACACATAAAATAACTGAATGCTTAACTACTCATATCCTTGAATTTAGTATTCAGTAGGGGCATCTATTAGCAGCCGTTTGAAAGTTGACTCAATGGATAAGTCTCTATGAACTCTGTACTGGAGGACAAAGTTATTTACCATTTTTCTTTGCAAAATTGTTAACGTTCTGTTTTCACTGATTTTCAATGGGAAGGAGATCACAACTCTACGTTGACCACTCAAGGTCAATAACATTGCTGTCCTTAATCAGTTGATAAATTCATTGTGAATGTACAGTCTGGCTTTAAAGCCTTTGCCTCTGATTTCAAGCAGGAGTAGGTTAGCTGCCTGGCAGTCTGAATGCTGGCATAATTGCTAGCTGCCTTCTGCATGGCAGGGCTGCTGGGTCAGCTCTCATTATGATTAATGTTAACAACGGTTGAGAGGGACATATTATGTAAAGGAAAGAGGTTAAGATTAAAGAAGTATGGATTTACAAATGCAAAAAAAAATCCAACGAACTAATAAATAAGATGCAGAAACAAAAAGAGGCACAAAGCGCTCAAGGACAATCCTCAAAGGAAAACTGATTAATAAGCAAGGAGACTAAGCGGTAAATTACTTACTTCACCAGGGAGGCAGTATCCAATAATATGGTTCGAAGTAACTGACAATCTAAGTGGTAAAATCTTGGCAGTGTTTTTATTGGAGGGGGGACACCAAAAAAACACAATAAAATAATAGAATTAAATAAAATGAATACATTTAGATAAAATATAAAGTGAAAGTGAATTAAAAACAAGGGGTGATTCTGCAATGTGTTTTAGGGGGTTAGGGCTAGGCCTTCCCCCTTTATCAAGCAGTAACTATAATGTCCATCTATAATGGTCCTTACGGGCCTATGTGTCCACCTGCTGAAGTAAGTAATTTACTGTTCAGTCTAGTTACTTATTAATCAGTTTTGCTTGGAGGATTGTCTTTGAGCGTTTTGTGCCTCTTTTTGCTTCTTCAACAAATAAATAAGTCAGGGCAATTAACAAACCACGGGGCAGATTTACATTTATGCTGTCTAATAGTTAGGGTAAACTTAGAGTTGACGCGTTTCGGTTCACATAGAACCTTTGCTCACCTCACGAGGTGAGCAAGGTTCTATGTGAACCGAAACGCGTACTCTTTTGTTTGTTATCAGCACAAGCTTATATAAATAAAGCAGGAATTATCTCACGAAAGCCGGACTCCTGTATATGGAATTCATGTGTTTAACTAAAGCCAAAGCAGCCGGATGGCAATGTGAAGGCGTGTGAGTATACCTGCCGACAGGAACAGAACTGCAGCACATGAAGCAAGGCAGGACAATTTATAATTTGTTGTATATCTACAAACTTAGAGCTGGCAGTCTAAGAATGTGCCAAATGTATCACAGTGGCTCATGCTGTATGATACATTTAGGCACTTCAGTCTAACACCACCTATTTGTTGGCTTAGTTTGCACCAGTATTTAGCACCCAAAATTTGGTGCAACTTTTGCAGAGGTTGTGTTGTAAAAACATGTGCTTCTTGCTAATACACACCCATTTTCCATTAAACCACACCCATTTGCTTGACAGGGCATACAAGTGTCCAATACATATAAATGAGACATCATTCTAATGGGTTTAGCTTAGTAAACTTCCATGTGCTCAAAATTAATAAAATAGTTGTTTTTATTAAGCTAAAAACTCGAATTACTAAGAGGTTGAGTTATGTATGTGTAGCTTTCATTAGCTCTGGTGTAAAAAAAAAAGAAAATGAACACTAACATCTGTGATTGGCTGCAGCAACCTGTGATGACTTGGACTGGCTGACTGTAGCATGTCAACTCAGTGTCAAAGGAGAGCCCGGAAGTGTGTCGGGGAGCCAGGAAAGGTGAGTTTAGGGTATTTTATTGCTTTTATACCTAAAGAGCATGAATTAAAAAAAAACAACAACTCGTACATCCCTTTTAATAACAGAAATAATAGGTTTATTTTAGGTCTATGTAAGTTTAGTTATCCTTTTTCTTTCCTTAGTTATTCAAGATGGTTCAGAATGCATAAAAAAGCAGAATAAGCCTCTTGGGCCCATATGTAACCCATGCACCAATAATGATCTTCATTATGGAAAACAGCAAGCTGCATTACGAGAATGTACATGCAGTACAACATGGATTTAGGATGTGCTAGGATTTCTAAGTTAATGAATAGAATTTACAGTCTAAAACATTCCATCTAAATACTCGGTAGAATAAAAAACATTTAGAATAATGAATACTAATAATGCAATAAGAAGATGGCCCAGCTCATGTTCATTAGGATAAGGATAAGAACTTGATTGTATATACTGTATCTACATAGCAAATAGTCCAGTAGGCATCAAACATAATGAACAATGGGGCATACTGTATACATTTATACTGGTGTATCATCAAATGATATGCCAGTAAGTGATTTGAATGGAGGGTGTGTAGATACAGTAAGTCAGTATTGATATAATATTGATACACACAGCAGAGCTACTAAGCTGCAACAATTGTACACGTCCGAGAAAGGGGCCTGCCTCTTATAACTATTTTCTTCTAAATAAGTCCAACTCTATACAACTATAAAAGTCATAACCCACTTCAGTGGTGCACCCAGAAATTTAACAGGGGGGGGACCCTGAGATTTCTGCCGCCCTCCCCCAATACCTAGCAAATTCACAATTCGTCTCTCTCCAACTTAACAACCAGCTCTAGTAGCAGGTAGATGTGGAGGCTGAAGAGGAGAGGCAGAAGGCTGGGGATCACATTTCTAACGACAGGTTCCCTACATGGACTACAAAAATATACATGAGGATTACCTACAATGTAGAATGCCATGAAATTTTTCCTACTTCTAACATAGTAACATAGTATGTAAGGCCGAATGAAGACAATGTCCATCTAGTCCAGCCTGTTTGTCCTCCCATGTTGTTGATCCAGAGGAAGGCAAAAAAAAAACAAGAGGCAGGAGCCAATTAGCCCTTTTGGGGAAAAAATTCCTTCCCGACCCCCTAATGGCAATCAGACTAATCCCTGGATCAACCCCTAATAGTTCCTACCTGCCTATATACCCGGATTAACAAATAACGTTAGATTTATATCCTGTAATATTCTTCCGCTCTACAAAGACATCAAGTCCCCTTTTAAACTCCTCTATGGATTTTGTCATCACCACATCCTCAGGCAGAGAGTTCCACAATCTCACTGCTCTTACAGTAAAGAACCCTTTTCTGTGTTGGTGATGAAACCTGCTTTCTTCTAGACGTAGCAGATGCCCTCTTGTTACTGTCGCAGTCCTGGGTATAAACAGATCATGGGAGAGATCCTTGTATTGTCTCCTCATGTACTTATACATAGTTATTTGGTCGCCCCTCAGCCGTCTTTTTTTCCAGGGTAAATAATCCCAATTTGGATAGCCTCTCTGGGTATTCTGTAAACAAATAAATGAATTATACTATTCCAAAGCAGAACATAAAAAATATGATTGTATGTAGCTGTAATTGCCTATAAATTATGCAAACGTTTGTGCCCTCTGCTAGAATTTAACTAGTTTGCCACATTTTGGATTACTTTATCACCAGCAGCCCAGGAGTAAGCAGTTTTATTGCATAGCAATATAATATAGCAACATGAAGTGAGAAAACCACCACTTTGTTAATGCCATAGGGTTTGGTAGTGCGCCATTGAGAGGATGACATAAGATTTTGTGCAGGGAGGTAATAGATAATAAAACTATATTTAGTATTTTCAGGCTATGTAATTTTCTAATAAGTCATTTAACCCAATAAGGACAAAGTTCCATAAATTTATGGCACTTGGCCCTGGGCTTTAACCCTGGACCGATAATACAGATATGGCGTGTATTATAATACGGCGAGATAATTTATAAATCTTTATTCGTATAGTGCCAACTTATTCTGCAGTGCTTTCAAGGCACATGGGTAACACAAACATTACAAAATTACATGTAGTATTCAATTATTTGGAAACAAAGGGGTGGGGGTGATACAGAAGGTACAGCAGCAAGAGGTGGAACACAACAATGTGACGATAACATGTGATATACAGTGTTTAGGACACAAACGGGGTGGGGCTAGTACAGGAGGTATGGGGCAGGAAGTGTACATGAGGTATGGGGCAAAAGTGGAAAGCCATAGGGAATGGCAGGGGGCATATTGTGGGGGACTAGATCAGGAGGTTTGGTATGCTTCTTTTAAGAGGTGAGACTTTAAGGCATGTCTTAGGTTCTGTGTGAATTTAAACAAATCTTTTTTTTTACTTTTTACTAGAGATGAGCGAACACCAAAATGTTCGGGTGTTCGTTATTCGTAACGAACTTCCCGTGATGCTCGAGGGTTCGTTTCGAACAACGAACCCCATTGAAGTCAATGGGCGACCGGAACATTTTTGTATTTCGCCGATGCTCGCTAAGGTTTTCATGTGTGAAAATCTGGGCAATTCAGGAAAGTGATGGGAATGACACAGTGACGGATAGGGCAGGCGAGGGGCTACATGGTGGGCTGCATCTCAAGTTCACAGGTCCCACTATTAAGCCACAATAGCGGCAAGAGTGCCCCCCCCCCCCCCCACTGTCAGCATAAAGATCGTCCTCCTCTGGCACAGCTGTAACAGCTGTAGCAGAGAAGAACGATGTTTGCCCACTGAATTCAATGGAACCGGCAATACAGCCGACTCCACTGAATGCAATGGGCTGCCGGCGATCGCAGGATGAATGGTCGGAAAGGGGTTAAATATATAACCCCTTTCCTGCAATTCATCCAGAAATGTGTTACACTAAAAATATATACCGGCGTATAAGGCGACCGGGCGTATAAGACGACCCCCCAACTGTCACCTTATACGCCGGTAATACAGTGGAGCAAAGAATAAAAAGCATTACTTACGTTTTTAGATGATCTGCGGCGCTCCTGCAGGCTGTCACTCCCTCCTGGTCCACGGCAGACAAGCTTTCTCCACGAAAGACTTTAAATCCCTGCCTCCAGAAGCACATGTGCCTTCAGCCAATCACAGCCAATGACAATGATGTCATTGAATGGCTGTGATTGGCTGTGTTTCTGGAGGCGGGGATTTCAAGGCTTGAAATCCCCGCCTCCAGAAACACAGCCAATCACAGCCATTCAATGACATCATTGTCATTGGCTGTGATTGGCTGAAGGCACATGTGCTTCTGGAGGCAGGGATTTAAAGCCTTTCGTGGAGAAAGCAATACTCTGCCGTGGACCAGGAGGGAGTGACAGCCTGCAGGAGCGCCGCAGATCATCTAAAAACGTAAGTAATGCTTTTTATTCTTTGCTCCACTGTATTACCGGCGTATAAGGTGACAGTTGGGGGGTTGTCTTATACGCCCTGTCGCCTTATACGCCGGTATATATTTTTAGTGTAACACATTTCTGGATGAATTGCAGGAAAGGGGTTATATATTTAACCCCTTTCCGACCATTCATCTTGCGATCGCCGGCAGCCCATTGCATTCAGTGGAGTCGGCTGTATTGCCGGTTCCATTGAATTCAATGGGCAAACATCGTTCTTCTCTGCTACAGCTGTTACAGCTGTGCCAGAGAAGAAGGATTTGTCTTCTATATGTTCTCAATGGGGTCAGCGCTGCTGCCGCTGGCCCCATTGAGCGCATATAGAATGCATCCATAGCGAGCAGCGGGAGGGGCAGATTTCAATACTCGGGTGACACCTTATCTCCCCAGCCACTCACAGCAGGGGGGTGGTATAGGGCTTAAACGTTGCAGGGGGAAGTTGTAATGCCTTCCCTGTCTTTATGTTGGCCAAAAAAAAGCGCTAACGTCTCAGGGAAGAAAGTTTAATTTACCAGAACACCGCATGGTGTTCGTTACGAATAACGAACATCCCGAACACCCTAATATTCGCACGAATAGCAAGCTCGGACGAACGCGTTCGCTCATCTCTACTTTTTACCTCTAATAAAACTAAAATACGGAAAAGTTCAGTGAAACGGATATAAAAATAGCCCTATATGTCACAGAAAAAAAAATGCAACAAAAATAATTTTCGTAGCTGAAGAAGCAAAAATAAAGCCATAAAACCACCCCATGGGGAAAATCCCTAAAAGTGCCTGGTCCTTTTGGACCTTGGTCTTTAAGCGGTTAAAGGGGTGGTACCAGAATTACAAGTTACTCCCTATCCATAGATAGGTGATAACTCACTGACCGGTAGGGTTCTCACCACTGACACCCCTACCGATCCTGTGAACGGGGGTCCCGTGTCCTCCTCAGTATGGGCTTACTGTGTCCCCACAGTAAAGAGGAGAATTAATGGAGCAATGGTTGCATAAGCATGGTGCTGTTCCATTCACTTTCAATGCGACTGCAGAGATTTTCGAGCAAAAGCGGCTCAGGTATTTCCGTCAGCCTAATTGTAATGAATGGAGCGCCAACAATGCATGCTCAGCCAGCGCTCCATTCATTGCAATGTCACTACGAATGGGAGAATCGTCCCTACAGTGATGAGAAGAGGGGACACAGGATCCCTGTTCTCATGATCAATGGGAGTCTCATTAGACCCCACCAATCAGCAAGTTATCCCCATAGGGAATAACTTGAAAGTCTGGTATAATGCCTTTAATTTAAAATATAATATACATATATTGATAAAAAGCTATTAATCAAATAAAGCCAAAATAAAGGCAAAAGTAACATCACAAATGAAAAAGAAAGGAATTACCTGCTTTGCTACTACAATACATATATATTTTAGTTGTGGGTTTCCTATTTTTTCTTTTATATTATTTGCTAGGTTCACTTTTTCCCTAAAATTCATCTAGAAATGTCACCGTGCTATTAAGATAAGACCAGTGAAAAATAACTCTGCTGCTATTCAGGTGACAGCAGATAAGAGAATGTTCCATTTATGAATGGATTATAGCTTACATTTATTATCAATCTAATGTAAAAATATCCCATGAACCAAAAATGTAACATAAGTAGTGTTTGTGATTTTCCTGATTACCAACCTCAACACAAAGAAAGAAGAATGTGGTTGTTAACGTGAGGAACAAATTGTGACATAATAGCAGACCTCCAAACCTTCCACCGACTAATGCCTCACATAAAATGTAATGTTCTTCATATGAGAATGTTATCTGTAAAACTAAAGAACAGCCCCTTATATTCACCACTGGGACTTTATTCGCCATTTGTTTTTTTTTTAGCTGGGATTTAATTAAAAACAGATTTCACAGTGTAATGTGAATAACATATACTTAATCTCTGCTGGTTCCAGTTTATTGACAACAGCTGGTTCACAATACTTCAAGAAGTAAGATTGTTTCGGAATAAAGAAATTGCATGGAAGGCTGAATATTATTCATAAAAACTCCAACACAGATGGAGTTCAAAATACTGGGACTCTCTGACAAGACGTGTCCTCTGTATGATACAAAGTTTCCATTTTTCTTTTCTTACAAAAGGTCATAGAAGTCAGGATAATAAATGAAATAAGCCGCAATAAGGGTATTTCAAATATAATATAAAGCTGATGATGAGCCTTAGAGTATATCATTGGTGTGGAGAAAGTCCAAGACTATGTTCACACACCGTGTACAGCAGAAACTTTAGTGCCGATCTGTGGCAAAATACTTATAAGTTACATGCGGATTTGTAATGGATTTTGAAGGGGTGAAATCTATACTTAAAATCCGCAGCATAAATTGACTTAAATTCTGCACAGCACTGGAATGAAATTTCTTGAAAAGTCATCCATATTTCTTGTACCATAAAACTATGCAGATTTTTTCCTGGCAATTCCGTTGTGGAAAATCCACAGTGATTGTGCTACAGATATAGGAAATTTCAAGTAGTACTTAACATGTTAAATACAATTGCGTAATATGAAAAAAAGGTTTGGTACGGTGATAGCCAGTAGAGCAAAGTGTGATTGTTCTCAGTGAGAGAAACCAAGTAATCTTGTAGATATGATAGCTTTTAATGGATAACAACAATGCATGATGTTACAGCAAGCTTTCGGTATATCATCCCCTTCGTCAGGCTATGAATGGCTATGAATGAAACTAGTTTAGCTGATACCTTTAAATGAACCCAGGTATTTTTTATTACAATATATATATATATATATATATATATATATATATATATATATATATATATTTGGCATATTTCATGATGAATCCACACTAAATACAATGGATATGTTATGATTAGAGATGAGCGAGCGAGTATTGTCCTTAGCAAGTACCTGCCCGCTCGGAAGACAAGGTTCAGCTGCCGACGCGGGTGAGAGGTGAGTTACGGCAGTGAGCAGGGGGGAAGAGAGGCAGAGAGAGATCTCCCCTCCGTTCCTCCCCGCTCTCCCCTGCCGCTCCCTGCCCGCCGCCGGCAGCTGAACCTTTTCTTCTGAGCAGGCAGATACTCGCTAAGGGTAATGCTCGATCGAGTAATTGCCCTTAGCGAGTATGCTCGCTCATCTCTAGTTATGATTAGAGATGAGCGAGCACCAAAATGCTCGGGTGCTCGTTACTCGAGTCGAACTTTCAGTGATGCTCGAGAGTTCGTTTCTAGTAACGAACCCCATTGAACCCCAATGAGTAGTATTCAGCAGCCGGGGATTTAAAATCCCCGCCTGCTGAATGAGATGCCTCTGATTGGTCACAGCCTGACCAATCAGAGGCATCCCTCACTCACACCCATTCATGAATTCATGAATGGGTGAGTGAGGGCTGCCTCTGATTGGCTCAGCGCAGGGACAGCTGAGAGCTGCCCCATAGCCAATCAGAGGCAGCCCTCACTCACCCATTCATGAATTCATGAATGGGTGTGAGTGAGGGATGCCTCTGATTGGTCAGGCTGTGACCAATCAGAGGCATCTCATTCAGCAGGCAGGGATTTTAAATCCCCGGCTGCTGAATACTACTCACAGCTGTTTAGAGCAGTTCAGGAGAACTGCAGCCTGCCGCGCTGAACTCCGTCTGCCGGGACCAGGTGAGTATATATATTTTTTTTATTTTTACACATTTCTGGATGAATTGCAGGGAAGGGCTTATATATTTAACCCCTTCCCGACAATTCACCCCGCGATCGCCGGCAGCCCATTGCTTTCAATGGAGTCGGCTGTATTGCCGGCTCCATTGAATTCAATGGGCTAACATCGTTCTGCCGGGACCAGGTGAGTATATATATATTTTTTATTTTTACACATTTCTAGATGAATTGCAGGGAAGGGCTTATATATTTAAGCTCTTCCCGACAATTCATCCCGCGTACGTCTGCAGCCCATTGCTTTCAATAGAGCCGGCTGTATTGCCGGCTCCATTGAATTCAATGGTCAGTGCTCGTTTAATCGAGACGAGTACCGCGTGGTGCTCGTCTCGAGTAACGAGCATCTCGAGCACCCTAATGCTCGAACGAGCATCAAGCTCGGACGAGTATGCTCGCTCATCTCTAGTTATGATCCATCTCATGGACCAATTGTAAACTGTTTTTTCCAATTTGCTTCTTTAAGTCTGTAATACTTCTGTCAAATAATATTTTTTAAACTCGATAGAACAGCACAACCTGTAATGCTCTCCTACCAGTAAAATCTAACACAAGTGTTAACAGTGCATAAGGTATACAATTAACAGTTAAAGAATTGATGAAATCACAGACTCATGACCACCTAGAGTTTAGAGCAAAAGGGGATTTTTTTTATACCCAACCTTAAAACAAGCACTGCCATATGTTGGAAGAGTATCTGTTTAAAATCTAAGGTAGCTTGTCTATTCTAAACATATTGCAAAGTCATTCTAAGTAGGATACGTCCCGCAGGATATTCTCAAAAACAAATGTAAACTTATGGAACACTCATTTCCTTCATAAAATTCAGTGTTTCCAGAAATTAACAATCTGTTTTCTGTAGACAGGTCAAATGTCTATTAGATCTTAATTACACTGCTACAATTTGTGTCTAGCAAATATAAGATGATGAATTAATTCACTGCTATTCAACAAACATTGCTGGTGAATAGCAGTGAATTAATTCATCATTTAGATGAATTAATTAACTGTTATTGAGAATCTTTGTAGATTCTCTATAAATAATAGCTGATCTGTATGATAACTGTTGAGGAGTAATTAGTGGAATAATCGTTTCTTGTCGGTATTGGGACAATTTCACGAAAATCATCGTGAATCAGGATGGTTGATTCCGACTCCCATTAGAGTCAAGGTAAGCAAAACGAGGTTCACTAATTTGACCTCCAGAAAGTCCCCAATGCAGCCAGTCCCTCCGTCCCCAATTGCAAAGAAATATAACACATCTGGGGAACACTCTGCTCTTCCAAAAATTTGGTAAAAAATAAAGTACAGTGGTGTAGGGTTCAATCATAGCACAGGGGTGTTACCGAAAACAAAAGAAGGCCCACATATAGTCTCCATGTTCAAAAATTGCCCAAAGGAAGACAGCAAGTGTACTGCTTGACTTAAAAGCAATATCATTAATTTTACAAGGGAAATTATGTTAGGTGAAGACAACACTCAAGCATAGACCTACTCCAAGAAACAGCTTTAGAGCTAACAGAAATTTTGCTACACAAAACAGCAGGTGTGCTGCTTGTTTTACAACTAATGTCATAATTTTTAAAAGGAGAAATTCTGCAAGGTGAACACAATACTCAAGCACAGGCCTACTCCAAGGCACAGCTGTAGAGCTACTAAAGATTTAGCTATGCAAGACACTAGGCACACTGCTTGTTTTAAAAGCCACGTCATAAAGTTTGCAAAGTACAAACTTTACCAGTTGTACATAATAGGAATGATTTTCAGGGAAGGGCTTATATTTAAAGCCCTTCCCCTGAAAATCAATGCAAGGGTTGCCGGAAGACCATTGCTTTCAATGGGGCTGCCGGCAGCAGCCGCGGCCCCATTGAAAGCAATGCTGCACAGACCTGCATTCACGTATGTGGGTGCATAGTTTTCATCGCACCTATGTACGCACACACTCGTGTGATTGCACCCTTAGAGCTTAGTCACACGGGCGCATCAGCACCTGTACACCGGCACCGATGCGCCCGTGTGACTGACAGTTAGAAGACAGCCGTCTCTCTGTAGTGCTGATGAAAGAACACATGACCGGCAATGAAGCCGGTCACATGTTCTTTCCTCCGGCGCTGCAGAGAGACGTCCGTTTTTAGGTACGGCCGTCTGCTACCTGCAGTAACACGGGCGCCGATGCGCCCGTGTGACTGAGGCCTGAGTGGTGATTGCAGGAAACCAAAATTATATAATTTATCAAATTAGTTAAACAAACCCCACTTATATACAGACACTGAAATACCACCATTACACACGGAATGTACAAATGCAAATGCATAGTCAGAAAATGCATTGTTGAGTATGTTTTACACAGATAAAGAAATCATTGTAAATTCAAGAAAAAAGTTCTATGATTTTTCTAGTGTGATTTAGCGCAGACAACTCATTCCAGAATTTGCACAGATCATACAGTATACATTCTTAATACATACTCAAGGAAAAGTAGTAAAAAAAACGGGAAAAATAGATCGTTTAAATAAAAGGCTATTCCCATGTAAGACAATTATGGCATATTGACTAGCAGAAATGGACCCAGGAGACCGTGGATTTTGGATGTGCCTGGATTGGGAACACACCAACCCCTAGGAAATCTTTATGGCGTATCCTGTGGATAGGCTATAAATGCTTGAAATGGAAATTTCCCTTTAAAAGGAGATCTTTGATTTTAGAAGCTGGTAATAAATAATGTAGAATACTGTTATCAGTACATTGTATTACTTAGTATTATCATCATCACTTATATTATTCTCATCTGAATCTGTATAATAAAAGTCAGGAACAGTTCACAACAGGTAACGAATGGATGTTTTATAAAAGGAGTGTTTCTTAAAAACTATGTTTCCCCAGCAAGAAAATAAGTCATATAATCCCCTCTCCGAGCTCCCTGCTTTGTCTGGTGCCACCTCTCCAGGTCTCCCCATGATGTCATGTTTACAGGTTGCAACAACCAATCATTGAGTTCTGCCATTGGCTGCCTTTAACATCCCCCACACAGGATGACAGCAGCCTGTAAACAAACAGGCATGGAGGAATGTAGGGACTTGGGGGAGGAGAGTATATGGCTGTTTGTTATGTTCTTGCAGGGGGAACAAAGTTTGGGGAAAAAACATCTTGGAAAACCCCTTGGAACTAAAGAGAAATGTGCAATACAGCAAATTTAGCCATGTAATAATGTGTCTTAAAGCATACCTAAATTTAAGACACATCCTAACTTTTCAGACAAGTGCACATACCAGGTTAAGTAAATATGACATCAGGAGAGGCAGAGATTTTGTGCACATTGACTGCAGAACTGAGAGCTGTTTGAGTTCAGGGAAGTTGAGCCTGTGAAGACACCCCCCTCCACAGCTAAGAAGATGTTTTAATGTTCTACTTGCTGGAGAAGCTGAATGCCTAACAACAAGCAGTGGATTGCAGAGGGGCTGCAAAAACATGATTACATGTAGTAAATGAATTTGACCTATTGCTATAAACATGTAAATTAAGTACTATGACCAACAACTTAACATGTGTACACTCTGTGCGAGAAAAGCTAGGAGCAGAATTAATTTGGTTATGAAAAAGGTGTCATTAGCAGAGACCAAATTTAGTGGGAACTGATCAATAGCAATTACATTTGGTTTTAGCTTAAATGAGGAGGCCACTGAAAAAATATACCAGAAAAAGGCAAAAACATACAATATGAACAAAAGCTGAGGATGAAATTGAGTTACTTATTGTACAGTATATGTTAAGTGCTGCATTTTAAGGCAGTAGTAAGACAAAAGATACCTGAAATGTAGCAGAGCCCCATATGGCATAGAGTTTAAAAGCCGGAGGAAATGCAGTCCTAAGCTCTCGCTCACGATCCAAAGGTCATGGGTTCAATCCCCACGTGGTTCAGGTAGCTGGCTCAAGGTTGACTCATCCTTCCAAGGGCGGTTGTAAAGGATGATATTATTCTAGATGAATTATATGATAATGTTTGGATTTAAACTACGGTGAAAGGTCATTACAGATGCCATAGAATATGCCAGATGTAATTTCTCTATGTTAAGATAAGAGTATCAAGAAGGTTCCACATTTGGCTTCCTGGAACTTAGAAGCTCTACCAATGATGACAAGATGTAACCAATAAGCAGCGTTGATGCCTTAATTGACCAATGGAATGATGAATTGTAAACTGTCCAATAAACTCGTGTCACACCCGAATTGGGGGCTCTAAATAAAGCTGCTTGACCCAGGTCAGGTAGGAATTCTTTGCTGAATCCATAACCGTGTGGGCTCTGTCATTCAATTCCTCCGTCATATAACGTCATTCACAGGGTACACTCAGCTTTCCTTCAACGGCTATACGTTTTTGCCATAACAGCCGTAAAATGAGTACCCAACTTGCTAGGGGGTAAAAGATGACTAGGGGAAGGCAATGGCAAACCACCCCGCAAAAATCGTCTGCCAAGAAAACATCATGATGTGACGTCACCCTAGGAGTCAGTCATGACTCGGTGCTTGCACCAGGGGACTTTACCTTTACCTTAACAGGAGCTATAGAAGTAGAAGAGGCACATAATTGGAATATTGCACACAATCACTTAAATAATGGATGGACATATCTTTTTAAATATCACAGTCATCTTTGTTTCCTATTATGCTTTAAAAGTTGACACACATGGCAATGTCACTCACCTACCATGTTCCATTCCCCTAGTTGCAGTGCATGCTGATGCTATGTATCTCTTTAAGGTGTCTCCTCTTATACAACATTGAACAATACCAGTGTTATTTATGGGTATGTATAATTTTCTATATTTTTCAGCCTATTTTATGCTTAAAAGCAATGAATAAATCCTGAGCAAAAGGTGACATCTTTCACCACAGGAGAATTAATGATTTGGGCATTTACGTATTGCATAGGCAGTGTTGCATAGTGCATGTGTCTTAAGAGAGCCATCACTAAGGAACAATGATGATAATCCTCTGTCAGCAAAAATCAACCTGAAGGACATGATAATCAGAAAACGTTTAAACTGATGATCATTTGTCTTGCATGTAAAGCATAACGAAACTTTCAAAAAACTTTTGACACTTCATAATGACATACCAAAAGTTTTGACCAGGTTGCTGAGAACCTCATCGATTGCCAAAATGAAGGGATAGAAGCCTTTAGCAATGTGCCCTCCCAGATATTATCAAATAGTCATGTGCAACTCATACACTTTGTATTGTGCCCAAGCAATGTTCTGAGGAGAGTCAAAAAGAGCAAATTGAGCACAGCAATTGGTGCGAGTCCCAGCACCTAGAATCCCATTGACCAAAACTGCTAACATGCCATAGTGACATGCTAAATGTCTTCTGAAAGTCTACTTACCCCTTAAAAGTTAATTGTACGCAAACATAGGCTAAAATGCTTTGGAGTGGGGTTTTTTTCGTTATAGGTTAAAAAAAAAAAACACAGTAAACCCATGCAAGCACAGAAAGAATATGCAAAGTCCATGTAAGTGTTGCCCTTGGTTCGATTGGATTCCAAGACCCAAGTGCTGAATGGCACTGAGCCATTATACTGGTACTCTGTATTATAATTAGCAAGAATGGTGTAATAGCAGAACATGTATCTACAAATTAACATTTTAGTGTCAGCTGTAGTTATATATAACACAAAGCCGATGATAGATGGAGGCCAAGGGCGTAACTATAGGGGATGCAGGGGATGCGGCTGCACCCGGGCCCAGGAGCCTTAGGGGGCCCATAAGGCTTCTCTTCTCCATATAGGAAACCCAGTACTATGAGTAAAGCATTATAGTTGGGGGCCCTGTGACAGATTTCGCATTGGGGCCCAGAAGCTTCAAGTTACGCCTCTGATGGAGGCTAAGAAAAATGTGGTTGTTGACTGCAATTTGCCTTTGATATACTGGCTTGTCCACTTATGTCATTACTTGTATTCTTCCAGATGGTCCAGTTCTTAAAAGTGTTATCCAAGGAAGAATTTTCTATTGCTTATCCATTGATATAGCAAAAAAATATATTATAAAGCATCATTAAAGTGCATCATATAAAGTTAAAATTTTGGTAAAATATTGAATACGTTGCACCAAATTTTTTGGGAAGGTCATATAGAACTAGAGCCAAGAAATGTAGCTGCAGTTTATGCTTTCTATAAATTACTATAGTAATAGATATACTATGGGGGTTACAAAAACAGTTTTTGCTAGAAATCCGTCATTAGGTCCCAAATACACAAAAATGTGTGACTTTTCTGCTTTTTCTGTCACCCTCCCCACTTTTGTTAAATGTGGGCAGGGAAAGGGTCAGGGCTGCCCATTGCCTGTCGAATTCGCTATAATTTACATGAGTTTCTGATGTTAATTATAGCGGAAATCTGCTACAGGTTTTACCTGCTGTAAATTTCAGCATGGGTGGCCCTAGATACAATAAATGTAAAAAGAGGCATATGGCTTTTATTAAATTTGCCGCATCTTACTCCGGAACCACATATGTGAGACCGACATGTAAAACACTAAGTCTTAGATATTGGGGTATACCTATATAAGCTTCTAGATAAATGTGCCACAGTATCTACAATGGTGCCCAGCAGTAAGGGCAAATCTAGGATAGAGTAGAAAAAAAAGCAGTTCAAGGCTGTAACATTGTAGACACACCTGGAGCAGCTCTATAGTCGCCTAATACAAATAAAACCTTTCAAATAAAATGATTTCTATAAAAATCTTTTTATTATAATAGTTTGAAAAACAACAAGTGAACTTTTTCATTACATTTTATATATATATAAACTGTACTCAGTCTAATACTTAATAAAGTTATTAGAATGTCTAAAGTGGAAAGCATTCATAACTACCGAGTCATGTTTACTGTTCCATTGAAACCAGTAAAGCAAAAAGGACATTCTGTTTTTTCTCTTCTAAACTGTATGCTGACAGAACCGTAACAGATCCAAAGAATAAATAGACAATAATGGGCAAAGACTAACCTTGGAACGCTATAAGTGTTTCTGAGCGATTGTGGATAATAAAAAACACACATTCTGCTAAAGGAATACAATATAGTTCAACCTTTTCTGGAGCTGGGTTAGACGCTATTTAAGTCACATGATGACTTAAAGGGAACCTGTCAGCTTATACATGCCGTCTAAACAGCAGGCATCATGTGATAGAGCTGGAGGAGCCGAGCAGATTGATACATAGTTTTAGTGTAACTTTTTGTTTTCTTCATTTAAATTGGTGCACATTCAGAGCTGAATAGTCCTATGGGCGGTCCTATCATATTGACAGACACCGCTGTACGTACAGATAGATGCCAATCAGTGATAGCTCCGCCCATTGGACTGTTCAGCATAGAATGAGCAGAGATATAAATGAATAAAATACAAATTATACTGAATATTTCCCCATAAAACTATATATCAATCTGCAAGCAGACAGATTCTCTTAAAGGGCTCAGTCACACGGGCACCGATCCGACCCGTGTTTCTGTACGATAAGACGGCTGCACTGCAGGTGCAGATGACTCTCTGCACCGCCGGAAGAAAGAACACATGACCGGCTCCATTGCTGGTCATGTGTTCTTTCTTCCGGTGGTGCGGAGCGTCGTCTGCACCTGCAGTGTGGGTGTCTTAGGGCTCAGTCACAGGGGTGCCGATCTGCCCTTATCGTGCAGGAACACAGGCGGGTCGGCGCCCGTGTGACTGAGCCCTAAAGGAGTAATTCAAGCAGTTTTACATGTTCAGGCCTTAGTCAGACGGGCGTTTTTTCGAGCGATTTGCGCATGCGTCTGGCGATTTTATAAAACCATTGCTTTGCAATGGTATCGGACACATGAGCACTTTTTATGCGCTCGTCCGATAAATTATAGAACAGAAATCGCAGATCGCACCTATCTGCGATCTGCGATTCCTGTTCTCTTCTCTATATGCGCTCAATGGGGCCGGCGGCAGCAGCGCCGACCCCATTGAGAACATATAGAAGACAAATCATTCTTCTCTGCCACAGCTGTAACAGCTGTGGCAGAGAAGAATGATGTTTACCCATTGAATTCAATGGAGCCGGCAATACAGCCGGCTCCATTGAAAGCAATGGGCTGCCGGCGATCGCGGGATGAATTTTCGGTAAGGGCTTAAATATATAAGCCCTTCCCTGCAATTCATCCAGAAATGTGTAAAAATAAAAAAATATATATATACTCACCTGGTCCCGGCAGACGGAGTTCAGCCGCGGCCGGTGGCAATTCTCTAAACTGCTCTCTGTAGTATTCAGCAGCCAAGGATTTAAAATCCCCGCCTGCTGAATGAGCTGCCTCTGATTGGTCACAGCCTGACCAATCCTTGTCTTATTTAGAAAATACTGATAGGGGAAGATCTTTGGCAATTGGTTACATTAGCCAAGTTTTTAAATTCAACCATCATATTTTAAGTAGAGTCTATAGTTGAACTTGAGTTAATTGCCACTACTTATAGACTAGTGTCATCAAATGATGTTTACAGAACCAATATAATATAATAGAAGAGTTACATCTGGAGTGACTATTTAGCATAACTGGTGGTGATACGTCTAAGATAGAAAGAGTAAAACGGGTGACTGGTAATATAGATCTTTTTGCAGAATACCTAAGAATAACTAAACAAAATATAACTAGGTAAGGAAGGCTTCATGTACAATACAGCCAGAATAGCGCAACTGGATTAACCCCTAAAATGGAGCACCCACTCCGAAAAGGGCGATCCCACCACAGGAGACAGAGAGGAAACCAGTCTGTGACACTAAGATCTAAACTTTTGATACTAAATAAACCAAAACTACTAACCTAACTAAAACCCTAATACTGCACAGTAGAATTACTGAGGACAAGGCTAAGCGCAGCATGGCTAGGTACACACATAGTATAACTGGTATTCCAAGAAATGAAGGGCCAGTCTATATACCATACATTAACCACTGAGGTGACCAAGACCTGCATTAGGTCGAAACGCATCTTGTTTCTGATACGTGGCACCATTTATAAATAAAACATGTTGGTTTACACGTGAAGCCAACCTCTCTTTGGCTATTAACTACTGATAGGCTGATTGGGTTAAAGACAACCCAGTCTGTCAGTGCGAGCACCAGAGGAAGATGTTACTCCCTTGGTGTCTAGCATTGAATGACAGTGGACATGCACCGCCTGGCACATCACAGGGTCTGAAGTACGGTTCTGACATCAGCCCAGATCCAGCTGAGAACCAAGTAATGATGCTGTTAGCGCTATGAGAGTACGTCACAAGAATGTCAAATGTATCATACTTGATAGCATCATTTACTATATTCAGCACATATAAACTGGGAAGAATAAGAATATCTTTGTATTAGAATGCTGAAGATGACATCATGTTAGCACTTTTTATTTTATTAGAGGGGATCCAACAATCTGATAAATTCAATGAACATTATTGATCTTTAGTGAAACACTATCCATGTTAACCTTTTAATGACTGCCCATATGCCTTCTTACAATGGCTGTAAAGCGGCTTTATTCTGATGTAATTGCCTTTTTACAGTACTGAATAAGAAGCATGACATGGGTCTCCCATGACAGGGGGAGTAGGTACTCAGCTGTTGGGTAACAGCTTGGCACTTGCTCAGACTGAGGACTGGACAAACTGACGATCTCCACTGATAAACCCTTCACATGCTGCAGTCAATGTGATCACAGGGTGCTGATGACTTGTTATGGCACCCAGAGGCTTGAATATGGCTTGAATATGGCTTTCAGGTTTGCACGTTATGGTAGCCTATGAGACACAGCCTCTGGCTAAGCTTCATATGCTTTATAATGTACTGCTGTACTGAAGTATAGCAGTGTATTATAAGAATGATAAAATGTGGTGATATTCAAGTCGTCTAGTAGAACAAAAATAAGAAGTTAAAAAGCTATGGAAAAAATAGTAAAAAATAAATAAAAACATCAAAACTCCACCTTTCCTCTTTTACAATCTAAAAAAACCCATAAATCTGTTATTTCCATGTTTGTAATGACTCAGAGAAAAAAGTTAGAACATTATTTAACTCACTCGGTGCACACTATGAAATAAAATACAAAAATAGGTAATTGCCTATGTTTCCTTACAAAAAAACAGAATAGAAAGTGATTTTAAAACACTGAATGAATCAACAAGTGGTACCATTAAAAAGGACAACTCATTCCGCAAAAAACAATCCCTTACACAGCACTGTTGACAAAAAATCAATAACAAATATTAGGGGTCTGATTGCAGTGATACAAAAAATGTAATGTTTTAAAAGGAAGTTTGAAAACGTTGCAAAAAAATCTACATAAATTTACCATTCACCTAATTTTACTGGACTGCGGTAGTAATTTAACATATCTATACTGCATGGTTAATGCCATTAAAAATGAAAACAAAAACCATGCCAAAATTGCAGATTTTGTTAACCTTGTCTCTAGAAAAAAATGGATAAAAAGCAATAAAAATGTTATATTTCTCCAAAAATTAGATACCGTATATACCGGCGTATAAGGCGACGGGGCGTATAAGACGACCCCCCAACTGTCACCTTATACGCCGGTATACAGTGGAGAAAAAAAAAAACATCATTGAATGGGTGTGATTGCTAACACATGTGCGCCTTCAGCCAATCACAGCCATTCAATGATGTCATTGAATAGTGTGATTGGCTGAAGCCACGTGTGTTTTAGCCAATCACACCCATTCAATGATGTCATTGAATGGGTGTGATTGCTAACACGTGCGCCTTCAGCCAATCACAGCCATTCAATGCTGTCATGGCTGCCGGCGTGTGTACTAGCTTTCTGGAAGCGGGGATTTCAAGCCCCGCATTCAGAAAGCAATGCTGCGCCGGGGACGAGGAGCGAGCGACATCCTGCCGGAGCGCGACAGAACGCCGGGGGAGGTGAGTAATGAAATTTTTTTTTTTACACTTTTTTTTTTTGTATTACCGGCGCATAAGACGACCCCCGACTTCAGACCCGATTTTTCGGTGTTCAAAAGTCGTCTTATACGCCGGTATATACGGTAAGTAAAAACTAGAGTTCATCCCAATTATCATTAGAATGTTAATAAGACTTAGAGATGACATATTATGTAAGAGGGCTTGCCAATCAAAGACGGTTGTGATGATGTCTCTGTGCATAGTGTAAAGTGGGGTAACTAATTGGTGATTAGAGAACAGTGATGAATCCTTAAGGTAAGTACATTGACAACGTTATTATTCTAACAATTTTGGATCATTTGAAAACCCTTTAATCTCTTATAGTTTGTTAGCAGATGTATTTTATATACTTGAATTAGACAAGAACAAAGACACTAAATAACTATGTCCTTATTTAGCTACACTCAAACCGCTAAGCAATATGCACCGAGATGTGTAATTGAAACCTAAATCAAAAGTAATGGGCTAAAACTGCAATATGTTGAGGACCCTGCAGCTATGCCATATTGTCTACATGAGTGCATATTACTCTGATTATAACAACAGCTACATTTCTTTACATTGCTCATGATTCCTACTGACTGAATTAATAAGTTCCAATTCACAACATATTTTCAGAGACTGAGCAATCATTATATATTTTCATGAAAACACAAACATGTATTAAGACTACATAATTATGTATCAATTTCAAAGGATCTTAATATTCAGTTATTGTTACATTCGTGCAAGGTATCACATACACGACAGACCAAAACATAATATCCTCGCAGTAGCAATATGGCATATATTATAACACCAACTAGGGCAAATAATGGTAACAGAAAAACGGGGATAGGTATGCTATCCATTAGTAACTTTGGTGTGAAAAACCCTGCCTAGAAGCATTTGAACAGGGGCTGCCCCACCCCAGGAACCTTGAAGCCTAATCTGTCTCCAAACAAAGGATAGGGAAAATGTTGAATGCAAAAAGAAAGGACTGTGTAATAACACAGTTTAAGGTAGAGATAAATAACCACAGGTACCTCACCAAACACCTCAGGTAAGACAATAACTGGTGCCCATGTAGAGGCGGGCTCAAAATAAATACACTTTTATTATGGCTGATTGGCTGGCTAGAGAAAACACCACTCTATCAGCCAATTAGTCCATACGCCACAGGAGATGTTGGAGCAGGGTTGTAAAGAAGGACACATTATAAACTAAGTCCACAGCAGGATTCCTAAAAAAAGGTCTGCTACAGTGGCAGGAAGAAGGCACTCATCAGCACCCAGTACCAAATGGCATGGTATGCACCAAAAATGTAGTCACATGGGACTGGGGATGACGTCATGATGTCATCCTGGCTCCACTTCCAAATCGTGGTCAGCACACTGCAACATTAAACCATGTGAAAACAGAAAATCAAACTATGTATTTTCTGTTTTCCCAATGTGCATATCCACATACTTTGCACTATGTCATAGTACAAGTATATTAAACAATACATTGTATCTAGAATAATAATTTTCTAACGCTAACTAGAGGGTACAGTGCTCCCTCGAATTCCAATATATGCTCAATGCAGTAGAATATTATAACTTAAGACCTTAACGTTATAAAAAATAATTTTTTGAAGCCCCCAAAATATTAACCCCAAATAATTAAAAAGGCAGATTTAAGAAACATAAACAGATAATGCAACCTTGTAACAGAGCAGGGCAGAGAGAACACATTCCATAATGTTCTCTTCATAAGGAATCAAGGCACTATTAAAAACAGCCAATATTTTGCTTTGGACTTGCATCAGAGAGAAACCCTTAGAAAACAGTCTGTACCAACATAAGGTGATGGAAACTTTCCAGTTTCTGCTATCATTAGTAATCAATTCAATCCTTTTTTTCAGCACTAATTTGATTTTTAAATGGAAAGAGAAACATTTTTGGCCCCTTAAAGCAAAAACATTTCTCACTAAAAAAAAATGGATTTTGCTGGATAAAATGTATGAGCTTTTCCAAAAAATAGCTATTTTGAGGATGTTTTCATTTGTATTGTGGCAAACACATGATATTTTTCTATTACAACAATCAAATTCACCTGTTGAATGTAGGATAAATGAAAACAAGTGCAATGAAAAACTAGAATTATGATATCAGCCAATCAGATACTAGAATTTGCTATTTTGAAAATAAAAACATCACAGATTGTTCACCTGCACTTATTCATTGCTGTACTTTTGATAAACCTCTAATGACTCAATGCACTTGAAAATCTTCATAATGCATAGGAACTGTACCACCTGACTTATGCACATAACATATACCGTGTTTCCCCGAAAATAAGACATTCCCTGAAAATAAGACCCAGTAGACATTTTGCTGAAGTGCTAAATATAAGGCCTCCCTCGAAAGTAAGACCTAGCTCTGTCCCTGCTGTGTGAGTCTGCTGTGATGAGCTCCCCCTGGTGGCCGGAAGCTGCAATGCCGTCCCTGCTGTACAAGTGGTCCAGGAACTGCTGTGGGTGATCGTTACAGTCTCCAGACAGTGTGTGGGAGCCAATTACTTTACACCCCCTATTTTTTGTGGCCCTGTGTGTAAGTCAGGCAACCAGTGTGTCACTTTGATTCTTTAGGGGGCGATCGTTACAGTCTCCAGACAGTGTGTACATGGAAATAATGGTAGGAACAAGAAATTCTTGATTGGATTCAATTTATCTGGTTCTGCTGGTTTGTGATGACAACTACAGTACAGGATATAATAAATGTTCATTTTTTTTGTTCAACAATAAATGTGAATTCTTCTTCATGAAAAAATAAGTCATACCCTGAAAATAAGACCTAGTGCATCTTTGGGAGCAAAAATTAATATAAGACACTGTCTTACTTTCGGGGAAACAGGGTACTTACAAGATACAAGATCCATGGCTACATCTAAAGATCACAATGAAGTTTGACTGCATCATGACCTCCAGGTGCCATCTGTAAGCTGTCAAAGGTGAGACTGAGTATCACCAATTGTTTGTAAGTGCAGGTAAGTACTTGTTATGGCCCATTTACACTGAAAGAGTATTGTTCAGATTCTTGTTGGAACACAGGAATCAAAATGATAACAGTTTAATGATTATCGGTTAAACGGTCGAGTGATTGAACGAATTGACGACATTTTTGCATAAAATAGCTTGCACCTAGTCACCTGTATTTTTCCTCATTAGCTAAAGTAAACTCAGTAGCATCTGTTAGTTCAGGTGGATGTGTGTTTGTGCAAAAGATTATCTGGCCAGCAGATTCTATTGCTTTCTCCCTTGCATACACAATGAGTACATTGTCTTCTCCAGACATGAGTAAACACTACACTCATTGTGTATGCTAGGCAAAGAAAACCAACATGAAGCAACTCAAGAGACTGAATGAAGTGCATTCTAATGGAATGAATTTTGAGTGGCTTCACAATGGTTTTAAAAACCAGCCACTAACAACAAGTTAAGGAATAGTGCACGACTGCCCGCGTTAACACATAACAATTATCGCTCACTTTCGGCCATTTGAACAAAGTTTGAGTGATAATCATTGGATTAACGATGATCAATAATAATTTGTTTGCTTATTGTTCATCATTCAGTTTATGCAGGCATAAAAAACAAACAACGATTGGCCCAAGTAAACAGGCAGGTGTTTATCTATGAATGACTGCCTATTCACTGCGAATGGAGGCGGGTTTAGCTTCTATTCATTGGGTGATGATCATCCTTTAGTACAAAAGCACAGGAGCGATTATCACTGGGATGACTTTGGGGTCTGCCTGTGCCCAACAATTGTCTTGTGTACAAGGGCTCTTTGTCTGGCAGAGTCAAGTGCCAAACTTTCAAAAAAAAGTCACCTTGATTTTCACTCTTACTTGCACTTTACTACTGATAGAGCAAAACTACAGGCCTCTCATATCCCACTTACTAAAATGGTCTAGGCATGCAGGCATGTACAAGATAGAACAGAGGATAGAGATCAGCCAGTGGTCACTGGCCTCTGACTGAGTAGGAACTTAGTAAATGTATACTGGAACGTAGATGCAATCATTTGCAATTACACTACTGGAAATCAGACAGGACCAGAGGGTACTAATGGCAGAAAACTGAAAGCCAAAAATGTAAAGCTGTGTAAAGGGGAGGCTGACCTTAAGAATAGCCCAACCAGCACTGCTATTTGCTTTCTGTCCAAAACAAAAAAAATACTGCAAAGTGTATAAATATACCCGTATACACTGTATCACAGAGAAAATGCCATACCCTGAAGAGAAAATGCAACACCATGACGATTTTGTAGCAGGATTATGCAAATTTCATGGTATATTCAGTCAATCAAGTCAAGCAAATGGATGCAGTTTTAGGCCAATCATGTGATTGAGAAGCATGATAAAAGGTGAAAACTAGTCTGTGAAGCTAACTTTGAAGACAATGCCACACCCTTGAAAACCGAATTGTCCCTGTTTGTTTGTGTCTAGATAAAGATTGAGGAGTGGAGATGCCTTCTAGATCCTGTTGAGAGCCATTCCATCTAATGTATGAGATTACTAAAGATTTCATCATAGGCCTATATACAGCCAGTTGACCTTTGTGCTCAATCACAGCAGAAATCAACAGGAAACCAGAACCATTGGTCAACTTTGAGGATAGTGGTCAGCAGAACAAAGCGTGTATCATCGTAGTGGTACTGGAGTATTGAGATGAGTCTCACATTGCACATATGGACGCATCAACAGACAGTCACCTCTAGTACACATCATAAGAACATTGACTGTTCATGACATGCTGATGTAGGGTATACCCAGTGTTGTTTTCCATCAGGATAACACATGACATGACCCAACATCAGCAAGGTGTCTAAGTGATTCCTTAGCCAGCATGATCCCTAGATCTCTCTCCAATTGAGTCAAGTGAATGCTCTCCCACAGTCTTGTAATGAAGATGAACTGTGGTCTATGGTCACTGTGGTCTATGGTCACTGCCATATGGTCAACACTATCTAAGGGCAGTATTTGAGCACTCATTAAATTGATGCTGAGTCGCATTATCAACTGTATCACCCAACATGATGGCCTCATTACTTACTGATGATCCTGGTTATTGGGCCAGAGGAGACATGCAATTGTTTGAAAGTACAATTGATTGTTCAGAACTAGAGATGAGTGAGTATACTCACTAAGGCTCATTACTCGAGCGAGATTCGGGGGCCAGCGGGGGGCGGGGGAGAGTGGGGAGGAACGGAGGGGAGATCTCTCTCTCCCTGTCCCCCCCCCCCCCGCGCGCGCACGCGCTCCCCGCCGCAACTCACCTGTCACCTGCGCTGGCTCCCAAATCTTTAGAGACGAGCGGGGAGATACTCGGCTAAGGCACTACTTGCTCGAGTAATGTGCCTTAGCGAGTATACTCGCTCATCTCTTTTCAGAACGTAATTTTCTATCTCTGTGTTGCGTTTCGACTCCTTTTGAGCATTTCTTCAAGGCATTTTCTTTGCAAGGCAGAGTATATAAAAGAGTAAGGAGAGGAAGAGATACTTTTGTTTACTGTCTTAAAAATAAATCAACAATGTAGTATTGAAATACACAAGCGAGCCGTCAAGAATAGGCAGACTGGAATGGAAAGAATACCTGTCTAAATGCACCGAAAACAGAAAAGCTTTGTCACAAAAATGGAATTTTACTTCCTGAAGAGGTTTTTTTTTTGGATCCGAATGAAAGACTGTCATTTATTAATACCACCGTTCCAGAGACTGGACGTTCACCACAATGCACCTAATCACGAGATGACGCCAGCACTTTTGCCAGCTCTCAGTCTATTTCTTCAAATTTAAAAGCACACTCAAATTGTCTATTTTCGTTGGACCATATTTTCTTTTCTACATCAGAGATTTAAATCCCATTGCAGCCATTATTTGTATTTTTCACATTTCTCTATAGTGATTTTTTTTTTACGGATATCTTAGTCTAGCCAAAAAAATATCTAATTGTTTGTGCTGTCTGATAAAAAAAAGCTATGATCATAATAACCACATTAGACTTAATTGAAATGTCAGTGTATAATTAGGTTACGATTAACTAAACAAAAGAGCGGCCTTCTGCTTGGGCCTAATGCACAGTAAACTCGGTCCTATTGTTTAGGTTGAATTTTGTTTCAAATTGCCAATATCAGGACCAAAAAATGATAAACTTACTTCAGAATTAAATTTCAGTTGACATATATTGCAGGGGGAGATTTGCTTCCTTCTCTGTGGTAAGGGAGCCCCAAATGTGTGATTTATCACTGCTTTTTGAACTGGGTCCATCTGCAATAGAAAGACAGAAATAAGTCTTGTTTAACCCAGATTTATCTTCATATGATGAAGATGATAGCAGTGGTGAGCTGGATGATTGAGCACATGTTTAAAAGGCAATATATTACCATGCCTTGGTAAACAATCTATTTATGTGCTTTTGATAGTAAAGTTTTGATACGTTTAATTCTAGAAAAAAATATATTAACCCTTTGCAATCCACTTTTGGATTCAGGGTTGTCTAGGGGGCTTTCTCTTTCTGCCATTATACAATGGCGCCGTCTGCTGGCTGAAGCCAGTACTGTGGTATGAGACATGCTGGAGGGGCCCCCCAACAACAGAGCGGCCAGTAATCTACAGTAAGAATACCCCGCCAGACATCTTCCGACATTGGAGTTTTACAGCCTTCCAATCAGAATGTCATCAGACAGTGGATTGGAAAGGGTTAAAAATTATTTTTTTTCTTTTCATTGGATTAATCTAGAGCTATGACTTAACGGGTTTTGGATGAAGGCAAATATGTAACAGGGCCCCCAACCTACCATGTGCTATTTATAATACAGATATATTTTTAGGGGGTAGAGAGGACTTTGTGGTCCTCTCACACACCAGGGTCCAGGTGGAATTGCCACCTTTGCAACCCCTACAGCTTCTTCCTTGAGTAAATGTATAGAAAATCATAGCTGGCAACACTAGTCAGTGGTAAAAACGCTAAATCTTTCTTAATCTTCCACCTCGAAGTCTGTTGATCATTGACGGGATCGAAAGAGAAACATAAAGACTTGCGCCATCTTCTGCCAGGCCTACTTTAAAAAAAGAAGATATAACGAAAAAAAAAAACTAACTGTGCAAGCTCTCGTCTATGACCTGAAGGTTGCAAGTTCAATCCCCACATGACTCAGGTAGCTGGCTCAAGGTTGACTAAGCCCTCCATGCTTCCGAGGTCGGTAAAATGAGAACCCAGTTTGGTGGGGGGTAATAAGTAATAATTACCTAAAAGCGCTGCGGAATAAGTTGGCGCTATACACATACCAAGATATATATATATATATATATATATATATATATGGAAATCTGACAATAGCACCTTGAGTAATGCAGTGATTTCTGCTAAAGAATGACTCAAACAGGTTAGGCTTTAAAATATATTATTCATTAAACCACAATTCTAGTTCTTCGAACAAAACATTCATCTTCAAGTCACCTTCTACTGTATGTGTCAGAAGGCATATATATGTGAACAGAGCTTAACCTGTTCAGATTTTGAACTGCTTTCCCTTCGATGTTTCTGTAAGAGGAAATATCCACATATTTCTCTGCTAGTGCCTGGCTTCTCAGTGACATTATCTCCTCAATCACCCCTTTGCGACTGTTGTTGGTAAAGCCAAATTGACTTATAATGGGGGCCTTCTCATTGCCTGTCAAGGTTTTCATCATTTTTATGAGAAGAATAGTGATGTATGTGTTGCTATTAGAGATGAGCGAACACGTTCGGCCCCGCCCCTTTTTCGCCCGAACACCGAACCTTGCGAACACTTCAGTGTTCGGGCGAAAAAGTTCGGGGGCCGCCGTGGCAGCGCGGGGGGGTGCGGCGGGGAGTAGGGGGGAGAGGGAGAGAGAGAGGGCTCCCCCCTGTTCCCCGCTACTGCCGCCCACGCCGCCGCGCATCTCCCCGCCCCCCGGCGGCACCCGGACACTTACGCGCGAACACTGCAGTGTTCGGCAAAGCGGGTGTCCGGGTGCGGATGTGTCCGTAACGGACACGTTCGCTCATCTCTAGTTGCTATTCTTCACATCAAATCTGTTGAAATTTAAGACAGAATTGTGAAAAGAGACTAAATTTGGAATCTATGATGGTCGCAGTTTGAGCCAGTAAATCCCACAGTTGGGCTGGGATACACATTGTTATGGATGCAGAAGTGTGGCCGTAATGCACTCCTGGGAAACTGGACTTAGGGTAACTTTACACACAGTTTATTTTTTTTTAAGTCTGTAGTTTTTGTAAGTTTTTCGTGTTTTTTTGTAGCAAAAAGTCAGAAGTGGATTCAAAGCTTTGGACATACAAAGAAAGGACTTTTATTTCTCCTTTCTACTGCGCTATATTGCTTCTGTAACTCCAAACCACTTCAATAGAAGTTACGGAAACAATGTACACGTCTGTCGCCTCAGACGTCAGACGGTTTCATAACACCCAGCAAGGTGGTCAGGAAACAGTTGTGAGTTTCTGATCTAAGTCATGAAATTCTGAGATAGGAATACCCCTTTAGGGCTCAGTCAGATGAGCGTTTTTTACCCGCATGTATAGGTGCAGAAAGAAATGGCTCTATCAAAACCAATGCTTTCCAATGAAAGCGGTCACATGTCCATTTTATACAAATAAAGACAATTTACACCTCCAAAAAAATAGGACAGTGTTCTGTAATTTACACTTGTTGTGCGGTCACATGATCATAAAATTTGCACATATAGCGCGGCCCCATTGAAAGCAATGGGAGAAGATAGCTATCCTCTTCTGCAGCTGTGACAGCTGCAGCAGGGGATTCCTTTAATGTGAAATCACTGGATGCTGTCACATCCAGGGGTTTCCCCTTGTTGTCAATAAGGCTGGTGGCAGCAGCGTGGGCCCCATTGAAAACATGGAGAGAAGATCGCGGTCTTTTGCCACAGCTGTGGCAGGGTATTTATTTGTCCCTGCGGTGAGACCCCTCATCACTGAACACTATGACAGCACTGTCACAGTGTTCAGTGATGAAGGGGACTCCACGTGAGGATGAAAGAATCCCCTGCCACAGCTCTCACAGCTGTGGCAGAGGACCGCAATCAATGAGGCTTTCAATAGGGCTGGCACTGCTGCCACCCCTTTGAAAGCAATTGGATGAAAGCAACTCCTGCAGTAATGATTTTTGGGGGGAACATTTGAAATATAAGCCCTACCATAAAAATCATCCCTAGCTGCAGAAAAAAAAAATCTTAACTCATCTAGAAGCGCTGTTCAGCTCTTCTCCCTGGTCCCATCAGTCTTCTCCTGTATTTCTGGTGGCAGGGGATTGCAAAATCCCCGCCTTCAGAAAGTGCTGCCTCTGATTGGCTGAGCACTGTGACCAATCAGAGATGGTGCTCAGCCATTCATTGAATGACAGTTGGGTGCTGCCTCTGATTGGTCACATCGCTCAGCCATTCGGAGGCAGTGCTTTCTGGAGGTGGGTATTTTTCAATCCCCTCTCACCAGAAACACAAAAGTAGACTGCCAGGACCGGGGAGAAGAGCCGGACAGGGCTTCTAGGTGAGTTAGGATTTTTATATTTTTCTGCAGCTAGGGATGATTTTCGGGCTGGAGGTTATATTTCAAGCGCCCCCTCCCCCCCAAAGAAAATCATCCCTAGATGCTGGGGTTGCTTTCATCCTGTTGCTTTTAATAGGGTGGCAGCAGCGCTGGCCCCATTGAAAGAGATAGGATAGCATTGCGGTCCTCTGCCACAGCTGTGACAACTGTGGCAGGGGATTCCTTCATCCCTGCGGGGAGTCCTCTCATCACTGAACAGTGTGACAGTGCTGTCACAGTGTTCAGTGATGAGGAGACTTCCCTAGAGGATGAAGGAATCCCCTGCCACAGCTGTTACGGCTGTCACAGCTGTGGCAGAGGACCGAAATCTTCTTCCCATGTTTTCATTGGGGCCAGCGCTGCTGCCCCCAGCTCCATTGACAACAAGGTGAAACCTCTGGATGCTGTCACATCCAGGGGTTTCACATCCAAGGAATCCCCTGCTGCAGCTGTCTCAGCCGCATCAGAGGATAGCAATCCTCTCCTATTTCAATGGGTCCGTACTATATGTGCGAATTTTAGGATCGTGTGACCGCATAACAAGTGCAAATAAAAAACGCATCCAATATGCGTTTTTTATACATGCATTTTGCGTTTCATTTTCACAGAACTATACATCTGTGAAAAAAAATGCTTGTCTGACTGAGCCCTTTAGGTGTAATTTTCTGTGCCGCAATTTATTTGACCTATTACAATGGTTTTTGTCCTGTTAAGATAATAATGACTTTTCAATTGCTTAAAATAACATAACTTGTCATAGAATGTTATCACAGTCAAGTTACTCTTTGTGACTTCTATCTGTCAACTATGTAACTGGATCAAAAATGCTGCATTACTAATAGTATCTATATTGATGCCAATTTAGTAATGGTGGGTTTTATTTTATATGCCATGGGTAATAGGTCAATTAACTAAACATAGCATTTTGCTAGAGGTTCAGTTTATGGCAGCTCCTTTTCTATGGCTCAGGCAGTAGAAGTAATAATAGCGGTTCAGTGGTTAGCACTGTTGCCTTGAAGTGCTGGGGTCCTAGGTTCAAATCTAACCAGGAAAACACATCTGCATGGAGTTTATAAGTTCTCTCTGTTTGTGTGAGTTTGATCTTCATAATAATCACATTTATTTAGTGTATATATTTATGGAAGAGAAGGCGGAGGAAAATGGTGTCTCAGTAAGTAGTTAGCACTATTGACTTGTAGTGCTAGGGTCATGGGTTCAAATCTGATCAAGGCCAACATCTGCATAGTGTTAAATAAAGGTGATTGTTATTTAACCAGGGAGAACATACAAACTCCATGCCGATATTGTCAGATTTGAACCTAGGACACTACAAACCAACAGTGCCAAGTCATAGGAGAATAGAAACCACCACCGTTTGGCCATTGTTGAAGGTTCAGTTCAAACTAATTCAGAACAAACCAAACTTTTTTTCTGAAATTCAGAACCAGCTGAACCAAACTTTTCAAAAGTTCAGTCATTTCTTTTATCAAGAATTGTTATTTTTATCTCCACCATAGTATTTTTTTTTTCTTAAAGGGAGCCTGGGGCCCTCGAATATGGGTGCTCAGATTGCACCTTTAATATCCGGTTTTATTATGCCACATACCCAACATATAATAGACATTATGGGCAAATATGAAGTCATTTTTCTTTGCAGGTCTTTACTGCAATTAGGCCTTAGTCACACGGGCGTTTTTTCACGCGATTTGCGCATCGCATGACGGATGCGCATGCGCAAATCGCGTGACCGGCGCCGAAAAATCGGCCCAAAATTCGCACGAAAATCTGCTCCTAGCCGCGTTTCATTAGAAACGGGCCGGAGCTGTCCAGCGCATTGCATTCAATGGAGACGGCAATACAGCCGGCTCCATTGAATGCAAGCGCTGCGGGCGAGTGTGGGATGAATTGTCGGGAAGGGGTTAAATATATAACCCCTTCCCTGCAATGCATCCTTAAATGTGAAAAAATAAAAAAAAAGGATGTACTCACCTGCTCCCGGCAGCTGGAGATCCCGGCGGCTGGCCTGCAGTGGGTGTGACTCCTTCAGCACTCCTTCAGCACTGAGCCAATCAGAGGCAAGTCTCAGTCACACTCATTCATGAATTCATGAATGGGTGTGACTGAGATCTGCCTCTTATTGGCTCAGGCTGAGCCAATCAGGGGCCAGTCTGAGTCACACCCCTTCACACCCACTGCAGGCCGGCCGCGGGGATCTCCAGCTGCCGGGAGCAGGTGAGTACATCCTTTTTTTTTATTTTTTCACATTTAAGGATGCATTGCAGGGAAGGGGTTATATATTTAACCCCTTCCCGACAATTCACCCCGCACACGCCGGCAGCCCATTGCTTTCAATGGAGTCGGCTGTATTGCCGGCTCCATTGAATTCAATGGGCAAACATTGTTCTTCTCTGCCACAGCTGTTCCAGCTGTGGCAGAGAAGAATGATTTGTCTTCTGTATGTTCTCAATGGGGTCGGCGCTGCTGCCGCTGGCCCCGTTGAGCGCATATAGAGAAGAGAACAGGAATCGCAGATCGCAGATAGGTGCGATCTGCGATTTCTGTTCTCTAATTTATCGGACGAGCGCATAAAAAGCGCTCATGTGTCCGATACCATTGCAAAGCAATGGTTTTAAAAAATCGCCGGACGCATGCGCATGCGCAAATCGCGGCAATAAATGCCCGTGTGACTAAGCCCTTAAGTAGTATTAGTGGTCTGAACTTGACTTGTATAAATGCAGGCAAAGTACAATGACAAAATCAAGCAAATGCAGTGCTTTTTTTAAGTTCTAGTTCTTCACATCACTCTATTTTTACACAATACTCTTCTATGTTCAAATCTAAGGTGTGGGAATAAACTTTGGGTTAAAAAAAAGTTCACTAATAGAGATGAGCGAGCGTACTCGTTAAGGCAAATTACTCAGGCGGGTATCGCCACTTTTGAATACATGCCTGCTCGTCTGAAAAGATTCTGGGGCTGGCGGGGGTGAGCGGTGAGTTGCAGGAGTGAGCAGGGGAAAGCGGGGGGGAGAGAGAAAGAGAGAGATCTTCCCCCCCCATTACCCCCACTCTCCCCGCCGCCCCCCGAATCTCTTCTAGCAAGCAGGCATGTACTCGAAAATGGCGATACTCACTCCAGTAATTTCCCTTAATGAGTACACTCACTCATCTCTATTCACTAAGATTTAGAAATAGTTGGACTTGATCAAATGTGCCCCTTTCAAACTTTCCAATTATATATCACCTGCCTACCTTTAGTTTTAACCCCAATTGTATTATTTACCTCAATCTACAGAGAGAAGATACAGTATTAAAAAACCTAATGGCAGACTGCAGAATTGTGATCCCCAGGGTGGCTATATGAAGACAAATGTAATTCCTTTTTTTTTCGGAGGGACAAAGGATATTAGGTAACCGAGCATGAAAGATGTGCTGTATTTGATCAAGAAAAAAAAGAGTAGGCTATTTTTAAAATTGAGGTTAATTACTTCATTAGAATATCACCCATGAGAGGCTGACAACAGAGAATGAAGCAAACGCTATAGAACTCATTAAAATCTTCACTCAGTCGAAATATTAATAAAATGCAAAGCATAATACATATCAGTCACTGATCTTTGAAACATTGTTTCTTTGTAGAAGCATCATTCATATCTGTAGTAGCTTCAGAATTTAAATGGAACCACCATACCCTTGTAAATTGTATGGATGCCTCCCAAGGTCTAGAGGGGTGCATCTACTCTCTTGCTTCTTCACTATTTATTAATCACGGTAATGTGGTTTTAATTACTGACATACTTTACAACTAAGGCAAATAGTCACACCAAATGATAATGTTTCCGTGGATAGATTGAGCAATAGATATATGTTTTTATGATGTTAGCAGTGTTTTAAAAAACTGTATTGAACCATAGTGAACCTATGTGACCAGTTATAATAAAATCATTAGGGTGGTTGAATTTTGACATAGAATATGAAGGAGTGTTGATAACTTACTAGCTTGGTACACACTGACAATTAAAATATTTTTTTCAAAAATATTAGGCTGATTGACTCCAATTTTTTTAGCTTCTGGAATGCCCCTTGATACTGCTTGCTGGGCCCCTCCCAAGCATAGTGTAGTAACTGACATGAGCAATAGCAGTTAATATAGGAATACCTTACTCTACAGAAGGTGCAAAGTGCAGTTATTACAGTCACAATGTTTGCATGATAGTTACAGAGTCTTTATAGGCACTAAGTTTGGCAGTTACAATAAATGGTACAGAGCTTATTAGTTTTAGCTTCTCAGTGAGGGCACTTAGCTTAATGGTTACAGTATCTGTTAATTTGCAGGAGACTCACTTGAACAGAAATAAACACAGGTTATGCTAGACAAGTTTGGTCTACTTGGCAGGTCTCCCAGAGCTCCACTAGCTCAAAGTGTAAATCTCCATGTAGTGGTCCTGAACAGCCCACGAATTCATGATGCTTGCTGAAGAAAACTCTCTCCAGGATACAAATCCACACAAGGCTACAGTCACACAGTTCAAGAGACCAGGGTACTGGATGACCATCCATAGAATCCCATGATCTATGACTCAGTGTTTGACTTGCTGTACCCAATTCTTACAGAATAATGAATATGTTTCTCATACTCCTGTCAGTTTTCAGCTCACTGACACCACTCGATTTTGTTTACCATACATCACAACAACAGCATCAACTATGGGTATGCAAAACAGCCTCAATTAAAGTCTCAAATTCTACCCTTGATGGGACTCAAATGGTGCCATGACCAAGGATCAGTCACAAACAACATAAGAGCTGATTATTTTAGATCCACAGTACCTGCAAATGAATATTGTTATCATATGGAATGGTAAGCAGTGTAACATCAACATAACAGCACTATATATAGGATATTATAGCTTATAAATCTAAGGTTAATTGTTAATCCGGGTATACAGGCAGGTAGGGACTATTAGGGGTTGATCCAGGGAACAGTCTGATTGCCATTAGGGAGTCGGGAAGGAATTTTTTCCCCTAAAGGGCTAATTGGCTTCTGCTCTTGTTTTTTTTTTGCCTTCCTCTGCATTAACAACACAGGAGGATAAACAGGCTGGACTAGATGGACATTGTCTTCATTCAGCCTTGCATACTATGTATGTTACTATGTATATATGACAGTTCTAGATATAGGCACTAGGACCTGGTATTCTTGTATCTTGTCGCCACCAAAAGTGTGGGTGGTGACAAGAGACAGGCTGGTTGACTGGCCGGCCACGCCCCCCTCTCTGGTCCTACCAGTCACTAACTGCGGCTTACCCACAGCGGACTCCCTGCAGTGGGCAGCGGCTCTGGACTGTGAGGGACCGGCAGCGGTGGAGTGGCTTCCATGGCGGGGGGGGGGGAGATAGTGAGGGAGTGGCGGCGGCAGGGCCAATTCCCAGGCGACCTGCCTGCATTGGGCAACATCAGGGGACAGTGAGGGAGCGGCGGCTGAAGATCGGCTTCCCTGGTGCTCATCCTGCACTAGGTAGCGGTGGACAACACTGAGGGAGTGGCAGCAGAGCAGCTTCTCTGGTGGTCTCCCTGCACTGCCCAGCGGCGGCGGACACTGAGGGAGCAGGGGACCTGTGGTGCCAGCAGCACACCGCTGGTTGACAGTGAGTCAGAAAGGGAGGGGGACGCAGAGGCTGGAGGGGAGTGGGGACACTGCAATCAAACTTCAGGGACAGCGCTGGGTGATGGTTTGGCTGGCATGGAGGGTTAGGGTGAGGGTTCGTTTCAGTGTTGGGTTTAATACTGAAACAAGCCCTAAGCGTAAGCCTCCATCCCAGCATGAAGTAAATCCCCACACTTCTTGGACCTTCAAGGCTTGACCCAATTGGGAGCTAGAGGTGTGACAAGGGCGTTCCTGCTGTCAAACTCCTATCTTCCGGTGGCGTCAAGATGCAATAATACCCTAGGACCTCTGCAGTCTATACAAAGCAATAAACAGTAGCACAGTTCCGTTCACATACAGCTGATACAAGGGAGTTGCAGTTATGGTGGTATCATCAACTACCCATGAAGACCTGATTTCAATTACAGCAATTATGTGTAGACTACAAACCTACTAGTCAGAAAAAGATTATCAGGTATTTGCAATATGTATACTGAGGCAAATGGGCAAGTAGGTTGTGGCTCGTGGATGTTCCTCTGGCACCCAGGGCAAATACTCTGTCAGTTCCATCTTACTTCACTAGCTATACAGTAAGTAAGGGGGATTCTTTGAGATTTGCTTTATAGTCAGTATCTACCATTATCCAATAGAATTTTTTGGATTCTTATCATGGATAAAAAGTTGCGTTGCGTGATATTTCATACTATATATAATTTAAAATGTTCTTTATTTAAAAAAAAAATACCAAAATTTTGGAAAATGCATACATATTGAGCCCAACGTTTAACCTAAGCAAGGAGTTCTTGAAGGTCAGAGGAATTGAAGTCAGATATCTCACTCCCCTTAGACACACAGAGGTCCATCAATAATACAGAATAGAATTCGACAAAGCTGTATTCACTTCCAATAGACATAATCACATTATTTAATTCGGCTATGTGATCTTGCAAAACTGGAATAGCTAACAGCTTGGGCACTAACAGACTAATAGTCCTAGTTTGACCATACACGCGATACTCAATTTGGTTTAGTTCACAAACTCATATTCTGTTTGAAACACATGGATGGCTATACAAAACTGAACAGATGCACCAAGCCAACTAGGCTAATGTTATTGTGAAATATTAATATTTAGTATGTGATGAATGATGTAGCTTCTGATATGAGAGCAAGCAAAAGTACATTTAAATAATTGCATATCATCTAAAATATAATTGATGAGCAACTAAGAAAACAACACAGAAAAGTGTTACAAATTATTGTTTAGTATAATTGAAAAATGTACAGGGAAATACACTAATAGGCTTATTTGGTCACTGTAAATAGAACAGTAAGCCACTAAAAACTAGACCAAGTAATCCTTCTATGCTGATTAATGCTATCTGTATTTTTGCCAAGTATACTCTAAGTAGATAATCATATCAGAAACACAATCTTCATTGCTCTACTGCACAGAAGATAAAAAGGAGATTAGTAGAAAAACATTACTGTGCAGCCTGCCTAGGTATACTGCTGGATAAAATAGAGATAAATAGTTTATTAGCAAGCAGTTTATCCAAAATTACTGATGCAAATGCTTTTTATTTCAGCTGACCATCTGGTACTAAATATATTCTATGGATATTTATTTAGAAACCTTGTATAAATGGATATTTAAACAATTGAATTATTTAGCAGAAATTCAGGATTAGTTTTCCATCTACATTAGCCAAAATAGGAAAATATAAAGTAGAGGAAACATGACTAATAAACTCTACTTGGGACTTAGAAATATATATATAGGCTTAAAATATTAGGAACTTATGCTTTAATTCACGGCCTCCTTCTAGAAGCTTAGAGTGGGTATAAATTGTTATTCTCATGCTACCATCACTACAGCAATAATACCACTGCAGTGATGGTTATGTGTACTACCTCATAATGATATTGGATGATAGCAGTGAGAGTTGTATTTCTCAATCTGGAGGGCCCAGCACAACTCTGTGTTCCATGGACATTGATTTGAATGTGTAATACTTAAGAAAAAATTGGGCCAAGTTTGCACCTCACTCTATGACTGGAATGGCCCAAGTGCTGTCCTTGTAATTACAGGGAGGCTATTCATGTGAATCCAAAAGAAGAGAAGGGTAGGGTGACTCCTATTAGGGATGTGATCCTAATATTCAGAATAGGTTTCTGTGGAATGGTTAGTAGGGTGCTGGCAGTCCAATAACCGTCACCATAGGTAACGGGGGTAAGACGTGCTTAATTGTAAAAAGGAGAAGATGGTGGACTGTGGGCACAACCCTTGTAATGTAAATCACATACAAGCAAAGGGATTAACCAAATGTCTTCTTCATTAATTAAATTATAGCCAGCTCAAATAACTCGTTTCCGGGATGCAGCCCCTTCTTCAGAAATAACCAGAAAGAAATGCAGGGATGTTACTGGATATTCATGTCCTATACCTCCAGGAGAGAAGAAATGGTGGGTTCTTTTCTTTTTTCCTAGAGATACAGGACATGAATATCCAGTAACATCCCTGTATTTCCTTCCAGCTATTTCTGAAGAAGGGTCTGAGTCTCGAAGCGTGTTATCTGTGCTGCCTATAATTCATGTGAATGGCCATCCTGCAATACCAATTTTTTCCTGCAGAGGAAATGTCTTACTATCTTCAGCTTCCCTTGACAAAGTCAACTGTTGGCTCGGGGTGTTGTGAGAAACCTGAGATGATCATCTAATTGCTCCAGGCCCCACATTCTGAAAGAGGTTGTGCATGTTGGCGCAACTTCTTGAATTTCCTCTGTGTTAGCGCTGAAGATATATTAAACACTTGCTATCGCAAACACCAAGCCCCAGGATACCATGCAGCACTTTTTAATGTCACTTTTGTGTTAAATGATGATTTAAACATAATCAGCAATTATAACATTAGGCTAAAACAAGACGGAATAAAAAACTGAAGCTACAGACAATAAAACTCCCAGTGAATATGTTATTTTATACAGAAGTATAATATATAGTAACCATTACAGGTTATATGGGATTCCATTCAGCTTTGGATGTTTAGATGGAAACATAAATCCTTAAAAAAAAAAATTCGATGTCAACTAATGGCTTTATAATTTAACATCAGACAGTTTTATTTTACAACAAAGTAAGAAACAGGTACAGCTTTTGAGATTATGCAGCTGAAAGAACAGACACTAAAGTTAGTCATCTCAAGTAACAAATCAATCCATAGAGTTTATGTTGACTCTAAAAACTCCCACATCACTCTCAATGGCTATTTGTCTGAGATGGAGAGGTGCCAAAGAATAGGATTGATACTCGCGTACAGAACTTGGATGATATGTGCAAGCAAAGCGCTGATAGGGGAGATTCTCAAACACAAGTCAAACTCTACTAGTCACATAGATGATATAGAAAATGACACGTGTAACAAAGCATGAGCGCTTATAGCCATAAATTAATCCTAAAACTTTGGCCATGCTTGAAAAACCATGTAGTTATGCTCGCTAATTGCTTCCACACATCTCAGCTCAGCATGCAGACTTTCTAGTTCAACATAAAAGGCCAAGAAGTAATGTGACATAATGAGAAGCAAAGATTCCGGTGAAATATAGATCATGAAAGTCAGAAAACCGTTAACACTGGGAAAGAAGTTGAAGATTTTCATACAGAGTGCTGAGAGTTTTCCAGGAACATAGCAAAGACAACTTTGGTACAAAAATATTGAAATGACAAAAATATCCTGGGAATTAAAAGTTTCATTTTCCACTAATAAGAAAATTTAGCTATAGTACATGGTGATCTAACAGGATTTACGGGACTAATATAAATCAGTTGAGTTTGGTCGCTTTTAAAATATGTTTTCAATAAGGTTTCAGATGTAATATCCTAAATCCATACAGCTTTATAAAATAAATATGCTTTTTTTTCAAAATGATGAATTTAACTAAATTTGCATCTATAGCTTTCCAAAAAGACTTTCAACTGAATTGGTAATAATTCCTGTATAGCACACATCATAAATTTAAATAAGACTCTGTGGGGAAATAGGGTAAAGTGTGAAAGAAAACCAGGCATGAATGTGCTCTCCTTAAATTGTTAGGCAGATAGGCAATTATTACATGTGTGGTTATGCATGTGGAAATAGATGTCATCATTACACACTAAAGGGGAAAACACTGGGTAAAATTGACATGGAAAAGGACTTGCGGATTTAAGTTAATTGTAAAGTTAACTGGAACTACCAGTGTCAGGCAGCTGCTGCAAGACAAATAGGATCATGGGGTGCATCAAAAGAGATATACAGTGGATATAAAAAGTTTACACATACCTATTAAAATGCCATGCTTTTGTCATGTTAAAAAATCCAATTAAGATGGTATAGTCTCAGGCCGAGGTCAAACGAGCATGGTTTACACGCTGCTAAGCGACGTGTAAACCACGCTATTGTCATCCTGAAAAAGATTGCGTGACTGGGCTGTCTCTAGCTTCATGGAGCAGCCCAGTCACACATCCGTGGTGCAGACTGCGTGCTTCCATGGCTCCCATAGGAGCCTAAAGAAAGCACCCTGCACAACGCGCACTACAGAGCTGACAGGCAAGTCGGCACTTGCTGTCCATTCCTTTTAAGATGCGCTGCTAAAAAGGGTCCGAGTGAGCGCTTCCATAGCAAACTAAACCACGCTTGTCTGCCTGAGACCTCAAAATGAAAGCCTTTTCTATCAAAAAGAAACATCCAAGCCTATGTTTTGCCAAAACCTACATCTAGTCTGCCCAAAGTATGTGGGAGAACATATTCTGGTCTGATAAGACCAAGGTTGAACTTTTTGGCCATAATTCCAAAAGGTATGTTTGGCACAAAGTCTATGGGTGGACTACAATTTTCAGAAAGGTTATCAAAATTGGGGTTATATAGTTCAGAAAAAAGATGGTTGTGGGTTCAACCTAATAACTCTCTGCCAGAGGACGTGGTGATCGTGAACTCACTAAAAGAGTTCAAGAGGGGCCTCGACGTCTTTCCTGAGTGATACAATATTACATGTTATAGACACTAATTACTTCGGAGGGGTCGGTGATCCAGGAATTTATTCTGATTGCCAGATTTGGAGCCGGGAAGGAGTTATTTTTCCCTAAAACTAGGAATATTGGCTTCTACCTCATGGAAGGGGGGGGGGGGGGGTTGCCTTTGTCTGGATCAACCTTGCAGGATAATAGGCTAAAAGAGATGGACATATGTTTTTTTTTCTTTATATACAGAACTATTTTACTAAATAAAAGTGGTACAAGATATGGTATCACAGCTCTTTGTCTCCTCCAAAACCTTTCAAGTCCGCGCTAAAATTATGTAGACCAGAAATTCTTAGGTAGGAGAGGTGCAGGGTAAAAACATAATGCAAATTTTAAAGAAGACACTAATAGGTTTATGAGTTGTGCAGCTGCAGCATCCGAGGAGTGGTCCCACAGCTGAGGCGATGACGGGGTAGATAAGGATTTCTGTGATGGGGGCTCTACCATCTCCTCCCCTGAGGGTAGCTCGGGACTCTTCCAAGTTACTGCTGGAGAGGTCACAGGAAAAGGGTAACTAGCAGTTACCTTAAAGTCCATTGTCACTCGTGACACTACTGTTCCATCCTTTGCAGTGAATCGTGAGGTTGTAATAAAGTAGTCCACCCACAGGGATAACTTTCTGAGCAAATCGGGAATGGTCAGTAATGCCCGTTTACTTAATTCTAATCAAGTTCCAACAAATAACAGCAACAGTTCAGAAAACACTTTACACTCTCAGAAGGCGGTGTGACAGGGAGGACTTCTCGGGATAATCCAGGCGATGCACAGTCCCAGTTATCTGTGAGACCCTGCTCCTGGCAAACTCTCTTTTCCTTTCTTACTCTCTACCGGTTATCACTCACTCTTCTGGTATCCTTCTCCTTCTCTCTCACTCTCATTGTGGACAGTGGCACTGGCACATCCTGGGTAGTGTAAGCCCAGGAAGAGCTTCAGACCATTACTTGGTCTCTTCCAATCTGGACCACTCAGAGCAGACAATGTCTGTGTGGCTCACTCACTTGCTAACTCACTGCAGACTAACTCCCCCGCATTCTACCTTGCAACCACAAATATGAAACACAGTCACATGGCATCCAACAAGATACATTTCCCAGACATAACCCAGATGTTAGCTCATTCAGTGCTGCAGAGGTGCAATACACATCAAATGCATACAACATAAAAGACACTGACAATACCATTGCACAAGATAAACATTTAACATTATGGAGGGGCCTCGTTAACTCTGAGCCACTACACAGCAAAACGGAAAGTACCTCAAAGTCCAGCAACTTTCAAACACTACATAACTGATTAAATTCCCACTTCTCTCTTTATCCTTATGGTATGTCTCAACAACAACACTGATAGGACCACAAAGGAGATACAAACACCTTTTTTCACTTCCCTAGATGCATCTATCTGATGAAGAGGTTTGTATAACAGATGTTAATGTCTTTTTTTTAAAAATAAAAATAGTTCTTCATTAGATCTTCGATGATCCAAGCTTTTTATTTGTTTTTGTTTTATGCTTTACCTAATGGGAAAAATTTAAAGAAAACTCCTGACAAGTGTGATTCATTTTGCTTCTTGATGACTTTCTGTAAACTAGGGCTTCTCAATTTTTTGAGCTTTAGGGAACCTCTGGAAATAAAATCTGATCTCTGGGAACTGCTATTAATTATTTTTGTTTTCAAAGGAGAAAATAAGATTAAAAACTAGTAATATGCAAGTCTAAATTACCCAAGCTGAAAAAAATGTGTTCTTATTTGTAAACAGAATAATAAATCAGCAATGAAACTGTATTAACAATGATATGGTAGCAATCATAACTATCAAAGTAATAATAGGACTAAGAGTACATAAACAGCAGAGATGAACTTTTTTTACTATGAAAATAATCCCACAATGAATTCTAATCCCAAACTCCTAAATTTATTCAAATTCCAGACCTGACCCCTGCATTAATTTAACCCCTTGAGTGGCACGCCCGGAAAATTTCCGGGGCCGAGCTCCACTGCTCATAGCGATACTGCCCGGAAGATTTCCGGGCTATGTAGCACTATGGGAGCTGCAGAGCACAATGCCACAAGCTGTGACAGTGTGCTCTGCCTGCACAGTCCCACACAGAGCAGTGCAAGGGCTATGACAGAAGCAGAAGATATTGCCGACATGTCGGCAATGTCCTGCTTTGTTTACAGGTTGCCATAGAGACCATCGGCTTGTCAGAAGCAAGCCGATGGTCTCTGTGGCAGGGAGAGCTAGTTGTTAGCTGTGAGAGGACAGCTAGGTACCTGCTCTTACAGCAGAGATCAGAGAAAACCTCCGATCTCTGCTGTGTTAACCCTTTACATGCTGCAGTCTATGTGACTGCAGCATGTAAAGGGTTGTCACTGCAGCATGTAAAGGGCTGTCACCATCGGACCCCCGGAATGTGATCAGGGGTCCTGATGGGTCCTTGTGGAAGTCCCCTATAGGGACAAAAAAAAAATAAAAAAATTAAAAAAAATTAAAAAAAAAGTAAAAAAATTATTAAAAAAATAAAAAAAACACTTGTCTCCCTTTACTTTGTAAAAAATCAAAAATACAATCAGACATGTGGTATCCGTGTGCGTCGTAATGACTCAGAGAAGGAAGTTAATACATTATTTAACCCCTTAATGACATGGCCCCTTTTTTTCTTTTTTCCCCATTTCTTTTTTTCCTCCCCCCTGTTTAAAAAATCACAACTTGTCCCGCAAAAAACAAGCCCTCATATGGCCATGTCAATGGAAAAATGAAAAAGTTATGGCTCTTGAGACGCAACTGCAAAACTAGTTGAAATTCAATGATTAGACCATTTTAAAAAACCTGCCCTGGTGGGCACGACAGGGTGATAGGAAACCCGCCACTCAAGGGGTTAAACCACATGCTAGATCCCTAATATTAATTCAGATTACAAACTTCTGAACCAATGAGACTCCAGATGAGACGCCTCGATGTATTCAGACCCCAGACCATCCCAAAATTAATTCAGACCCCAAACCAGGTCCCTAAATGAATTCAGACAATAAATAAGACCTCTAAATTAACCCCTTTGTGTCCACCATCTCTATATATGAGTCCTAACTGTTGACACACCATGCAGTTAGGACATATATGTATATGTCCTCCACTTTAGTGGCAAATCTCACTGGATACTGCTCTGCCAGTAAAAAGATTGGGCCAGCAGTTTGTCACTTCAGCCGCAATGAAGTGACAAGGTTGTAATAATCAGCTCATCGCAATGGAATAGCAATCAAAGTGAGCCGAATTACCAGCTAATGACAGGAGATACCAAAAAATAAATATGGGGACCATTGCTCCCAGGTCTTTTATTGATGATGTTATTATTTTGCACAGTAACGCAAGATTTTTTTATAAATACAGTATGTTTTTTGTCAAGTTTATTACACTGAATTAGAAACAGAAAAATAAGGAAAATTTATTTTTTTATACTACTTCTGCCCGTTTTTCTGTAAAATTAGGTAAAGGCTCTGTTCTGGTACCAAAAGCAAGCCCAATCTATGCCACAAAAACACGAAAAAGAAATTAGGCTACAATGAGGAAGTGAAACTCTGAAATAAAATGCATTGTTGTGGATTTTTCTGCAAATTACCAATGAATCTGCATAAAAAACTGCATTTCGGTTGCTGATTCTCTTCTTCTTTTAAGAATATGCAGGGAAAATTGCAGCACCAAATCTGCAACTGAACCGCACTTGTGGAATTGCTGCTGAGGATTTTCAGCAACTTTGCTGCGGAAATTTTTCCACAGTACACACATTCTAAATGTTTTAATCTAAAAGAAATTCACTGTGGATACAGCTGTATATGACAGTGGTGTGCCTCGAGGAGACACAACAGCCAAGGTTGACTTAATGGAACTTTAGATTATAACAGTGTATAACAAGAGTGTTACAAATAAAAGTTCCATTTCCCCCTTAGTGCTTTTACATCCTGGCTTTGTGGGCTTTAACCCTTTATAATCCACTGTCTGACATCTTCCTACATTCTGATTGAAGCTTGCACAGCTCTAATGTCAAAAGACACCCAACAGGGTATTCTTACTGTCTATTGCCAGCCACTCTGCTGTCGGAGCCTCTCTGGCGCACACACACTGGATTTAGCCAGCAGATGGCATCGTTGTATAACAGCAAAAAGAGAAAGCCTTTTAGGAAACCCTGAATCTAAAATTGGATTGGAAAGGGTTCATATCCAGGGTCATAAAAGCATGCTTGCTCTGGGAATTAAAGCAGCAGGGGCAGTGGATGTGACAGTTCCCTGCTGTAGGCTGTGGAAGGTAGCCAACAACCTGGCCTGTCATGGAGTCGCTATATGCATGAAAGTAAAGAAAAAGTGAAAAAAGTTAAAGTTTCAGCTCCCCTCATGGATTTGATCCATGAGAAAAGCTGAAACTACTCACTTCCATCCTCTGCAATGTCCCACAACAATCATGTAAAGTAAAAAAAAGTGTAAAAACAGAAAAAAAAAATTAAAGTTTAAGTTTCATTTCCCCTCACATAACATATCGTGACCCCTTGGTCACGTAATTGCTGTTATCCAATGGATAACGGCGATCATATAAAAGTAAAAAAAAGTTAAAGTTTCACCTCCCATTACAGATCCGATTCATGAGGGGAGGTCAAATTACTTACCTAAGCCCTCCGTCAATGTCCCCCAATGGAATCTTTATCCACGGACCTTTCTCCAGCTTTGGCGCATGCACCCGTCGGCAAAATGGCGGATGTAAGCGCAGAAACTGGGGATTGACTGGTAAATTTAAAATCTCCATGCTCCTGGCTACTAAATGTAGCCAAGAGCCTGGAGTAGTGAACGAGGGCTGCAGTGAGCAATCCCCAGTCATGTGATCACCGTTTTCCAATGGATAAAGGCGATCACGCAAAAGTTAAAAAATTGTTGAAGTTTAATGCTCCTTTTGGATTGGGCCCCGTTGCGCATACAGACATAAGATTAGGGACACAATGGGTATGTTTCTGAACACAGGACAAAAAGGGATATCCATTTTGGGGTGTAAATCCTCATTTTCATGTGCACTATAGAAAAAAATCCAGTCTTTAAAATGACATATTTGCAAAAATATAATACTTTATTTTTTCTCCTTTAAATTGCATTAATTCCAGAAAATAAACTGTTGGATCAAAATACTCATGACCCCCCTCAGTGAATACATAAAGATGTGCATTTTTTAAAATTGGGTCATTTGTGGGGTATCTATTATTCTGATATGTATGAGCCTTTGTAATCTTGGCTTGCTGCAATAAAAAAAAAATGTTCCCCAAAATTTGTACATTTCCTAAATGGTTGAAAAAACAACTAAAGTTTTTTCCAATGTGCTTCCAGAATAAAGTTAAACAGATGGAAATATATATCTGATTAAAAAAACTGTACAGTATTGTTTGCACATATTTGAGATATTGCAGTTGAAAATGGGAAAAAATGACAATTTTTTTCAAAATTTTTGCGCTTTTAATAAATATACACAAATCCTATTGGTCTATTTTTACCACCTAAATAAAATACAATATATGGCAAAAAAAAACAATGTCAGAATCACTTGGATATGCAAAACCTTTATGGAGTTATTCTATGTTAAAGTGACGCGTCAGATTTCCAAAATTTGGCTTTGTCACCAAGGCGCAAACAAGCTTCGTCACTAGGTGCTTAACCCAACTTTGGGTGCTATTTCTCTGTGGACCGCGCCATTGTCATAACCAGCTATATCTCCTAGCGTATTCTTATTTTACCTGGGAGCAGGACAAGCTGTGGCAAACTTCTGTTCTACAACAGTAGTTTTGTGTCACACAACACAGTAAGGGCTCAGTCAGACGGGCGTTTATTGCCGCGATTTGCGCATGCGCATGCGTCCGGCGATTTTATACACACATCGGACACATGGGCGCTTTTTATGCGCTCGTCCGATAAATTATAGAACAAAAAATCGCAGATCGCACCTATCTGCGATCTGCGATTCCTGTTCTCTTCTGTATATGCGCTCAATGGGGCCGGCGGCAGCAGCGCTGACCTCATTGAGAACATATAGAAGACAAATCATTCTTCTCTGCCACAGCTGTAACAGCTGTGGCAGAGAAGAACGATGTTTGCCCATTGAATTCAATGGAGCGGCAATACAGCCGCTCCATTGAAAGCAATGGGCTGCCGGCGTGCGCGGGGTGAATTGTCGGGAAGGGGTTAAATATATAAACCCTTCCCTGCAATTCATCCTAAAATGTGTTAAAATAAAAAAAAATTGTATACTCACCTTTCCGCTGCAGGCGGAGTCCAGCCGCGGCCGCTGTCAGTTCTCCTGAACTGCTTCTTGGCACTATTCAGCCGGCGGGGAATTAAAATCCCCGCCTGCTGAATGATCTGCCTCTGATTGGTCACAGCCTGACCAATCAGAGGCTGAAAACACTCACACACCCATTCATGAATTCATGAATGGGTGAGTGACTGCTGCCTCTCAGCGCTGAGCCAATCAGGGGCAGGTCTGACTCACATCCATTCATGAATTCATGAATGGGTGTGAGTGAGGCATTCCTCTGATTGGCTCAGCGCTGAGCCAATCAGGGGGCAGGTCTGACTCACACCCCCTTCACACCCACTGCAGGACGGCCGCTCTGAGCTCCGTCTGCAGGCAGGTGAGCATACAATTTTTTTTTATTTTTACACATTTTAGGATGAATTGCAGGTAAGGGCTTATATATTTAAGCCCTTACCGACAATTCATCCCGGGCTGGCCCGCAGCGCATTGCTTTCAATGGAGACGGCTGTATTGCCGTCTCCATTGAATGCAATGCGCTGGACAGCTCCGGCCCGTTTCTAATGAAACGCGGCTAGGAGCAGATTTTCGGGCGACTTGCGCGCACCGGTCACGCGATTTGCGGATGCGCATTCGTCATGCGATCCGCAAATCGCGCGAAAAAACGCCCGTCTGACTAAGGCCTAAGCTGAACACAATTGTTCTATATCACTAGCCAGGGGCGTAACTATAGAGGGTGCAGGGGATGCAGTTACACCCGGGCCCAGGAGCCTTAGGGGGCCCATAAGGCCTCTCTCCTCCATATAGGGAGCCCAGTACTATGAATATAGTTGGGGGCCCTGTTACAGGTTTTGCATTGGGGCCCAAAAACTTGAAGTTATGTCTCTGTGCAGCATGGTTTAGGTATGGGTACGGGTACAGAAACAGGTCGAAGGGGGGGGGGGCCCAGCTCACGTTTTGCATCAGGGCCCCTGAGCCTTTAGTTACGCCCCTGTCACTAGCTTATATTAAATCTACCCTACACATGAAAGCACCTACTGCATTTCTTTTTACATGTTACCTTATAAGAGCTTTTTACAACCAACACTGCGTACACAATACATGTATATGAACTGTCAGGTCTTAATATATGTCAATAATGATTTACATTCCATCTACTATACCATTAGCACATCACACTAAGTTAATCACTGTGCTGTGTTTCAGCTAGGCTTATATTAATTGTTTGGATGCAAAATGATTATTTAGTCATGAAGATTCATTGTGTTCTTGAATTGTACTTTTGCTCTGTTCTGCAAAGGTTAAACGAATAAAAAGACTTTGGAGGTGTTCATGCGGATGCGACAGCTTCATTTTCTTCCAATGCTTTATGCTAGGTTAGTGGACATGTGAGACTTTAACTTGGAAATTACATTTTCTATTCTACTCCCTTTAGCTATGCTAATGGAATGAAAGGATAACAGGGCACACTTCTCTGCATGTACCTAAGGCAGAGAGTGCGGGGCACGCTGGGATATAATATTGCATTGTATGTTCCTATGTTATACCAAGATCAACTTGAATTTATTTAAAGCAGGTCTTTTGGGAAATTTTAGAGCTGTTTCCTCCATCTATATAGCAGTTAAAGAATGACATTATATCTTCCTGCAACGGGTATTTTAAATGTTGGTTGAAAAAAAGTTTTATGTACTACCTGAAAAAGTAGAGTGTAATGTCAGCTGCTTTAATCAGATGATCGATTTAGTTCTATTAAGATCACACCAGCTTTAAGATTAAAGCAAAATATCTTTTTCTATTAAGTTAAATAACCATCTGCAAAGAAGTATCATTTCATTAGAATGTTTATCCTCTTCCCATAAAGAAGGAACACAAAATCCTGAAAATGATAATGTACTCTGAGGCAAGAGATCAAATTTACATTGACTTCAACGTAGTTAAATCTACATCATGTGAAACAGTAAGTGGTTCTTTCAAGCACAATTTAAACACTTAAAGAAATTATACAGAAAGATTTATATATAATTTTATGATTGCAAATTGCTACTTATGGTCTAAAGGGAGAGCTAAATATATTTA